>NC_090302.1:89262381-89900178 GCF_039906515.1 Pseudorca crassidens
TATCAATTCTTTCCCTTGCCACCATAATGTTCCAGCTAACAGTCCACCAGCAAAGCTTCACCCACCTCAGAGTTACCCAGTCACCACCTGGAAATGGCACAAGAGGTGGGGAGATGCTCACCAGCCCTCCACCCAAGTTAGACAGTCTGGGGATCCCCCCCTCTGGGGTCCAAGTCACTGGGCAATTCAGGCCTGAAACGCTCAGCCTGGTACCCTCACACGCCAGGGCCCTGAGGATACCTTGAGAGGCACACACTCGGCCACAGGAGCACCTGCTTCCAACAGGGAATAAGCTGCAATGCCCAATGTGCCCACAGTGGTGACCCACAGCTCGGGCTGCTTGTTCATCATTGCTGACCACACTCCCCTCCCCAACAAAGCGTGGGGATAGGGGAGGGGCCTCTGGGTTCTGGATGCCCACACTTCTGCACTGATGGGCCCCTCCCCAGTGCGTTTCACAGGCCTCTCAGGAAGTTGGCACCAGCCTTTCTCACCAACCAAACTAGAACTGTGGTCAAGATGACACATGAGAGGCTTCCCTGGTGGCGCAGTGGTTGAGAGTCCGCCTGCCGATGCAGGGGACACGGGTTCGTGCCCCGGTCCGGGAAGATCCCACATGCTGCGGAGCGGCTGGGCCCATGAGCCATGGCCGCCGAGCCTGCGCGTCTGGAGCCTGTGCTCCGCAACGGGAGAGGCCACAACGGTGAGAGGCCCGCATACCGCCAAAAAAAAAAAAAGATGACCCATGAAACATCATTTGGGAAAGCAAGCTCAGTGTTGACACCCAACTGCTTTCAAATTACACCTCTTCCAACAAAATTGTGCCCTTAGAAGATTTTTTAAAAATAAAAATATAAAAGCAGGGTGACTGCCAGCCAAATTGAGTTGAGCCCTTTCTAAGCATCTTGCTCCAGCAAGTGAGCACCATCTCCTCTGCACACCCCCTCATCTCCCCATGTCAGCCAGATCGGGCTGCTTGTGGCTCCTCTGAAAGCAACACCTGACCCTCCCACATGAGGCCACAGGGGAGACCTCTCAACCCTGGGCCCGCGGCTGCCCAGCACCACAGGGCACATGCCTGGTCTATGAAAGGCGATGATGCACCTATGTGGTCAGGTGTGTGAGCTCAGCACCCAGTACAGGTGGGGCACCCACAGCCAGGGGAGAGGTGCCAGACCACACCAATAGCAGGCAGACCTGGCCACCCTCTGAGGACAGCAAGGGGACCCGGCATGCTCAGCACGGCTGCACACGACAGGCGCCTACAGGCATTATCCACTGCCAGGGTGCAGGAAGGTGACACAGAGGTCTGGCTGTGGTGGGTGAGTTGGGAAAAAACGAGTCCTCCGTGGCCACACGAAGGAGACATCAGCAGATCCTGTGGTCCCCACATCCACAGCCTCTCCCTGGCCTGGAGTCCAGGCCATCACCACCCCACGGGAGCCCAGGGACCTCTGGGCAGTGCAGAGCAGCAACAGGACAGCTTCATGATGACACCTGAGGGGTCCAGACACCTGTCCCTGGCTGATGGGGGCTCAGGCCCCAGGGTACCTCTTCAGGACTCTCATGGCCCTCAAAGTCCCTGCAAGTACTCCAGGCAGAGGGTCAATGACTGACACCTCCATGAGGCTAAATGACTCCCACACTGGGCACAGGCCAGGACACAAGCGAGGGAAACATGAGTTGCGGGTAGAGTCCCCCAAGAGGCCGTGCCCAACCCTGTAACTGCAGCTCAAAGCAGCCTTCTGTGAGCAGGAGGCAGCACAGAGGACCCTTGGAGACAGGGGCCTGCTGATGGGAGGGGGCAGCACTGACCAAGGGGGCTGAAAACCAAGGCTCTCTCCAAGTTCTCGAGGAAGACACTTAAGCAGGTGGTCCAGGAAAGGCCAACAGGCCGCCTCCAATGAGGCTTCTGGACACTGGCTGGGATCTGGGTTGGCTGCATTTTCTCTGCTCGGAGGCCCCACCCCTGGCTCAGAGGCATCAGCAGGTGAGAGAGGGTGCCTGAGTCACCTGAGACCATGTCAGTGGTCTACACCTACCCCCACCCCAGGCAACCCAGAGTCAACCAGAAGCCTCCAGCTATCCCGTGCACTGTCTGACAGGATGGGGTCTGTGAGGGGCCAGAGCTGGCCACAGGGACGTGGGAAATGTGAGCCAGAGTAAAGGCAGTGCTCTGGATGCATTTGTACTTTCCCTGTTGCTGTTATGTGTCCTGGTGCCAGAAATGAACATTCATTCAAAAGAAAACAGAAGGGGAGGTAATATTTTTAAATGGCTTCCCCCCAAAAATCAATGTCAGCTTCAAACGTCTGGAGAATTCAGGAGATGAAAACACCTCGCTGCCCTTCACTGTGATATGAACACATATTGCCCTTTCTGCAAAGCTCTTTCGACACTAAATTATAGAAGGAAACTTGAAGTCGTGGGGATCTTACATCCTCCAAGCCAGACTTATTAGGTCCAAAAATGCGGCCTTTCCTCCCCTTGGCAGGGAACCCTGGAAAAAGCAAGCGGGTGACACTGTCTCAGTTCTGGGGGAGGCAGGCAGGTGCCAACATCCCCCATGGTCCCAAGGTTGAGAGGAGGAAACAGACTTTTGAGGGTCGCTTTCCAGGGCATTCCAAAGATGCCAGCTGAGGAGCTTATGGGGCTTGGGGAAGGGAGGGTTGGAGGGCAGTAGGAATACTGCAAAGCTCCCCGTACTGAAGGGCAATGCTCCTGGCAACCCACCCTCCAGTGGGAGCCCTGATGCTTGGGAATTCTGGGGGCTGGGTGGAGGATGAACATCTCCACCCTGTGCACTAGGAAACCCCCTCCCCAGGCGCAAAGCCAGCACGCCACCTGTCGCCCTCCCTGGTGCTTGGTGGTCCGAGAGGACTAACCTGGCGCCCTGCCCTCCACCCTTATCTCCTCTCCTAAGGACGGCCATGCTAGGTGGCCTCTTCCCATGATGCTGCAATCCCCCTCTACCATCTGTATCCTCACAGGTGACCTTGGTGGGCTCTCAACAATAAAATGGGGGAAACAACAGCCTCCTGTTTGGTGAAAAGGAGAGTGCACACACAGCAGGCTCTAGGCTGGTTCCCAGCCCCCTCTGGTGTAAAACCCTCTCAGACCTACCCATCAGAAGGCAGCTGACCCTAACTGCTGCATATCAGCCCTCTTGCTGGGGGAGATACAGGAACAGCTTCCCGGCTGGCATGGGGCCCCCAGTAACTACTGTATAAGAAGCAAAACCAGACAAATTAGAAGCCATCTCCCACTTTCCTACTCCCACCCAGAGTACAGGAGTAAAAGCCCCCTGGACAGCAGCCAGGCTCCACTCCGGTGCCGCTCTGCTTAGGGACCCAGAGGCAGAACAGCTTGCCTTGCCTTAAAGGGAATGGGAATTAACAACCTCCTCCAAGGGTCACATGCGCCTGCAATGCCTCAACCAGATCAGCTGGGCTCTGCTGCTGAGGTCTAACTCAGCTCCCGCCTGCTGCAGCACCCCCACTCCTGTCCTCCACCCGCAGAGGCATTCCGCAGCAGAGCACCAGTGGGTGCTTGGAGTGCCACACCAGGTCACTTGCAAGAGCGAGAAGGCGAGGAGGGAAGGCACACAGCCACACTCTGGAATCAGGAATCCTCTTTTCCCTCTCCGGTCTTCCCTTTCCGGGTCCTCTCTCCCCTGTGCGTTCACACACAGCAGTGATGCCCAGCTCACTCCTATGCCATCCCAGCACACCATCCCCAGGGCCCCAGACCACAAACCACTGAGGCCACCCCTCAGCAGGTCCCCGAACCTGCAACCGCGAGGGAGGGGAGTTCTCAGTCCCTCTCAGTGAGGGACTCGATAGGCCACCCCGGCTCCACCATGAAAAGTCCCTATTTCCACAACAGAACCAAGGAGCTGTGAGGAGGGGTGGTCTCCGAAGCTCTTTGTCTCAGGAGAAAGGCTGAGGACAGGTGGACACTGGACAAATTAGCCAGCTCACATATACACACACACACAGGCCACCCTGCAGGGGCCCAGAGGACAAAGCAACCAAATCCCACTTCTGAGCCAAAAAGGCAGGCTGCCTGCAGTGTGGCAGGCGGCCTGCATCAGGACTGGCAGGCCCAGCTAACTTTCCAGGGCGCTGGGGTAGGCTTACATCCGCATGGCCAGCTCTCGCAGAGTCCAGCCCCATGCCTGACAGCTGTTCCCCCAAACAAGGGAGGGCCAATAAACACCCACTGTGACAGGTGCTGCCCCAGCTTCCACGGCCGGCCCAGGACAGCCTGAGTTACCGTTTATATAATCTTCCAGGGCTGGGGCTGACATAGCCAACATGAGGGCAAGGTTATGAAAAATGCAAGTCCAGAGCCTTTGCATCCACAAAAACCAAACCTAAACAAAACCAAACCCCACCTGCATTTTACAGGACTGGGTTTTAAGACTTCTCACATATCCATTTTGTGAACTAACGGGACATAGTGACAACACTTCCACGCTTTGCCCCAGAGGCGCCAGGGCCCACCATCCCTCACCATAAACAGACCCCAGGTGAAAAGCCCCTCAGACATCCCCAACTGGGGCATCCACACTCTGCAAGACGCAGTAAGGTGCTCATTTAAGAGCAGCTGAGAGTCCCCCAAACCACCCTGTGACCACTTGGACTCAGGGCCCTGCAGCCCACACACTGCTTCTGCACAGACACAGACGATCCAGACAGCCTGGGTCAGTACAGCCCAGAAGAAGGAGCGGCACTGATCGGCACTGAAAGACACGCCCTCCAAGTGCCCAGTCTCCATCATGGGCCTACATCGTGCCACACTTAGACACCACACACTGGGAGATCCGACCTCCGTCACCCAGCCATCACCACACAGACCACCAGCGCAACCAACCACCCACCCAGAGGGTGACACACAGAGGGCCGCTGCCAAGGGTGGCTAAGGCCAGGCATGGCTCTATGCCAGAACGCACTCGCCCACCACCACCTGCGTCCATCTCGCCCCTCACCTGCAACTCGCACCAGGCTACCTCCACCCAGGTCTCCGTGTCCAGCCCCTTGTAGACCGTCTTGAAGGAGCCGCGCCCAAGCTCAATGTCGAACTTGAGGAAGCGGCCGTCCAGGGAGGTGGCCACAGCCTTGAGGTCGTCCTCGTCGTCCTCCTCCTCCTCGGGCTCCTCCCGGCGTGCGCGCCCGAGCTCTGGCCTCGCCTCGAGAGCCCCCACGTCCTCCTTCCTCGCGGCCGCCGCCGCCGCCTCCTCCTCTCGGGGACCGCCCACGGGGGCAGGCGCGGGCGAGGGCGCGGGGTCCGGGCCAGGCTCCTGCGTGCCCGCGGGCTCAGGGCCGGGGTCGGCAAGGTCGCCCAGCGGCGCGGCAGGCGCGTCAGGAGTGGGGACTGCCGGGCGACCGCGGGCGCGCTCGGCGATGAGGCGGCGCGTCTTGCAGAATAGCAGCACCCTTCGCTGCAGCGGCTGCGGGGGCTGCGCGCCCGGCGACTCGGCCCCCTCCAGGCCCAGCGGCTCCTCCTGATCAGAATCCACCACGCTGCGTCGCAGGAAGCGCTGGGGCCCGGGCCGCGCCGCCCGCGCCCGCGGCACCGCCGCCGGCTCCGCCATGCCCGCGGGCCCCGCACCGCGCCCCGCCTCCATCAGTGCGCCGGGGGCGTCTCGGCGGCCGCCATCGTAGTCCATCTCTGCGAGCAAGGACACACAGGCCCGTGTGAGCGCGGGCCTCGCCGCACCTGCCCGGGACGTGGGATGAGACAGCGCCGCCCCAGGGCCCACGGCCTGCCCGCCCCGGCCGCGAAGGAGCCTGCTGGGCTGTCCCTGGGGCGGGCGGGGGAAGGGGGGCTGCAGACCGGACCAGGAGGCCGGGCTGGATGGGAGGGAGCCGTGCCCTGCTCAGGCCTGGGCCGGAGAGGAGCCCTGCTGGGCTGTCCCGGGGGACACGAGGGAGGCTGCAGAAGGGGCCGGAAGGCCGGGGAGAGGGGCACCTGCGCCCTGCCCAGCCCCGGGGAAGGGGGCCTACTGGGATGTCCCTGGGAGGTGGGGGTGGTTAACACGGGGCCGGGAGGCCCGGGCTGGGGGAGTGCCCTGGGCCGCGGAGGGGTGAAGGAGGTTGGGGAAGAAGGAGATAGTGGCCAGGCGGCGGCTCCACAAAGGACGCTGCCCGGGGCGCAGGAGGGGCGCGCGGGGAGGGGGATGCGGCGGCGCGGCGCGCACACAAAGGCGGCGGGCGGGGGGCTCGGCACTCACAGGGCGAACGGGCGCCGTCCATGCCCGCGGCTCGGCGGCCCCGGCGGGCGAGGCCGCGCTCAGGGCCAGGATCCGCGCTCGGGGCTGGGGTCTGCGCTCGGTCCGGGGTCGCTCACAGGGCCGGGGTCTGCGCTCCAGACCCGGGTCACGCTCGGTGCCGTATCGCCGCGCTACTTCCTCCAGCCAGCCCGCTGCGGGGCCGCGCTCCCGGGTGCTGCCTCTGCTCCGCGCGGCTGCGCTCCCGCACCGGCTCAGACCCTGCGCGCGAGGAGGGCGGGGCATTCGGCTGCCCGCCCCCGGCCGGAGCGGCGGGGCGGGGCCTGGCACGCCCACCTGTCCTCCGGCGCGCGCGGCCACCTGCGGGCCAGCCCCCGGGGCCGCGCAGGCCCACTACGGCCCTCATGTTCCCCCTCCGGCGGGTACTGCTGGCCCCTGAGGATCTTTGGAATGCCCCATGCGGCTGCTGGCCGCGAATGGTCTGTTATCCCCCCCTGCAAACCTGGCTTGGCCATCCTAGTTTGCCCACCTGGAAAGGCTGCCAGTTCCAAGACTCGGTCAGTCCAGGAAGACACCCTGAGTTGCAAGCCTATCCGTTTCAAGCCTGTCCATGATGACGTGCCTAGGCCTATCAAAGGGAAAACTGAGAAGGGATGGAGCTAAGCATGTTCCAGACAGACGCATGCAAGCCAGTCTGGCTTCCACCGTTCTCCCTGGGACATACTCGTGGCAAGTGGGCATCATGCCTGCCTGGTAATGGAGGAGATGACTGGCAATTCACGTCATCACCGGCAGACTGCTGCCCACCGACAGCTGGCAGATGTACATAATACGGCAGCAGTATCCCCACACATTGCAGCGGCAACCTAGGTGCTGGGGGACTACAGAGGACCTGTCCTTGACTCAGCGCTATGTGCTCTCTGAGCCCACAGAGGTAGTTTTGGGCAGCCCTGTTTGCATACCTCTCATGACAGGGAGCTCACTCTCTCTGCCGGCCCATGACCCATGAGAACACAGCTAAGCAGTTAGGTCACAGTTTGCTCATCCATGAGATGGACATAATGGTCAGTGCACAGCTGGTGTTCGACAAATGCTTACAGAGGCAGGGAGGAAAGGAGACAGGGCCTACCCTCTGCCTCTGCTCCAGTCAGTCCCCAGCAAAGCCCACTGGTAGGAAGGTCAGGGTCTGGCCTTGCCCCCAGGGAGCCCCAGTCAAGAGGTACTTTTGAGGATGCGTGTGCCTTTCAGTGGGCTCAGGGGTCAGTCTAGTGGTCAGACCCAGTACAGCCGGGCCACCTCCCTGAGTGCCCCCCACAGGCTACTACATGGGGAGGTGGCTCCTCACTTGACTATGTGGGGCCCACCCCAGGGCAGGTGAAACAGTGGAGAACACAGGTCCCATAAGGGGACAGGGGCAAATGGGGGGACTGTGCCAGGAGAGCAGAGTTGGAGGCAACAGGGGTATCTGGGGGTGATGGGGGCAGCAGGGGTGTCCTGGGGTGATGGGGGCAGGGTAGGCTTCTCAGGGAACTGAAGGAAGGGTACTGGGGCAGACAGATGGAGTGCGGGTATATGGACCTCGCAAGCTTGGGCTCTTAGGCCCTGGAACCTCCTGCAACTGGGTGGGCAAATAATGGGGCCCCTGGGACTCTGGCCACTTGAGGAAGTCTCCCCATCCAGTGGGGGCCGAGAAGTTCTATAACACAGTTTTTTTCCTCTCTTATAATAAGATGATATAACATTTCTTTTACTCTGTTCTCTGTAAAAATTTGAAAACGTGTTGATTTTTTAAATAACAGCTTCATTGGGATATAATTTAGATACCATAAAATTCACTCTGTGTACAATTCAGTGGTTTTTAGTATATTCATAGAGTTGTGTGACCATCACCACTGTCTAATTCCAGAACATTTTTTATCGCCCTCAAAAGAAACCCATGCCCATTAGCAGTCACTCCACATTACCCCTCTCTCAGCCCCAGGCTAGCAGTAATCTACTTTCCGACTCTATAGATGTGCTTATTCCTAGCATCACATATAAGTGGAATCATACAACAGTCCTTTGTGACTGGCTTCTTTCATTCAGCATAATGTTTCACTTAGTCCACATTATAGCATATATCAGTACTTCACTTCTTTTTGTGGCCATATTGATTTTTTAAGAGCAAGTACTCATTAAAGAAAGTTAAGATAGAAAAAGTAGAAATAAAAACTTTTTAAGTTGTTACCCAAGTGTGATCCCATGGCACCTCCTGTGGCAGGCACATGTCTTTCCACGTGCAGCTGTCCACTCAGGAGACACTCAGAAGGCTTGCATCAAATAACCAAATAATGGGGACTTCCCTGGTGGTGCAGTGGTTAAGAATCCTCCTGCCAAGGCAAGGGACACGGTTTCAAGCCCTGGTCCAGGAAGATCCCACATGCCGCGGAGTAACTAAGCCCGTGTGCCACAACTACTGAGGCTGAGCTCTAGAGCCCGTGAGACACGACTACGGAGCCGATGTGACACAACTACTGAAGCCCACATGCCTAGAGCCCATGCTCTGCAACAAGAGAAGCCACTGCAATGAGAAGCCCGCACACCGCAATGAAGAGTAGCCCCCACTCGCCACAACTAGAGAAAGCCTGTGCGCAGCAACGAAGACACAACGCAGCCAAAAAATAAATTAATTAAATAAATAAATTTATTTTAAAAAATAATAATAACCAAATAATGATTCAAACCTTTTCTTTCCTATGCAGCAAGTTACCATTTAATTTTACACAGGTAGGCTCGCACCAGATGCTAGGTTCATCTCCTAGCTGGTTCAGTCCAGAGAATGCGGCTTTAGCCCTCAGATGTCCTGGAATGTGCGGGTGTTTGAAATCCTCTACCCATCACCCTGCTGAAGTGAGCCTGCTGCCAGGTGTGGGGGATGCTATCAACACTCAGGCTCCCCTCAGGAACCACTCCCAAACTGCACCACTCAGTTCCTGGGCCCCAGGAATTTTGTTTTAATGGACACAACTTTTAGAAACAACTTTTCTGGTTAAAAGTCTGAAGAAGAACAACCAAGACCACTCAGTGGTCATTCCTACCCATTCAGTGGCCTGAGCCATGGGGGTGCAGATCAGTCTCAGTGCGGAACTGCTAGGTGGGCACAGAGGGCACCTGCACACCTTCAGACCAGCCTTCGACCTCTGCAGGAGTTGCGGTAAATTCGGGAGCTGGAGCACTGCGTTCGCCCTGACTGTCATCCTTGGTCACAGCCTGCCCTTCATTCTCAGCCTCTTCAGCACTCGGTAGAAGTAGACGGGGTGTGACTTCCTCTGGTTGCTCACAAGAGGTGATGTCAGTGTCCACCACCTGAGACCCACTGAGTGAGCCCTCTTTTAGTGTCTCAGAGCAGGATTGAAGCTGATCTGCAAAGAGAAGGGCCAAGTGGCCTTAGAGACCTGCATGGATCACGAAATATGGAGACAGGCAGAAGAAAACACAGGTCATTTTCCATGTTTTCATCTCTCCTAAAGCCCCAGGAATCTGACCTAGGGATCTTGAGTAACTGATAGCCATCCAAAATGGGGGTGGGACACTGAGCCCAGCGGGTGGTGGGGCCTCAAGTAAGTCATGCTGCTGAAATAATAATAATGATGATGATCCCCAGTGCTGAGCTAAGTCTTTGCAGGAATTCTCTTGTCTTGCCCCACACTGTCCTAGAGGGCCCTGTTATCAGATGGGAAGCAGCAAAGAGGCAAAGAGACTTGCCTGAGTTAGTCGACCGCAGGCAGTGGGCCCAGAGGTGAACGAGGCCAACTTACCCACACCCCACAGTGAGCTGCCTCTCAGCCCGCAACGGCTGCCATCCAGCCTTTTCAGGACCTTGTGGCCAGTCCTTGCCCATCGACTTTCGCTAGCTCCAGGGGCCGGTCTTCAGCAAGCTGGCACATTCTCCATCGTGCCAGCTCTCTCTCATCCTCTCTTAGCACCTCTGTCCACATGGCCCCTGGAGCTCTAGCTCTGCTGGCTCTGCTGTCACGTGCCCATGACCCAATCCACCTTCAGCTCCACCCCATATAGCACTGGGGCTGGGAGTCTGTGCTCCACCTCTCCCAGCCCCCAGCGACTTCAGGGAGGCATTGCCAGAGGAGGTGCTGGTGGCAGCAGACTGGAAGGGGCTCCCATCCACATCCACTGGGGAAGGGGTAGAAAGAGCTCTCCATCAGGCTTCTTTTAGTCCCCAGAGCCAGCCACACAGCTCTGCTCCCCTTTGAGGAATCAGCCAGAGCGCAGCAGCTTCCCCCTCTACACTCCCAATCCCCGGGGGGCTGAGCATCCCCTGGGGTGGCTTTCCCTCCAAGCTTCCTTCTGTCCATACCCAGAGTGTGCGCTGCAGTCTGGGTTTCAACGGGAGCAGAGCCCCCATTGTGCTCACTCAGCCCTGCCAGCACCTGGCATCTAACCCCTGGTATTGAATGGATTTCCACCCAGTCTCAGCCTCAGCTCTCTCCTCAACTCTAAACTCCTTCCTCTTAGGGGGTCCGTCTTAATGGGCAGGCCGAGGAGTCAGGACCCTCCTTCAATTCTAGCTTGACCTCAGGCCCAACCACATCTATCCACTGCCCTCCAGAGCAGCCACATCCCGGTGAGGCCCCAAATTCTGGGCTATGTTCTCCTCTTGGTCCTGATGGTGCATGCCAGCCCTTGCTCACCGTGGATCCACTGCCTCTGTCTCATCCTGCTGCCCAAATGGATTCACTGAGCAGATTGGCCCAGGCTTCCTGGAAAGCAGTTCACGGTTGGAGCAAGAATCTAAAAAATGTTTATACCCTTTAAGTCAGTAATTCCCTTTTGGGGAATGTGTACAAGTGAAGTGACCAGCTATGCAGATAGTGGTGCATAAAGATGTTCACTGAAGGGTTGTTTATAATAAGCATTAGGAATAACGTAAATTTTTGGCAATTGGAATATGGCTCAGTAAACTGTGTTATTCCTATGTAGTCAAATATGATGAAGCCATTTAAATGCGCTTCATGGAGTTTTATAATGAGGCAGGAGATAATTTGAAGTGACAGTGCACAGGAGAAAAACCGGAAGGGAACACACCAAAATGTTAGCAGTGGATGCTTCTGCTTTTGTGCCTTTTTCTGCACTTTGGACAAGAGGCAACTCCACCTAATGTCTGGCCTGTGTCTTTGGGAAAGAGGGGCACACTGATCCATCAAGGGTCTAGAGGCACGGATCCGATTCAAATCCTGGCACCACGCGTTGGCCATGACCTTCAATTCATTAATTAAGTTCTCCGAACTCCAGTTTCCTCAGTCACCAGGTGGCAGTGGCACCCAGTTCCCGGGGTTGTGAAAGAATTGCTAAAGGAATCCCCAGGCGTCCAGCAGCCCAGTAGGACTGAAACATGATAGCCATCCTGGACTCTGGCCACCTCCTGCCTTGCCACCTGTCTCCTTGCTGGTGGGACCTGTCATGGAGAGAGGAATGGCCCCGATTCAAGAGAGCCATTCAATCCCCATTTCCACAGGGGGACATGGAGGTTTGAGGTCTTAGTGATTTGCTCAGGACCACAGAGCTAGCCAGTGGAGGGGCAGACATGTGGGCTCGTACAGACAGAGCAGAGAGAAGGAGCATGGAGAGCCAGGTGCCACAGTGGCTTGGCAGGGGTCCTCAGACCAGAGCCACGCCACTGTCCAGGGCAGGTTCTGACCGGTGGCCGAGTCAGGTTGTCCTGCCAGCTGGGGTAGCTGACTACCCCAGGGGTTCCCAGGGGTCTCTCCCACCCAGAGTTTCCACTTGACACTCAGTGGGCCCCATCAGCCCCCATCAGCTCCCAAGGGAGCCACACAATTTTCCATGTGATGCGGAAGAGGCATTTTCCTCTGGCTGGAGACTCAGCCTGCTTGACTTGGGGTTTTCCAGCAGACCCGGCTCGAATTGCAATGCCTGCCCCTGGGGATGCCTGTTCATTCAGAATGAAGAGGTGCCCAGGTGACATAATATGTCATCAAACACCTGTCGAGCCTACTGGGGGCCAGGCCCAGTGCACACAGTGGAAAATGGCCACATCACGTGAGGAAGCACTGCCTGTCTTTCAGCTATGCTTCCTTCTGCAGTGGCTTCTGACCCTTCCTGGAGAAGGCACGCATGTCCACCAGCAGCGCCACGTCGAAATTCCCAGCTTTTCCCTCCATAGCCCTAGAGAAAGCCCAAGAACAGAATGTCTTTAGCTGACAGGTCACGTGGTCATCCCTGAACCACCCCTGTAGACAGGGCTGGGATGTTCTGATGTGCCAGACTGGGCATGTGTCTCCCATGGGTCCAAGGACTGCACGTGGGAGGAGGGCTTGTTCCAAAATAAGGGGAAGCATCCCACCTACACTCTGGCGTTGACCTTGGGGAAGCAGGCTTTGTTCCCCTTTGAAGAACTGCACCAACCTCCAGGGAGCCCCACGCACGCTTCCTACCCTCGTGGCCTCAGTTTTCTCATCTGCTAAATGGCTCACCTCATCACGCCACGCAAGGGAGAATGCGAGGCTCCAAGACAACCTGGCACACAGTAGGTGCTCATTAAACCCTAATGCCGCCCTCCTGGGCTCAGTGCTCCGTACACACCTGCCAAAGAAGCAGGTCAGAGCCGCTGGGGCCATCAGGCTGCAACATGTTTTTCTAGAAGGTTTTATGTGAACTACACAACCAGGAATGAAGTCACTGATCAATAACCCACAGCAGTGACCCCTCAATTAACAAATACTTATTGGTCTTAGAGACCGAATTGCCATTTTGCAAGATAATTGAGCACCAATGACCAGAAGCATACTCTGCTTTGAATAAGGACCTGAAATATGACTGGCATCCACCGGGCATCAGCGGGGTACTACAGGCAGCCTCAGGGCCTGGGGTGATCTCTGCATCATTATCACAGGGACAGCCAGGCAGGAGCTGAGCCCTAGAGCCCCCAGGATAAGGATGTGGGGCATAATGTGCTGTGTTGGGGCTTGACATGTTTCTGGTCTGTGTCTCTGAGGATGTGAGTGGTGGTGGGCGGCGGGGGGCAGGGTGCCTTGGTTCTGAAGCTGAGGGGCGGAGGCCAGCGCAGACACCAGCAAGAGCAAAGTAGGTCTTTTAACAGGAGGAGAAACTGAGGCTCAGAGATGAAAAGGGCAAGAGCATACAGTGAGCAGGCTACAGAACCAGGGCTCCAGGTTCAAAAGAGGCTTCGTCTCAGCTAGAGGGAGCTTTCCATGAACATTCGTCAGATGTGTGCGTGTGTTGGGGGGAACTTCCAGACACAAGAGCAACAGGGGACTGGGCAGGGAAGAGAGACGGGGGATTTAAAAAGGAAAGGTAAAAAATAAAATTAAAATTAAAAATAAAAAGGAAAGGTAGGTGATTTCCCTGGTGGCACAGTGGTTAAGACTGTGCTCCCGATGCAGGGGGCCCGGATTTGATCCCTGGTCAGGGAACTAGACCCCACATGCATGCTGCAACTAAAAGTTCATATGCCACAACTAAGGAGGCCATGTGCCACAACTAAGGAGTCCATGAGCCACAACTAAGGAGCCCACCTGCCACAACTAAAACCCGGCATTACCAAATAAATAAATAACTTTCTTTTTAAGAAAAGGAAAAGTAAAACTGACCAAATTTTAAAATATTAAGAAATAAGATCAAAAGGCAGACATTTCCTTGAGGAAAAAGATTCACAGCAGATACAAAAGGTAAGGGGAGTTATCATTAATATGCAAAAACTCATATGAGTCAATATGGGTTCAGTATGAGTGGAAAAATCCAAATTCCCAAAAGAAAAGAGAGTGAAAGTCACGCTCAGACAAGCACAGAAAGTCATGGAATGTGTAGAACCACAGTTTCATCTCACCAGGAACTGTCATAAGGCAAGACAAACAGGCATCTTCACGTGGAGATTAGCAGTCCTGGTTTAATAATAAGGCCCAATGCAGACAGGCAAGCTGTGAGCAAGTCAGTTGGTCCAACCTTTCAGGAAAGCAGCTTGGAAAAGCCTCACACTTATTCTTACTTTGATTCACTTTTGGGATCTACCCTGAGGAAAGCAAAGATTTAGACCTAGAGTGGTTTACCTTAGAGTTACTATAAATGCCAAAAGATTGGAAATGACAAAATTCCAGGGGGAGGCCTGGGTGACCCTTCATTATCCGAGGCCAAAGGGTTTATGATCACTTGTTACTGCAGCAAATGTGGACTGATACACTCCACACTGGATTCCTGGCACAAGAAAGCTTGGTGGATCCTGGAAGCTCAAGGAACAATTGTTAAAAGAGCAAATAAAGGAATGATCTCAAAGAAAATACACCAGATATCAGCAGTGGTTATTTCTATTTGGGCGAATTCCAGTTTTTGCTTTTATGCCTTTCTGGCAGCCACAGCTGTACCATGCACTCACCTGCTTGGCCAACCCTGAACCAGCTGCTGAATCAGAAGTTTATGCATTTGTAATTGTGTCAGATTTTGTCAAATTGCTCTCAGGAGATGTCGTACCAATTTACACTCCCACCAGTGATGTAGACATGCCCACAAAGCACGTTAATTGACTTTTGCATTGGGAGAAACGCCACATCCCAGCAAGGCTTTAATTTCCATGTCTCCCATCATGCGTGAGCTCAGCCTCTGCCCATGGGTCCAGACCAGTTTTCTTTTCTTTGAGCTGTCCTCATAGGGGCTGACGTCTCCCTGCCCTGCCGACCCCCAGAACACCTTCGCTCAGCTTCTGAGTGGCTGGCTCTGTCTCTTCCGTCAGCCTTAGGGTCAGAAGTCACCTCCGCAGAGAGATGAGGTCCCTGAGGGGCCCACAGCCCTGCCTGAACTCATCCTGATCGAAGCATCTGCTTCTCCGTAACAGACACTCAGGTCCCAGCCCAGGGACACTGCCCTTCTGGTGCTGGTACCTCCATCTTCCCAGCAGGCCCTGAGCCAGTTGGAGATGAATCTGTGCTAACTGACCCATCTCATTCTTCTGAGCTCCCCACTGAGCAAGGCCTTTAGCCTCAAGACAGAGGCCTGTATGTGGCCATCAGGAGTGTGGCCTGGACTCAAGTCCAGCCCCTGGGCCACTGTAGGCCACACCACCCTGAGGGAGAGATGCCTAGGCTGGGTGCCCCGCAATAAGTTCACCTCTTGTGCCTCAGTTTCCTATCTGCCAACCCCCAATGTCACCATAAATATGACAGAGCAGACATCTGCAGTGCTTCCAGTAGGCAGCCTAGGCCAGAACATAGGAGGATCGGTCACTGCAGCTCTAGGCAGCTAAGGACCACGCCCCTGAGCTCTCCATCCTCCCCCAGATTATGCCGGGGCTGGGTCCCCTCCCAGGGCCCACTGTCAGCCTGTGCCATGGCTGGGGTGAGGGGCTGCTGGATTGATCAATTAGTCCATGCCTGGTCCCTGCCAGCCAGACCCCCCACTCCGTGGTCCCCATGGCTGGCTGCAGCCCATGCCCGGCTCCGGTGGTAGAGGCCAGCATCCCCCACACCACATGGACCGATGACTGTGGGCAGTGCTGACTGGAGTCCAGGGTGTTCTCAGGGTGGCACCTGGAGAGGGGCTAGCATGGTCCAGGGGTGCACAGGGACCGGCCATTCACAAAGCACCAGCACCAGCATTCACTCACGGGGTCCCAAGGTAGCCTGGCCCGAAGGAGGTGATCTCCGCAAGGGCAGGGACATCCATCACGTCACCTCAGCTGGGTCTCCGTGAGGCTGCATCCTGCTGTCTTCAGAGTGACCCAACCCCCCTCAGTCCCTCCCTCCCTGCAGCCCGGGCAAGCCAGGGCGTGAACACCTGCTTTGAGAGCAACAGCTTGGGACTCCATTCACAGCAGCGTTTTGATCCCACCTTTTCCAACAAGAATACAGCATAGGACTCAGCATTCCGGAAGCCCAGCAGGTCTCTCACACTCCACCCGCTGCCTGTTTCCCTCCACATGGAGGTGCCGGCTTCTGTGTCCTCAGAGGCATTTTCTACACATGGACCCTTTCCCTCCTGGGTTTGCCCAAGTGGGGGTAGGCCAGGCACGCTGCTGCCTCACTTTCCTCAAAATTCTGGTCATTGGTTTGTCTATTTATATTGTAAACACTTTCTACTGCAAAATGCAAAACAAACCCAGAAACATGCATTAAACAGACTGAAGAATCACTACAAAGTACACACTCACGTGACACCTGCGGTGATGCCAGAACTCTGTCCTCCTGGGTCCTGACACCCCAGAGGTGGCCCCAACCCTGCTTTCACAGTAATCACAGCCTGGATGCTGTTTTGTTGTCTGTAGTTTTGCTACCAAATGAACACCTGCAAACCTTGCATATGACTTTGCCAGGGCAAGGGCAGGGCAGGAGAGGCACCGGGTGAGCCTTTCCGAACCACAAGGGCCCAGGGAGCCTAGCTCGAGTCTGAACGCCCTGTCTGCAATGTCATGGAGCAGGGCATCACGCCCAGAAGTCCTGTTGCTGCTTCCACTGAGAGCATCCACAAGGCCTGTGGTCGGTGTGTAGGTGCCTGCAGCACGGAGGACCATGGCCCTATATTCCATCACTCAGGTGACACTGATGGGCTGTTTGGGGAAGGTTGCTCAGAACATCCTAGTGAGGGTTCCCACACTTCCCTTGGGCCTGTGCCAGCAGGGGAGCTGCTCTCATGGTGGGCAGTCCTGGGGGGCCGTCCCACTCCCCCCAGCGCTCCCCGGGGAACCTAGCCCAGCCAATGGGTGAGTGGACCTTGCTGTATTCACGCTCATTGAAGACCATCACTTCCAGTTCACCTTCCTCTGTTGACGGCCATGTGGCGTTTTGTTGCACCATGTGCCATGTTTATCTTCCCAAGCCCTGTTGCGGGCATTTTGGTGACTCCGCCCTTTTGCTTCTTCAAAAACAGAATAACCTGTGGAAATGCAGCTCATGGGGTAAATACCTAGACGTGGAGTCAGCTAGCTCCAGCACCCCTGTCCACACCAAGGTCCCACCCAGGTCCCCAAACTCAGCTGAAACTAACAAAGCCTGTCGGCCTTGGCTTTCACCAGCCCGCCCTGCTGAAACGGGAGGCCACACCTCAACTCTTCAGGGTCTGCACGTGGTCCTCCCACTGGCAGCGTGGAGGCCAGAGCCAGCCCTGTGAACTCTCTCACAGATGGGGCCTCTCTCCCTCACTCCCACCTCGGGAATCACCTCACACCCACCTTTTCTAGTATTTAAGGCATTTTCTTTGAGATAAGTGCTTGCATCCCCATAAACATCTGCTACTTCTTCTCTTATGTCTTGACTG
This sequence comes from Pseudorca crassidens, assembly GCF_039906515.1. Lineage (NCBI taxonomy): Eukaryota > Metazoa > Chordata > Mammalia > Artiodactyla > Delphinidae > Pseudorca > Pseudorca crassidens. Next base: position 89,279,891 of record NC_090302.1, read on the forward strand.
AAGCAGTGTGCTATCAGAGAAAGTTCTGAGAAGGGGACTTCACCTATAACCCCACCTCCCAACCTGACAGCCACCATGCTGTGCTGTGTCCCCTCTAGACTATTCATGGGCACACGTGTTTCAAAGTGTGTTCAGTCATTCCTTCAGCAAACACTCACTAGGTCTTTCCTAGTGGGTCCAGGACCCAGCCCAGAACAGTCTAGTCACTGATGAGGTTCAAAGACCAATTCCCCCCGATCCAAGCAGTGTCTATGTTCATCGCCGACTCTGCAGGTTCCCTGTGGAGGGGGGCTGGGAGGTGAATGGTTTCCCTGGGAGCACCGAGCCTGCAGCCTTGCACCCTCATCTTCTTCCACAAGAATTTAACACAAATGGCGCGAGGCCCTGCAGCCACAGGTGGAGGCAGCCAGGAGGCGCAGCGGTCTTGAGCGGGTGGTGGCACCCTTCTCCAGCCTCGGTTTCCCCACTTGCAAGGTGAGGACGGGCAGATGAGTGAATGAATGTGGTAGTCTCTGCTCAAAGGATTAGAGGATGGAAAGAAGGGAAGGAGGGAGGGAGGGAGGGACACAGAGAAAGAGGGAAGGGAGAAGGTGGAAGGAAGGAGGGAGGGAAGAGAGGAAAGATGAATAGGCAAAAAGACAGGATCACGATCTGTTAAGGATAAACTAGGAAGTTGCCCCCGTATGGTCAGCTGTGAAACCCTGGACAGGTTCACTGACCTCTCTGAGCTCTCCTTGTTGACCTGCAGGATGGAAACTATAATAATAGAGGGGAAGATAGCTTATCCTGGATTCCCAGCACCTGGAGCTCCCAGACCCGGCACTGTTCTGGCATTTTTCTCGTCTGTGCACTTTAAGAAGCTCATCGTGGTGCTCAGTGCCCAGTCATGGTCAGCTCGTGATATACACCCCGCTGTGCTGGGCTCCTCAGGGTGGGGAGGTGCTGCTTCCATCTGACTTCACCCTAAACTCACTGCGGATCAGCAGTTCAGTCACAGGGCCAATTATAAAACAGTGTTTATTTGTTATTTAGTTGAATAAATTAATCTACTCTGAGGTACGGTGTGTACCTCTGGAGATATTTTTTGAATGCACGCATGTTGTGCATGACAGAGAAAATCAACATCATCTGGTCCAGCCCCCAGCTGATACAGGAAGCCCCTCCCCAGGACCTGAGGGGTGACAGCCAGCCCTGCTGGCATCTCTTCAGGATGGGAGCACACGGCCTTCAAGATGCCCAGACTTACTGCAGACCTGATGTTCCTGTGCTGTAACTGCCCTGGGACAGCCAAGCAGGGTCCCAGAAACAGTGAATATCCCCATCCCACCTACATAGCCAGGTCCCCAGCTGTGCTCCTGTCTGCCACATTGCAGTTTTCCATCACATCCCCCGACCTAGCCCCAGAGAAAGAATCACAGTGCGAAATGAATGAGGACATGAATTTGACAGCAAGCTGGAAATATGTGGAAACTGGGCAGAAACGTTTAAGAATGCCCTGGGTTGGGGGGCCAGAGTTGCAAGGACATGACCAACCCTCCGCCACCACATATCACACTGAGCAAGAAAGTCTTTTTTTAATTGAGACATCACTTATATGCCATAAAATTCCCCTTTTAAAGTGTACAATTCAGTGGTTGTTAGCACATTCACGGACTTATGCAACCATCACCACTAATCCAGAATGTTCTCGTCACCCCCAAAGGATACCCCGCCCTCCCGACTGAAGCAGGGAGCACGATGGCCTTCAACTACCACCACCTACCTCTTCTACTGAAGAGATGAAACAAAACTTAGAAACGATGTTTGCACTGAAGACCAGAAAAGGAGATACTACAAGACTGAAGACAGAGGTAAGCTAAGAAACACCCACAGCAGTGACCAGCCCAAGTTCTTTGAAAAGTATCTCAGAGATGTCAACTGTTCTTTCAAGATTCAAGATGGACAAGAAGCAATTGACTGGCTTCTTGGTTTAGCTGTTAGTCTTGAATATGGAGATAACGCTGAAAAATACAAGGACTGGGTACCTGATAATGCACAAAGTGCTGACAATGCAACTAAAAATGCAGAGCCCGTGATCAACTTGGATGTAAATAATCCTAATTTTAGGGCTGGTGTCATGGTCCAGGCTAACCTTCAGAGTCAGCTCATGGTGGTTACCTGGCAGTGCTTCAGGCAATTCGCATTTTGGTCCAGGAGCCCTGACACGGGATGTAGCTGCTAGCACAAACCCAGCAGAAGAGGGCTTGCCTGTTGGTTTAGACAAGTATATTCTTGGTTTTGACACAAGAGACGTGGTCCTTAATGAAGCTGGTCAAATTCTGCACTTGCTGCATATAGAAGAGCTCAGAGAGCTGCAGACAAAAATTAATGCAGCCAGAGTGGCTGTTCAGGTGATTACTGCTGATCCAAAGACAGACCACAGACTGGAGAAAGTTGGAAGATGAACATTTTAGAACTTTAGCTTCCCCTTTACCTCGTACTCTCTGGCATATATTTGGAAATCAAATACCCCATTTTCAATGGAAGAATCCCAGAAATTTGACTATGTTCTAGAGAGCTACCATCATTGCCTTTTCTTTAATAAAGTTTAGGAAAGTGGAAAACAAAAAATAGATCCTGTACCCATCAGGCAATCACTCACCACTCCAGGCCCCCCAGACCTTGACAAACACGAGTCTACTTTCTGTCTCTGGATCTGCCTATTCAGGACATTTTATATAAATAGAATCATACCATACATGACGTTTTGTGCCTGGCTTCCTGCACTCAGCATGTTTTCCAGATTCATCCACATTGTAGCATGTACTGGCACTTCACCCCGTTTATGGCTGATTAATATTCCATCGTTTGGATACACCACATCTTGTTTAATCCATCATCCAATGGTGTATGTTTGGGTTGTTTCTGTTTTTTGGCTATCATGAACATTCGTGTACACGTTTTTGTATATATCTAAGTGGAGTTGCTGGGTCGTAAGGTAATTCTGTGTTAACTGTTTGAGGAACCACCAAACTGTTCTCCACAGTGGCTGCACCATTTTACTTTCCCACCGGCAGTGTATGAGGGCTCCAATTTCTCCACATCCTTACCAACACTTATTTTCCATTTTTTCTATTCTAACCATCCCAATGGGTGTGAGGTGGTATCTCACTGTGGTTTTGATTAACATTTGTGATGTTGAGCATACTTTCATGTGCTTACTGACCGTTTGCACATCTTCTTGGGAGAAATGTCTATTCAAGTCCTTTGCCCATTTTTTTTTTTTTTTTTTTTTTGCGGTACGCGGGCCTCTCACTGTTGTGGCCTCTCCCGTTGCGGAGCACAGGCTCCGGACGCGCAGGCTCATTGGCCATGGCTCACGGGCCCAGCCGCTCCGCGGCATGTGGGATCTTCCCGGACCGGGGCACGAACCTGTGTCCCTTGCATCGGCAGGCGGATTCTCAACCACTGCGCCACCAGGGAAGCCCCCCCTCTGACCATTTTTGAATCGAGTTGTTTGTTTTTTTGTGGTTGAGTTTTAGGAGGTCTCTACATATTCTGGACACTAGACCCTTGTCAGATCTGTGAATTGCCAATATTTTCTCCCATTCTGTGGGTGGTCTTTTCACTCCCTTAATAGTGTCCTTTGATTCCAAAAGTGTTTAATTTTGATGAAGTGTATCTGTTTTTCCCTTGGTTGCCTGTGCCCAACAAAACCTTTGACTAAATTCTCCACGCTCCTTAGACAAAGTCCCGTGCCCTCTCCCTGCTCAGTCTCCTGGACAGCAGGTCTGTTCTCAGACCCTGGTGCGCTGCGCCCCCTGGTGGCGCCTGGCCATTCAGGACACGTGGGCGATCCAGGCAGCAAGGCACAATCAGGCTCTGAGGGCATCAACGTTAGATGTGACAAAGCAACATCTGTGCTCAAGGCTACTTTCTTCCTCTGGGAAGAGAGAAAGAGGAAAACATTGCCGCTTCCCAGTCCCAGACACAGCTGACCACTGGCCATCTCTCTTTGTATCCTGCCCACTATACTGTGAGGTGAAGATTCCAGTCCCCACTCTACAGAGGAGGAAGCTGAGGTTTGGGGAAGTGCAGTAAGTGCCCAAGGTCCAGAGTTACTGATGGAGCTTCAGGGACGAGCTCTTCCATTTATTCTTTCAACAAACATTTGTGAGGATGTATCCCCACAAAGACCCCAGCTGAGCCCTGACCAACTCAGTCAGGGACAGACTTAACAGGATTGATGCCATTGGGAACTTCAGGCCAGGACCCCAAGGATCCTGGCCTGGGGTCTGGGGTCAGCGTTTGGTGGGGAGCGTGGAAGAAGGGATGTCATTGTTCCGGGGCTGGCAGCCCAGAGCTGAATGCTGACTGAAGAAAGCCTGGGAGGGAGATGTCCGAGGCCTCATTGGTCCTGCTCCTGCTGTGAATGGAACCCATTGCCCATGGAGCTCCCGAGTCCCCCGAGAGCCAGCCAGGTGGGCCCCATCACCCGACAGAAAAGTCAAGAAAAAGTGCAAAGTGCAGGATGGTGAGAACGCGGCCCTGCCCTCATCTGTGTGTATGGACAAAGAACCTTGGTCTGTGTCTGCTTCACTCCTTCCCAACAAGAGATTCCAGAAGGAAACCCAAGACCCAAAGGCAGTGGTTTCCTGGGTGTGGGTACACTGAGCAGGTGGAGGCAGGCATGAGGGGAGGCCTTCTTAAAGTGCCTGAGTCACCTGAATATGACTTTTCAAAAAATAAATTAAAAATAAAAAAGAATGATCAAAGTGTCCTAGGATTGATTGAGGTGGTAGATACACAATTCTGAATATACTAAAACCACTTTAAGTGGATAAAATGTATGGGGTGTGGATGCTTTCTCAAGCAAGCTGTTAAAAAGGGGGAAATTTTCTGTGGTCCTGAATGTTCTCCGTGAAATGGTGGGAAGGACGGCACGAGTAGGGCTTCCACTGGCACAGACGGGCTGGGACACCTCCACGCATAGATGTATTTGCAGGCTCAGGACCGCCAAGGGGTGGCTGAAACACAGATTCCTGGCTCTCTCCCAGACCATCCAACTCAGCAAATCTGGAACAGGGGCCTAAGAATCTGCATTTCTGAAGTTTCCTGATGATGCTGGGCTGGTCCTGGGACCCACTTTGAGAATTGTTGGCCCAGACAACCTCTGGTAGCACTGGGTACTTCTGGGGGCAGGTGTGAGAGGGAGAGGTTTCACCACACACTGTTTTGAATTTCATACTGTGGGATCAGGCTACTTAACAAAAAAATACATAAATAAGATTTAAACTTAAACAATAGTTAGAACTTATCAGAATTAGGTGTGTGTTGGGCTTCTCTAGTGGTGCAGTGGTTGAATCCACCTGCCAGTGCTGGGGACACAGGTTTCAGCCCTGGTCCAGGAAGATCCCACATGTCGCAGAGCAACTAAGCCCATGCGCCACAACTACTGAGCCTGCGCTCTAGGGCCCGTGAGCCACAACTACTGAGCCTGTGTGCCACAACTGTGAAGCCCCTGCGCCTTGAGCCCGTACTCCGAAACAAAGAGAAGCCACCGCAATGAGAAGCCCGCGCACCGTAACGAAGAGTAGCCCAAGCTCGCCACAACTAGAGAAAGCCCGCGGGCAGCAACAAAAACCCAACACAGCCAAAAATAAAATAAATAAATGTATCAAAAAAAAAAAACCATTCTAACTTTAAAAAAAAAACGAATTAGGTGTGTATAGCAGAGATGGCTAAGTGCACTCCACTATCCTTTCTCTTCCTCTATCATAGAAACTTTAGTTGGGAGCATGGATGGATACCTGGAACAGAAAGTACATCTCCCTGATTCCCTTCCATCTAGGTATAGCCACGTGGCTAAGTTCTGACCATAGATGTGAGTGGAAGTATCCAGAAACTTCTAAGAAGTGTCTTAGAGAGCTCCCTCGTGGTCTAGTGGTTAGGCCTCGGCACTTTCACTGCCATGGCCCTGGGTTCAGTCCCTGGTCGGGGAACTAAGATCCCGCAAGACGCACAGTGTGGCCAAAAAAAAAAAGGAAGTGTTTTAGAGTAGAGGATGCACACTTCTTTCTCTCTTCCTCCTTCCTGCTGGATAGATGCAAGCATGATGGCTGGAATTCAAGCAGCTATTTCGGCCACAAGGTGGAGACTACGTACTGAGAAGAGCAGAACAGGAAGTTAGGAGGAAACTGGGTTTCTCACAGCATGGAACTGCCACACCAGGCTCATCCTGCTTGCCTTGGGACATCCTCTACATGATAAGAAAGAACATCTTTCTTGCTTAAGCAACTGGTATGTTGGGGTTTGTGTTACTCATAGTCACACTTGCCCCGAGCATATAAAGTAACTGGCACAGCATCTGGCCCATCACAAGCATCCCAGCTGAGGATCCTACCCAGTCACACATGTATGACGGGAGTGGAGTAGAAATGAACCCAGGCCTGTAAGCCTGGGAGGGAAGCTGACACAAAGAAGACCACGAAATTCCACTGCCCCACCCCAGCCCTGGCCCAGCTATTGGTCATTGGTCCTTGGTCTCTGAAGGCCAACACCTAACAAAACATGTGTTAAGCCACATGTTTTTCTGACTGTACGTTTTGCCAATTCAATTAGATTTTCCTCTTGTTGATACTGGAGTGAGTCTTCATTTCCTGACCATCTGCTGTTTGGGTGGCAGGAAAGTCCTCTGAGTGCTAGAGGAGAAGCCCAGATTGAACGTGCTCCACGGACGCCCCAGGAGCAGAGGGACTGATGGCAGTGTTCCCGGGGAGGTCCTGACAGCCGCACCACACACGGGGAAGCTCAGGCGCTGCAGCCCCCGGTCCGAGCCTGCGTGGAGTTCTTCCCACTCCAGACGCTCGTAATATTATTCAGTTTAAAAAGGAAGGAAATTCTGATACATGATGCAGCATGGCTGAACCTTGAGGACATTATGCTAAGTGAAATAAGCCAGTCATAAAAAGGACAGATACTGTACGATTCCATGTGTATGAAGCATCTACAGTCATCAAATTATAAAAACAAAAAGTAGACTGTGGGGTGCCAGGGGCTGGGGGAAAGGGAATGGAGAGTTAGTGTTTAATGGGGACAGTTTCTGTCTGGAATGATGAAAAAGGTCTAGAGATATTTTGTACAGCAATGTGAATACACTTAGCACTACTGAACTGCACACTTAAAAATGATTAAGTGGTAAAAAAAAAAGATTACCTACCTGTATCTATATTGATAGATCTCTTGTATCTCATTGGTCACAGACCTTCTTGGAGAGTATCTCTGTGACTGTGTCAATCTGTGTCCAGTCAGAGGGTAGGGACCACACAGTGACCTGAACAGGATGTCTAATAGGCCCAGTTAGTAAGCACTGATGAGACATAAAAGAAAGCTCCAGGGAACCCAGGGCTGAGGGACGGCACTGGCGGAGGTCAGCTTGGAAGGAGCTAGGCCTCAATGGAGAAGGCATGCCTGAGCCCACTAGATGTCAGGGAAATCTGCTGGTTTGTGTGGGCCAGGCCGGTCTGCAGCCACCACGGCGCAGGCGCTGTGCCTGGTGGCCAGGTACATAGCAAGCTCAGGGCATCAGGATGCAGGTGGGGGCTGAGAGGGGGAAAGCTGAATCTAGAGGCCTTGGAAAGGTAATCGCCAGGGTGGGGCTGCAAGGTCACAAGGGAATGTCATTTGAGGTGCATGGCTGGGCACCAAATGTGCTGACCCCCACATCTCAGACCCCCAGGCATCAGAGCCTCCTCTCCCTTCCACCCCTCCAGTGTCCTGAACTGGGGGAGCCTGACATTTTGCTCACCAGGAAGGAGAAATGTCCAAGGGTATTTGGAGCTCAGAGGCGATGAACTGGTACACTGACCTTGGGAGAATAAGAGGCCTCCAGTACAGGATGCCAAAAGAAATAATTGGCAAAATAATATAAAATTATTATTTTATCTGAATTTATCTGAATAAAATCTGATAAATTGGACTACATAAAATTGAAAACTTCTGCTTATCAAGGAATGGGCTGCTGATACACAAACAGTACTGGTGAATCTCAGAAATATTTGGTGAGTGAAAGAAGCCAGACATATAATAAATGAATCCATTTATTTGTGGTTCCAGAACGGGCAAAGTGAATTAGAACAGTGGTGGCCTCTGCAGTGGGGGGGAGAGGGCTTGACTGCACAGGGGCCAGAGAAAACTTTCTCGGGGACAGCAATGTTCTAAGACTTGATATTTGTGATGGTCCATCTAAACAGTTCTCAAAACACATCAGTCTGGACCTCCAAGATGAGTGCTTTCTTGGTGTATGTGAGTTATAATTCACTGCTAACATCTAAAGCATATCTCACCCTGTCTAGCCCTGGCTGGGGAAGTAGCTCCAACACGGGCTCTCCCTGCAAAGTTCAGAGAAGTAAGACCAAGGCCTGAGGCCACACGGCCAGAGGGCAGAGGCCAGCCTTTAGACGAGTGCGTCCCTGGGGTTCCCTCTGCCCTCCCCAGCCCACACCCTGGTGACTAACTTCTGCATCCAGGAGCTACCTGCACACCTCTGGCCACCCCAGCTGACACAGGGCGTTCCCTAAGGAGTGTGTGATGGACAGTGCACTCAGTGGGTGGTGGGCTGAGAGCAGAGGCCACCTTCGGTGGGGGGGTTCCTCGGTATCACTGGGGGGCTATGGGCATCATGGAGGCCTTGGACATCATGAAGGTCATGAACATCACAGGGGCCATGAGCATCACTGGGGACATGTACATCACAGGGGGTCATGGGCATAATGGGGACCATGGGCACCATGGGGCCTGTGGGGGTCATGGACATCATAGGAGCCATAGGCATTTGGGACCATGGGCATCATGTGGGCCATAGATATTATGGGAGATATGGGCACCAAGGGGGCCAAGGACATCATGGGGTGTCATGGACATAATGGGAGGACATGGGCATCACAGGGGCTGTAGGCATCATGGAGGAAACAGACATCATAGGGGTATATGAGCATCATGGGGGCCATCAGCCTCTGGGGCCAGTGACGTGGGAGATGTCCCCAGCCTTAGGCTGGGCTCTCACTTTGGCCTGAGTGGGTGGTGCCCAGGAGCCCAGGGTTATCCCCGCCCCATCCCTGGGGATGCAGAACCAGGACCCTGGCACTCTCTGAAGCATCCCTGATCCTACCTGGCCTGCGCCCTCTCCTGCATCCACTCCTGGGGAAGCTTAGGGAATGCTGGGAAGCTGTCATCTGAGAGGGGACAGTGAAGCCAATAGACTTGCCTTTGACTAGCGATCAAAAAGACCAGCAACACTTTTTAAGTTGTTTCTTTTAACGCTTTTGTCTGGTTATAAAATAATGTAGGAAGTATACACACAGAACTGTAACTGACAGAGGCAAGTCCTCTAAAAACAAAAGGCGTTTTTGTTATGCCATTTTTGTTATGGATGAAGAAAGAAGCCAGCGGGCTTACAAGGTGTCACATGCCCACTGGAGAAATCTTGGTAAGTCAGCAAAGGTGATTAGGAGGAAGACCTCATCCTACCACCCAGGGAAAACCATGGTTAACATTTCAGTGGTTTTTTTCTAAGGAGGTGTGTTTGTATCATTGAAATCACTTAATTTTGCGACCTCTCCCCATAACAGTATAGTGTCAGCCATAACAAGCTGCCCTGTAAGCATCTCTCGCAATGGTTACATGATATTCTATCACGGAGGGGCCACAGATTATCCTTTCCCTGGCAAACATTTAAGTTGCCTACAATTTTTCATTACTTCACATAATGCTATGGTGAATTATTCATACTGCTTTTATCATATTAAACAATATCTCTTTAGAATAGATTCCCAGCAGCAAAGTTATTTGGGTCAGAGGATATAAATATTCTGAAGGCCCTTGATATACATTGCCAAATTGTTGTGTGGAAGTCAGTCATTGGGTTTGCAGATGCTTCTCGTGTAGCAACTGTGGAAATTTGTGTACATTCAGGGTTTGTTGTTCATTGTGAATCATGGTTTCAACATATAGGTCTTTAGCTCTGAGGCTATTTTTTAAAATATGTGGTAGCCGTTTATATTTCTTTTGATTCACTGGCAGAGACAATGCTTAGAGTTTGTCCAATTATTTTCTTGGCCCCATACATCTGGGTGTGATCACATGACTAATTCCCATGTGTGGGAGGAAGTGACCTGCTACTAGATTGAAATATGCTGGGTCCCTGGGCACCACTTGGTTGAAAAGCAGGAGAGCTCCCTTACCCACATCAGGTGTGTGAGAGTGAGAAATAAACCGTTCTGTATTAGCCACTAAGATGCTGGGGTTTATCTGATACCACAGCAGAGTTTGGCCTCTCGACCAAAATACTCACACTCTTAGTTATCTATCACTTTGAAACAAATAAGTGGCTTTAAAAAATAATCATTTAGTGTCTCTAATAGTTTCTGTGGGTCAAAAATTCAGAAGTGTCTCTGCACAGTGGCTCTGGCTCAGGGCCTCTTATGAGGCTGCAGTCAGATGTCAACTGGGGCTATAGTCTCACCTGAAGATTTGAGTGGAGCTGGGGATGCACTTCCAAGGTGATTCACTCCCTCATGGCCAGCTGGTACCGGCGGCCATTGCTTGGAGGCTTCAGCTCCTCCCCACACTGGGCTCTCCTCAGTGCTGCTTGAGCATCCTCACAGTATGGCAGCTGGGTCCCACAGAGAGAGTGATCCAGGAGAGAAAGGCAGAAGCCACAGTGCCCTCTATGACCAAGCTTCTATGACCAGAAGTCACACACCATCACCTCTGCTGTAATTTATTGGCCATATACACTAGCTCTGATTTACTGTAAGAAGAGACTACAGAAGGGTGTGAAAATGAAAGCAAAGATTATTGTGGCCATCTTTTTTTTTTTTTATTTTTGGCTGCATTGGGTCTTCATTTTTGCACGCTGGCTTTCTCTAGTTGCAGGGAGAGGGGGCTACTCTTCGTTGCAGTGCACGGGCTTCTCATTGTGGGGGCTTCTCTTATTGTGGAGCATGGGCTCTAGGAGCGCGGGCTTCAGTAGTTGTGGCTCATAAGCTCTAGAGTGCAGGCTCAGTAGTTGTGGCATCCAGGCTTAGCTGCTCTGCAGCATGTGGGATCTTCCTGGCCCAGGGCTCGAACACATGTCCCCTGCATTGGCAGGCGGATTCTTAACCACTGTGCTACGAGAGAAGTCCCTTGTCCATCTTGAGGCCAGCTATCTCACTCCCTAAATCTGCTTTAGAAATTTATTCTTTAAAAAAGTCATGCGTATGTGCAAAGATTTAGGTACCAGGAGAGGATGATCATTGCAGTATTGCTTTTAGAAGCAGAAGAAAAAGGTGGGGGGACATGAATTCCATAAAGTTGAATAAGGCATAATATGACATTAAAATAGAATTGTATGCAGTCATATGTTGCAGAAGAATTTTTATGACACGGAAAGTTGTGTTTGTAACATAATTAAGCAACAAAATAAGTAGAATGATTCTGTTGTGTAAAGAACATGTCTTTATAAAAAAGCATAGAAAAGGTATGAAAGGCTATAGGTCTGGGGTAATTTGGATTATAAATGGGCATGTATCCACACACCTCCCCTTCAAATGTGAGTGGAGGACACTTTCCCACCATGTTCATTTTGGGCTTGGCCAAATGGCTTGCTCTGGCAGCAGCATCAGTAGCCGATCCCAATCCTAAACCTTCAGAGGACTTGCATGCTCTTCTTGCCAATCTGGGAGCTCCAGACTCCCAACAGGAGAGGAGCATGCCGAGGAGCATGTCCCAGGAGAATGGGAGACATGTGGAGCACACCTGGACCACACCTGAAGCTGAGGCTGAGCCCCATCCAACCCACAGGTGCAAGAGCAAGACGTACACCCTCACCCTCCTACACCTCCTAGTATTCCCGATGGCTGTGACTGATGATACAACATCAAACTAGGAAAAGCTGTTATTCCTGCATGATAGAATCATTTTCTTTTTTTTCTCTTACCTTCATTTTCTAAATTTTCTGACATGAACATAATATTATATTATTATATTAACTAATTATATATTTTATTCAATATATTCATTATATAATATATTACATTTTGTTATTTAATTATATTATTTATATACATTTTTATTGTTTATTTAAATGTTTTTATTATTTTATATAAAGAATGTGTGCATGTGTGTGTATGTGTAAAACAAGGTTTGGGGAAGTTTAAAAAGAAAACCTTGCCCTTGAGGCCACCCTGTCTCTCTGTTCCCTGCCTCCTGCAAATGCTCGGTAACCAGTGATAATCACAATGCACATTTTGATATCCCGTCTTTTCTCTGAAGTTACATTGTAAACACTCTTTTTGTTACTATATGTCCTTCATGAGTAACATTTACAGTGATGACAGAATATCCCACCAAGTGAATGTAACAGCATTCTCATGTGTTTTACCTGCTGGAAATTTAAGTTACAGGCATAACTTGTTTTTTACAGTGCTTTGCTTTATTGCACTTTGTAGATACTGCATTTTTCACAAATTGAAGGTTTGTGGCAACCCTGCATCAGATGATAGTTAGCATTTTTTAGCAATAAAGTATTTTAAAATTAAGGTATGCGCATTGTTTTTTTAGACATAATGCTATTGCACACTTAATAGACTACAGTATAGTATAAACATAGCTTTAATTTGCTCTGGGAAACCAAAAAATATGTGTGACTCACTCATTGAGATGTTCATTTTATTGCAGTGGTCTGGAACCAAAGCTGTAATATCTCCAAGGAGGTCTGTATTTCAGAATTGTCGTTTAGTGAATGTGTGACCATGAATATATTCATGCATGTGCATTGTGTTTTTCCCTTTGCTTCCCAAAGATAAAATCACAGACTTGAGACACACAGGAGGGGATGCATATTTTACTCCCTCTTGATATGTATTTAAAAGTTTGCCTTCCAGAAGAAATCAGCCAATGTACCTCTCCACCAGCTGTACTTACAGGTGTGCCGGCCTGCAGAAGACACCACAGATCACCCACTGCATGTCCCTCAGGAAGTAAGACCTGATTTGATTCTAGAGTGTGGGGGGCAATTTGCCTATCCCACCCTGTATCTATGGGTAGCTAATGAGATGTAAGCAGAATTACTGAGTGAGTCATCTGGAAAGCTCCTTAAGAGGGGATAACTGGAAATGAGCCCTTTTTGCCCCCATGCCTGCTTTTTGTTGTGATGGTTGGATCTCCAACAGCCATCTTGGGCCATGAGGCTATTTTGAGGATGGAAGCTCCACACTATGCAAGGCAGAAAAGAAAGAACCCCCAACTCCCTCCTGCTGAGCTGACGTTGCACTGTTGCATATCCCAGCTACTCTGTGGGTTTTGTGAAACTGTGTGAAGTCTCTATCTCATTGTATTATATGCAGGCAAGACTGAACTCTCCTACAGATGTCTGGAGTAAGCTATGGTGTAGTTTTTTGGGGGGCACATAATAAGTACGTTACAGCAGAAAAAATAATAATAATAATACTGTGGAGGAGCCATGCCAGCCTTAGATTTCCTGTCTCCAGGCTTGTTTCAAGGTGCGAGTAAAATAAATCCAGTATTAGTTAGGTCTTTGAATTTTAGACCTCTATTACTAGTAACTGAGCTACTTCTTAACCTCTCCAGAACATTACTAGCATTGGCTTTAGCACATTACATTTTTTAAAATTATGTATAGGTGTCAAATAAGACTTAATTGTTGCTTAATTGTGCATTTTTGGAGGAACGTTACAGGCAGAAGGAGTAGCACAAGCAAAGCTGTGCAAATTGGGAATGACAGCCGTTTTCAAAAACACAACAGTCACTTCCTGGGGCACGACACCGTCAGATTTCATCTTACTGAGAGGGTTTCAGGTAAGACATAAATGCGCGTCACTCCCATCATGGAGAACCATTGAGGCAGAGCATCCCTATGGAAACTCAACCTGTGTTTTCACGTTTCCAGTCTCTCTCTCCTCTCTTGCTCCCTCTCCCCCTTTTTCCCTCTCTCTCTAACAGTTTTAGCAGGAGAGGGATCAGCGAGTCCCCTGCCCAGGACAGGGTGAGTAACTCACATAAAAAGGGACAGGTTGCACAGCTTGGAGAAAGAGCTGGAAAACTGACACCCTCAGAGCAGGACAGCCCAGCCCTGCTGGCACTCTGTGAAAGGCTATTTCTCTCCTCCCTGCATTCAGACAGAGACACACCATCCAGCCCAATAAATGCCCCTTTGTGCTGGATGGGTTTCCATCAACTTATGAGATGTCTTTAATGAGAGCTGGTTGTACTCTGCCCGGCCTCTGCCCAGCAACAGGCCTGCCAGCCCGGACACCATAAGAGCCAGCAACAGGAGATGGACGTTGTGGGGAGACACTCCGGAGTTTTTAGCATCTGCACAGTGCAGACAACATCCACGGGCTAGACAGGCAGCTGGCCCCATGGAGAGGCCAGTGGGTCACATGCAGGGCCTGGCTCTTGGACCTGCCTTGAATATTAAGCTGGAGGCCCCAGTGGTCTGGTGGTTCGGCCCCCAAGCAGTGGTGGCCCCAGAACCAGCACCTGGGGTCAGCCAGCTCCCATCCCACTCCATGTCAGACCAGGAGGACACACCTGCTTCCTACCTGCTCCTGAAGGGACAAGGGTCCTTTCCTTGGGCAAGCCAATTCACCCCTCAAACCTCCACACCCTCTCTCTTAGATGGGAGGTAGCAGTTGTGGAACTGAAGTGGAATATCTCAGCTTCCAAATTCTTCTCATCAGCCTTAGCTGAAAGCAAGGAAAGAACCGGGGGTTAGCCAACCAAACAGGATTCAAGAGATACTTGAAAGAAGAGGCTGTGGGGACCAACATTTTCAGACCGAGAAGCACAGCCCAGGCATTACAGCAGGCAAGCAGCAGCCAGAGGGTAACGGGCGAGTTAAAGTGAAACCATCCTGCTCCCTCACCTCGTTGCCCTACAGTTGTTCTTAGCAAACAAGGTCCTCTGGGAACCCCTGCTTTTTGACAACATAGGCTTTACCAGGATGAAGGCAGCCTTGCTATCTGTTGGACCAATCTGCTCATCAGCTGTGAGAAATGACTGATGACAGGACATCACCTGGTCATCGGGAACCCAGCCAGCATGAAAACTGTGTCGGCTGACCCTGGAACCTATACAGGATCCCTCTTTAGGACTCTTTTCTTCACGGATTTATGCAAGTAAAATAACTAAAAATGGTGCCTTTGCAGTATAGTCATTTCTAACATGCTACACTGAGGAGTCAATTTTTCCACAGCAGAAGACACATGCCCCGTGTTGAGGGGCAATTAGTGAGTGCATCTGTGCAAAGGTGCCAGGACCATGGCAGGTGCTCAGAAGTGGGGTCTTTTCCCCTCTGCACCCCTCAGTCAAATCCACTTGACTCAAATTCCAACGCTGGGGCTCCGAGTGGGGTCCCCAAAGCAGCCACACCAGCCTCCCTGGGACCTGGGTAGAAATGCAGGACGTGGGCGGCAAGTAATATCCCTCAGCAGTTCTGATGCTGGCCTAACCAGGATCAGAACAAGGATACCCCTTCGGATGGCACTGCATGATGTCCGGCAGGCACAGGGGCCAACCACTGGCCCCTCCCCACCTCAGAGCAGGAGAGATCTACGCCTGGGCTCAAAGCCCCCACCCTGTTGTGGCTCCTAGGGCGTTTGCAGGGGTCTCCCTAAGGAAAGTGAAGCCATGGGTCAGCCTGAGATCTGAGGTGGGCCACGCTTCTCCAGGGTAGACAGGAAAGGGTCTGAGATGGCTGAGTGCTCCTGCAGGACTCACCCCAGCCTCGCGGTAGCTCCCAACACCCGTCTGGGGTAGGTGGGGTGGACTCAGGAGACCTGGGTTCAAATCTCAGCTCTTAGAGCCTTAGTTTCCCCACATGCCGAATGGGTTCATAGTGAGACAGTGCACACCAAAGCCCCATACCAGGGTCCCTTAGCAACGCCTGCTAGTTCTATCCTTGGCTTCTCAGTGGCAGTGTCTCCACTTGTCCACAACCTGTGGGAAGCCGTGGGTGCTAAAGGAGACAGCCCCCAGCCTGAGCCTCAAGAGCCTCAGTGGGGGTGGGGGTCGTGGAAGGTGGTGGGAAAGACCTGGGGATGCAGAAGGCATGCCCTCAGGGGCATCTGGAGGTTTCCTGGAGGAGGCAGCCCCTAGACTTGGATAATGAGGAGACTGACCCTGGGCCGGGAAAGGCAGGAAGGCGGGGGGCTTCGGGCTGGGTATGTGCGGGCCCCACCAGTCCCTCAGCAACTTTCCTCTGAGCGCCTGTGTGGAGGTTTCAGACCCAGTTTACTATGGAGGAGCCATCGCCTGTCCACAGGACCTCCTCGTGGCCTGAGTCTGGGCCTTTTGCCCAGCTGGCTCCCTGGACAGGCCAAGGCTAGCAATCGACCTTCGGGAGAGGAAGGGGGGTACTTAGACTAGACCTGACCTGCCAGCAGACACCTCTTTGCCAAACCACAAGCCACCTACCCCAGCAGAGCTCCAGACACCTGTCCTCACTCCCACGCTTACCCGTGGCCCAGTGGCTTCGTGGTCTGAGTCAACGGTCAATGTCAGAGCCAAGAATATAGAGCCCCGTCATTAGTGGTTTGCAAAGCACGGGCTTGGCCGAGCCAGCCAGGCTGAGGGACTCCTGGAGACTGGACAAAGCGCACATGGCCAGGGCATGCCCCGGGCAGCTACCAGGTGCGGGCTGAGGGTTAGCAGTACCTGGGGTTTTGCGTCTGTGGTTGCGGGGGAGGGGGCAGTCAACACACAAACAGCAAGCATGGTGCTTTCAGGAGCTGACCCAGGGCACGGGGTAAGGGAGGCCAGGGGCTACTGCAGACAGGTGGTCTACAATCAGAGGTTATGAAGAAGCTGGCCACATGGAGACCTGGGGGTAGGATCTTCAGGTTGGGAATACGGGGCGTGCAAAAGCCCTGAAGTAGAGATGAGTCCAAGGAACACACAGAAGGGCAATGGGCAGGGTGAGGAGGGGGGAGGATGTAGGGGTTTCAGTTGTACAGGTTCCAGGAGTGAGGATTTTCATCAGAAGACTTCAGAGGGACTTAAGCTGGTCAGTGATATAATCTGATTTACTTTTTCAAAATAGGATTGTGGGGAGGGATGAGTGTTTTAATCTGTTATATGTCCTGTGTTTATAGAAAAAAATACCTATTTATCAATGAAAAATATAACATATAAAAACTAGGACTGAGATCAGCTGTATCAGGAAAAAGAACAAAATTACAGTACCCTAAAACAAGATAGTTTGTTTTGTTTTGTTTTTTCACATTTAAGAAGTATTGAAAGGACAGCCTCTTCAATAAGTGGTGCTGGGAAAACTGGACAGGTACATGTAAAAGTATGAGATTAGAACACTCCCTAACACCATACACAAAAATAAGCTCAAAATGGATTAAAGACCTAAATGTAAGGCCAGACACTATCAAACTCTTAGAGGAAAACATAGGCAGAACACCCTATGACATAAATCACAGCAAGATCCTTTTTGACCCACCTCCTAGAGAAATGGAAATAAAAACAAAAATAAACAAATGGGACCTAATGAAACTTCAAAGCTTTTGCACAGCAAAGGAAACCATAAACAAGACCAAAAGACAACCCTCAGAATGGGAGAAAATATTTGCAAATGAAGCAACTGACAAAGGATTAATCTCCAGAATTTACAAGCAGCTCATGCAGCTCAATAACAAAAAAACAAACAACCCAATCCAAAAATGGGCAGAAGACCTAAATAGACATTTCTCCAAATAAGATATACAGAGTGCCAACAAACACATGAAAGAATGCTCAACATCATTAATCATTAGAGAAATGCAAATCAAAGCTACAATGAGATATCATCTCACACCAGTCAGAATGGCCATCATCAAAAGATCTAGAAACAATAAATGCTGGAGAGGGTGTGGAGAAAAGGGAACACTCTTGCACTGTTGGTGGGAATGTGAATTGGTACAGCCACTATGGAGAACAGTATGGAGGTTCCTTAAAAAACTACAAATAGAACTACCATATGACCCAGCAATCCCACTACTGGGCATATACCCTGAGAAAACCATAATTCAAAAACAGTCATGTACCAAAATGTTCATTGCAGCTCTATTTACAATAGCCAGGAGATGGAAACAACCTAAGTGTCCATCATCGGATGAATGGATAAAGAAGATGTGGCACATATATACAATGGAATATTACTCAGCCATAAAAAGAAACGAAATTGAGTTATTTGTAGTGAGGTGGATGGACCTAGAGTCTGTCATACAGAGTGAAGTAAGTCAGAAAGAGAAAGACACATACCATATGCTAACACATATATATGGAATCTAAGAAAAAAAAATGTTATGAAGAACCTAGGGGTAAGACAGGAATAAAGACACAAACCTACTAGAGAATGGACTTGAGGATACGGGGAGGCGGAAGGGTAAGCTGTGACAAAGTGAGAGAGTGGCATGGACATATATACACTTCCAAATGTAAAATAGATAGCTAGTGGGAAGCAGCCGTATAGCACAGGGAGATCAACTCGGTGCTTTATGACCACCTAGAGGGGTGGGATAGGGAGGGTGGGAAGGAGGAAGACGCAAGAGGGAAGAGATATGGGAACATATGTATATGTATAACTGATTCACTTTGTTATAAAGCAGAAACTAACACACCATTGTAAAGCAATTATACTCCAATAAAGATGTAAAAAAAAAAAAAAGGAGTATTGAGGTAGGCAGCCTAGGGAAGGCCTGTGATCCAAGCACTGGGGACACAGGCTCCTTCTGTCTTTGGCTCTGCTGTGTGAGACTACCATGCCCAAAGTCTCATGGTCCAATATAGCTGCTGGAGCTCCAGCCATTACAGCCACATTCCAGCCAATGCGAAGGCAGAAATAATAAAAAATGGCATACGCCCTCTGTTTAAGGTCCTTTCCCTAATGTTGCACACCGCTTCCATTGCCAGAATGTAGCCACACAGCTACCCTTCGATGCAGGAGAGGCTAAGAAATGCAGGAGAGACCCCTATTCTGGGAAGCCATTTGCTGACCTAAAAAGCAGGAGCCTGTGACTAAGAGAGAAGGGAAGAACCAATAGTAGGGATGACCACTCTCCCTGCCACCTTTGCCCTGCTCCTGGGGACAAGGACTTTGCTGGGCATAGATACCCATAGATGGCAAGTGGAGTCAGCCCCTTGGGGACTGGGAAGAGACCAATGCAGAGACAGGCAGGACAGATGGGTGGATCAGGGCTCCACAGAGGAAGCTGCATCTCACTGTTCTCTCTCCACAGTACTGGGTGGGCACCTCCAAGCCAGCTGACCTGCCTCTCACTCGCTCTGTCGATAGCTACATGACAGTCCAGAACATGATGGGCACAACTCAGCGACAACCTCATGGGGGGAACTCACTTTGTTTTGGGGTTGAGGGCCTTACTGTGTGACTTTGGGCATGTCACGTCTCACTAGAGGATCAAGTGAGGTGGTGCATATGCCTGCCTGGGTGCCCATCTCATGTTACTAGTCCATTACCATGCTTGGCCCAGGCATGTCTGCATGACCTTGGCCAGTGTCTCCCCATCCCTGTCTTTAAAACGGGGGTGATGACAAAGAAGCTCCTCACAGGCCTGGCCTCCTTCCTCTGTCCTTCTGGAAATAGGGTGGCAGCCCTGCCCTGCCTCCCGGCTCTGTGCACTGAACTGGTGGGAGCAGCGGTGCCTGGAAGTGCCTGACAGAAATGCAGAATCCTAGGCCCACCCCAATGCCATGAGATGGTTCCCCTCAGGTGGGTGGCGGGCAGGTGGGCCACCAGCTCCCAGGGAGTGCCCATTGCCCCAGGCTGTTCTCCTCCTCCCGCTCCCTGGTGGTGGGCATGTGTGGGCCAGCCTGGGCCCTGGCAGAGACAGGAACTATAGCTGCAAAGCCAGCCTCCCGGGGTAGGGTTGAGCACAGGCCTGCTTCACGCAGCCTGGGGCACCTCAGACATGCCACACCACGTTTCCAACCTTGGTCTCTCTCTCTGTAAAATGGAAATGCCATCTCTGTCTCCTTGCCTCTCACGAATGGAAAAGGGCCAGGGATTCAGCCACTTTCAAAGGTTCCCATTCATGTGGTCTATCTGAGTGCACATCTTCCCAGATCCCAGATGACATAGTCATGATCTCCCCACAGTAAGTCAGGGGCACAGGCAATGTTCATCCCCCTCCTGGTGGTGTGTTGGGTGAAGTGGGGCCCAGGCCCTTCTAGCCATGAGACTCCCATCCCTCCTGATGAGGAGTGAAGTGGGTCAGGCATCCTGGTCTCTGTCTCACCCAGGGCATGAAGCCACCGCCCTAAGAGCCACCAGACTCTGGGGCCTGTTCTGGGTGATGTGGCCCTTGGCTATCACTGGCCAGCAGGATTTCAGCACCTGCTCAAGGTGGCAGCATGAGGAGGGGCTTAGGTCAAGGCCACCACCACCCTCACTGCCGGGAGCTGGTCTGGGCTTCACCTGGGCTGGGTCAATTCATCTTCACAGCATCCCCATTTTACAGACAGTAAATGTATCCCCAGTCACACAGCTCAGAAGGGGCAGGTGAACTCAGCATCATGCTGCGTGTGTGCGTCTGCACATGTACGTTGGCTGCACATGCAGCCTCTCTATCACGTGTGTCTCTCTGCTGGAGCATAGCTGCTGGCCCTGTCCCTCCCCAGCCCACCCCGTCTCCTGGGACATTACCCAGTGGTCACTTCCCCATGGACCCAAGCCTCGTGGTCAGCATCTGGGAACCGGCCTTGGACAGTCATGCTGGTCTCTCCAGCATTAGAATTTGAAACCAGGTAGATGTGGGGACACACAGTAGGCACTGCTCCTTTCAGTCTGTCCTGGGAACAATCTGGTAAACAGACACAGCATAGGCAAATGAAAATGACAAAGCAGACAAGGGAAGTCCCTCCCTGAGGACAGGCACGCCTGGAGAATGAGACCCTGCCCAGGGCTGACCAAGCCCCCCACAGGTCTACCCTGGGAAGGTGAAATGCCTGCCTGGGTCCCTGGTGGTCAGTACAGAGCACAGTTACAAACCCAGGTCTAAACGCCCAATTATTCCACCACGATCTTTCCTGGCTTCCGCCTTTTGGACAGAGGGAATAATGAACCTCAGCACAGAGCTGCCATGTGGCCCACATGAGAGACCCCTATGACACCCACAGAAACCCTTTCACTCAGCAAACAGGCAGGAACAAAGCCCTCTCCTCCCACCTCTCTTCACCTGCCCCATCCCCACACCTGGGGCCTCCCCTGCAACCTCAGAGCCCTCTCCTGGCTGCCCTCTCCCTGGCCCCTCCAGGAGCCAGCACTGCCCCTAGGGCAGAGAGGCTAGTGCTTTTGTATGAATAATACCAACTTAAAAACTCTGGATTTCCAGCTGCTCATGAATAGTTAGTTAGCTGTGGGTTATGTGAGAATAACAGTAACTACTACTTGTAATGGCCACCATGCCCAGGCCTGATCAGACCCCCAGGCGCTGCTGCGTCCCCACTCATGGTGGCTTTGTGAACTAGGACTGAGGCAGTTGCCACCTCTGTGAGCCTCAGTTTCCTTAGCTATGAAGTGGGCCAACAGCAGTTCCTCCTTCACAGGACGGTTGTGTGTGGGCAGAACTGATGTCCCATTGGGATGCATTGGGCCCTCAGCGGTGCTGCGACTGGGCAGGCCCTGCTCACACCTGCACAAAAGGGAGGGCTATTGGTCTGAACTGTGGGCTGCAGGACTTCAGGGCTAAGGTCAGGACAAGCTCCCAGGGCAGCCCATACAGACCCTAGATACTAGGCCCCCACCATGGGCAGAGTACTGAGGAACCAAATCCAAACACCTCATTGAACAGAGAAGGAAACCAGCCACATCATACAGCAGGCGAGCGCCCGGCTGGGTTCAGCCAGTGCTGTGGGCACCCCATAGCCCCCAGCCTGTCCCCCACCACAAATGGTTTGGACATGCCAGCAGGTCAGGAGGAGGACCTGGTGCAGGGTTTAGCGGAAGATTCCTTTTTCTGATAAATCTCCAGGGTGACTTGCATTTTCCATGCCTTCTATTTCACTTTCAAAACTCCCTCTAGCAGCGGGGGTGAGGCTCTGGGCAGGGGGAAACAAGGAGGGTCCAGTGTGGAGGGCAATCACAGGTTAGACAGGCACTAGGTTACAACACCCATGGGTACCCACCTGCTGGCTGGGTAGACTAGCCGGGAGAGCATCCAGTCCACTCTTACAGGACTGCACAATCTCCCCAGTTCTGAGCGTGGCCCTCCTGGGTCTCTTCCCAGCTGTGCCTCAGTTTCCTCCCATCATGTGAGGGGGTAACACCTGCTTCCCAGGGCTGTAAGACAAAAAGTGATGCACCTGGCCCCACGCAGGGCCGTCCCATGCCACCTCCCATCTGCCCCAGAAGTCCTGTTCCAGCCCACAGCACCTAGAACAGGGCATGGCATACAGCAGGCACTCTGTGGTTACAGGATGAATGAATGAACCTCCACCTCCAGGCCAATGTAACTCACTATCTCCTGACCTTGGGCACCGCTGCTTACCCTCTCTGGTCTTTGGTTTATGTGGAGGGAGAAGGTCATGCCCACATGGCCTTGGTCTCCCTCGCAGGCAGGGAAGCTGACGCACAGAGGTCAAGCCACCTGCCTGAGCCACTCTGCTGAAGACATCAGCAGACACCGTGACAAATGGCGGAAAAGGGGCAGGGGTGGGGAGGGGGAGGGCGGCTCGACTAGGAGTGAAAAGCAGGTGGGCCTGGGAGCCGGGTCAGGGTCAGGACAGGAGAACACAGAGGCCTGTACTTTCGCATACCTGCCAGGGGAGATAATGCCTGGCCCCTTCGTACCTGCCTGGCTTCTGGGAGAGGCCCGCGTCCTGGCCGACAGAGCCAAGGGCTGGAGGAACCAACACGCTCAGGCCACCCCCGACGGCTGGCACGGGCACACACAGGGTGCCACCCCAAACAAGGGGGCCCTGCCTGAAGACATAGAGGCTGCTTCATGAGGGGCAACGGCGGGCACTGGCACACAAAGCGGGCCCAACCTGTGGTGATCCGCTCTCTGCCTCCCCCTTCCCTCCCCTCGTGAGTGCGTGGGAGGCCTTCATGCCCCCATTTCCTAGACGAGAAGGCCGAGGCTCAGAGGGTGTGAGACCCACACGACTCGTTGACTCAGGTTCCGGGTGCGGGGCGGACGATGTGTTGGCGAGACCTGCAGTGGGGCCCCCGGGGTTCACAGCGCGTTCGGCAGTTAGCGAAGCGGCCGGGGAAAGGCCGGTTCTTGTCCTCGTTTTATGGATTAAAATTGTCCACGACAGGAGCACAGAGGGCGACGTACTTTACCACGAACACGCGAGGTCCGGGGCCTAAGAGTGCCGAAACGCAGCGCGGGATTCCGCGGCCCTTGCCGCCCACGCTGGAAAGGAGAGCGGCAGTCTAGGACCAGCCAGCCAGGCCTCCAGCCCCGGCCTGGGGGCGGAGTCTGAGGGCGGTGGCGTGCGCTGGGCGGGCCGGGGGGCGGGCCGACGGGAGGGGGCGCGGGTACGCAGCAGGGTCTCAAAGGCTGAGGCGCCGGCCGCCCTGAGGCCCGGAGCAAGGCTGACCCAGCGCCGCACCATGGACTCGCGACCCGAGGAGTATGAGCTCAATGGCGACGTGCGCCCGGGCTCGCTTGGCTCCCCGGACGCCTCGGTAAGCACCCCTACCCCCGTGGCGCTCTGCGACCTTGGCCGATGCCCGCCCTCTCTGAGCCCGGCGCCAGCGGCCCCTAGGGACCTATGGGCGCCGACCAGCTGCGCGCCGCGTCCTTAATGAGGATGGCGGTGGTCGCCACGCCCCGTGCGTTCCGCCCCCTACCCGCGCGGTCGGGGGCCCCAGCGGTGGCCCTGGGGCTCCAGCCACCCCGGAAAGTGAGCGGGGGCGGGGGCGGTTGGCAAAATGCCGGACGTGGCCCGGGGCAGGTAGCGCCCACACCGAGCTGCACAGCCGAGGGGCCTGGGCGCCACCTTCCCTCCTCCCCCCGCCACTTCCCGCTGGCCCCTGTGTTCCCGGCTCCCACACCACACTCCAACTTTGCCTCTCCGCCGGCTCGATGCGCGCCCGGACTGGGCGGAGTGGATCTCGGCTTCTGGGCCCCAGGCCAGCAGCGGGCAGACAGTTACGTCGGCAGACAGTTACGTCACCCACGGTGTCCACGGAGACCGCACAGTCTTGTGCGTGCCCTGATGGGGAACTTGGTGCCACTGTGGCCCCTCTCCTCTCTCCACCCGCACGAGAGGCTCTATTCAGAGACTGCCCTGCTGGCCTGGAAGCACTGTGGGCATGGGGCAGGCCCTGGCAGTGGTCCCATATTACAGCTGGTACCCTCCCACCCTGGGGTCCTGTCCCACTGGCAGGGCCAGAGTAGCGGTTCCTAACTGGCTTTGCCTTGGACTAGCACTTCCCCAGGGCCTCTGTTTACGGCGCAGTCCTGAGCACGGCCCTCCCAACTTGTTGACTTTGGACGTTCTTTCAGTTTCTGACCCCCCGGGGATGGGCATAGGGACGGTGGCCAAGTGTGCCTGACTGAGGCAGAGACTGGCCCTGCTCAGGTGTGGGTGACCAGTCCTAGGCGATGTTGTAGTAACAGGCCACGTTTAGGGGATGGGGGGAGAACATGTGGGGCAAGCAAGGCCTTGGACTGGGGAACGGGCCCTCAGCAGGCAGGATGGGTGTGCTCAGGGATCACTGCGTTCATTGGCTTTGGGACCAGTTGCAGTTGCTGCAGCCCTGTACCACTCAGTCTGAGAGCTGAGACCGGTCCAGACGGAGAAGCCACGGCCAAAGTGCTGAACTCCCAGGGGTTGGTTCTGAAGGCAGGTGGGAGTGGGGTCAGGAAGGCTTCCTGACCAGTGGGGACATTGGCACTGGAATGGGGTACAGGTATGCCTGGGAAGGGCATCCCAGGCAGGGAGAACAGTGAGAGAAAGGCCCAGGGGCTGGACCACCAAGTATCAATACATTGGAGCTGGGGAGCTGGAGGTGGTATGGGAGGTCAGACCTTGCCAGCTATGGAGGCCATGGAGGGGCTGGAAGCTCATGTGACCGTGAACACATTCTTCCAGGGTGGCTCCAGTCACAGGCAGGGAGGCTCTGGGAGAGATGGTCAGTACTGAAGGCTGCTCTGCTCACCCTGCCTGGGGCCCAGGCCCACCCAACACTGCTCTCCAGCCTCCGCCTTCCCCTTCCCACCCTCAGGACCTGCCTCACTGTGTTCTTGAGCACATCACTCTGTGTCTCAGTTCTCATTTGTGAAACGGGGTGAGAGTAGTGCCTCCCTCAGAGGGTTATGGTGAGGATTAAATGGGCTAATGCGTGTGAAGTGCTGTAGGAAACTGGGCACACAGCGTTGTTAACATTCCTGCCTGCCACACAAGACCCTCTCCCAAAGATGAAGCCCAGGCAGGGTTTGGAAAGGGCAGCACCTTCCCTCAGGTGCAATCCCTGTGGACAGGCATGGCCCTCCCCCTGCACCTCACCTGGCTTTTCCACAGCCTTCTCTCCCGGCGGTCCCTCCCTGAATCTGAGCCCCAAGCTCCTGCTTGAGGAGGGGTAGAAAGGCTTGCTGGGAGGAGGGGCAAACCCAGGATCTTCAGATGTGTCCCCACTTAAGCAAGAGCCCCAGACAGCAGGGTGTGTGGGCTGGGTCACCACTATGTCCTTGGCTGCAAGAGGACTGAGTGGGAGGCCCAGGCCCAGAGCCGCCATCAGTCTCAAGACGCCCTGCCATGCGGCCTTGGGCAAGTGCAGACCCTCTCTGAACCTCAGTTTCCTCCTCTGTGAAGTGGGACAGGATCACTCACCTCCCAGGGTGGCTGGGCTCAGGGAAGAGTTATATGTGTAATCCATGGGCAGATGAGCCCTGTCGGGCCAGGGTGGTGGGGGAGCTCTGCAGATGTCCCCGTCCCCGTGCCCCATATCCCTATGGCCTCCACACAAGGCCCGTCTGCTCAGATGCCCCGCAGGAGTGAGTTGGAGTCTTCACTAAGTCAACTCACTTTCGGCTGGCAGCAGCAGGAATAGTAAACATCAATTTTATTGTGAAAATAAATGTGGTCCTTGACTGTGTCATGCACGGGGATTTATCTCAGGGGGCAGCTGCGTTGGACCCTGCAGCAGACTCTGGGACCACAGCCAGCTGAGGACACAGCACGGAGGTTGCAGGACAGGGTGCAGTGAGGCTCCTGGGGCCACATTTGGGCTTGGAAGCCAAGTCCTGGGAGGGAGGGGTGCGTGCACAGCCTCAGCTGCTGGGGGAAGTTTGCTCCTTTTCTCTTAAACTTTTTTTTTGGCTGCACTGCACGACATATGGGATCTTAGTTCCCCAACCAGGGATCGAACCCATACCCCCTGCATTGGAAGCATGGAGTTTTAACCGCTGGACCTCCAGGGAAGTCCCAAGTTTGCTCTTTTTCTCATTTCTGCTCTCCTGGCAGATCCCGAGGCTGGTGGGGTCTTGGCCGTGTTCCAAAAGGCAGCCCTGATGTGGCTGCGGGGTTACTGCTGGCCATTGCTGAGTCCACAGGAAACGGGACTGCCCAACCCAGCCCAGCTGCAGCAGGGAACCCCCCCGCCCCCCACCCCAGGAAACTTCCTGCCATGAACTCAGACATGGAGCAAGAGACATCTCGGGGCTGGCTGGGTGCAGACAGTATGGGGACAGTGCAGGAGTAAGCCAGTGTGACCTGGAGCAGGTGGCTTCATGCTGAGTCCGGGTGGTGGCCACAATAACAGCTTATGCCCCGCACTAGTGGGTCAGACAAGGGACACCCCAGGTCCCAACAGATCCTATTCAGTCAGTTCTGAGGTCCCAGCCAGAGGCAAGGACGCCAGAGCCCGCACATCCACTGTTGCCCACTGAGTCCAAGGGGAGGGGCCTTATGCAGAAGTGGCTGCGATAGCCCAGCATCTGGAGCTGGACCTCCATTGCACCCCGGGTCTCACTCAGCTCATGCATTTTCTGGGGCTAGTACTTTCTCTTCCTTGTTATGGATTTTTTAAGTGGAATTAATTACAAATTGGTACAGTTCATTTTGGAGGCAACCTTTCAAAGTGGTGAAGCCTGGGTGGTGAGAAAGAGGAACATCCAGTCCTGCCCTGCACCAGCTGTGCTCTGACCAGCCACTGGGCCTCTGAGCCCTTCATTCACTCCCCTTTATGTGCCCATTTTATAGATGAGGAAACTGAGGCACAGACCAGTCATTCTGTTGGTCCGTAGTGTGGCAGGATATGGAGATGATAAAGGATAGATGCTGATGGAAGGCCCACCCCCCAGCTCCTCCCAGGGTAGCTGATGAACCTCATAGATTTATTGGGGGCTTGGTTCTACAGATATGCAATTGGGCTCTGGGAGCATGGGCAGGAATTCCCATGTGGGCTCCTTGTTCCATACTTGTACATGGGGTTTGGAGTCAGTGGCAGAATTGGGGCAGGAAGGATTGGTGGAAGTCCATAACCAAAACCCTGAGGGGTCCTGCAGGGGTTCAGTGGGCCATGGCCCTGGCCTGCCCTTGTCTCCCAGGGGAGCAGAGAGTGTACAGGCAGGAGGCTGGGGGTGGGCCAGACCTCCTGGGCCCAGCTGTAGGCCACGGGCAGCCCATCCAAGCCCAGGGTGGACTGGAGGATGCATTGTGCTGAAACTGGGTTCTCTGAGTACCACAGACCTGCTTTGAATCCTGCTTCTGTCCCAACTCCCCTCCCTGTCCAAGCTGAGGTTGCCCAGCAGTGTGACCCTGGGCCAGGTGGCCTGGGTCCCTGCAAGCTGCCTACCAATGGCTGGGATGAGACCCTCTGTCCACAGAAAGTGGGCTCAAGGAGCCAGCCCTGTGGGCATCTGCCGAAGTCAGCTCCCTCCCCACAGGCTCCTTCCTGGCTTTTAGGGGAAAAAGTCTGGCAGCCCCAAGCTTACTCAGCTTCTGGGATGCCGTTGAGGTTTCAGGGAAGTCCTCTTGGCCCTAGGGACACATTAAACTGGGTATTTGTTCCCTGCACTGCCCAGGTCATGGGCAGGGGTCTCGATGAGAGGGTCCCAGCATGGCTTCTGGCAGCTGGGTGGGCAGGTGGGCTGTCCAGGCCCATAGAGCTCCGCACCTGTGAGAGGTGGGCTCTGACCGCCCCCCCAGCCCCAGTGACCTTCTCAAGATAGCAGCCTCCCTGGGATTCACCTGTGCAGCAGTCACCTCTAGGGCCCAGAGCTCCCTCCACAGCTCAAAGCCCCTCCGCAGAAGGCCTAGGACACGAGGTCAGGCATGGGAGAAGCGGATCAGCCCTGCAGCCTCCTCCCCACCCAAGCCCCTACCACACAAACCTCCTGGGCTCTCTGACCAGGGTGGACATGAAGCTGTGCCATGTCCTGCGTGGCCCTAAGCTTTGAGGTGGAGAGGCTGGTTCAAATTCTGATCTGCCCCTCCCTCACAGTAGCCCTGGGTGAGACCCCCTGAGCCTTAGTCTCCCACTCTATAGAATGGGAGAACAGTGCTCTTTCTCAGTGTTAGTGGGGGCACTTGGTAGGTTGTAGAGCTTCCCAGACTGTGGCCTGGGGTGTACAAATGGGGAAACTGAGGCCCAGTGAGGGGGAGCGTGTTGTCAAGGCTACACTGCCAGGCTATAGTGAGCTGGGGCTTGACCAGAGCTCCCCTCACCAGCCCCCTGGCCTGCAGCCTCTGGCCAGCACTCCTTATCACTGCACAGGTTGAACAGGAAGCAGATGGCCGTATGGGCAGGAAGTGCCCTGTATCATGAGGGGCACATGGCCTGGGGCCCTTGCTTCCTAACTGGGACCCTGAGACAGTGGCCAGATCCCCCAGAACCTCCTGGCATGTTTGCTCCGTGGCCCTGTTGCACACATGGGAGACTGAACCCCAGAGGGGCATGGCTGTCCTGAGGTCACTCAGCTAGAGCCAGGGGCTGGGGACTTCTGAGCACTCAGGCTCACAGATGACCCAGACCCCAGACCCCCACTGCAGGCTCCAAGGGGACTGTCGTGTCAGCTCTCAGGGCTTCTGAGCCCTGGGACCTGGGTTCAAATCCCAGTGCAACCCTCACTTGCTATTGGCTTTGGACAAGGTTCCTCCCCATATAGCCTCAGTTTACCCTCGGTAAATGGGGCGTGAGGACGGGAGACTCCCTGGAGGAAAGCACCTAGCTAAAGGGTGAGTAAGATGATGGGCTGTGCCCTGGGCACCCAAGATGGAGGACAGCAGGGCACAGGCGCCCTGTGCTGGGGGCACTGCTGCTGATGGTGTCATTCTGTATTTGAATGTGCATGTGGCTGCATGGGCATAAAATATTTCAACAGTTCAAGAGAGCTCAGAATAAAAAGGAATTCTCCCTCCTCAGAAGCCTCCACAGTTAGCCTGGATGTGTACATATGTGTGTGTATGTGTGTTTGTTAATGCATATATACATATGTATTGTATATGTGTGTATACATGCGTCTGCATGTGTGCTCATCTGTGTTTGTGCATGTGTACTGTGTATACATGTTTGTGTGTGCTTACACACATATATGTATTGTGCTTGTGTGTAGATGTGTATTGGGTACTTACGTGTGTGTGGAAGACATTTTGGCACTTCTGGTTTATGAAACATAGGGGCACATGGCCAGCGGGCCAGTGTCTCCAGGATGCCCACACCCAGAGGAGCACACACATGGTGAAGCATGGCCAGATGGGCCGCTTTGCAAGAGCAGAGCTGGGAGACAGCCTGGTGCTTTTGGGGGGGAGGGCACAGACCCTGGGGAGGAGTGGTGTGCCTTGGGTGTTCTTGGTCCAGGGGTGTGGCCCACCCAGATGTGAGTGCAGCTGTAGGCCTGGCATGGAGAGGCAAAGGGGAGAGTTGAAGAAAGAAAGAGGAGACCTCAGGCTGCACGTGGAATTTCCCAAAGAGCAGGCCAGGGCCCTGGGTCCAGTGGAGGAGGCTTTCCCTGGGGGCTCTTGGGTCTAGAATTTTAAACCAAGTAGATTTGCTACTTAAGAACAACTGACACTGAGGGAAAGCAGGACATAGCAGAGCCGCCTACGTTCCTGTCCTCCCTCCTGGGCATGTTATTCTAGATTAAATTTAAAAGACATAATGTAAAAATGATGACCCCGCCCTTCTGTAGTTCTGTAATTTCCACGGTGAAATATCTCCAGCTGCAGAAGGTAGAGGCTTGCCCTCCCCAGAACCCCCACCTCCCATCCCTGCCTCTTTCATGACTCTAGAAACAAGATCTGAATGGCCCCAGGAGGCCTAGTGGCTCAGGGATTCCTGTGGACAAGTGGCCAGGGCTGAGGGGTACAGATTTGTCCTGGGAGGTTGGGGAGGGGCCTGGCCAGGGGCAGCTTGAGGAGAGCAGATGGGCTGGATACAAAGAGGAGGCCTGGCAGCTTACAGCTGGCTTCAAGTGAAACAGCCGCCCCAAGAGGTAAACTCCAGTCCTGGGAGGGGTCTTTGTGGCCTGGACTCCAGCCTCGGAGGCAGACCTTCTCCTGCCTAACTACCCTCCCCCCTCCTGCCCTGGGACAGAAGAGCCTATCCTACAGGGGGAGTCAGCTCTGGGTGGGGCCCTGGGGCATGGAGGGCCCTTGGAAGGGACAGGGGCCCTGGCCTTGAGGACTGGGGATGTTCTCAGGCAGAAGTGAGGGAAGTTATCAGAACTTGTGTTCCTGTTTTATCAACGTGAACATGAAGGCAGAATGAGCCCTGGAGATCCACTGTGCAGCATGTCGTGACCAGTACAGCACTCTAAGGGTGATATTAGTATTATCACAAATACTAATAATAAAGGGTCAGGAGAAGACTCTGGATGTGTGGTGGCCTGGATGTGGTGATGGTGTCACAGTACACACTTAGCTCCAAACTCTTCAAGTTGTTCATGTTTATTAGGTACAGTTTTTGTGTGTCAATCACACCTCAGTAAAGTGGTTTTAAAATTTTTTTTAATAAAAATTAAGGAAGAAGCTAAGCTCAGTTGCATTGTAGAATGCTGAGGCATCTGTTGAGCACCTGCTGTGTGCCTGCACAGCTGGGAGATGGCCTGGGTGGATCGGCCATCCCAGGAAGACTTGTTTCAGGTCTGGGCGAGTATGCAGGGATCTGGAATCCAGATGCCGTCATGTCACTTCCCACGCTGGCACCAATCACCTCCTGGAGAGGAGGGCAGGCAGGGGCATGCAGGGGAGGCTGCCAGACGGCCCCGCCCATGGCAGGCAGACAGTTGGCGGCATTTTCCCATCTAACACCAGAGTGTGTGCTAAGGTTGTGTTTTGTTTCCTTTCTCTTCCAGGACTTGATTCCTAGGGTGGGTCTTGCAGGGGCTGCACAGCCTTCTCTGGGCCTCTTGTTCTATTAATAAGCACTTCCCTTTCGAGCCCTTATCTGGGCCCTCACCTGCTGATCCGATCAACCCCCACATCCCTGGGAAGGAGACCAGGCTCAAAGGGGGGGACACTAGGGTGGGCCCAGGCCTGCAGCCCCCTGCCGCAGAGCCCAGGCTGACCGCCCCCCTCCCTGCAGCCACCCCGCTGGGGCAGGAACCAGCCCATCAACATGAACCATTATGCCAATAAGAAGAGTGCGGCCGAGAGCATGCTGGACATCGCACTGCTGTTGGCCAACGCCTCCCAGCTGAAGGCTGTCATCGAGCAGGGCCCTGGATTCGCCTTCTTCATCCCCCTGGTGGTCCTCATCTCCGTCTCCCTCATGCTGCAGATTGGTGTGGGCGTGCTGCTCATCTTCCTTGGTGCGTGCCTGGGCAGGGGGCCCCAGCAGTGGGAGGGCCCTGGGGTACCCCTGCCCCACGGTCAGCTGATTCTGCCTGCACGCACCTTGGGATGCGTCACTTACCCCACTGAGTGTTTTCCAGGCCCTCACAGAGCTGCACGGGAGCCCTGGCCCTTCTCACTAGGCACGTAGTCCAAAATGTAGCTCCCACCGTGGCCCCCAGAGGGACCCCATGTCTCCATCTTTCCACTCACCCAAGCTGAGGACACAGGAAAGTGTCATAACTATACTAAGAGTTGATATGTACTGGGCACCTACTGTGTACCCTCTAGACCTTATGGCGGTCCGTAGGGACTAGGTGGTAGTCCTGCCCCCAAGGTGAGGGTCAGGGCTAAGAGCAGCAAGAGCTTTGGGCTCCCCACAACCGCTGCCTGGCTGTGTGACCTCAGGCAGGTCACACGACCTCTTGGACCTCTGTTTCCTTGCTTAGAAAGTGGACATAAGGACAGCCTTGGGTAGGTGTGAGGATGGCTAGATTATCATTGCACCAGCACTCAGAAAGGTGCTTGCCTGTGCACGTTCGGCACATTGTGCCTTAAAATCCAAGCCTGGGCCTGGGCCTCCATGCCTTCCACTTCGTGACCAGGCACCAGGCCCCTCTGAGCTTCTGTTCACTGAACAAGGGGGAGTGCAGTGGTCAGGCCACAGATACCAGACTGCCCAGGCCAGAGCCCACTGTCTGTAATGTATTAAGGCAGCCATGTCTCTCTCTGGGGGACAGAAGAGGGCCCCTTGGTGTTGCACAGCCCTGGGCAGTGTCTGCTCCCTCTCGCCCACAGTCAGGTATGACCTCAACAACCCTGCCAAGCATGCCAAGCTGGACTTCCTCAACAATCTGGCCACCGGCCTGGTCTTCATCATCGTCGTGGTCAACATCTTCATCACTGCCTTTGGCGTCCAGAAGCCCACGATGGACATGGCACCCCGGCAGTAGGGGCTCGGGTGAGCTGTCAGGGCCGACCCCGGCAGGGTCTACACGTGGCTCCACCACGAGCCCACCCACTCACCCCACTGGGCCACCGACCCAGCATGGGGGACTCAGGGTCTTTCATGCAGAGCCCCTGTGACTGCGTCTGCCCTCACCTGGGCCTTGCAGGGTGGGCGCCCCTGGCCGTGTGCAACCCCACACCACACTCAGCCCACTGTCCTCGCTCAGAGAGACCCAGCGCCTGCCCAGGGTCACCCCACTTGGGAGCAGGAGCCACAAGGGAGTGGAGTGACCCTCATAACACACTCAGCAAGCCCCTACTATAGGGCCTCAGACACAGGCAACCCTGATTGTCATGAGGGCAGATGCAGAAGGTCAGTGGGTCTGGCATGTGTCATGTGTCCAGAGTCTGGAGCCCTGGCCAGGGCTGCACAACACAGGTCCACCCACCCTTGGGTCCAGCAGTCCTCGGGCCTGCCCCAGAGGAGAGGTGGGTGCCACAGACGACTGTCCATCCACTAGCACAGCAGAGTGGACGGGAGACTGTCCCTACACAGCAAGGACCTATGTGTCAGGGGCATACTAGAAAACCTTACACATTGACCAAGTGGACGATGCCGTGAGATGCTGGGAGCAGGGCCTTTGTGTGGCCCCATTGTGAGCACCTGGCCTCCACTTGCCCATGCCATTGCTATTGGCCCCACCTGGCATCTGATTCACTGCCCAGCTGCTGGCACCAGTTTGTTGTGAAGTCTGTCCCCCGTGGAGGCCTCTGGATGCCAGCCTGCTCCCTCACTCATTGCATGATGACTGGGCCACTTATTAATCACCTGCTTGTGTGCCCCAGACACAGTCCTGACTCTCCCCAAGCATCAGCCTAGCAAGGAGACCTTGTGGGCCCCACGGCACATGTCCACCCGCCGGCCCATGCTCTCAGGGGGCCCCTATCAGAGCGTGCTGGGACCCGGCTTTTAAATCCTGACAGTGACCCAGGAGGGGAAACTGGGGCTCTCCCAGGTCAGAATTGGGCTGTCTGATTCCGGAGTCGGAGTGACCCCAACATTTGTGGGCTGGTTGCCAGACACAACACTGAGGCAGGGTCACCAGAACAGAACTGGAGGCCCCTCTGGCCTTGGCGACCCTCATGCCTCTCCTCTCCCTTCTTTGCAGATGCCCCTGGATCGTGCCTGGCCGCAGCTGCCTAAACCCAGGAGGCGCCTTGCCCTTGAGGCCCACCCTCCTGTGCGCGCATTCCCCCAAACCGCCACAGCCCAGGCTGGCCCCGCTGGACTGCATCCAAGCAAGCCACCCACGGTCAGGCCACTCTGGCCAGCACAGGGCCTGCCCCATCCTCAGCTGCTCCTCCTCCTGGAGCATGGCGCGGTGAGGCCCAGAAGACAGAACTGTAGAGTCCTCAGCAAGGGTCGTCGCTGCCGTGGACATGCAGCAGGCCCAAGCATGGGGGGACAAGAGGCTGGCGCCGTCTCAGGACATTTCCAGAGGGACGAGGAGGCGCCTGCCCTCTGCCAGTGCAGCAGTGTCCTGGCCTCGTGTGCTGCCCACCCTGAGTGACCCATGACCTCTGCACTTCCTGACCCAGGACCATAGACCACCAGAGACCCTGTGGGACCCCCACCGTGGCCACTGACTCAGGCCTCACACCCTCTACCAGCAGTGACTCGGCAGGGCCCTACCCCTCCTTGGCGGTCTGAGCCCCCACTTTTCTAAGTACAAGTAACCAGTAAAGCTGATGCTCCTCCTCATGTGGCTCCCAGTGCCATCCTCCCCTCCCCCAGGCCCGGGTGCTGTGCACCGTGCCCCTCAGAGCACCAGCCTGTGCAGGCCTCCTCTCTCTCTCCCCACAAGCCTGTGACCTTTGTGGGGAGCAGCCTCTGTTGGCATCTCCAGACATCACCCCCATGTGTCTTCGGGGACTGGTGACCCCTGACCAGACCCTCATGGAAAGTTCCAGCACTCCCACATTTCCTGCAGTTTGCATGCCCACACAGGTCCCTTCTGCACCCACAGGACTGGCTCACCTTGTGGCGGTGCTGGGCACTGCTGGTCAATCGGGCCAAGGGGACTGAGGAGAGTGGGGCGGGTGCTGAGCAAGCCTCGACCCTGCAGAGGCACCAACAAGGGCCAGGTGCTGTCTCGGGGGGGCCTTGGGGCCACATCTCACCTGGCTGGGCCCTCCAGCTCCCTCAGTCCACCCTGTGGCCTCTAGGGCCTGAGCCCTCACTCTCTGCCCCCTTGTCGCCTCCCTTCTGACTCCTGCTGGCCCCACCCCCTCATCTCCTTGAGGCAGCAATGCTCTTACTTGGTCCTCTCTAGGTGAGATACCTGAGAATCCCCTCCAAGCAGCTGGAGCCCCGGGTGGGGATGCAGCCCCCAGGAGCTCCCAAGGCCCCTCCCCCATCACTTCTCTTGCCCTCTCCACTCTGAGCCTGGGGCAGCTCCAACACCTTGTTCCTTAAGACATTCAGGTGACCCCACAGACTCTTCTGTGGGGCTGAAAATTCAACTCTGCACAAAGTGATTGATAAACAGGAGTGCTTCTGGGTGAGATGATCTAATCCTGGGCTTTACTTTAAATAAATAATCCAGGAAAAAACATAGGGAAATGGATGAAATAAGATTGAAAGTGCTAGTGGCTGCAGAGCTGGGGCCAGCTCTCTGCTCTTCTGAGTGTCTGAATGTCCCATAAAGAAAGTTTTTAAAGGTGATCCACATATGGGATGAGGTCCATGAAGAAGCAAGACCAGCAGGTAGGCAGTGGGTGGACACATGTTCCCAGAGGATCCAATGAACCTGGGGCCACCCCAGCCAGAGGGGTCAGATGCAGAGCTGTGCAGGTGGGTGGGCCCTGGGAGCAAGTGGTACAGAGGACCACCTCTCCTGCCGCTCACTATGAGCACATCTTACCTTGGCTGTCTTGTTATTGCCAGGAAGCAGCAGAGGTCAGGCTCCTGGCTGTGAACCTTCCCTACCACCTGGCCCTCATGGTGGGTCCAGGATGGTGTCCGGGCCCATGCCCCCAGGTCCAACCCTGCCCAGGGCCCAGCACAAGTGGATGCTGCCCAGCACCACGTGCCTGGTATAGCCTGAAGCAGTCTGTGGCTTGTGGTATGGGCTGGCTGGCAGCCACACCAGATGGATGCCAGCCTGTGTGGACGTGGCCAACAGATGGCCTAGTTCCTCCTTTGGCCAGGACAGGAAGCTGGCCCAGATGTGGCCAGAGAGGTTAAGCCCCAGATGGCTGGACTGGGTCCCAGGTCACCAAGCCAGGCTGGCCTCCACGGGTGCTAGGGGCACTGGGGACAGGGCATGACAGTGGGTGGGTCTGTGCATCCCAGCCCCCTACAGCCCCTACCCCAGCTGCTGCCCCAACAGGTACACGTGACTGCCCCCCCCGCCCCCCCACCAGCACCCAGGCTCATGCCTCTACAGTTCCGGCGCCCTGATCCTCACTCCAGATGTCTTCCTGTCTGAGGCCCATGGCACGTGCTGCTGCTCTCTCGGGTCAGGGCTGTGCCCTGAGGTCTTCCCCACTGGCCCTCCTGACCACCACTGCTGGTCACTGTCACGGTGGGCCATTTGGGTTTACTCTGCCTTTGGTGCCATTGGCTAGCGTCACTGCCCACAGTGTCCCCCTGGGGCCCATATCTGAGCCCTGACTACCCCTGCACCGTCTGGCCCAAGACCAGGGCTGCTCCCTGAGAAGAAGGGTCCTGCCCACCATCTCCCTGAAGGCTGAGGAAGCTCTGCCTGAGCTGGGGGAGGAGGTGGACCCCTACTCATACTTGCACTTCTATTTGGTCTGACCTGGCTCTCCCACTGGTTGCAACCACCCACAGCCTATGTCCCCAGCACTGTGTCTGACATACAGTAGGTACTTAGTAAACATCTGCAATAGATTCACTCCTCCTCGAGTTCCGAGCCCTGTGCATGTGTCACAGTGGCCAAGGGATGGACAGAAAACCGAGGCCCAGAGAGCGAGTCAGGGCCAAGCCAGACCCAGAGGGGTGAGACAACCCTCAGGGAGTTCTCCAAGACCCTAACACATCCACTGCTTGTTAACTACCCCCTCTGCCCTACCATGCAGCTGCCCCACCCGGGGACACTTCTCTGCCCTCCCTGGGGATGGCAGAGACCCTTAAGGAGTAAGAAGCAAGGAAACATACGTGCCAAGTTGGGGGACTCCACAGAGGGACACACAGGGAAGTCAAGAGCCGGGGAGCTCTCAAGACTGATGCTCTGGGACCCAGGACCGGGAGGGAGCCCCAGGAAAAGACAGGCTGTGGTGCACGAGCCCTGAGGCCACGTGAGCTGGGGCTGGCCTTGAAGGAGTGTGGGGTGGTCAGTGCAGGGGAGGGGGCAGTCATGCAGAGCTTGTTGAGCAAGCTCTGGGGGGACTGTGTGCTTAACCTTCTTACTGTAAAAGATAGATGATGACTGATGGATGGATGGATGACAAAAAGATGATAGATTGATGGACAGATGGATAGATGATGATAGATAGATAGGTAGATGATAGATAGACAGATAGATGATAGATAGGGGTAGGGATAGATGAGTCATCCCCAGGTCACCCCTGGCAGAGTCACCAGATGAGGAAGTAGCTCTGTGCCAGTGGAAGCCCAAACAGGACCCCTCTGTACCTCCGGGAACCCTTGTTCTTGTCTCCTCATTTCTCATGTCCCCTGCATGTGTCCAAGGACACCACAGTTTATTCCTGCCTGGCTCAAACCCTGGGAGTATTCTAGGTCCGTTTCACTCTACAGGTTCTCCTTCCCTGACTCTCCATCCCCATTGTCCACCCTTCAAGGCCATGGCCCACTTGACCTGGGTGGGGGGAGGACAGGGTAAGTCAGGGGGCTCTGAGGAAGGTAGGCCACGATGGGATGGGGGCCAGTGGACCAAGAAGGTGGACTTTTGCTGCAGGATTGGGTCTTTCCTCCTTCCCACACCTGCCACACCCACCTACCCATTTCCCTCCCCTCTCTCTCAGGCACCTTCTCTCCCACCTGCCTTTAATTGAACTTAGTTCCTCTTTTCTCACCACATTATTTATAAAAATCAAGGAGCTGAATGTTTTAACATTTTTCTTCCCTTTCTCTCAAGTATTTATTTCATGGGAAACTAAGCTAAGCTGCTGGACCTGTGTGTGGCCCAGGGGAGATGCCCCATGGCAGCCCCCTAGGCCCTGCCCCAGCCCTTGGTGTCCTCAGAGGGGAGATGGGGCTCCAGTCCTGCCTCCAGGTGGAATGAGAATTGAGGTCCCAGCTGCCACGTGGCCAGCGATGAGGAAGGGCCCCTGCTCCATGCTCCCAAACCCCCATCCAGTCTACAAGACTGGGGTCCCAGAGCCCATACAGCAGGGACCTGACCCAGCGCTTGGTCAGGCCTGGGGTTTATGCAGAGGTTTTGGGGGCACAGGGTGAGCAGTATCTTCTCTGAGATAGTCCACAGAGCACTGACCTGGCGGGAACTGGATATAACAACCCCGGATTCCAACAGTGTCAGCACCCACACCTGAACCCTGTGCCCTCTCCCCAGAGGGAAACCCTGCATTGTGCAAATTGCAGTTGCATTTCTGGTTCCACAAACACCAGCCTGTGACCTCACCCGGCCTGAACCACATCACTCTGGCAAGAGTATCTAGGGCCCTGACTCCCTCCATCACAGGTCCACTACTCTTCACACACACACCTCCTTCTTCACAGACACACTTCTCCCAAATGCCCGCATCACTTCCGTCCCTCCCATACTCCTCACACCCTCCCTCATTCCTCTCCCTACACATGGGGGTTCTTCCCCACCCCAGGCAGACTGGAGATGGGACAGTCATCCCAGCACTGTGATAGCCAGGATGAGGAACTACTCTTTTCTTACTAGAGTTTTTGGGGGACTTTCCTGATGGAGATGGCATTTTACCAAAGACCCAGTTGAGTAGATGGGGGGGTGGAGGGCGGATGGTTAGTAAAGAGTGTTCCTGCTGAGGGAAGAGCATGTGCAAAGGTGCAGAGGCATGGATCATGGGCAGTTCCAGTTGTTGAGGTATGGAGGTGGGGACGGGGAACAGAGGGTCAGGGGGCCAGCAGGGGAGACTGTGGCCCATGGTGTCTTTCACACCCTGATGGACTTAATGCATTCCATGTCATGGTCACTGACTGACAAGGTGGTTGGCAGGGCGTGGCCTCATGCGGGGAGGTACTGTGCCTAGACATGGATGCCCCATTGTTCTACCTCCCTCAGTCCCAGCCCAGGAGTGCAGGCATTGTATGGCAGCAACCAGCCAGGGGCAGGCAGATGGTGGACGGGCCTGGCTGCTGGTCTGGGCTGTTGTCGCAGACTTCAGCTGCAGGCACGGAGTCCAGGCACAGTCGAGGAAGGGGCCGTTGAGGCAGGGATCCACAAAAGGGTCCAAGAACAGCCTGAGCTCGGGGGCTGCTTTGGACCTCCAGGGCAAGGCCTTGGTAGGTCATGGATGGAAGGAGAAAGTCAGCAGTCACAAGAAGTAGCCCAGCTCGAGCCAAGGGAATAGGTGTCCTGGACTGTCACAGCTCACCAGACGGGTCCTGAGACCTGGGACAGGCATTCACCGCCCCCCACTCAGGGGGTGGAACCCTGCCACAGGGTCTCACAGGTCTCGGGGGGTGGACAGTACCCAGGACTTCCCTGCCATAGGCCTGCGGGGCCTGTCTCTGGGATGTTCCCTCAAAGGTGCTGTCTTAGTTCGGGGCTGCTATAACAGAGGCCACAGACTGGGTGCTGTATAAACATTTATTTCAGGGGGTTGGAAGGCTGAGATCAAGGCACTGGCTTATTCAGTGTTTGCTCTGCCTGCACCCTTCACCCAGTGGCCTCATTTACTTTTACCCAGATGTCTCTATCACCTACAGTCAGGCGTCTGTCACCTTCACCCAGTAGTGCCCTTTACCTAGTTGTGTCTGTCACTTTCACCGGGCATGTGTCACTGTTACCCAAGCGTGTCTGTCAGAGAGCAGGACAAGCATCAAGAATACCCCAGGCGGGCTTCCCTGGTGGCGCAGTGGTTGAGAGTCCGCCTGCCGATGCAGGGGACACGGGTTCGTGCCCCGGTCCGGGAAGATCCCACATGCTGCGGAGCGGCTGGGCCCGTGAGCCATGGCTGCTGAGCCTGCGCATCCGGAGCCTGTGCTCCGCAACGGGAGAGGCCACAACGGTGAGAGGTCCACGTACCGCAAGAAACAAAAACAAAAACCAAAAAACAAGAATACCCCAGGCATCTGCCCAGGAAGCAATTACCCTCAGAATCAGAATCCTGCTCGCTCACAATGGATGGAGGGGCTACAGACTGGACAGAACATGCTGGGCTGGGCCTCAGGGGTCTGCTGACCTCGAGAACCCCTGCCACCTTCTGAGCTCAGAGTCTGGAGCAGGTGCAGGGACTAGTCCCCTGGTCTGGCTGGCCAATCGGGAAGGTGGCCTCCAGTGTCTCTGCAGCAATAAGAGCCAGTTTACATGGGGAACTGTCTGCAAGAGACCTGGAGTGCGGTGCACATTCACAGCCCTGAGGAGGCTGGGAGGGAGTGGGCACGTTCACAGCATCCCTAACCCTGGACCCTGAACAAGATCAAGAGGAACCTTCACGTGGTGCGCAGCCATTGGGGGATCCGTTCAGCCCATTCAGCTCAGGGTGGCACCTGTGTCCTCCCCACTGAGCACAGACAACTGCACTCCTTTCACCCAATGGGAGTCTGTCCCAGAGAGAACATGCATTAGCTATGCCTTCCAGCAAAGTGGTAAATTCATGAAGCAATTTCCAGAGAACAGTACTTGGAACAGTGCTATCCAGCTCAGGATATCCATGCTCAAGGACAGGTCCCAAGGTTGTGTCCCTTTTTACAGATGGGTAAACTAAGGCTCAGAATTCGGAGACACACACCCACAGCCTGCAGTGCAGAGGTGGAGGAGCGAGTGGGAAGCTGCACTGTCCCAGGCTTCAGGGCAGAAAGGAGAGCTCCTATGCCTGGCTCTCCCTTGCCCTGGCCCTCACTTTAATGGCTGGGCATGCAAATGAGTGAACTAGCTCACGAGCTGGCTGAATGAATCAGCCAGAGACCATGTCCTGAAGCTGATTCCTCTGCCTCCCATCTTGTTTCCTTCCCACATGCTCTGAGAGACTAAAACCTGGGAGTGGAACCCCTCCTGGGGCCCCAATGGTAGCGTCGTTCCTGGAGTCAGGCTGTGGGTTCCTCCGGAAACCCCCTATGGAAAATGCAAGCTCATGATGATTCTTGGGTTGACAAACATACTTCTGTTTCCCCAAAGAGGCTGGAGAGGGACGAGCTGACAGGGTGGGGGCAATGGGGAGAGGAGCCCATCAGGGGCCAGGCCCAGGCCCTGGCAGCCCATGCCTAGTGCGGTGCATGTGTGTATCTGAGCACTGTGCACGTGTACAAGTGCACACTTTTCGTGTATGTGTGCATGTATGTTTGTATGCCTGTGTGTGCATGTGTACGTGTGTGGGGAGGGCACTCTTGGCAGCTGTGTGGTCCTGGGCTCTGAGCTTCCGCTCCCTCATCAGTGATGAGGGTGGTGACAGGGGTCCACATAAAAGACAGGTGCCAGACAACCACAGCCTGCAGGAGGGTAGTAGGCACTGGGGACGTGGCTCACAGGGCCCCCAGAGCCAAAGGCAGAGCACACTCTTGGACGTGTACACTCACCCTCTTGTGTCCACGAGGGACATTCCCATGACAAGATCCTGAGCCGGAGGCTGGCAGGTGAGACAAATAGGTACAAACACCCTGGTCAAGGGGACAGGCCCATGTCCCCAAGACAAATACAGGGGCTCAGCTCTGAGGACAAGGTGCTGGGTATGGCCAAACCCCAGGCTGTTGGGGGAGGGCGTGAGGAGCCAGAGCCCAAGACTTCAGATGGCACAATTACATTTTTCACCTCTAAAAGTTCTAGAAGTTTTTGTGGACTCTTTTTTTTCTGTCTCAACCTCCTCTCCACCTGGGATCAGGGACAAGACTTTGTGTTCATTTCTAGGCTCTGACCATATCTGTGTCAACTGAACCCTCCCCAGACCCGCCAAGCGCGGGTCATCACCTCCCGGGTGGAGGGGCTCCATTTCCAAGATAGTAGTAGTATGAGGGGCCTCCAGGGCCCAGGATCTGGGTGTTGGCTCTGGTGACTGGACAGAGACAAGGGGGATGATAGGGGAGGGGGTATCTCCTTGGGACATGTCACAGGAAGGGAATGAAGATGGTGGTGGAGCCCCTCATGCACTGGGTCCCCCCCCTTTCCTGGCTGAGTGATCTCTCCTTTCAGTCTTAGATTCTTCATCAGGAAAGCAGGGACAGCAGCCCACCTCCTGGGGCTGCTAAAAGGAATCAAATTAACACATGCTGGCACTAAGTATCATGAGGCATTTGGTTGGCGCCCCTCCATGGCCCAGGGCTCGGGTAACAGAGCAGCCCAGTGCGCCCTGTCCATCCTCATCCTCGCCACCTGAGGCTGAGGGCTGGGGAAGGAGGGAAGATGGGCAGGGGCAGGTGTGGGGACCAACAACACCCAGGCAGGGGATGGCAGGAGGGGTTCAAGGTAGGGAGTTCTGGAGAGAAGTAGTGGAAGGTGGCCAGGGAGGGAGGGAAGGGGAACACATGGCAGGGGATATCTGGAGGTGGGCACTGGGGGACACAGCAGGGGTCATCTGGGGCAGGTAGCCCACATGGAGGGGTGAGGCCCAGGCCCACAGGGGTCTGAGAAGGCAGCCTGAGCAGGACCTGGGTCTTGGGTTGGACTCGGGAAGCCAAGAGCCCACAGGGTCAGCCCCAGTTACACATGCTGTCATGTCTTGTGTTGGAATCATCTAGAAAACACTCCTGAGAGAAGGGATAAGACTCAAACATTTAATATTGTTGAGCACCTTTGTACAGTGAAGGTAAAGTGCTGGTTACATAAGTTATACACAGTGAGAAATAAACACTTAGAAAAATCAGCCAGCCCCAGGGCAGCAAGCAGCCAAGGTGGGCAGGGAGGGGATCGGTCAGAGCCCCCCCAGGTCATCTGTGAGGAAGGCCAGCAGGAAGCGGCTGACGTGCCTGTCGACGATGACAGGGGAGAAGCCCAGGACACGCCTGGCCCCTGGCAGCACCTTGGGGTCTGGAAGACAAGGGGGTCTCAGAACCCATCGAGAAGGCGCCTTCTCTCAGCCTCATGGCATCGCCAGCCCCACACCTGAGTGATGTGGGGTCCCCATGCCGAGTGGGCCTGCTTGGCACTGGCTCCCCACACAGGACCTTGACAAGGTCAGCAAGGCAGGAAAGGAACCGCAGGACTGCCACGCTGGGCCACAAGTAGGGGGCCTCAGGTGTAGGCCT
This sequence comes from Pseudorca crassidens, assembly GCF_039906515.1. NCBI lineage: Eukaryota > Metazoa > Chordata > Mammalia > Artiodactyla > Delphinidae > Pseudorca > Pseudorca crassidens. The sequence continues at coordinate 89,322,987 of NC_090302.1, forward strand.
CCGTCCATCCGGCAGGGCTCTGCCCCATGGTCTGGAGAGGACTGGGCTGAGGCTTGGCCAGGCAGCACCCACCTGGGGGGCAGCAGTAGACGAGGAGTGCCAGCCCTGCGGCCAGGCCGAGACAGGTCAGGAAGGCCACGGGTCCTGGGGAGAAATGCACGTGAGCAGCTCCCCAAGCCCAGGAGGGTGGGAGGGGTCCAGAGGCCTCGAGGGACAGGCTCACACCCTGTGCTGGGGTCAGCTGGGCAGGGACACACCCAGTGAGCACCCTGAGGGGGTCTGTCCAACAGGAAGCCAGGAACGGAACCCGACTTGGAATGGAGAAGCCCCCAAGGCAGAGATGGAGCCTTGGGTGGGGGAACAGAGAGAAGGGACATGGGAGGCGGTTACCCCTGTCACTGAGCTCACGGCCTGCGGTGCCCGAGTCTAGCTCTGTGCAATCTGAGTTCTCTGGAAACAAAATCACAGGGTGCAGTTAGTCATGGGTGGGCCAGAGGGTAAGGTGGTTGCCCCGCCCTCGGGAAACCAAGGGGGCTGTCGAGCCCCCTCCCCCAGACCACCCAGGCCCCTCAGGTTGTGCCGGTGCTAAGCCCTCCAGGCTGTGTTTGGGGTAAGTCAGCGCCAGACAGGGAACCCTGCACAGTTTTGTGTCTTCTCCTTTTGTCCACTTCATGAGAACTTGAGGACCATGGAGTAGGGGGTTCATTGTTCCCTGGCAACCACAAGGCACCAAACACAGCGCAAACACCTGCCTGTCCGAAGTCTGATGATGTTGATGTGAGGGCAGGGTGCTCTTTCCCTTTCCCCAGACCCCACTGGGGCTCCCCCTAACCAGCCAGCTGCCAGACAGCCCTGAGGGCACCCTGGTAGGTACCTGACTCCAGGCAGGCTGTGTGGTCCTGACCTGTGGTGAGAGGACCGTCCCATGCTGGAGCTCAGGGCCCAGTCCTGCCAGCCTGTCCTTGGGGGCAGGGACACTAGCCCCAGGTCCAGCCGAGTGGGCTGAGGCGAGCCACCTCTTCCCTCCTGGCCTCCAGCCTCTCATCCGAGGACTGAGGGACAGTAGCCACTCCTCCTGGGGACCTGGGTGCAGAGGCCTCAGAACTGAGCTGCCATCCTCGCTTGTACCTTCCCTGCACCCAACCTGGCAGCTCAGAGGACCCATTGGGGCTCACAAGCCTCCCGGGCCCACAGGCCAGACCCTCTAAACCAAAACACATGTGTCTTGGACCAGCCATCTGTGTCAGAAACTGTTCTACAGAAACAGCCATGCCATGAGGATCTACCTGGGCGAAAGTGGACACAACCTGCGTCGTGGGGGTTGGGGGGGTCAGTTCACTCAAGGCCGGTACAGCCTACAGCCGTGAGCTATTTCTGATCAGAAGTGTAAGGGTTCCCAGATTCATTAGATTACAGAGGGAAGGGCAGAGCTGCATGCAAGAGATGCTACCTTTTGTGTAAAAACTGGCACAAGAAAAAGGGAGACAGAGGGACAGAGAGACAGAGACAGAGAGAGGGAGACGTGGAGACAGAAACATCTATATTGTCTGAAATACTCTGAGGGCCATACAAGATGCAACCAGAGGGCAGTCTCTGGTGAAGGGCCGAACCAGAAGATGCCGAGGCCTGGGGACTGGGACACGCACTTACGCAGGGCGTGCCGGCTGGGCAGGCAGCTGTGCAGAGGCTGGGCATGGATGTACAGGGCCCGGTAGAACTCCTGGCAGTCCCGCTCACCGCTCCGCTGCAGGTGGCCCAAGAGGTCGCAGAGACGCACTCGCAGAGATACCTTGGGGTTCCGGAACTGGAGGAGGAAGGGGCACAAGACAAGGTCAGGCTGGAGCACTCTGGGCTCAGCACCCAGCCCCAGCTTCCTCAATGGCTGTGATACCATCTAGGTGCTTGGCACATGCACGGGGAGGTAGCAATTGCTACCACAGCCTCATGCACTCCCATGTGGCACCCAAGACTGTGCTGCATGGCCACTAACCCTTGCACTCCCACTGGAGGCCAGGACACGTCAGCAAGAAAGATGGCGGTGACATTATTCCAAGTGTGGAAACTTAGTGGCTTGCTGACTTGGTTTTCCCATTTGTAAAAAGGGAATAATAAACCCACATGGTAGGGTCATTACAGGGAATCTCTGAGGTAATGATAATTTCTAGTTTACACTCTACAGGAATGTGATTCAAGTTTTAAAAAATAAATCAAGGGTTAAGGAGAAAAAAAGGTGGCTTTTTTGATGTGGTTGACTGAAAAATATGTGGTTGTAAAGGTCAATGGACAGGGTACTTGGCATTGACCCCCAGAACCTGGAGGCCATGGCTCGGTGCTGCCACCTGGTGGTGGTGTACCATGCTACAAGGAACTAGAGTCAAACCACAAAGGTACAGAAACTGCAAAGCAAAGGCAGATGTGCAGCAGAAGCCATGGGTACCTATGAGGAAAGGAACTGTAGTTTTGTGTGTGGAGGAGTTTCCTTTTTCTCATGTAAACATATGAGCTTTTCAAATTGTTTTTTTACAATGAATGTGTATTCGACTTTTAATTACAAGATATAAATTTGAGCCCCTACTTTTTAACTCACTGTACTACTTCTGTAACTTAAGAAGCATCTGGGCCAGTAGCAGGGTCCGTGTTGATTCTAGTTCTGTTGAGGATCAATCTCACCTGTCCCTAGGAGAGACCCCAACCCTCCAAATAGCTCTGCACGTGAAACTGTTACCCTGTGCCAAGGCAGGAAGCTCAGGTCCAAGAGGAGAAGAGCTCGCTCAGTCACCCAGATGGGAGGCAGGTCCTGCACCCCAAAGCCTCGGCTGGTCTCTAGCACCCACCCCCAGCCCCATGGGGGAGCCAGAGAAGTGGGTGGGGCGAGCAAGGAGCACCCACTCTCACCCAGTGTCCCTGAATAGGATGGGCCAGATTACACCCAAAACGTTTGCCCACTTTGAACTTTTGGAAAATTCAGAGTGAAGAGCCCTATGGCACTGGGTAGGGCCTGTCTGGTATCCCTGATCCCCTCCCACCCCAGCACTCCCCCTGTTCCCCTCCCAGGTTTGTCTCATGTTGTGGCATGTTATCACATGTCTCCTGTGATCCTCCCAGCATTCTGGAAGGGGCCAGAAGGCCTGATGACATATAAAGAGACTAGGGCTCAAAGAGCTGATGTTCTGGGCCCAAGGTCACCCTAAGGAGACAGGTTTTCACCTCCAAGCTGTCCTGCCCCCCGCTTCTCCCAGCCCAGAGAGGAAAGGGATGGGAAAGCAGCCTCAGGTTCCTTGGCACCTTTTCTGCATCCTTGTCGCTGAGTATCTGGGGGTAGTAGCGGTTCAGCTGGAGGATAATCCTGTCCACCTGCTGCTCACTCAGGCGCCCAAGGCCTGTGAGGAAAGGCATGTCCTGGACCAGGCGGTCACAGTAGGTCTGCTCTGAAACAGAAGCATACAACACAGAGGGAATGAGCCAGCTCAGCCCAAAAAGGGGGTGGCGAGACCCACACAGCATGATGCAGCCATGGCAGGGACCCCTCGCAGCAAGGTCCCCATGCCCACCGAGAGGTGTACCAGCTGTAAGCATCTGGACAACTGCTGACATCCCAGCTCACGAACAGCCCAGAGTTCCCCCATGTCACGCCAACACCCTTGCCAGAAAGTGGGGTGGGTGGGTGCAGTGATAAAGGTTCAGAGTGCTCAAAAGCAGAGCAGAGCCTCTGGCTCCTATCTTTTATGCCTGAGAGCTTATTGCAAAAAAACTCAGAAGGGCGAAGAATCTGCTGTCTGTTGGGCCCCCTCAGTGCCCTCTGGAAATAGCCAGGCCCGAGGAAGGGCACGGGCAGCCTGGAGAAGGCCCAATCTCAAAGCTCCTACAATCGCTGTTGTTGTTTGGAGTGGCCTGTGCTGGCATGGCCACCAGACACAGTGTATCTGCAAGGCCTTGAGAAGCTGACACCAACAGCAGACCAGCATGCTTGCTGCCCAGGAGGCTGGGGAATGCCTTTTCTTTTGTTTTTTCTTTCAGAGTCACCATTAAAGCATCACTGTTGCACTGTCTTTCCCATTAAGAATGTCCCTTAGAATGACAAGTCTTTAAAGGCAAGGGGTGGGGAGAGGTTGGTGGGTAGTTGACAAAGAAATCTCTGAATCTCTGAGGGAGGGTCCCAAGTTCCTGCAGCACTAGCTGCCTGAACAAGTGCACCACCTTACCTACCTGTGGCAGCTTGTCCTGTTTCCTGGTGGACCCAGGGGATGGGGGTAGGCAGAGCTGTATAGGAGGAGAGTTTTTGTATGTGACTGAAGTTAAGTTGGTATCAATTCAAATTAGATAGCTGTAACTTTAGGGTATTATGTATAATCCTCATGGTAACCACAAAGAAAATGTCCATAGAATACACACAAAAGGAAATCAAAATGTGTTACTACAGAAAATCAACACAAAAGACGGGAAGAAATGAAGGAAAAAAAGCTATGAGACATACAGAAAACAAATAGCAAAAAGGCAGAAACAAGTTATCCCTTATCGGTAATTACTTTAAATGTAAATGGATTATACTCTCTAATCAAAAGACTTAGATTAGCAAAGTGGATTTGTAGTCTCATGATTTATAATAAGAAATATATATTTGATCTTTGTCCCAATTCCTGGCACACAGTTTCTAAAACCCAAGTAATTTCCTAAGTGATGAGAGCTGTGAAGGTGGAAGGATATCTTTTGTTACTCATAACAAGCCCCTTCCAACCTCATCTGACTTTGTATTAATGAGGTGATTTTGGGAAAGCCCCTAAATAACCACAGGGTGGGAGCTGATTACGAGTGGAACCGACCACGTAATTCGAGGGGTGGAACTTTTAGTCCTCCCCATCTCACTTCCCCCTGCAATGTCTGGGGAGGGGAGAGGGGCTGGAGGTTCAATCAATCACCAGTAGTCAATGATTTAATAAGTCATTCCTACCTAAGGAAGCCTGCATAAAACCCCCCAAAAATGGGGTTTGGAGCACTCTAAGTTACTGAATATGTGGAGGTGCTGAGAGGATGGCCTGTCTGGGAGGAGCATGGAGCTTCCATGCTTTGCTTCTCACATGCTTTGCCCTATGCATCTTTTCCATCCGGATGCTCATTTGTATCCTTGAAATACCCTTTGTAACAAACTGGAAATAGTGTTTTCCTGAGTTCTGTGAACTATTCTAGCAAATAGGGTCACAAGGAGAGGGTCATGGGAACTCTGATTTATAGCCAGTCAGTTAGAAGCACAGGTGACAACCTGGATTCATTATTGGCATCTCAAGTGGGGGCAATCTCGTGGGACTGAGCCTAAAGTTAACCCATGGGATCTGACACTATCTCTGGATAGATGGTGTCAGAATTGAATTAAATTATAGGACTCCCAGTTGGTGTCCACCAAAGAACTGGAAAATTGCTTGGTAGGGGGAAAAACCCACACATTCCATAACCAGAAGTGTCAGAAGTATTGAGAAATATAAGCGTTGTATGTAAGAGTAGAAGAGAAACAGAATTTTTTTCCTCTCAGGATTTAAAAAACATGATTTAACTATATACCATATTCAAAAGACTCACTTTAGGTCTAAAGACAGAAAAAGGTTGAAGGTGAAAGAATGGAACAAGATATTCCATACAAATAGTAACCAAAAGAGAATTTACATTGCTATACTAATATGAGAAAAAACAGACTTTAAGGCAAAAGCTGTTATGAGACAAAGAAGTACATTATATATTAATAAAGTAATCAATCACCAAGAAGTTAGAACATACATGTACCAAATATCAGAGCCCCAAAATATTTAAAGCAAACATTGGAAGAATTGAAGGGAGAACTAGAAAGCTTTATGATAATAGCTGGAGACTTCAACAGACCACTTTCAATAATAGAATAACCAGACAGAATATCAATAAGGCAATAGAGGATGTGAACAGCCCCATAAACTAATGATACCTAACAGACATAGACACAACACTCCACCCAACAGTAGCAGAATATACACTCTTCTCAAGTGCACAGGGAACATTATCCAAAACAGACCACAAAACACAGTTAACCACAAAATGTGTCTTAATATATTTTAAAGGATTGACATAATAAAAGGATCTTTTCTGATCACATGGAATAAAGCTAGAAATCAATAACAGTAGGAAAACTGGAAAATTCACAATTATGTGGACATTAAACAACAAATGCATCAAAGAGAAAATCACAAGAGAAATCAGAAAATACCTTGAGAAAAATGAAAATAAAAATACAGCATACCGAAATTTAAGGGATGCAGTGAAAGCAGTACTGAGAGGAAAATTTACAGCTATAAATGTACATACTAAAATAGAAGATCTCAAATCAATAACCTAATGTTACATCTTAAGGAACTAGAAAAGGAAAAGTAGACTAAACCCAAAGCTCGTAGAAGGATGGAAATGATAAAGATTAGAGTGAAGATAAATGAATAGAAAAACAATAGAAAAACAAAACCAAAAGTTGGTTCCAGAAAAATCAACAAAATTGGCAAACCTTTAGCTAGATTAACAAAGAAAAAAAGAGAGGAGATTCAAATTACTAATATCAGAAATATTACTATGAATTTTACAGAAATAAAAAGGATTATAAAAGAATACTGTGGACATTTATACCAACAAATTGGGCAACCTAGATAAAATGGACAAATTCCTAAAAACACACAATCTACCGAAGCTGAATGATGAAGAAACAGAAAATCTGAAAGGACTTATTACTAATAAGGAGATTCAATCAGTAGTTAAAATGGTCTCAACAAATAAAAGCCCAGAATCAGAAGGCTTCACTGGTGAATTCTACCAAACATTTAAAGAACTAATACCAACCCTTCTCAAACTCTAAAAATAAAGTTACCACATGATCCTGCAATCCTACTCCTGAGCATGTATCTGGAGAAAACTCTAGTTTGCAACCCAATGTTCATAGCAGCACTATTTACAAAAGCCAAGACATGGAAGCAAGCTAAATGTCCACTGACAGATGAATGAATAAAGAAGATGTGGTATATATACATACACAATACAATATTACTCAACCATAAAAAGAATGAAATAATGCCATTTGCAGCAATATGGTTGGACCTAGAAATTATCATATTAAGTGAAGTAAGTCAGAGAAAGACAAATACCATATGATATCACAGTTATATGTGGAATCTAAAAAAATGACACAAATGAGCTTATTTACAACACAGAAATAGACTCACAGACATAGAAAACTTGTGGTTAGCAAAGGGAATGGGGGAGATAAATTAGGAGTCTGGGATTAACATATACACACTACCAAATATAAAACAGATAAACAACAAGGACCCACTGCATAGCACAGGAAACTATACTCAATATCGTGTAACAACGAATAACGTAAAAGAATCTGAAAAAATATATATGTAGGGGGCTTCCCTGGTGGCGCAGTGCTTGAGAGGACGCCTGCCGAAGCAGGGGACACAGGTTCGTGCCCCGGTGCGGGAGGATCCCATGTGCCGCGGAGCGGCTGGGCCCGTGAGCCATGGCCGCTGAGCCTGCGCGTCCGGAGCCTGTGCTCCGCAACGGGACACGCCACAGCAGTGAGGCCCGCGTATGGCAAAAAAAAAAAAAAATATATATATATATATATATATATATATATATATATGTATGTATGTACATATGTATAACTAAATCACTTTGCTGTACACTTGAAACTAACACACACTGCAAATTAACTATATGTCAATTTAAAAACTTAAAAAAAGGAATAAAATACTTAGAAATAAATTTACCCAAGGATGTGGAAGACTTGGACACTGAATCTACAAAACATTGCTGAAAGAAAGTTTAAAAGACACAAATAAATGGAAAGACACATCCCATGTTCATGGGTTGGAAGATTTAATATTGTGAGGATGACAATACTACCCAAAGTGATCTAGGAATTCAGTGTAATCCCTATCCAAACCCCAATAAATGTTTTTTGTTTTTCATCCTAAAATTCAAATGGAATCTCAAAGGACTTTTATGGCCAAAACTATCCTGTAAAAGGAAAGAAGGTGGATGACTCATACTTCCTGATTTCAAAATTTACCACAAAGCTACAAGAATCAAAACTGTGGTACCAACATAAGGACAGACATATAGAACAATGTAATAGACTAGAAAGTCCAGAAATAAACCCTACTTTGAGTGGGAAAAAAAAGAGTGAAGACAACCCACAGAATGGGAGAAGTATTTGCAAAGCATGTATCTGATTAGGCATTAATATATACAGAGAGAGGAGATAAAAAGAACTCCTATAACGCAACAACAAAAAATCCTATAAAGTAACCAATACAAAAATGAGCAAAAGACTTGCATAGATATTTCTCCAAAGAAGATGTACAAATGACTACTAAGCATATGAAAAGATGCTCAACAACACTAGTCATTAGGGAAATGCAAATCAAACTACAATGAGATACCACTTCATACACATTAAGGTAAAATAAATACATGGAGAGAGAGGGAATATGAATATGAGGATGAGGAGAAATTGGAACTCTCATGCATTACTGGTGGGCATGTAAAATGGTATGACCACCATGGAAAACAGTATAGCTATTCCTCAAAAAGTTAAACAAATACTTCAGCAATTTCATTCCTCAAAAGAACTGAAAGCAGAGACTCAAACAGGTATGTGCACACCAAGTTCAGACTAGCATTATTCACAAAAGCCAAAAGGTAAAAACAACCCAAGTGTCCACAGACAGATGAATAGAGAGACAAAATGTGGTATATATACAATGGAATATTATACAACCGTAAAAGGGACAGAATTTTAGTACATGGATTTGACAACATGGATGACTGTGAAAACATTATGCTAAGTGAAATAAGTCAGACACAAGAGGACAAACGTTGTATGATTCCACTTACATGAACTATCTAGAATAAGCAAATTCTAAAGACAGAAAGTAGAATAGTGATTACCAGGAGCTGAGGGTAGGGGAAAAGGGGGAGTTATTATTTAATGGGCACAGAGTTTCTCTTTGGGATGATGAAAAGTTCTGGAAATGCATAGTGGTGACAGCTTCACAACATCGTGCATGTATGTAATGCCACTGAAATGGTTAAAATGGTAAATTTTATGTTCTGTATATTTTACCACATACATACATATAAAGGTGAATGGATAATATGTTAAACTGTGGTTCAGTTTAGTAAGTTACAATGGAATATAATTCAGTGATAAAAAGACCTATGAAGTCACAAAAAGACCTATGAAGTCACAAAAAGACATGGAGGAAACTTAAATGCATTTTGCTAAAGGTTAAAGAAGCCAATTTGAAAAGGCTATATACTATATGATCCCAAGTATATAATATTCCAGAAAATGCAAAACTATGGAGAACAGTCAAAAGATCAGTGGTTGCCAAGGGTTAGGGAAGAGGGAGGGATAAATATGTAGAGCACAGATTTTTAGCCAGGTAAAACCACTTGTATGATAACTGTAACGGTGGACACAGGACATTACTAATTTTTCAAAACTCATGCAATATACAACACAAGAACTTTAGTTAGTAATACCTAAAGTTATTAATATTCTATCAATATTGGTTCATTAAGTGCAACAAACATACCACACAAATGCAAGATGTTAATAATACAGGAAATGGGGTGTGGGGACCCTCTGTGCTATCTGCTCAATTTTCTATAAACTAAATATGTTTTAAAAACAAAATCTATTAATTAAAAAGAAATCCTATTTGGAAATTCCGTAGCTGAATTTTAAAGAAAGAAAATGAGAGTCACAGAAAGCAGATGAATTCTTGGATTGGGTGGGGTTCCCTGGAAAGGAGCATGAAGGAACTTTCTAGAGTGATAGAAATGTTCTGTCTTGATTAGGCCTGGGCTGGTTGTTCCATGGGTGCATTCATTAGTCAAACTTATATAATTATTCACTAAAAATGAGTGTATTTGTAAGTAAATACTACCTCAATAATGTTGATCTTTTTAAAATAGAGTCATTGAGGTGGAACAAGTGGGGCCCCTTCCCTGATTTCTTCCATGGGGCCAACTCAACAGACTGTCTTTCTCTCTCCTCCTCCTGGATGGTCTTTTCTCCCCCAGAATATGAATTTCTATCTTCTGATTCTCCGAGCCTCTGAAAGTCAACCTTGAAAATGGACTTGTCAGCAGCTCCAACTTGGTGAAGAAGCCATGGACAGGAATGCAGAGAGACCTGCCACCACCACACGGCCGGACCCTCCTGGCCACCTGGCTTCAGCACCTACAACCTCTCTGATTAAAGAGTTAATATTGGCCATAGTTCATGGAGTGTGCCCCAAGCTTGGGCATTCTGTGGGCTCTAGGCATACAGATAATCGTCATTCTTCCATCAGCTCTGCTACACAAGCATGACTACCACCCCTATTTTCAGAAAAAGAAACTGAAGCACAACGAGTAGGCTTATCTAAGACCTGCCTAAGACCTCAACCAGCTAGGGAGTGATGTATCGAGGTCAGGACCCAGGCACAGCACAGTGTTGGGGCCAATTCTTGACATCTAAATTTTCTGCCTCTCTCATCAACCTACTAATTAACTATGCAATTAGCTGCATCATGTCTGTTCCTGGCCAAGCCATAGGCTGTCTTGCCCAGCACTACCAGTGTGTGCACGTGTGCATAGTGCCAGCACACACTAAGCACTCACTAAAGAGTTTGGGAATGAATGGACGTAGGTCCAAGGCTCAAGGACAAGGGCTGTCAGTGGATGGTGGCCAGCATCTTGCAGTGGCTCCTCCTCCCCTGCAGGCTGCTAGCCAGGTGGGGCCTCCATTGCCTGCAGCTGCCAGGCACGATGGCATAGCCTGGGGGCCAAAGCTCTGGGCTCTGCTGTGCGCTGTGCACACAAACCACACCCGAGCAGCCATTCAGAGGCATGAGAAAGCACAAGAAAGGAAACCACTTTGGTCCCAAGTGCTGATAAACAGTCCCAGACAGTTTTTACAGGACAAAGGAAGAGGAATGCTCTGGCATAAAATTCACCAGACCTTCACCAGCAACCTCTGCTAAGCCCTACCTCCCCCATCATCTTGCCTTCCTGGCAGCATCACAACCATGGACACCCCCGCCCACCCGCCAACCTGTTAGCCTGGCTTGGCAATAGAGGCCCTGTGGGAGCTGGCCTCACTTGCCCTCACCGGGCCTCCCAGGCCCCTGAGCCATTCCTGCACAGCAACCCCCAACTGCAGTGTACTGCCCAGGATTCCTGCCCTTGGCACAAGAATACCTGTCCCTGTGGTTTCCGCCTGGCTAACTCACGCTGACTGCCCTCCCGCTCCCCTGCCGCCCCACCCAAACCAAAGTCCAGATGCTTGGACCTCAACCTCCCTCCCAAATTGAATCTCCCAGAATCCCCTCCTGTCCCAGTGCCCAACCTGGCCTCAGGCATGGAGTTGAGATGGCACACTCCCCAGCACACCACAAGGCAGGGACTGGTTCTGCAGCAACAGCAATTGCTGCAGTGACACTCGGCCATTGCTGGCCCTGAGCAGACGCATCAGGCCCCACACACTCACTCTGCAACCCTTTGTAGAGGCCCCAGAACCAACACGAGGCAGTTTCCTGTTGGTGCATGGAGACAGTGAGCCAGGAACTTGAGGCCCGCAGCCTTGCAAGCCTGCCCATTTGACCCTCCCAGGCCTGTGCTCTCTGGGCCCCAGTTCCCCATACCAAAAATGAAGGGCTCTGAGGGAAGAGGTCTCTAGAGGCCCAGGACACAGAGATGGCAGGGAGAAAGGGGATTGATGGGCCTGGGCAGGGTCTAGTTCTGGCTCTGCCACTGACTGCCCTAGCAGTCTGGGGCACCTGCCCAACCTGACACTTTATTTCCTCATCCACACATAGAGATATTCCACTTTTTCCCATACAGCGGTTCTCAATGGGAAGCACCTGATGCAAGACCAGGTGCACAATAGGTACAACAGACCCTGGAACAATGCAGCGGTTGGGGGTGCAGATCCCTGAGCAGTCGAAAACCCACACATTACTTTACAGTCAGCCCTCCATATCCATAATTTTGCATCCAAGGATTCAGCCAACCTGAGGTCATGTAGTACTATAGTATGTATCGAAAAAAGTCCACATATAAATGGACCCTCACATTTGGAACCTCAAAGGGTCAACTCTACTCAGAAACAGCAGCCACAGATAAAAAGAATTCAGAGAGATGACAGGGGAATGCACAGCAGCTGGGGTCTCTTCTGGCTAAGGCTGGGACACTGGTGTCCTGGAAATCACCAGGTTCCTGCCCATGAAATCCTATTTGTGTGCAGGACTCAGGCTGGAACTCCAGTGAGTTCTGGGGAGAGAACAGGGACTTCTGGGGCCTTCCTGGCCCCGTGGGCCACCCCTAGGTAACTTCTACCTCATGAAGCAGCCTGACCATGCTGTCATGGGCTCTGTCAACAGCCTGTCTCTCTCATGGAGCTTCTCCTACAGGGAAAGGTCCATAGGGAAGGGTCACCCTGCTCAGTTAGGGTCAGGAAGGTGGTGGGCGGGTCCCTACTCCAGAGAGGCCCTTGGCGGATGCCTGGGCTGGAGAACCCATCCAGGGAAAAGGAGGGACTGGGGCAGTTCAGTATGGGGCGCAAAGCCTTCGGGGACCGAGTCGGTATCCACAATTCCCCTGGGCCTGTCTTTGGGCAAGGGGTGCAGCCTGGGAGGCACCACAGAGTCCCATGGGTACCACACACTGCCCAGGCATGCACCACCTGTTGGGCATTCTTCTCAGGTAGCTGTGAGGACGGAGTGTCTATATTTCCTGATAGAAGCACAGTAGAATCATTTTTATTTTCACCTCCCACTGTCAGGCCTCAACCCTACCTCCCCCACCCGCCCATGCAGCATCTCCCCACCTACAGACGTGCACTGGCCGCTGCCCTCCCGGAACCACCCACGACGTGGCCCCCACCCACTAGAACCTTCTTCCATGGCCTGACCTGGCCTCAGAACCATCCCAGGCCCAGCCTCTGTCCCCCAGAACCCTCTAGGGCCTCACCTGGCCTCGCCGTCCAGACCCCTCCAAGGTGGGGCCCCAACGCTCAGAAGCCTCCAGGGCATGACGTGGCCTTGCCCAACAGAACTCTCCAGGGCTTGTCCATGGCCCCCGCCCCCAAGAACCCTCCAGGACCCGGAGTGGCCTCGCCCCCCAAGAACCCGGCCCCGGGCCGCGAGCCGGCCTACCGTCGTCTCGTCGACAGGACACTTAGTCACGGGCAAGGTCACTCGCCGCCGCGAGGAGCGGCTCCCGGTGTGGCATCGGGACACCCGGACCCTATGTGCCACCGTGGCCGCGCGCCCGTCCCTGTATGGCAGGCACGACCCCGGACCGCTCTCACCTGTCATGGCGGCGGCACGCCGTGCACCCAGCTGACCCGGCCAGTCCCCCTGCCGCCGTCAGTCAGCCTGGCTGTCCGGCCGCGGCCCGTCGACCCCTGTGAAGACCGCCCGCTCTTTCCCTGTGAGCCCCGCCCCCGGCATCGTCGCGGCTAAGCCCTAACCCCGCCCTCACTGAGCCCGCCCCTTGCCGATAGGCCCAGTCCGTAGCGTCGGCTGCGTCGCCTCGAGGGCTCTAAATCCCCATCCCTCACTCGAGCCCCGTTTCCGAACGCGTGGGCTACGAACGCTGCCGAGCCCTTAGCCCCTCCCCTCACTGGGCCCGGCCTTCCGAGCGCCCGGGGCATCGGCTTTGTCACTGCGAGAGCTCTAAACCCCGCCCCCACTGAGCCCCACCCTCGCGGACATTAGCTCTGTTGCTGCCACAGCTCTTGAGCCCCGCCCCTCGCTGAGCCCGGTCCTCGTCAGTTACTGGGCCTCCAGAAGCCTTAAACCTTGAGCCTAGCGCCCGCCCGCAAGCGGAACTCTCAGCTCCACCTCTCACTGAGTTCCGCCGCCGCTGTCCTGGGCTACGTCACCACCAGATCCCTGAGCCCTTCCCTTTTCCACGAGGCCCCGCCCCCGCCTGCGTCGATGGCGTCGCCGCGACCACTCTAAATGCCGCCCCCATTCTAAGCCCCGCCCCCTCCGGCATCACCTACGTCGCCGCGCAACTCTGAGTCCCGCCCCTCACCCGAGCCTCACCCGGGTCTCTGGCGCAGCCTCCTTTATACCCTATGTTCTCCGTCCTGGCCTTTACCCACTTTCGACCCGTTCAGTCTTGGCCTCACGGGGCGGCCAGGGTCCGGACCTGGATGAGCGCTTCCGGGCACAGTCCACCGTGCCCGTGCGCCGACCCCCCACCCCATGAAGGAACTGGAGGATGGGTGCAGCTGTCGGATGGAAACCCCAAAACTCTTGGACCGAGTCGTGGTGGTCACCACGGGAACCATCCCCGCTCCGAACACTGAAAGTGAGTCTGGCCCGCCTTACCGGAAAAGCCCAGCCGGGTCCTACCCCAGTCCGTGGGACAACACGGGCAGTGCCAACCTGGGGCAGGAGGGCTGTATAGCATGACCTGGGGGTGCACTAGGGGAAGTCCAGGCCTGCTCGAGGTCCCACGGCCGCCCTCCTGGAGGGGGCCTCCTGCCCACCAGTGGAACTGGCCTCACACCCCCTCCCCCATTACTCTGCATCCCTCATGCTGGGTCATGACTCTGCAGACCAAAAGTGTTGCCTGTGACATCCCAGTAAACATAAATGTTACCCACTATTAAGCCATTAGGCACTGCAGCACCCCCCTTGGGGGGAATTCAGGACGGAGAAAAACAGGATACAGGCCCCAGATAGATGAGATGCATATCTAAGGAATAATTTCAATAAGCCCAGATTCTTGTATCTTCCCAAACAGAAAAGCACTAAGATCATTAGCTTGACATGTCTGTTTTTGTGATTAGTAATCTTTTGATATCCGACTACATGGGTTTTTTGGGGTTTCTTTGTGTTTTTTTTCTTCAGCAAAAACTCTTGTGTATCCTGGCTCCTGTCAACTGGAAAAAAGGCACAACCTAAAAGTTGAGAATTATCTTTTATTTGGTAGACTTTCTGAGGATTTCAAGCCTGGGAGGTAGCCTCTCAGATAGCTCTGAGGGACTGCTCCAAATAGGTAAGGGAGGCGCCAGCATATATAGGAGTTTTGCAACAAGGACCAGGTAGTTGGGACATCAGAAGATTACTGTATAAGACTTCCCTGGTGGAGCTGTGGTTAAGAATCCGCCTGCCAATTCAGGGACACAGGTTCGAGCCCTGGTCCGGGAAGATCCCACATGTAGCAGAGCAACTAAGCCTGTGCACCACAACTACTGAGCCTGCTCTCTAGAGTCCGTACTACTGAGCCCGCACACCACAACTACTGAAGCCCGCACGCCACAGCTACTGAAACCCCTGCACCTAGAGCCTGTGCTTGGCAACGAGAAGCCAGTGCAATGAGAAGCCTGTGGACCGCAATGAATAGACCCCACTCACAGCAACTAGAGAAAACCTGTGCGCAGCAGCCCAAAAATAAATAAATAAATAAAATTTATGTTAAAAAAAAAGATTACTGTTTGTTAAAGAAAACCAGGTATCTCAAGTTGATGAATTTAGTGCTTTTCTTTGTATGGGAAGATGCAAGAGTCTGGGCTCATCGAAATCATCCCTTTGATATGCACCTTACCTATCTATGGCCAGTATCCTTTTCTTTCCCATCCTGAGTCCCCTGACGGTGCACTGCTGGGGTTGGCTGCAGTGGCTGAGGGTTTGGGGAGTAAGGGGCAGTCCGTTTGTCTGCATCCTGAGTTCCCTCAGCGCTCTCCATAGGGGGCAGTGGTAGCGGCTGATGACTGCAACATCCTTTTTTTTTTTTGCGGTATGTGGGCCTCTCACTGTTGTGACCGCTCCCGTTGCGGAGCACAGGCTCCGGATGCGCAGGCTCAGCGGCCATGGCTCACGGGCCCAGCCGCTCCGCGGCTTGTGGGATCTTCCCGGACCGGGGCACGAACCCGTGTCTGCTGCATCGGCAGGAGGACTCTCAACCACTGCGCCACCCGGGAAGCCCACTGCAACATCCTTTTATGTTTACTGATACAGCAGGCAACATTTTTCATTCACAGAACAGTTGCTCAGAGCTACCTCAGAGGCTGTCTCCAGGGCTATAGTCCTCACTAGGGTCCCTGAATAAAACATAACTGGCAACTTTCAGGCTGTGTGTTCTTTAAAAGTCAACAGTTCCTAGCATTTACTTCTCTTAGTTCCTTTCACTCTCTAGGAGTAATGTCAGTGGCATAAGTGTGGGGTCTAGATGGACAGAGGACACAGTGAGGAAGGGGGGCTCCTAGGCCAGACTCCTTCCTGGGTGGCCAACATTCCATGCCACTCCCACCAAGGGACAGATAGGGAAACTGAGGCTCAGAGCAGCAGATTTCTGGACCTTGCCCCTGTTCAGCAATGACAGGGCCTCCCAAGTGCAGGATTTGCTAGAGGGACCCCACTCCCTGGCAGACAGGCCCTGTGCCCCTCGGGATGTGCATGCCAGGCAATCTAGGGCAGGGGATCCCCACCCTGTGAGTGGCAGCAGACGCTCAAAGAGTCAATGGGTGGGCCCTGGGCACTCCCCTCCCCAGATGGGGCGGGGAGTGTGTGCAGTGTCTCCCTCCTTGCCCACTGCCCCACTGCCACTGCACGATTCGGATCGAAAGTGAACACTCAGGAAGTTGGGCCATCTGAGGTGGGAGGGCGGGCCTCCTGGGGACCCTCCCCAATCTGCTGAATACTGTGGGTCTCACATGCAGAGGGAAACATCTCCCTGTGTGGACTTACTGGTGCGAACTGACGTTGCTCCCCACCTGTCCCTTAACATCCGGAATGCACTGGCCCTGACCCTCACCCCCACCCCCACTGCTTTCACTTCTGACTTTTGCTTCCGTAGAATTTTGTAATCTTGGCATGCTTTATGTGATCAGAAAGTAAATACAAGTTTAAATCAGGCAGGGAGAGCTCTTCCCACGTGGTGTCTGCACTTGCCACTTGCCTGATCTCCTCAGGACTGCCCTCCCCTCCAACATGTAGGCAAAGTCAAAAAGCAAACAAGAAACTGGGACATGTTAGCAGCTCATCTCCCTAATTAATAAAGAGCTCCTAGAAATCAGAAAGAAAGCAGTCAACGTTCATATACTCAGAGAAAGAGGAAATGCCTAAGGAGCTGCTCAATTTCATTCATAATAAGAACATCGTGTTCCATGGATACAACTGGCACAAATCCAAGATCCTGATCAGACCTTCTGTGGGCCAAGCCGTGGGAACACCTCACCACAGGGCACCACCACAGGCTCCCCATCCTGTCCCCCCAGGCACTTCCTGCTGCCCATCTCCCTACTAGAAGGTGAGTTCCCAAAGGCAGGGCCACATCTACTTTGGTCACAGTGCCAGACTTACAGCAGGTGCTCTGTAAATGCACTTAGAGCCTAACTAGATGAACTGAATAAAGCGGCAAGCACAAGCCAGAGGCAGGAGGAATGCAGGGTGCCTGTGGGCTGAGAAGCAGCCTGCCTGGGTAGAGCTGACCATGCGAAGTGTTGGGGTGGGTGATAAAGGGCCTGAGCACTGCGGAGGTGCAAGGACATTCTCCTCCCACATTCTCATATGGCCAAGGGCCACAATTCATTCATTCAATCATTAATTTATTTAGTAAATATCTCCTAAACACCCACCATGAGCCCAACCAAGAGGCAGATTGTCACTGGGAGAGCAGAGGAGCCCTGATCCCATGGAGCTTCCATCAATAGCAGCAAAACACATCTGAGTGCAGGTGCTGAGTGTTGTGAAGAGCAGGAGGCTAGAGGCTGCCTGGGGAGGCTGCCAGCCTCCAAGATGGCCCCTCACATTGTTACAGAACTCAGGTTTGGCTGCTCACTGCTCAAAAGTCAATAATTGAGGACCAAGTGTCGATAGAAAGAAAAGGTGCTTTATTCTGAAAAGCCAGCAATCTGGAGAGAAGGTGAACTCTTGTCTGGAGCCCAAGTCCAAAGATTCTGCTCAGCCATGACAACTTTTAAAGGGAAAAAGGGGAAACGATCTCAGTGAATCATTAATGTAAGAGGTCAGATTCATCGTCATTTTTCCATTGCGTGCAGACCTGCTGGCTTCTGATCCTTTGGATGCTGTCTTGCTCACATGGTCCCCCTAGAATTGGATGTTCCTTTGCCCATGTGGTCTGCTTTGCAAATGTACCAAGGGTAAGATAGAGGTAGAGAGTCAGTCATTCTTTAACTACATAATTCTTCATTCTTACTCCTTTTAATCCAGGAATGAACCCATTAGACTAGGCATTGTGTACATCCAGTAAAGCAAAACTCAGGAGCTGTGTTACATGTTGCCTAGTGAGCTCATCTTTCTGATTAAGGTCTGAGGAAAACAGGGATGAACAAATGGAAAAGGGGCAAAAGAGCTGCTGCAACATACTGGGTCACACCCCTGTGCAGTCTCCTCCGCAGCAAATCAGGCCAGTCTTTGTGACTGGTGAAATGTGGCAGAGGTGATGGTGTGTGACTTCTTTGGCTGGGTCGTAAAGGGGATTGTGGTTCCTGCCTTTCTCTCCTGGATCACTGTCTCTGGGGGAGCCAGCTACCATGTCATGAGGATGCCCAAACAGTGCTGAGGAGTATAGGGAGGAGCTGGACCCCCAGCCAACAGCCAGCATCAACTTGCCATGAGGGAGTCCCTGGCTCCAGTCAAGCCTTCAGCAGAAAGCCTGTCCAACATCTGACAGCAGCCTCAAGAGAGATCCAGAGACACAGCCACCCTGCCAAGCCTCACCTGAAACTGTGAGAGATAATAAATGATGATTATTGTTTCGAGCAGAAGGGTGAGGTCAGGTGGTGACAGGCAGGTCACACAGGGTAATACAGGCCAGGCAGCTGGGAGCTGACAATATGAGGGTTATGAGCTGGGGAGGCGGGGTCGGGGAATGGAGATCTGCTGTGATTTATATGTTCTAAAAATAATCCCATGTACACACAAAAGTATTGAAAGCAGGGTCTCAAAGAGATGTTTGCACACCCCTGTTCAAAGCAGCATTATTCACTGTAGCCAAAAGGTGGAAGCAACCCAAGTGTCCCTCGAGGGTTAGATAGATAACCAAATGTGGCATATACATAAAATGGAATACTATCCAGCCTTAGAAAGGAAGGAAATTCTGACACATGCTACAACATGGATGCACCTTAAATACATTATCCTAAGTGTGATATTACAATTTATAATGAGAAATATATACTTGGTCTTCATTCCAGTTTCTAGCACAGTTTCTAAAACGCTTAATATTTCCTAAGTGGTAAGGTAGCCAAAATTCGGTCTCTGTACCCTGGTACCGAATTGAATCACAGAAACAGAGTTTTGGGTGAATTAGAAAAGAATAGCTTGTTGGTGGGAATGTAAATTGATACAGCCACTATGGAGAACAGTATGGAGGTTCCTTAAAAAACTAAAAATAGAACTACCATATGACCCAGCAATCCCACTACTGGGCATATACCCTGAGAAAACCATAATTCAAAAAGAGTCATGTACCACAATATTCATTGCAGCACTATTTACAATAGCCAGGATATGGAAGCAACCTAAGTGTCCATCGACAGATGAATGGATAAAGAAGATGTGGCACATATATACAATGGAATATTACTCAGCCATAAAAAGAAACGAAATTGAGTTATTTGTAGTGAGGTAGATGCACCTAGAGTCTGTCATACAGAGTGAAGTAAGTCAGAAAGAGAAAAACAAATACCGTATGCTAACACATACATATGGAATCTAAAAAAAAAAATGCTTTTGAAGAACCTAGGGGCAGGACAGGAATAAAGACGCGGACGTAGAGAATGGACTTGAAGACACGGGGAGGGGGAAGGGTAAGCTGGGACGAAGTGAGAGTGGCATGGACATATATACACTACCAAATATAAAATAGCTAGTGGGAAGCAGCCGCATAGCAAAGGGAGATCAGCTCAGTGCTTTGTGACCACCTAGAGGGGTGGGATAGGGAGAATGGGAGGGAGACACAAGAGGGAGGAGATATGGGGATACATGTATACGTATAGCTGATTCACTTTGTTATACAGCAGCAACTAACACACCATTGTAAAGCAATTATACTCCAATAAAAATGTTAAAAAAAGAAGGAAAAGAATAGCTTTATTGTTTTGCCACGAAAACGGGGCCACAGCAGGCTAATGCCCTCAAAACTGTGTCCCAACCTGGAGGGGATAGTGAGTTTTATAGTAATGGTTCAAAGAGGAGAGTGTGATCATCTTGTGGACATTCTTCCGATTGGTTGGTGGTGAGGCAGTTGGGAGTCAGCATCATCAACCTGGTTCTAACCGGCCTGGGGCCTACCTGCTTGTGGGCAGCATACAGTTAACTTCTCCCATGTGATGGGGGTTTCAGTACCTGTAAATCAGCTCAAAGATATTGTTATGTATATCCCTAGAGGGGAACCAGGACCACTGTTTCTTGACTGCTCCTCCCTTGTCTCCACATCCCCTCCTTTCCCTGATTAGCAACTGTTTGAACCTGCCCTTTGGAACTCAGGGAAGGTCATGGAGGCTGAATGAAGCCTATTTCCTGTAAGCAAGAAGTGGGGGGCATAGAAGGACTTTTATGCCCAGGAGCCCCACAGGGTCCTGCTTGGTTTCAATAAGAGAGAAAAATGTGTCTTTTGTTATGTTAATGAGGCAACTTTTGGAAAGTCCCTAGGTCACCTGAGGATGAAGGTTGATGGCCAGGGGAACTAATATTGTGATTAGAGGGTTGGAACTTTCAGTCCCACCCCCTTACCTGGACTGGCAGAGGGGCTAGAGGTAGAATCAATAACCAATGGCCAATGATTTAATCAATCTTGCCTACGTAATGAAGCCTCCTAAAAACCCCAAAAGGATGGGGTCTAGAGAGGTTCCCTGTTGGTGAACTCATGGAGGTGTGGGAAGAGTAGTGCATCCAGAGAGGGGACAGAAGCTCCACACCACTTTCCTCATACCTTGCCCTATGCATCTTTTCCAACTGGCTGTTCCTGAGTTATGTCCTTTTATAATAAACTGGTAAACTAGTAAGTAAAATGTTTCTCTGAGTTCTGTTACTCTAGCAAATTAAGTGAACCCAAGGAGGAGGTCATTGGAACCTCTGAACTATAGCCAATTGGTCAGAAGCACAGGTGACAGCCAGGATTTGTGATTGGCATCTTAAGGGGGGGGCAGTCTTGTGGGACAGCCCTTAACCTGTGGAATCTGATGCTATCTCTGGGTAGATAATGTCAGAATTGAGTTGAATTGTAGAAAACCCAGCTGGTGTTGAAACCGTGCACCTCAGATTGGGACTTGAACCCACGTGGCTGGGGCTCAAACCCGGCCAAAACCCTCGGTCTTCCAACCAATATCACACACCTGGTTTCAGGACTTAATGAAGCTCAGGTTCTTGATATCTCATGGCAGAAAGAATTCAGTGAGAGACAAAGTGTTAGGTAAGAAGTAGATTTATTTAGAGAGAAACATACTCCACAGAGTGTGGGCCATCTCAGAAGGTGAGAAAGGCACCAGGGTATGGGGCTCTCAGCTTTCATAGGGGTGGGTAATTTCATAGGCTAATGAGTGGGAGGAGTATTCCAGCTATTTTGGGGAAGGGGTGGGGATTTCCAGGAATTGGGCCACTGCCCACTTTTTGATCCTTATGGTCGATCTTGGAACTGTCATGGCCCCTGTGGGTGTGTCATTTAGCTTGCTGATGTGTTACAGTGAGCATATACTGAGGCTCAAGGTCTAGTGGAAGTCGACTTAACCACCATCTTGGACCCATTTGGTTCTATTCAGTTTGTCATGTCCTTGAGCTATGTCATTCTTTCAAAGGTTGTGCCCTGCCCCCTTCCCTCTTGTTTCAGTGTCTGGAGAATTGCTTGTTGGATGTGTGGGGAAACACCCTACCACATTGGAAACTGGGTGCTCATGATGCCGAAAGCTTGGCCTCTCTGCACCAGTGCTGAATCGAATCTCGGAGACAGAGTTTTGGGTGAAGTAGAAAAGAATAGCTTTATTGCTTTGCCAGGCAAAGAGGGACAAAGGGGCTCCTGCCTCAAAAAACTATGTGTCCCAACCCGGGAGGATTTGATGAAGGGTTTTATAGTAATAGTTCAAGGGTGGGGTTGCTGGACAAGATTAGGGTGTGTGCAGGGCTTGCACTCCCTTAATCTCATCTCAGGTGGTACATCTCCTTAATCTTTTTTTTTTTTTGCGGTACGTGGGCCTCTCACTGTTGTGGCCTCTCCCGTTGTGGAGCACAGGCTCTGGACGCGCGGGCTCAGCGGCCATGGCTCACGGGCCCAGCCGCTCCGCTGCATGTGGGATCTTCCCAGACCGGGGCACGAACCCGTGTCCCCTGCATCGGCAGGCGGACTCTCAACCACTGCGCCACCAGGGAAGCCCTAGAACTCCTAAATCTTGTTGGGTTTCTCTGGTCTAATCTTGCCTCAGGTGGTTTGTTGGCTGCTCCTTCTTTGATTAGCAACTGTTTGAATCTGCCCTTTGGAACTCAGGAAAGGTAATGGAGGCTGGGGTCTTGCCTACAAGAAATGGGGGACAAAAAGGCTTCTATGCCCAGGAGCCCCACAGGGTACTTCTTGGTTTCACTCAGAACACAAAAGACTGAATGAAATTGTTCTCAGAGAGACAGCAGTGATGTGTCTGCTGACACAGAAGCAGTTTATTTAGACAGAAGCAAAGCAGAAATACACACCTGGAGAAAAAGGGGGTGGGCATCCCCCCTAATGAGGAGGAGCAAAGTAAAGAGGTGGTTAAATCATTTATATGGGGGCAGTTCTTCTGGGTCTTTGTTCTCCTCTGGCCAATTATCTCGCTTCTTTTACCACATCTGACCTTGGGGACCTTCCTGACATGCATGCACATCTTTTTGCCAAGATGGATTCCAGCGCAAAGGCTAAAGGAAGGTTTGACAACACCTATTATTGGATAACGCCCCCTCCCTTTTTAACCCCCAAGGAGCCTTCCTGTGCATGTGCAGTTGCGGCGGTTTCCTTGCCCTCAGGAGTGATACATGTGGTTATCTTATCTCTTTACTCAGCAGAGCCCAGCTCCTGCCATTAACTTTGTCCTTGGAGTGTCAAGGAAAACAAAGCTCCAGTTTACTCCACTTGACAAACCCCAGCTGCTCAGCCCAGGGGCTGTCTACCTCCTACCTCAAAATAAGCTAGTCACAAAAGGACAAATAATATGTGATTCCATTTATACGGGGTACCTAGAGTAGTCAAACGGCGGGTGCCAGGGGTTGAGGGAGGGGTGGAGGAGTTAGTGTTTAATGGGAACAGAGTTTCTGTTTGGGAAGATGAAAAAGTTCTGGGTATGGATGGTGGTGATAGTAGCACAACAACGTAAATGTGCTTAATGCCACTGAACTTTACACTTAAAAATGGCTAAGATAGGGGCTTCCCTGGTGGCGCAGTGGTTGAGAGTCCGCCTGCCGATACAGGGGACACGGGTTCGTGCCCCAGTCTGGGAGGATCCCACATGCCGTGGAGCGGCTGGGCCCGTGAGCCATGGCTGCTGAGCCTGCGCGTCCGGAGCCTGTGCTCCGCAACGGGAGAGGCCACAGCAGTAAGAGGCCCGCGTACCTCAAAAAAAAAAAAAAAAAAAAGGCTAAGATAGTAAATTTTATGTTATGTATTTTTTACCACAATTAAAAAAAATAAAAGTAACCCTCTGGTAGCTGTATGGGAACTGACTCTGGGGCCAGGAGGATGGGGCTTGAATGGAGGAAGGGAGACCAAGGGGCAACCAGGAGGAGACTACTGGAATGGTTCAGGTGAGAGGAGGAGGCTAGAACCAGAGTGGTGGTTGTGGAGGTTGGAGATGGGGTGTGTTCCTGTTGAATTTGGAGGCTGAACCAAAAGAACTGCTGCAGGATTGGTTATGGGATCTGAGAGAAAGTGGGGCTGGGGTTTTGGGCCAGGGGAAGGCGAGGGAGAGAGGTAGAATGGAGAGTTCTTCTCTGGCACACTGACTTCAAGAAGTGTGAGCATATCTAAATCTTGGACTGCATGGCAATAGTCTGGGCCCAGGCCATAGGAAACCAACAGCCCCTACTTCCTGTTTCTGGGATGTCTACCCTTGAATCCCAGCCACCACGCTTGAAGAATACTCAGGCTACATGTGGTGTTTCCATCTAGAGCCCCAGCTGAGGTCCCAAACAACTAGTTTCAACTATTAGCTGTGTGAGTGGTCGCCTCTAGAAGATTCCAGCCCTGGACTCTGCTAACTGCAGCTGTGGGGGAGGCATGCCCGCAAGAACCCACAGAACCAGGAGAGATGACAACATGGTGGCCACAGTTTAAAGCCACTGAGTGTTGGGATGACTCACTATCCAGCAGTGGATAAATGGGACACATAGGTAACCACATTGTTGAGGAAATGACACATGAGGTACAATTTTTTCCCAAATGCTGTGCCCCAACTGCTGGGTAATGAAGTCTCCCTTGTGACATCTTAGCCTGATTCTGCACAGCTACTTCTGGGGGCAAGAATGGCACTGTTCCAATATTTAGGTCTGATTGGTATTTCTCTGATAAATTAGCTGTCACAGCAATTGAAAACCATGGGACTCGCCAGCACTGTATGTGAAAGAGCTGATGCGGGATGATATGGTAGTCCTGGTGGTGTTCTCACCTGCCTGTTCCCTCTCCTTCTGCACACTCAGGAGAGTCACTCTCCTGGCCCCTGAGGTCAGTCTTGTTGATGTGTCTTGCACAGAAGTGAGGTGTGTCCCCTCCAGGCCAGAGGATTGCATTGCTGGTCGAAGAGGCTCCAGCATCCCTTCCCCTTCCTGGAGACTGTGGAGGTGCAAGTTGGAAAGGGGCTGCTCCACCGGTGAGGCACTACGACTCCACTGAGCAGAGCCCCTGCTGATTGAACTGGACACACAATGTGAACAAGGAATAAATGATGTTGTCTGAGCCCCTGAGACTTAGGGGGTTGCTATGGACTGGAAGCCCTAACTTCCAGTGTTGGCTATATTCGGAGATGGGCATTTAAGGAGGTAGTTAGAGTAAAATGAGGTCCTAAGGGTGGGGTTCTGATCCCATAGGATTAGTGTCCTCCTAAGAAGAGACACCAGAGAGCACTCTTTCCCTCTCCCTCTCTCTGTACATGCTCCAAGACCATGTGAGGACATAGCAAGAAGGTGGCCATCTGCAAGCCAGTAAGAAAGCCCTCACCAGAAAACAAATCAGCCAGCACTTTGATCTAGGACTTCCAGCCTCCAGAACTGTGATATAAATCTCTATTGTTTACATTGCCCAGCCTGTGCTATTTGTTACAGCTGCCTGAGCTGACTGAAACAGGAGTTGTTTGTTTCAGCAGCATAGTCTCGCCTATCCTGAATGATATAACAACAGTGGTTAATGTTTCTTGAGCTAAGAAGGCAAGTGTGGGAGTGAGTCATGTGGCCTGCAAGGGAGGGGGCACAGCAGGTGCTAAGGCCCATCGGTGGGGGTAAGCTTGGCATTTTGAGAAACAGCAAGAAAAGGTGTTCACTCCTCTCTCTTCCTAGTACAAGCTAGAATTGGTTTTAGGGGAGATTTGGGGCTGGCTCCCCCTCCCCCTTCTCCTCTGGTGCTGAGTGAAGTCCCTCTGCTCTGAAATGCCTGTGAGAGAACGTAGCTCTCTTCCTGCTCCTTGGCAGGCATGTCTCCCAGTCCAGCTGAGACTCCTGGCCATGGTATAGATGGGTCAGGGCCCAGCATGCTGCACCACAGAGGCCTCATGCCCCACAGCTCTCCTGAGCAATGGCTTTGATGTCCAGCCTGCACCCTTTCCAGCTGGGCACCATGTCCCTTCCTTCCTGCCCCTGTAGCACCTTGTGGCCATCTGGACACCTATCCCTGTAACTCTCAGCTATTGGGAGTTGGAGCAGGATGGGACCATCCCCTTTGCACAACTTCACCCCAATCCTCCTGTCCTCTGCTCCAGTAGCCCAAGGTTAGGTACCTGGGACAAAACACACACCTCCTGTTGAAGGCACCCCCAAACCCTCATGGCAAGCCTCCCATCACCTCATTCTGATAAGGGCATGGAGAGGGCCTGGTGGAGTTAGCACTTATGACAGGAACTCAGAATCTTGCCCAGTGTTGCTGAAGCCCCGTAAGGAGCCTAGCGGTTTCTGACAGCGTCCACACGCATCAAGATCACACCCTGCAGGATCGGGGTGAACCTTCCACCCCTGCCTGGCCCCATAAAGTTGAGCCCACAGGCCCCTTGGAGGCATATAGTTGAGGGCCACTGCTTGCCACTCCCAGAAAAGCTGGAGAGGGCCTGAGTCTACCAGGGACCCCCACAGCGTGAATGCTGCATTGTCTGGTTGAGGGCTGGGTCTGAGCTTACCCACCCAGTGTCCGCACACGTGACCTCCCCACCACCGACCGGAGCACCACACACTCCCTCTGGCCTCACAGTTCCACTCTGGAACCCACCTGATGGAAAAGTATCCCAGAACAGAAAGGATGTTGGTACCAGTGTGGCAGCTGAAAATGTGAAACCACCCAAGCGCCCCCTGCTGGGGGCTTCCCAAGTGAATCAGAGGACAGATGGACTGTCCTGTGTGGCCTGTATCAAGATGTATTTGTTAGTGATGGAAACCATGACAAACGTGGCTTCAGGGTAGCACAGGCTCCCGAGGACCACCAGCTCTTCTTTGTCAGGCTCCATCCCTCATGGCCCCAACGTGGCTGCAGGGCCTCCAGGAAGCAGGAAAGTTCAGAGGGCAAACATCAGTGAGGTTTCTCAATGGCCAGAGATCACACCCCAAATCTCAGAAGGCTGGAAGTCAGATTTCAACTAGCCCAGGAGAGAAGTGGAGTCCAGCTGCCTCCCCTCGTTCAATGGAATGCAGCAGTAGTGACCCAGGGTGACTTCTGAGGCCCTGACAGGTAAGATTTGCACTCGGGACTCTCACTGTGGAATGCCATGATGTGAGGAGGTCCAGGCCACTTGAGGCGGCCACCACCCCATGAGGTCTCGGCTGACATCTGGCAGCAACCCAGCCAGCCTTGGATATGACCCAGTGCGTGCCACCAGCTGCCCACAACCACATGGGAGAAGCCCCAGTGAGCACTGCCCAGTAGAGCCCGGCAAACCTGGAACCCCGAGCTGTAATAAGAAGGAACTATAGTTTTATGCTACTACACTTGAGGTTTTCATTATGCAGGGACTGAAAATTGAGACAGTGATTTTTACCCTTGCTGTTTTTCAAAGTATTGTTTATTTCATACCCCTTACCACAACTTTACAGATAATAGATGCAGCACCCCAGCTGGGTCCCTGCTTATAGATACAAAGCAGCCAGCTGTAATTGTTGAGAAACCTGCTGCCACCTTCCCACTCTGCTATGCAAAACTAGACGTGCTTAAAATGTCCCCCGGTCTCTTCAAAGGAACCTGACTAGAGGGAGGCTGCAGCTGGTTCTGCGAACCTCAGCAGTGGTTTCAAGGAAGCCTATCTATAAAAACCACTACAGCTGGGCTCCCCTGGGACAGACACCCCCCAAATAGGGTCCCCAGCTCAGTGCCCTGAGGGAATCCCTAAACCCGGAAGCTGATTTCACTGACCAGTCTTGAGCTGGACACATGTTGAGATGCAGTGGCCGGCTGGTGGGGTCAGCCTGGCCCTCCCACTGTGGGCTCTGGCCTCCACCTTAGTCACCCCGGGACATAGGCTGCAGGCTGTCTGAGCATTCCCACGGTTGGCCTGGAGGCAGGCAGCATCTGCCCTGGGTTCGCTGTATGCACCATCACCTGGGCACGTGGTGAGCTGGTGGGACCACTGGGGGTCCAGGGGTCCTTGTCAATGCCTCGGGCCATGCTGGCCAGCTCTCTGGTCCCCTCGCCAAGGTCTCTGCAGGAAGAGGAGGTGTGAGCCTGGGGGCAGAGCGGGGGCCCCATTTAACCCCAACTCTGCCACCATGCAGGGTACCCTGGCCCTGATCTTCAGCAGGCCTGGGATAGACTGCTGCCCCTAGATGAGGGCCCCCGTTTCCTCTTGCCTTGCACCCAAGGAGGCCCCTCCATCGGTGCCCCTCCCTGGGCCTCAGGCCCCTCACTCATACAAGGGGGATGACTCAAGGAGCATCACACCCACCTTCCAAGGGTGGGAAGGGGCTTCCTGGGGCTTTGTAGAGGAAGGGAGCTTATTCAGAGTGTGTGTAAACTATATGCACCAGGATGCCCTAGGCAGAGAAGGGACACTGGGGCCCCAGGAACATTCTGGAGGACACCCTCGCACTTGCCAGGCTCTCCTCTGAGTCTGGGACCAGATCTCCCACCTTCCATATCTTCAGTTCCCTAGTGGCCTCCCCTAGCCCCCAAGGCACAAACCCACCCATTCTCCAGGCTGAGAAAACCCTGGCCCCACCGTTGTCCACCTGGCCCTGCTCCCATCTCCCCTTTACACTGGACTTTACTTCCTGAGGCTGCCTGGCTGCTTCCTCCCCTTAAGATGCTGTCTCTCTCCTTCCCCCCAAGTATAGGCTCTCCTAATCTGTTCACCTCAGGCATCACTTCTTCCAGGAAGCTTTCCCAGATCTATGTTGCCACCCACACCTAGTTCTCAGAAAAGCTCTAGGCAGTAGTAGGACTTAAATTATCTGTTGGTTCAATGAATATGTGAATGAATCAATTAATTAGTGGAGAGGAAAGTCAGCTTAGTGAGCAAGTCCATGGACTTTGGAGCCACAGAGCCTGAGTTCAAACCTAGCTTCATGCTTAGTAGTTATGTGATTCTAGACAAGTTTCTTAAAATGGGATAAAAATAGTGCCCACTCCCATGGTTAGAACAGGTAATATTTGGAAAAGCTAAGAACAGTGCCTGGCATAATGTGAGTGCTGGGAAGTGTTTATGAAATAAAAGTAAGGTCAAGGGGCAAACCTCACCTTACTAAAGACGATTTCACCACCAATCAGTGGGAGACCTGGGGTATCTGGGCCTTGCCTAGGATGGCACATCCTGAGAGGCAGCAATTCCTTCCCCTATTCCATTGGGGTTTCCCAATTGAGACACAAGACAGTGTGTCACAGGTCTATAATGGGGAGAGGGTGCCACAGGGCAGCGGGCAATGCAGAAAATTCCAAACCTGCCAAGGAAACGTGACTATATGAAAAGGATGTGCACTAGCAAGACAACCCCAACACAACTGAAACAAAAAGGAAAGTGCTTGCAGCCAACTGACAGGTAAGGGTCTCTTCCATAATGTACACAGAGCTTCCACTATTTATGAGAAAAGACATCAGCAGGAGATTCAGCAGAGCAAAGTGAAAGTGACTAAAACCAGCAATGCAACTGCTAAGCAACGGTATGGAGAAAACACTCTTTCTCAATGTTAAAGAAATGCTGATGAAAACCACCTATGTAACTCACCCCTGCTAAGTAAGCGATGGAAAACAAATCATTAACACTTAGTGACAGTATAGGTGTAAAAATGGCTCAAACTAGCGCCAGGTTCCTGGAGAAAGAATTTGGTAATAAAAATATTTGGACTACTTGGCCTAAACAGTCTGTTCCTAGGATTGCCCCAAAATGTCATCTCAAAAAAGAAAAACAGCTCTAAGCACAAGCATTTACCCAAACCTGAGCACAGCAGGTGAAGTATCTGGAGCATAGCTCCAGGGGCCTCAGACCACCATGGCAACACAATGACAAGTCAAGGCAGGTGGAAAGGGCGCAAGGCGGCATTTCTGCCATGGCCATCATGACCTAGGCCTAATGTGTGTCAAAAGCTCAAGGGAAGGAGGTAGGAAACCAATTCCTTCCCACAGGCCTCGCCACTCCAGGAGTCAGCTAGGCCCGGTACATTGAGTGTGGACATGGGACCAGACAGACCCTCGCCACGCCTGCACAGGCCACCACCTCCAGCGCCTCAGTTTCCTCACGTGCACACCAGGATCAAGAGCAGAATTAACAACAATGGCTGGCACTCACTGAATCTGTACTCTGGGCCCAGTCAAGGCCATTGACTTGTATCACCTCAACAGGGCCAGGAAGTGAGCCCTGCCATAATCCTCACTGTACAAGGGAGGAAAACGAGGCATGAGCAGTTGTCACACAGTGAGGCGTCAGGCCAGGGGCAAGCACTTGGTTCCCTGGGAGGTTCCTGTGGGGACAGGCTGAGGAAATGAGCAGACTGCCTCTGTGACGCCAGGGCGGGGCAGAGAAAGCACTAAATGGGCCAGAACATCTGTGCAGAGAGGAGGCACTTGGAGAATAAAGGGCATGATCAGGACGCAGCACAACAGGGCTCCAACCAAGAAAGGACTGGAGCCCATAGGAAGCATAGGTCCAGATGACGCAGGGGAACGGTGACCCCTGAGGTTAGCAGACGGGGACAAGAAACCCATTACACTATTCTCTCTGCTTCGTGTATTCGTGAAATTTCCCCATAATAAAGTTTGAGAAAAGATTACCTATGAGTTCAGAGTGATACAAAAACAACAAAACAAAATGAGAAGGAAAGGAAGGAAAAAACAGAACTCATTTTCATTCCTCATAGAGGGAATAACAGAATCGCAACAGAATTAAAATCATTATTCTGTAAACCTCAGGGCCCAAACCGATTCTGGCTGGAACATCCCTGGATGCTAAGGCCACAGGTCAGACGTCATGGGGGCAGCAGAGTGACCCTTAGCAGGGTCCCTTCTTCATCTCCTGACAACGGACTCATCTCAGTCAAGAGCGCCCAGTCCTCGTGCCTGCAGGGCGACAGCCTGACCCATACCTGTGATTCACACCAGCACCGCCCATGGGGCACCCACGTGAGAAACGCTGCCCGAGTGCAGTCATGAGGGAATGTCAAGACAGTCCAGAACACGGTGTCTGTAGGAGACCACTGGCCTAGAGTCCGCAAAAGGCAATGCTGCCCAAGACAAATATCCTGCCCCATTTAAGGAGCCCAGAAACCGGGCAGCCCTGGGATCCTGGGGTCAGAGGGTGCTCACTCAAAGCTAGCAACAACCCTGGGAGATGTTCTATCTGCAGTCCGTGTTCAGCCAAGATTAGACTCCTTGAGTCAAAAGGAAGTATGTAAGAAATGTCCTTGTATTGGTTCATAAAAAGTGTGTGTGTGTGTTTTTAAAGAGAGACAAGAAGAGATAGAAACTGAGAGACAGAGGAGCAGGGAGGGAGATGGGAGGAGAGACCAAGCTGCCAGGGCACCGTGGGTCCTGGTGAAGGGTAATACTCATGTCCAGAAGCTTCCTTCTCTAGACAAGGGGTGACAAGATAAAGAAACAGGGTGGAGGGCAACTTTAGGCACTAGGGTGCAGGGTCAGACACGGGTACTAGAAGGACCATCAGCCCCTGTCTTAGGGATGGGAGTTGAGGCCCTGGTGAGCCTGGGCTCGCAGCATGCTGGGGCCTCCCTGCCCTCACCACTGCCCCACCGCCCCGTTGCTCTGCCCATGCCCACGTGGTGAAGCTGTGGTTGTCGTGAGCCTGGATGGGCTGGATCCTGGACTCGCCACTGATGCTGCGTTTGTTGTTGAGGCCCTTGAGGCCAAGGCAGGCGGCCTGTACTGTCTCTAAGTCCTCGTCTCTCAGCTGGAACCACAGCTGGGCCGCCCTGGAGAGAGATGGGGGAAGGACATTCAGGTGCACGTGTGTCCAGAACACCGCCTGCAAGCCTCTGCAAGGTCGACAGTATTTTAGGGCCATACAGTTCCTGAGCAACTACTCAGCTCTGCTGCTGTAGGGAGAGAGCAGTCATGGATGATGAGTAAATGTCAGGAAAACTATACTTACAAAGACAGGCAGTGGAAAGTTCTTGAGATGAATCAAGCTGATGGTGGCACAACACTGTGAGTGTAACTAATGATCCTGAATTGTGCACTTAAAGATGGTTAAAATGGTAACTTTTATATTGTAAATATTTTACCACAATTTTAAAAAGAGCAAAAAGAATAAAAGGATGGGTTTCCGTGAAGGAAAGTAGAGGTGGGCCAGACTCCACCTGCAGGCCCTAGTTAACCGTCGTGTAGTCAGCCCTTCACGTCCACACAGAGCAGAGCATATACTGCGTGTGTGCACAGTCTGCAGAATGAGACAATCCCCTGTGTACCTGTCACCTGTCTTATGGAAGACCAAGCGAGTGAGCCATGTGCCCTCCACGGCCTCAATGCTCTGTGAACAGCAAGATGTCAAGATCCCAGCAGCCCCACTCCCTGACACACCAGGAGTCTCGGAGTGACTTGCAGGTGCCCTGCGGCAGTGCCAGGTCACTGTACCTGTTGGATCGCCGCTGCTCACTCCTCTTCACACACTTCATGAGGCAGCAGGTGAGGAAGGCCATGGACATGAGCATGATGACGGCACAGCTGACGATGGAGGAGATCACGGCCACCTTGAAGCCGAAGGTTTCATAGGGAGGCACAGCTGCGAGTGAGACAAGTCCAGCTCTTGGGCCCAGCCTGCCCTCAGGGAGCCCTGTTCCATGGGGGAGGCAGGGAGGCGCTGGCAGCTGAGGTGAAGGTCTGTGCAAATTGTTGTAGGGAGTGGGGCTATCAGGCAAGATTGCCCCCCAAGAAGGGGGTGTTTGAGCAGGGTTTTGGAGGGTGTGTAGGAGTTTTTGCTGGCACACTGGAGGAAGCTCTGACAGCGAGTTCAGTGATGATAGTCCCCTTGGCTCCCACCCACTGCAGACTGGGCCCCTGAGACCAGAGGACAGCAGACAACACACAGTCTATTTTCACAATGCCTCAAGTGGGTAAAACCCTACGGGGGCCTAGGTGCTTTCTCGGGTCACTTTCCAGGAAGGTGCAAAAGCAAGAAAAATGCCAGTGTTTGGGGTCAAAGGGCCTTTGGCACATTATCAGCTGTGTGACCAAGAACTAGCTATGTACCAAGAACTACTTCTATCAGGTTCTAAATGATGTTCTTGGGAATCAAGGCCCAGGATGCTAATTTGAACAACACTGCATACTCTCCCCTGTAGTGGACACTGATCACGCTCCCCAGTCCCTAGTCCCCCAGCCCTAGCTGGACACTGGCCGTCCAGACTGAAGACTACATCTCACAGCTTCCCTTGCAGCTACATGTGGTCACATGACCATACTCTGGCCAGTGGTGAACAGGGTGGAGGAGTGTGGGACAACTTCTAAGAGCCTTCCTTGCCCTGCAACTCATCCTGTAACAACTGCCTGGATCATGCAGTTGAGATCATGCCTAACAGAGCCATAACATGGGAAGGACTTGGATCCCCACCGTGGGGTACCATACAAGGCTAGGACTGCCCATCCTGAGGGCCACGGGCAAGAGAAAGCTCTCATAGCCCCCATTATCTTGGGTTTTCTATCTCTTGGAGTCTAATCCTAACAGACACTCTCCTTCTCAGAGATTCAACCACCACATGAGTATTTTAAAGGCTCTGAGAAGTCCTGCAGTCTATTAACCGGGGCTTTTCCAAATTATATTGACTATAGAGCCCTTTTCAATGCACAATACACATTAACACAATATATGTATCCTCACTTTGGAAAATGCTGTGCTGGGTATTATCCTTTAACACCCTGTATAACAAATACAACTAGAAAACCATCTCCTCCCCCAGACTGGGGCCCCATGGCCAAGCAATCCTATTCCCCAGTTCTAGAATTCTTGGCGCACGAAACATCCTATTAATGTTTGCTGCATGTGTGTTTGAAAGAACGTAGTTTTCTGCTTAACAGATGAAGTACTAGCTCAGACAGCACAAGTAACCTCTTGGAGATGACAGGCCGAGTCAGTGGCAGAGCTAGAATTTAGAGCAGCTGCTAGGATTTGAGTCTACACTGTTGACATGGAGCCCCAAGGGACCACCAGCACTGGGAACAGGACCCTACACAGACGCCCATGGAACTTTCTCTGTGGACACCCACACCATCCATGTGACAAAATCAGCAACCCCCCACCAGGGGTCGCTGCTGAGCTGGGTGCGGCTCACAGGGAATGGGCCTCACTCTTGCACATGGGGGTCTCTGAAGACCACTCAGCAATGCTCCCCTTCCAGACACAGGTGAGGAGGCCAGACCCCACCATCTGGTGGCCCGAGGGGCAGTGGAACACGATGACAGTCCCCACAGAAGTACCGTTCCCACGAAGTACTTGGAAGGTGCCCTGCAGGGGTGGCTGCACTTGCACACACATGCCTAGGAGAGAAGAGAGGAGAGACAGAGTGAGGACCTCACCCTGGAGGGCAGGGGCTTGGCAGGAGCCCTCACCTGGGACAGGCATCATTGACCCAATGACCACACGATGCTCTGGAGAAGGTCACACAGCCACCCAGACAATTGGAAGTGGCGTCCGTGTGACTAGTGGCTTGGGAACAGAAGTGGAGCTAATCCCTACATTAAGTGAAATCTAGATGCTCTGAAGACCATGGTGTTGATAAAAGAAACACACATCTAAAGACAATAAAAGCAAAAGGACAATTATTACCCAAGTGCAGCTCAAAAGGCAGAATCAAGGGGGAAAAAAAGGAGAGAGATCAACAGATGTGGTTTCATTAAAAGTAAAACACAAAAACTTTTGTTACTCCCTAATAACTGAAAAACAAACAAACTCAGATGAAAAAATTAGGAAAAGGTATTTGGAAAACATAGGGCAAAGGTTCAACACCCTTAATTTATAAAGAGATCTTACACGTCAATAAAAGCTGAACATCCAAGTAAAGCAGAATGGACTGGTGTGTGAACAAGCAAATCACGAGATACAAGGAGCCAACAGACATGAGAAAATGCTTGCCCTCATAGTAACTGAAGAAACACTAATTCAAATGAGAGCTAATCTTTCACTCCTCCACTTGGCAAAAAGGAGAAAAAAAAAAAAACGTGTGAAGTTAGCAAGGGCCTGGGAGCCACTCCCCTCAGACTTGCTGGTGGGGGCACAGATCCAAACCTTTCTGGACAGAGTCTGGTAAAGTGTATGAAGAGCTTTATGCTGTGTATACATCTGAGAATTTAGCCAAAGAAGTAGTTATGCATCTGCTGCCAGGATTTCTATACCAGGATGTTTGTCTACACCCACATCTCCAGCTGTGGGGATCAGTACAGTTAATCAAAGTACATCTGACATGAATGCCAGCAATGCTATCCTAAAGTGCTACAATGATGTCCTTATATAAGGACACAGAGAGGCACTCTGGATAACGCGGGAATCATAAGCATTTTTATAAAATTGTAACAATGCCAACAGCTGGCACGTAGAATCTACTGTGCTGGACGCTGTTCCAAACGCTGTACGTGCATTAACTCATCAATCCACAAAATACCTCCCCACTTGACAGGAAAGCAAACTGAGGTACAGGGTGGTTTAATCACTTCCTGAAGTCACACAGCTCCTATGTTGTAGGGTAGAGATGTGGAACCACACAAGGAGGCTCTGGGCCTACCGTCTCAACACACGCGTGTGACAGATACATCACGTGTCCCTTGTGTCTGGCTTCCCTTGCTTAGCACAGTGATGGGAGAGGTGCCGTGCTGCGTGTGTTGGCAGCTGTCCATATTTATGGTGGAGCTGAGTCCCGTTGCATGGATGCCCTCGTTTGCTTCCCTGTTCCTGCTGATGGGTGTGTGCGTTGTTTCCGGTGTTCAAGAATACGGAATGAAGCTGCTACCGATGTTCTGGAGCACACCTCCTGGTGCCTGAGTGCAAGAGGCTCTTCCTCCTGCTTTTCTGGAACTTTCTGACTTTGAGCACTGTATACTACTAGTGTATAAAGCAGTTAGTCTCAGACAAAAGGGAGACTGACCAGAGGCAGCGTCTGTGTCCAACTCCCTCCACACATCCGAGGCCTAGGTGGGAGCAGTGGTGGGGATTCGGACAGAGGCTGGCACTGCCCAGGCTAAGGACCCCATTATTCCACACCAACCCAAGACAACCCTTCCCCTGTCCTCCACGGGATACCTCCAGCTAGGACTGTCCCCTGGGCACCAGGCACGGATGTCCAAAAGCCCACTCGGCCTGCCACATCCAGCCAAGCTCCTGCACTGGCCAACCTGCTCATCACTTGGCCTGCCCCATTCTAACTTTGATGTTAGCCACTATGCCCTCCATCCTTTACTTGCTCCAGCCCCCAAACTCAGAACCTACCTGGACTCTTTTTCTCAATCCACAACCAATTCACCAGCAAACTTTGTGGGCTCTGTTTTCAAAGTATATACCCAGAATATCTGTAGTGGGCTGGAGAGTCCTCCAAAATCCACATCCACCTGGAAGCACCCATGAAGGGGATGCACTGTGGAATGCATGGTACCCCATTTCACATAGGCTGTGGGGACAGAGGACACCCGGAACTGCCCAAGGGCAGCAGCTGTCACTCAGGAGGGCCACACACATGCACTCACACACCCCGTGATAGTGCTTCACATGTCTGTGCACAACCAGCCCTGTCCAGAGGGGAAACTGAGGCTCAATGAGGTCGAGCCACCCCTTGCATGGCCCCACTGGCCCTACCCCACTTAGGGTGAGGGTGTTACCAGGGCAGTGGCAGAGCCAGGCTTCAGCCTCAGTCTTGCATTCTGCCCTTGGAGGCTAAGGCTCCTGGACCCTCGCTGTGGGCGGTGACACTGAGGGACAGCGTTTGGCTGAGATTGGCCAAGCTCCCCCTAGCTCTGCCCTACCAAGAACCTGGGGGGTGCCTCACCAGGCTGAAATGCTGGGGGGAGGGGTGTGAGCCTGGGTGGTCCTTGTGGTTTGTGTACCTAGCAGAGATGGGGGGCTGACATTCGAACAGCACAGACAACGCTGGGCACCTCATGGATGCTTCACTGTATTTCAGCCATATGAGGAAGACCATCCACCTCCATCTTACAGATGGGGAAACTGACGCAGAGCAAGGCTGGATACACGCTGAGGGTGGTGGGGGTGGAAGTGTGCTGGGCCACGGCTGCCATGTAAACTGCACATCTGGGAGGATTCAGGCTTCCCTGTCTGCAGATGTCCATCATTAGTGTCACACTAACAACGGCAACACAGGTCCGATAGAAACATCTGGTTAAGAAGGACCCCAGTTCCTGACCTCACGCAGCACTCAATCATCTGCAGAGGACAGCAGGGAAGAAATTGTTATTATCGTCATTTTAACATGAGCAACCAAGCCTGGAGTGGTGGCTGACCTGCTCAACACCCACAGATAGAGAGGGCACCCGCAGACAGGACTGACGCAGAGCTTAAGATTCCTAATCAACAGCAGAACGAGGGAGTGTGGGTATTTGCAACATACATGTAACAGAGCATCTTTCCTACATAAACAGCACTTACGGAAGACATGACAAAAATCACAACACAAAAAATGGTTAAGTTAGAAAAGAAAAATATGGAAATAGCCCCAAACCAGGGGGCAGAGCAATTAATTAAGAAAATTAAACAGCATCCGCATCAGAAAGGAAGCAGCAAAACTTCTCTATTAAATGACATGATCCTGTATCGAGAAAATCCCTAGGAATCTGCTAAAAATCTACAGGAACTAATAAATGAGCGCAGCGAGTTGGCAGGATACAAGATCAACACACAAAAATCCATTGTTATTTCAGTACAGTGGCAATGAGCAAACTAAAAATGCAATTAATAAGACAATTCCATTTACAACAGCATCAAAAAGAATAAATTACTTAGGAATAAATTTAACAAAAGAAGTGCAAAACTTAAACTCTGAAAACTACAAAGCATTGTTGAGAGAAATTAAAGAAGACCTAAATAAATGGAAATACATCACATACTCATGGGTCAGAAGACTTAACATGTTTTAAGATGGCAATGCTCCTCTGCTCATCTACAGATTCAACATGACCCCTAACAGATCCTAGCTGCTACCTGTGAAGAAATTTACAAGCTGATCCTACAGTTCATAAGGAAATGCAAAAAGACCTAGAATAGCCCAAACAGCAATCTTGAAAAAGAAGAACAAAGTTGGAGGACTCGTACTTCCTTATTTCAAATTCAACCACAAAGCTACAGTGATGACAACAGCGGCACTGGCATAAAGAGAGACATATAGTCCAATGCAAGGCTTTAGACTCCAGAAATAAACTCATATTTACAATCAACTGATTTTCAACAAGGGTGCCAAGACAACTGAATGGGAAGAGAATAGTTTTTCAACAATTGGTGCCAGGAAAACAATACTTACATGCAAGAGAAGAAAGTTGGAGCTCTCCTTACATCATATACCAAAATTAACTTAAAATGAGTCAAAGACCTCAATATAACAGATAAAACTATTAAAAAAACTCTTAGAAGAAAACATAGAAGTAAATCTTCCTGACCTTGGATTAGGCAATGGTTTCTCAATGATACCAAAAGACAAACAACAAAAGAAACAGATAAACTGGACTCCATTAAAATGAAAAAATTTGTGCTTCAAAGGATACTATCAAGAAAGTGAAAAGACAACCTACAGAGTGGGAGAAAATATCTACAAATCATCTATCGGATAAGGGACTGTATTTAGAATGTATAAATTATTATACTGAATTATAAAAAGACAACCCAATTTATAAATGGGCAAAAGATATGAACAGACATTTCTCTAAAGATATACCAATGGCCACCAATAAGCACATGAAAAGATGCTCAACGTCATTAGCTTCAGGGAAATGCAAATTAAATGCACAGGGAGGTACTTTTTCACATCCGCCATGAAAAAGACATAAAAAAAAACAAAACAGATGATAACTGGTGTACCAAGAATGTGGAGAAACTGGAGCCCTCACACACTGCAGCTGGGAATGTAAAAGGGGCAGCCGTTTTGCAGTTTCTCCAACAGTTTCGCAGAGTATTTCCAAATGATGCAGCAATGCCCCTCCTAGCAATATACCCAAGGGAAAGGAAAACACATCTACATGAAAACTTGTACACAAATGTTCACAGCAACAATATTCATAATAGCCAAAAAGTAGAACCCACCTAAATGTCCATCAACTGATAAATGGATAAATAAGATATGGTCCACCCATACAATGGACTACTTCTGGAAATAAAAAGGAGTGAAGAACTGACATGCTACATGGATGAACCTTCAAAACACTATGCTCAGTGAATGAAGCCAGCTACCAGAAAACCACATATTGTATGATTCCACTCATATGAAATGTCTACAATAGGCAAATCCAGAGACAGAAAGCAGATCAGGGAGAGGGGGACTTGGGAGGTGACCTCGAAGGGTCTAAGGGATGCAGGGCTTCCTTCTGGGGTGATGAAAATGTCCTAAAATTGAGTGTGGTGATGGTTGCACGTATCTGTGAATATACTAAAAATTGTGAATATACATCAAATTGTACACTTTAAATGTACAATTTAAAGGTGTGAATTGTATGGCACATGAATTATACCTCAATAAAGCTGTTAAAAGATTCAGGGGAGAGATCTAGCGGCTGCCTTCCCCAGCTCAGGCTCCAAAATGGGAAAATCCTTCGCCAATTTCATGTGCAAGAAAGACTTTCATCCTGCCTCCAAATCCAACATCAAAAAAGTATGGATGGCAGAACAGAAAATATCATATGATACGAAGAAACAAGAAGAATTAATGCAACAATATCTTAAAGAACAAGAATCATATGATAATAGATTGCTTATGGGAGATGAATGTGTGAAGAATGGCCTTAATTTCACGTATGAGGCTCCACCAGGGGCTAAAAAAGAAAACAAAGAGGAAGAAGAAACAGAAGGAGAGACCGAATACAAATTTGAATGGCAAAAAGGGGCCCCACGAGAAAAATATGCCAAAGATGACATGAACATTCAGAGATCAGCCCTTTGGTATTCAGGTTCGAAATGTGAGGTGCATTAAATGTCACAAATGGGGTCATGTCAATCCAGATCGAGAATGTCCTTTGTTTGGTCTTTCTGGAATTAATGCAAGTTCAGTTCCCACTGATGGCTCAGGACCATCGATGCACCCCTCGGAGCTAAGCGGAGATGAGAAACAGTGGGTTTGCACTGAAACGAAACGTACTGGGGAGAAACTTGACTGCAAATGATCCATCACAGGAATATGTTGCAAGTGAGGGTGAAGAAGATCCAGAAGTCGAATTTTTAAAGTCACTCACAACCAAACAAAAACAGAAACTTCTCAGGAAATTGGATTGACTCGAGAAGAAAAAAAAAGAAAAAGAGAAAAGGCAGAAAAAAGAAGAAGCTTCAGAAGAGCAGAAGTAAACACAAAAAACATAAAAACAAATCCTCCTCCTCTTCCTCTTCCTCCTCTGGTGGCACTTCAGAAAGCAGCAGTGAGAGTGACAACAAAGGAAAAAAAAAAAAATACAGAGGACTTCCCTCGTGGCACAGTGGTTGACAGTCCCGCCTGCTGATGCAGGGGACGCGGGTTCATTCCCCAGTCCGGGAAGATCCCACATGCCGCGGAGCGGCTGGGCCCGTGAGCCATGGCCGCTGAGCCTGCGCATCCGGAGCCTGTGCTCCGCAACGGGAGAGGCCACAACAGTGAGAGGCCCACGTACCGCAAAAAAAAAAAAAAAAAAAACAGAAGAAGAAAAGAAAGAAAAACAAGCATTCAGGGAATTACAACAGTGGTTCTGGAGAGACGGACAAGTCTAAGAAGAGAAAACTTGATGAAGAACGTTCTAGCAGTCACAGTAACAAGGAAAAGCCTAGGTTTTTAAAACAAGAGAGTTCTGGGGAGAAGAGCAAATGGAGGCATTCTGATTCTGACAGAAAGCCCAGAAGCCATAACCAGAGTCCAGAGGAGAGAGGATCTGGAAGAAATGAGAGAGGCAGCAGGAGCCAGAGCAGGGATGAGAGGAGTAGGAGAAGCCAAAGCAGAAGTCATGGTGGTTACAAGCCAAGAGAAATAAGAAGACGGCCACGGCGAAGTCCCAGTGAAGAGTGGGACAGAAGAAATGACACCAGAAGCCATGGCACAGATAGACACAGAGGAGGGAAAATGCACAGAGCATTATCAGGAGACAGGCACACTAGAGTGATGCAAAGAGAATGGAGAAGTAGAGAATAGAGACTTGTATGTGACAATTACCTGGAAATAAAAATATCTCCACTTTCTTCTTGAATACCTTTAGCAAGGGCTAAATTATGTACTATTGTCTTTCTAATAAAAAAGCTCTATTTTAATTTTTCATCTCTGTAAACTGTTATATTAAGTACAAAACTACATGAATCCCATAAGAATGAACTTGGCAAATATTTTAAGTGATCTATTTTGGGGCTGTAAAAATATTTTCTGTTCATTAATGTTTCTTGTGCCCTATACTAAAACAAAAACCCCACATAACTGCGTGACATTTTCTTTGTTCTGAAACATCATTAAAAGAATGACAAACAGTAAAAAAAAAAAAAAAAATTCAGGGGAAATATTTATTTCAATTAAAGAAATGCAGATTTGAAACCTAAGTTATTACTTTTGGCTTCTTAGCTTGGTCAAGATCACAAAGACCAGGCCACCAGGTTGGTGAAGGTGTGGGGAAAGGGGTGCATAACCCCTGGGGCAGAGGGCACAGCAGGGAGGACCTGAGAGGCTGTCCTGCCCTGTAGCAGAGGACAGGCAGGTGCTTGCAGGCAGGAAGGGGTGGGGAGCCTGAGCTGGGAGCCCCAGGGAGACAGGGCAAGGAGGACACCGCACCCACCCTGAGCCTCCAATCGGACATTTCCTGATTACCCTCACTGGTCTTGGGTCCCCTAGTACTCAGTAGTACAGAGGGATGCCAACTTTGATTCCAGAGTATAGGCCCTTAATTAATCACCACGCTTTGTCTCCATAGGTGCCAAAGCAGGAATGAATGAATGCATGCATGAATGAATGAATGAACAAACTAACAGTTGAAAGCTGTGATCAACACTCCCCCAGGAAGAACCTCTTTTCTTTTTCAGGATCCGTGGACTTGGACATGTGCTGTTCTTCCAGCCAGGGAAGCGGACTGGGGTTTTGGAACTGGGTAGACACAGCAGGGCAGCCACGGGCCAGCCACGTGGCCCCTTCCCCAGGGTCACCGGGCAACCAACACTTCCCAGTCCCCAATTTAGAGCTGCTACTTCTCCATTCTTCCATGGCTAAGCATCTTCTTTCTCCCGGGCCCCATATGGCCCTCAGAGAAGGGAGGCCCCTGTGGGGGGATCAGCAAGGGTGAGAGCTTTGTGGACACTTGTCTGCCCAGCACCTGCACCAGTGCCTGGCGAATGAAAGGAGGAAGGGATAAACTTGTATTCATCTTTTAAAGATGCAACTAGGACTTTATCAAAAAAGTAAGATGCCTTGAGGGAGGGACGAAGAGATGGCAAGAGATATGATGAAGCAGGCCTACTGAAAAGTTATGGCTAGGCTAGAGCTGGGGGGTGTGTGGTTATAAATTCTTTCAACTCTGTGGTATGTTTGAAAAAATTTTAAGTGTGGGGAGAACGCCTCAAGCGTCACTGCTGACTGCCTGATATGCCCCAGCTGGCCTGCCAAGCCATGAGGGGTGGCTGTCCAGCTCCCTAACCAGAGCACAGCCTAGACCCTGCATTACCTAATGGCCCTGGCATGGAGAGTCACAGACAGGAGAAAAAGCTCCAGAAACAGAGGCAGCAGGCTGGTTCTGCAGCCAAACATGTCTGGGTGTAAACCACACTTAACCAGCTGGGTAACCGGGTCACCAGTCTGGTCCTCTGACCCACCTGTAAATGCTGCAGAGGGCAGGACAGGGGCTGACTGAGATGATGTGCAGCTCCGGCTCCAGCCAGGAAACCACCACTGTCGTAGGGAAAGGGCTCGCCTGTCAACAGCCACATCCTGTGCTGCTGCTGGGTTCCGCTATGGTTAAGGGTGCCCATCGTGACACAGCACTGCAGGCTATTTCACCACCCAAGGGGGTCACACGTCTTAAAAGACAGAACTAACCCCTCACCCCAAGAGGCCCAGAGCCTGTCCTGTCTCCTGGAGCCTCGTCAAGGTGGGAGGGTGAGAGGTGACACCACAGAAAGGAAACAAGACTGACCTGCAGATGCCTGCATGGTGTGCATCAAACTGAAGACTTAAGGGAAAGGTACAAGAAAATTTGAAGTACAGGCCCAACGAAAATGCCGCTGCCCCATTAACTATGCACTCTGCATGGCCGGGGACAGGAGGGGCCTCTGAGAGACTCGGAATGGAGGGCTTTAAATGCAGTCATGGCCTCTCTCCCCAGGCCTCGTACTCTGCGTTTCCAGCCAGCCAATACAGGGGTCTCACGCCCATCAGAGGCAGGGAGCCCCTGCTCCTAGCATAAGTGTATTGTTTGAACGGTTCTTCTTTTAAAAATGAAAATGAAAGGTCAGAGGAAATAACTCTGGTAAGGAAGGGTAGAGGGAGGATGAGCCTTGCCCATGGCCCCCTCCTTGCAGTGACCTTTCCCCTACCTGGGAGGCAAGGAGCTCAACCCCCAGTAATCCAAGAGCCCAACCAGGCTCAGAGAGAAGGCAGAGAAGCCAAGCTAGGAACCCAAACCCCACCCAGCCCCTCTCCACCAAGTCTGACTCTGCTCCACCACCTCTAGCCTCAGTTCCTGGACCTGGTCCTTGCCTTGCTCAGACTCATCTTCCCAGCCTGCAAAATAGGGTGACCTGCCCCCCGGGGTGACAGGAGTGGGACCACCTGGTGGAGACCTTAAGCCTGTGCCTGGGAGCTCAGGAACGCCGCCTAGGAGGAGGCTCAATACCTCATCCTACCCCCCACCCCAAGTCCACAGCACCCAGGATACCTGCACCTGCCACCCCTACCCGCCACCCGCCAGACTC
This sequence comes from Pseudorca crassidens, assembly GCF_039906515.1. Classification (NCBI taxonomy): domain Eukaryota; kingdom Metazoa; phylum Chordata; class Mammalia; order Artiodactyla; family Delphinidae; genus Pseudorca; species Pseudorca crassidens. The sequence continues at coordinate 89,366,719 of NC_090302.1, forward strand.
CAACAGGATGGCCTGCATCCCTTCTCTGGGCCTGGAAGGCCAGCAAACACTTTGGGCTGGGCCCATTTTCCAGATGAGGAAACTGAGGCCCACAGACTTTTGAAGGCCCCAGGTGTACACTGGCAGGGCCCCCACCAGACCTTTCTACAGGACTTGTGACACGTAGCCCAGATGGGGCAGGAAGGTGGCACAGCATCAAGGGACTACAAGGGCTTCAGTCTACCCATCTTCTAAGGGTATTCCATGAAACCACCAGCTGGCTCCAGAGACCACATCCCCTAACCACTGCAAACTCAGCCTCTGCTCACACTCCTCACTGCACCCTCCACAGCCTGGAGACCCCTGCACCCCCTAGCTGGGCCCCCAACAGTCCCTCCCCACACTTGGTGTCTAAGAGGCAAATCCTACCCCCTCCATACCCTGCTGAAAACCCTCACAGACACCCAGTTACCCCTGTATACCCTTCCTAGGACTGGTCCCCAAAGGGGACCACCCCAGCTATCCTTTCCTTCCAGCCCTGTTGCCTGGCCCCGTCCACTTGCGGCCCGCCTCAGACACTGGATGCTACACTTCCCCAGCCTTCCTTTGGCTGGACCCCTGCACCCCTCAACCTCTGGTGCATTTTTTTTCTCTGCACCCTGCATGATACTATCTTTTTTACTATGTACAAATAAATCTCAGAGGAGAGGAAAAACAACAGAAAAAACAAAGGGAATGGATTTGATGCAAGCAAGATACAAAACAAAAGCAAACCCTATAGGCTCACTGGACAGTAGAGAGGCAGACCTGCCCATCAGTGTTCGCCCAACACTCCCAGCTCATTCCCCAGCCCCAGGCAATGCTCTCTCCCACCTCTAACACACAGGGGGTGCATGGCCTGACCTAGACAGCCTGTCCTCCCAGCCCATGCCTCCCCCAGCCTGCCTGGCCAGTGTGGGTGAGAACAATCCTTGCTTGTTAATCTTTTATCTGGAACCTTGGACCACAGGACCATCCCTCCCATCCTCCTTTCTGGAGCCAACATGGTCCCCAAACCCTGACCTCACCCGCTGAGACCAGGTAAATAAGTTACCTTTTATGCTGGCTGTGACTGTGGACAATAGGTACAGTGGGGAGATGGGGGGAAGCAGGCCACTGGACCAGCCCACTATGGGCCTGGGTCCCTGTGGGACTAGAAAGTCGCTTCTGAGTCTCAGTTCTGAGTCTCAGTTTCCCCAAGTGGAAAGAGGAAACCGCAGGAGGAATTTCTCAAAGAGAAACTAAAGAGTGACGTGTACAGAGGTACTCTATGGAGAGTGGGACCCCCCAAGACCGCAGCAGTGGGGACAGCCACATGCAGAAGGCCCATGCCCAGGTCGTGTGTCCTGAGGCAGGTGCAGGGTTCAGAGCTACTGCAAGCCTGGCCCTTGGGAGACCCGGGTCTCCCAGGCACTTCCCTGACAGCAGGTCAGCTCACACACCCAGAATATATATTCTCCTCCAGAACATAACCAGGTAAATTCCAAACCAAACCAGGAAGAGCGCACTTCCCCATTCCCCCCAAATCTCTCAGGGGAGAACATCGAGGCTCCAAGGAGCCTCGTTCATCCAGCAGCTCTGCCTGTACCATGGTGGGAGGACAGAGCTGGGCCTTAGGGGCACATAAGCCACATTTAGATTCCCACCTACACCCTCTGGGCTTTGGTCTCCTCCATGAAATGGGCCCAGGGCTGGCCCAGTGGCTGGGTGGCAGGAGTGAAGCGAAGAGGCTGTCCACAGAGCACGTTCTCACCCACCCAGAAGTCCTCCTGCTGCCCCCTTTCAGGGGCATGGGGGAGGGTCACCTCTGGCCACTGGTCTTCCTCTGGCAGGGCCGTGTTCCTGGACAATCTCCTCCATCAGGGAGTGCTGGAGCTGCCCTGGGAACAGGGCCAGGGACAGGCCAGGGGCCTAAGGGCAGTGGGAGGGTGGCCTCCCAGTCAGCCATTCAGAGCAAGGCCATAAAAATTTAAGGCCTTGCTCTGAGCCGGCCTTCCCCCACCTGCCTCTCCCCGGTCATCGTGCACGGGAGATGAGGGGAGAATCCTAGGACTCTGTGTCTGACTGGACTCTCATACCTCCTCTAGGAAAAGCAGAATAATGTGCCCATTTTACAGACTGCAGGAAAAACACCCACCCCATTGCTGTGTTTTACACAGTGCCAAACTGTCTCTAAAGACCCCCACACCCATCACTTCACTGCCCCACAAGGAGAGGTGGGTGCACATTTCAGAGCCCAAGAGACTGGGGCCATGGGGCAGAGGAGTGGATGAGTCAGCATTACCTTGGAGCAGAACCATGCAAGGGTGGGTGCACTGGGCCCTCCCTGGCTCCCCCTGGCCTGTCCACAAGCCTGGGGCAGGTATACAGGGCCCACCACTTAGCACATGGAGAAACTGAGGCACAGAGATAAAGAGACGCACCGCAGGTCATTGTGTGTGGGGGGGTCCAACCCTAAGTTCCTGGGAAGGACTCACAGGCTGGGACCCACAGGGCTCACATCTGGGAGGAGGCTGAACAGCAGCCGGTCAGAAGTAGGGCTGGGGCCAGGCTTGGCAGGCCAGAGGGCAGGAACTGGATTCTGAGACCCCAGGAGAGTCCTCTGCAAACAGCCTTTTGTATGTAGTCAGGGCCTCCCCTTCCCTGTCCTTGGCTGACCTTGGGCAAGTCCCTCCACCTCACAGTGGACACTCACCTCCCCAGGCAGTGCTGCACAACTTGCACACACATTGTCCTCTTCACACACGGGGCAAAACACCAAATTCAGGATTGGGCATCAGGCTGCCCGAGGGAGTCAAAGAAAATAAACCGACCCCACCACACCAGGGGCAGTATCAGGTCTTAGCTTCCACACCACCAAGCCACATGCCTCTGCTTTGTGACTTACTTCCCTGGGCCTGTTTCCCCATCTGAGAGGAAGCCAGCATTCCCCCCAAGGTGGCAGGTGTCACTGTTTTAAGCATGACTGGCTGCATCCCGGGTGTGTGTGTGTGTGTGTGTGTGTGTGTGTGACCTGTGCCAGCCTGCTCTTTCAGGCCCAGCTTCCACTTGTGCAATTCAGCGCCTGGCCTGGGGCACAGGTGTGCAAAGACCCTGAGGTTTAAAGGGGAGCAGACAGTGTGCCCTAAAGTGAGTCTCCAGGAACATCTGCGGCTCAAGGTCCGGCTTTATCTTTGTTTCTAAAAGGGTTAGATTTTAGACGCATTCATGGAGCAAGGCCGACATTCGAATCCGGGGCTTCAGCTGCAATCCCCCTATCCGAGCAAGGTAGGAAGGTGAACCCCCTACAAAACAATCTCGAAATCAAACATTGAAGATAACAGCCAGCCCACCCCTCCTTCCGGAGACCCCGGAGCCTCACCACAGGCTCGGCTGCAGCGGGACCTTGAGCAGTCACTCCCCTCTCCCAGGTTCAGTTTCCCCGCCTGTGAAGTGGGGCTGGGGAGCTAGCTGAGGATCCAGAACACCTCCCTAGGTGAGGCCAGTTTCGATTTCCCCACGTCCGTCACACCGACATCCCCCGCACTGAGGCGGCCCCCACTGGGAAAAGGCGCGCACCTGGGTTGGCGGGCAGCTGGACGCCGCCGCCTGGTTTCTGGCCGCTTGCCGCTGGGCTTCGGCTCCGCTGGGGCGCCTGCTGGGCGGACGGAGAGCGTCGGGGAAGTTTGTCCTCCGACTGTGCGCCTCACCGCGGCAGTGCCGCACCCACCGCCCCCGCGCAGGGCTGTGCCCCCCGCGCCTCAGCTTCCCCGTCTGAGAAATGGGCGCAGAGCCCCGCTCGAGGTCTGCGGCCTCGGCCCTCACCTGTGCAGTTCCCCGGGGCGGGCGTGGCGTCCCCCATGCGCCCCCCAGGCCTCGCCCTGCGGCTGAGGGTCGTAGCCTCCTCGCGCATCCCTGCGCGCTCCGCGGCGTTCGGCCAGCCTGCCGCACAGGGGCCAGCGGGGGCGGGGCCGCCCGGTCACGCCCATCCAGGGTTGAGGGCGGGGCCGACCCCGCAGGAACCCAAATCCCCGAGGGGCGAAGTCAGCAGACCGGGAAGTCTCGCTCCAGGGCTTTGCGTAGGTGTTAACCTCTGCCCCTGCGCCTCCGACCACCAGGGCCCCCCACAGACCAGGTGTTCTCGGTGAGTAGCACATGTGAACCCCATCTGCGTCACTGTGGGTTAGGCCCTCTGTGGTGGGTGTCGATATTGTAGGTCCTAGTGAGGGACCTCCGAGTCGTGGGGGTCAGGATTCAGACCTCCAGGGTCTGGCCCTGGCCTTACACACCCGGAGGGCCTGCCCTCTCCTTGCTCCTCCTACCCAGCTCCCTCTGAAGGGGCCCCTGGCTAGGCTCAGAGCTGCGGCTCGCCCCTTCCTCTTCCTAGGACCCCACCCAGCCCAGGCGCAGCACCCCGCCCAGGCCCAGGCAACCACTGAGGGAGCTCTCAGACAACAGACTCAATAGACGCCCCCCCTCCCCCCCACTCCCCGGCCAGGGCATCTCAGGGCAGCTCCTGATCAGAGGACCAGCCCGGTAGAGCTGAGGGAACGTAAGTGGAGGATTCCTGGGTCTATCTTCGTTTGCAATCCTAGTCTAATAATGGATCCTTATGTCTATCTTGGTCTACACTATCTATTCTAATGGTGGATCCCTGGATCTATCTTGATCTCCACTACCTAGTATAATGGAGACTCCCTGGGTCTGTCTTGGTCTGCACTTCTAGATTAATGGTGGATCACTGAGTTTATCCACCATTAGACTAGGTAGTGGTGACCAAGATAGACATATGGCTCCATCATTAGACTAGGAGTGCAGACCAAGATAAATCCAGGGATCCATCCTCAGAATAGGTAGTGGAGAACAAGAGAGACACATGGATCCAACATTTGAGTACAGACCAAGATAGATACAGGGATCCTCCATTAGACTAGGTAGTGGAGACCATGATAGATCCAGGGGTGCACCATTAGCATAGGTAGACCCAGGGATCCTCCATTACTAAGTAGTGGAGACCGATATAGACACAGGGATCCACCATTAGATTAGGAGTGCAGGCAGGCTAAGATAGATCCAGGAATGCATCATTCGACTAGGAATGGAGACCAAGGTAGACCCTGGGACCCTCCATTGGACTAGGTAGTAGAGACCAAGATAGATCCAGGGATCCAACAATGGGCTAAATAGTGGAGACCAACCTAGACACAAGGATCCACTATTAGACTAGCAGTACAAACCAAGATAGACCCAGGGATCAAACATTAGACTAGGAGTGAATACCAAGATAAATCCAGGGGTCCACCATTAGGCGGTTAGTGACAGAGAGAACAACTGATGCAAGGCCTTGAGATCTTAATTCTTTGGAAGCTTGAGGTATAGCCAGAAGTCCAGTGTGCTCACCCCTGCAAGTCTGTGAGGTGGCCCAGCTGGACAGGCCTGGCTCTGGAGTGCCTGGCAGGTGGCAGTGAAGAGGTAGGTGTCTTGTGGGACAATAGAGCAGGGTTCCAGCAGGCCAGCCCCTCCCCACCTTTGCTTTCGTAGCCTGGTAGAAGCTGATGTTCAGTGCGATACATAAGGGCCCTGCCCTTTCCTGGGTCAGAGTTGTTTCAACCCATAATATCTAATTCCCACTTCAGACTTGTGGGTCACACATAATGACTTTCTTCATTTCCCTTGATGTGAACCAAACATGTATGTCCCATCTGCCACATCAGGAAGCCGGGTGAATCCACAGGGCCCACTGTGATCTGCCCCCTTCAGACCACACTCAGGGACATGGGACCCCAGAATTCCCTACCACATGGCCCCGTGCCTACCTCTGGGGTCTTGTGACCTTCTCATTGGCTCTGGTCTTTTGTGCACACCCCTGTACCCAGGACAGCTGCCTGTATAGGTGCATGAGCAGGGCTGGGAGGGGAGGTCTGGTGTCGCCTTGAAACTACAGGATAGAGCTGGTGGAAGCTGCCTGCGGGCTGCCTACAACACCACACGCTGGCCCAGGCCTGGTATGTGTATGCATCCTGGGGCTGCTGTAACGAGGTACCACAGGCTGGTACTTTAGGACTACAAAAATGTGTAATCTCAGGGTTCTGGAGGTCAGAAGTCTGAGATCAAGGTGCTAGCAGGGCTATGCTCCCCCTGAAGGCACTAGAAAGGGTCTTCTCCATGCCTCTCCCCAGCTTCTGATAGTTTCTTGGCAATTTTCATACAGCTGTTTTGTCCCTTTGTGCATATCTGTCTCTGTGTCCAAATTTCCCCTTTTTATAGGAACGCCAGTCCTATTGGAATAGGGCCACCCTAATGACCTCACTTTAACTTGATTGCCTCTATAAAGACCCTATTTCAAAATAAGGTCATGTTCTGAGGTACTGGGGGTTAGGACTTAATCACTTGAATTTTGGGGAGGGCAAATTTCAGCCCATAACAGCCTATAACATAACAAGAACGAGACAACATGTTTTCTTGGCCATCTGTGGCATGGTTACACGTTCTGGGTATTCAAGCATGGGGCGCTGGCCTCCGTTTGTACCGTTAGGGAACTGGTGGTGGCCTGAGACTTCTGTCACACGCTACAGGAAACTCTACACCTCGTTCTACCTCAGAACACCCACTTGTGTCAAAGACATCTTCAGAAGCAGTGGTAGGCACTGGGTTTGGTTCTGGAGGTGGAACCTCAGTCGTTATGAACCTTGATCTGGACCACCCCATCTACCTTTTCTGGGACTTCTTGGAACAGCGTGCTCCTGGAGAGCACCAGCAACACCTACCATGGGTAGGGAGGGAAACTGAGGCCGGGGAGGCAAAGGCACTAGTCTACCACAGACTCAGACCGCTTGGGCCGCCACCTCGCCCCCCATCCATGTCAGGGATCGTGGTTCTGACAAGCATCCCGTGCCTGAGCGTTAGTATTCTCATCTGAGGGATAGAAAAGATCCTGCCACCCTCCCAAGGTGAGGGAGACTGTGACATGGTCAAGGATGGAGCATCTCCTGAAAGCTGGGTTACACAGGCCCTGCCAGTGTTTGGACTTGCTGCCATCCCTATCTGCCCCGCAGCTCTCCAAGTCCTGGCCCAGACTGGGAGCAGTGCCTGTGCTATGCCAGGCTGGTGTCTCCTGGCCCTCAGGCCTTGGCCACCTACTCAAGGGAGCCCTCCCTAATGCCCTCCCTGGACAAAGCCATTCCATGCTGCATGACCTCAGGCCTGTGAAGCAGACAGGACATAGGGCTCCCTGGTGGAGGCAATGGCGAAGAGGCAAGAAGCACTAGCAGAGACACTTGAGGAACTGACCGAAGCCTTGGCCTCTCTGCATTTGGGGGTCCAGCCCCTACCCCATTACCTCTTCCCCATCTGCGTTGGTATCTGGGAGCACAAACAAACATTTGTTGAATAAATGAACTGGCAGGAAGGAACCAGGGAGGTTCGTGAAGGGGGAGGGGTCTGGAAGCTCTAGGTCTTGGTGTTCTGCTCTATAAAATGGGCTTACACACATGCTACCAGGGACTTTGAGGGGATGATGAAGATCTGGCTTGGGGGTCTCCTCTTCCCTCAAGGCTTAGCCTGTCCCAGAGAGCCTTCCTCAACTTGATTGTCCTGACACAGCATCCACAGGCCATGGTGGCGGGGTGGGGGGGGAGGCGTTGGTCATTGGTGTGTTTCCCTCACATTGGATAATCACTTTAGAAATGTAAAATGCTTTTTGTTTTTCTTTAAATGTTCCTCATTTTTTCCACCACTCAATATAAAAATAAGATTTTTATCCTAAAAACCTCTCATAAAGGACCAAATCCAGAAAATTCCATCCCAAAACAAGAGTCAGGGAAGCAGGGTGGTCTCATGGGCTTTGCCTCTTTTTTTAAAAAATTATGTTTTTAAATTAAGAGCGATTATTTTAAAAAGTAATCTAAACTTGTAGCTCCAACGAGCTGGGTATTTGGGGAGGGAATTTTCCCCAAAATATTTTCTGCCAGGCTGTTTGGCATCCTCCACACACACTAGTCCTCTGGCTGCTCCACAGGAAAGCAAGAGCTGGTCCTCTTCTGTAGGGAACCCCTGGCTGGAAACCCACTCCCCACCAGGGCCCAGGCTCTGACCACTGGGATGTCCTCCCTGGCCCTAGGTCTGTACAAGTGAGGCTTTCCTTGGCTTTCAGGAGGGAGACAGGTGAATCACCCTAGGTAACATCAAGCCACCACCCACAGGTTCACAGTGATGGCTTGGAGACATGTAGCAAGGAAGCTGGAAGGAGGCAGGCCTATGGGCTATACGCTTTCCTAGGGGGGCAAAAGCAGGTGGTGGATTCACAGAACAGATAGGACCAGGCCCTCCTGAATGCCAGGCCTGCTCAGCAGCCAGGACACAGGGGGCACAGGAGGGGCAAAGGCTGATGGGCTGCTTCCAGGGCTCCTCCTCCACCTCTGGGCAGCCAGACTATGGGTCAGTTTTTCCTGCCTCTTGACTCTTCTCTGAGTTGTCTGAATCGTTTACAATAAGCACGAATCTATTCTCTCACCAGAAAGCAGGAAACTCATAAAGATTTTAAGGGTGGGATACATGTAAATGATAACACACATTCACAGGACAGTTCTGAATTCTACCTGTCAGTACAGATATGGACTGGCCCCTCATTAGCAGATGGGGAAGCTGAGGCTCAGAGAAGTGGAACTGTCCTATCTAAGGCCATTTGCCAGCTAGGAGGATGCCTCATGACTGTGGTCTGAGGGCTCACTCATAATGATAGGGTTTGGCTGTGCCCCCGCCCCTGCCGGGTCGGGGCAGGGGTATGTTTTCACAGCCAGAAGTTTTCCTAGGTAAGCCTGGGGTAAGAACTACATAGGCGGGTCCAGGGCAATCCAGAGGCTTAGTGGTTATGAGCCAGTTAAGCTTCTTTGATGCCATGCACCTGCGCAGCCAGCTTGGCGGGAGCCTGAGTCCCCAGTCACAGAAGTATGAGAGCCTGCCTCCCCCTGCCTAACACAGACCCTGTGGCCTCTCGGCCCTCATCAGCCCCTCAGGCTCAGGGCATTTTAGCTACTTCTGCAGCCTGCTGGTTGACTTTGGGTAAGCCCTGCCCCCTCTCTGGGCTCCTGTCTCCTTCCTACCTTCTCCCAAGCCACACCTGCCGAGGCTGTGGCTCAAGGGCACCTCAGAGGCCCAGGCTTGCAGCCTGGCACATGCCTTGTGGGAAGGCATCCCCTGGGCCTCCTGGGGGTGGTGTCTCACAAGGCCTGGAAGGCTGGCCAAGGCCATCCGCATGGACAGATTGGAGAGACCTGGCCTGGGACAGGTGCTTGGAGGGCTCCCATTTCACAGATGGGGAGTCTGAGGCCTGGGGAAAGGGTCTGTCCCTAGCAACACAGCTCATCCCCAAGGCCCAGCCTCTGGGGCCTGACATTCTGGCTCTCTGTGCCTCTCAGTTTTCCCAAGATGGGCATGTTAGCACTCCTCATACCAGGGCCAAAGGAAGGATGAGATGTACAGTGCAAGTCCAAGTATGTGAGCCCCATAGTCAGGGCTAGTAGGAGGGTCAGGACAGCAGAGAGCAGGAAGGGGCTGCTCTGAGTCCTACAGGCTGTATACCTGCTCTCACCTCCTCACTCCCTGTGCTGACAGCTGTGCTTTTCCAGTAATCATCAGGAGCGCTTTGCTGTCCCCATTTTACAGGTGAGAAACTGAGGCTCAGGCCTGTGAGTCACACATTTGCTAAGTAGCTGCTTTAGTCAGCTGCAAAGGATAGAAACCCAGCGTCAACCCAGAGGAGATGGCTGCTGGCAGCTTCAGAGTTCAGAGGGAAGTCCTTGAAGCTCAGGATCCCAGAACAGGGGAGCAACTCTTTCAGCATCCCAACACCTCGTCCCAGAGATGCACTGGACCATGGGTTCATCCCTGGACCAATCGCTGTGCCAGGCAGAGGCACTCGATGAGCCAGGGTTCCAGGAACCTGTGGCTGCATAACCACAGATACCGTTTACAACAGCAACAGTCATTTCTGCTCATGAATCTGCAGTCCAGGCAGGGCTCAGCACCTTGGCTCTGATCCACGGTGAGACTCTACTGGAAAGTCATCCCAGGGCATTGGCACCTCTCCACAGGGCTGCTGTAGCTTCCTCATGGCATGATGCTGTCTTCTAGGAGCAAGCATTCCTTAAGACAGGGAGTGGAAACTGCCTGTTTATCCAGGCCTTGGCCTGGAATGTCACTTCTATCGGATTCTATTCATCAAGCAGCCATGGAGCTCAGGTCCAACGAGTAGAGACAGACCTCACCTTTCATAGAGAGGATCCTCAGCAAATTTGAGGGCCACAAGCACTAGGCCAGACTCTTCTTGGGTGTCTGATGTGCACCTGCACACTAGCAGGCCATTCCAAATTAGAGAGCTTAGATCAGATTCAGACCCCAAAAGCAGGTGTGACCTTACTGAGTTCTGATAAAACACGCACAAGCAGATGCAAACACAGGAGGACTGGAGGACACTAGTGCATGGTGTTAAGTGCTGACAGGGGATACAAGTAATGTGTGTGTTTTTGATGATTGTCCACATTTTCTGAACCGTTCAGAGGAATGTACACTCTATTCGTCTGGCCTTGGGCTGTAACGATGCTATCTGAGGGCAGGCGGGCAGAGCCTATAACCAGAGACAAGGTCATCTCTCATGTACCCACGTGTGGAGTCCTGATTATTGTGCCCAGGAGTCTTCCTTCCCATCGAGACCCAGCTCGGCCCAGGTGGTTCCAAGCTCATGTAGATCTTGGATATTGCTGTACTCTTTTCTCCCCTGTCCTCTGTACCCCCATGGTCCCGGTCCTCCTGGAGACCACCTTGTTCTCAGCTCCTTTGAGAGGCTCAAGGAGGGCCGGGGGAGGCCAAGGCTAGCCCATCTGGTGAAGGCCAAGACGCTGAGGGTGCTGCACGGGCTGGATCTCTTTGTATCTCTGCGCTCACCGGGGCCCCTGTGCAGCAGACAGTCTGTCAACTGAACTCTGTGACCCTCTGTGGGGAACATGCCCCTTCAGCCTTCAGAGGACTGTGAGTGCAGAGGTCCTGCCTTCCCTTGCTGATGGCCACCACCTCTTAAAACCAGACTCAAAAGGTGATTAGGTTAAAAGGTCCCTGCCCAGCTCTTCCTTGACTCCCTCTCTTATTCCATCCAGTCATCAAATACCTGCTCCTGCCTCGCTCTGTGCCCCATGCTGCTGACCTCTGTGATCTCTTGGGTCCACAGGGCCCAGGAATAAAGCCCTCAGTTAAGCTGACTTTCCTTGCAGTCTACCCAGCCCTGTGGCTCTCCTCGTGCTTCCACAATTCACTCAGGTGCCACTGCTTCCAGGAAGGACTCCTTGCCTACCCAGGCTGGCTTGAGGCAGACCATAGGCTTGCGACTCCTTCTCTCCCACCCAATAGAGAGATTGTACCTGGAGTGCAGGAACCACACCTTGTTCATCTCCTTGGCCCCAGAGCCCAGCACAGGCTGAGCACAGGGCAGGTGTCACTAACTGTTTGAGGAATCTGAGAACGAGAGATGGTCCAGGTAGAAAATGTTGGTGACACCTTGGGCAAACTCCTGCTGTTCCTTTCTCTCCACTCACCAAACTGAGCTGCGGATCAGATTGTGGAATTTGGCATCAGTGACCTTAAGCTCAAACCCTGGCACTGCTGTGGTGACTTTGGGCAGGTCGTCTGTGACAGATGCTGCCTGTGCCCACCATGTCTCCTCTGCTAAGCTCACTCAGGGCCCTAGGCCCAACTCCCAGCTGCCTGAGTCTCCCTCTGGGGTCTTGTGTTAGTCATGTCTTTTATTTTCTATGTTCTGATGCTTTGACACAGGCCAGGCTGACCCTGGAGGGATGGCCTCCGAGTCCTAGAGAGAGTAAAGCAGTTGCCATGAGCACATCTTTCATATGCAAACCAACACATCCAGAGCCAACGCCACAAGCACCTCACACTCCAGACCAGTGTCCACCCGCCCTAGTCACCCCAGGGCCAGGTACCAGACAGCTAGCCTCTGTGCCCTGGTCCACTAAAATGATTCAAACTGGCCAATCCTAAGCCTGCTCACGTTGCTCACTCGTTCCTTCCTATGGAAACCACAGTAAAGGCTCTCACCACATGTCCCCCTCTCCCTCTGCCTCCTGAGCAAACCTGGTGCTTCCCTGTGTGGCCCTACATGGTGCAGTGTGCTCCCAGCCCCCTGGCCCCTCAGGCAGGTTAGCTCTGAGGCGCTGGTTCTATACAGTGAGAAAGCCGGGCCCTGGGGCTCTCCTGTTGAACATAAACGGTCACAGAACATCAACATCAGACAAGGTCACTCTGAGACAAAGAAACAATCAACTGTACCTATCCTGGTGATATAAGTGGCTGCTGCTTTGTTACCAATTACAACTCGTGCTTCCCTTCATTCCTTATGCTTTCTAATAAAACTTATTGATACTCAAACATAGAATAAGCCCCACTTCCTAACAGCATCCAGTCCAGCTCTGCTTCTTTGAACCTCTTCAAAATTGCCTTACATGAGCCCCAACCCTACTCAAGTCCTCCCTAACACCATTGCACTGAGATGCCTTACGATTTCGCGTGGCAAGTGTTTCACCTCACCTCATCACGGCAGGTCTAAACGACCCTGGCGTCATCCTGGGGTCTCTGCTGGGACAGGGTGAGTGGCACACAGGCTTCCCCTACAACCAAACTTCAGTTGCCTCCAGACCTAAGTTGCTTGATGCCACACTCTGTGTATCAGTGTCCTGGGGCCACTACAACAAAGTATCACAAATCAGGAAGCTTAAAACAACGAAGGAATCTTTGGCCTTCCTTCGCTTGTAGCTGCACCACTGCAATGCCGCCTCCACCATCACATTTCTGTGTGTCCTTTTCCTCTTCTTTTTTTTCTTTTTCTTTTTTTATAGTACACACCTTAAATATATGTAGTTTATTGTGCATTAATTATACACCAATAAATCAGTTAAGTAAATCATTAAATTATTTTGCAATTTTCCTGCTTCTGTCTTGAAAAAATAATCTGGAAATATTATACCTCCAAAATAATAGAGAAATATTTAGCAAGTCTTTCCCTCTTCTTATAAGGACACCAGTGATTGGATTTAGGGACCACCCTAATGCAGTAGGACCTCATCTTAACTAATTATATCTGCAAAGACCTTCTGTCTTGGTCACATTCTGACATTCCAGGTCAACATGAATTTTGGTGGGGGACACCATTTAACCCATCATAATCTACCCTTTGACCCCCTCAAAAGTCACTTTGGTCCCACTTTCAAAATATATCCACCCCATCCCAACATCTCCCAAAGTCTTAACCCATTCCTAAAGGGAGAAAAAGGAAGGAACGAAGGAGTCACTGGTCCAAAGCAAGTCTGAAGCCCAGCATGCACATTCCAGTAGATTTCAAGGCCGGCAAATAACACTTTGTGGCTTGATGCTCTGTCCTTTGGGTGCATGAAGGTGGCCCTGCTCTCTGGCGCTTTGGCAGCAGCCGCATCCCACCTTCTCTGGTCTCTGCCTCTGCATTCATGGCTCTGCCCTCCAAGCCATTCTTTCTTCACTTCATTTCATCTCTGGGCCTCTCAATCTAGACTGGCAGAGTTTCCACTAATGTAACAGTCTCAAAAGCCTTGTTGGTCTTCTGCGTAATTCACAGGGAGCTACACCATCAGGTAAGAGGCTCCACAGATCTTTCCTGAATAGCCCCATCTCTCTTCCTGCATTCCGCTGGGATGGTGGAGTATACCCGCAAGTCACAGATTTAATCTCTTCAACACTAGGTTCTCCCACAACATCTTTGGTGCTGTCTTTAGACCACACTTTCTGAACAGTGAATTTCCTAATTTTAACAGGCTGAGGACTTCCCAAATCATCAAGTGCTGGTTCCTTTTGCTTAACAGTTCCTTCTGCAATTTATATCTTTCCTCTCAGATTTTACTACAAGCAGCAAGGAGAAACCAGGCCATATCATTCATATTTTGCTTAGAAATTTCCTCAGCTAAATATCCAAGTTCATTCCTTACAATTTCTACTTTCCACTCAACCCTAGAATACAATTCAACCAAGTTTCTGCTGCTTTATGGCCTGTCCTCCGGTTTCCAATAATTGGCTCTTCATTTCCATCTGAGACCTCACCAGAAGCACCTTTCATGTTCATACTTAATACCAACATTATGTTCATGACCATACATGTATTCTCTGAGACAATAGAAACTTTCTCTACATTCTCCTCACTTCTTTCTTTTCTTTTTTGGAGGTTCTTTTTTTTTTTTAATTGACGTATAGTTGATTTACAATGTTGCATTAGTTTCAGGTATACAGCAAAGTGATTCAATTATACATACGTATATATCTATTTTTTTCAGATTATTTTCCCTTATAGGTTACTACAAAATATTGAGTATAATTCCCTGTGCTATACAGTAGGTCCTTTTTGTTTATCTATTTTATATATAGTAGTGTGTATATGTTAACCCCAAACTCCTCATTTATCCCTCTCTCCCACTTTCCCCTTTGGTAACCATAAATTTGTTTTCTATGTCTGTAGGTCTATTTCTGTTTTGTATATAGGTTCATTTGTATCATTTTTTCTAGATTCCACATATAAGCGTTAACATATGATATTTGTCTTTCTCTGTTTGACTTATTTCACTCAGTATGACAATCTCTAGGTCCATTCATGTTGCTGCAAATGGCATTATTTCGTTCTTTTTTATGGCTGACTAATATTCCATTGTGTGTGTGTGTGTGTGTGTGTGTGTGTGTGTGTACAGATCACGTCTTCTTTATCCATTCATCTGTCGATGGGCATGTAGGTTGCTTCCACGTCTTGGCTATTGTAAATAGTGCTGCAATGAACATTGAGGTGCATGTATCTTTTCAAATTATGGTTTTCTCCAGCTATATGCCCAGGAGTCCTCACTTCATTTTAACCTCTCTCTCCCCAGAATTGCCTTTATTGTCCATATTTCTACCAACAATCTCTTCAAGGAAATCTAGGCATTTTCTATCATGTGCCTCAAAACTCGTCCAGCATGTATACATTACCCAATTCCACAGCCACATTTTTAGGTATCTGTTATAGAAGCATCTCCCTTCCTGGTACAAAATCTGTGTTAGTTTTCTAGAGCTGTTGTACACATTTCCAAATTTAGTGGGTTAAAACAACAGAAATTTATCCTTTCAAAGTTTTGGAGGCCAGGGCCCTGAAATCAAGATGTTGTCAGGGCTGTGCACCCTCCGGAAGCTCTAGGAAAGGATCCTTCCATGCGTCTTCCAGCTGCTGGCCACTCTGGGTGAACTTTGGTGTTCCTTGGTTCATAGCTGCAGAGTGCCCATCTCTGCCTCCATCATCACAAGGCCTTCCCCGTGTGTCCCCTCCTCTTCTTATAAGGACACCAGTCATAGGACTTAGAGCCCACTCTATTCTCATCTTAACTAACTACATCGGCAAAGAACTTATTTGCAAATAAAATCACAGTCTGAGGGTCCAGGTGGACATAGATTTAGGGTGGGGGATACCATTCAACCCAGGACGCCAACTTGTGTGGGCTTTTTCCCTTCTCTGCTTTATTCTCCATTCCCCTCCTATTCTTCCTGTGTTGCCTCCCAAATAAACTCCTTGCATTCAATCCGTGTAGCAGGATCTGCTACTGGGAGAAAACTACCGAAGACACAGGGCCCCCTGCTGTGAGCCAATGGGGACCCACCTAAGACATGCCCGCCCCCACCCTGTGAGCTACTGGCAACCCATTTAAGACATAACTCCTGGTGCTGAGCTACAATGTCCCCCTCTGTGAGTGGAGTGAAGATAATGGCCCTTTCCTCTGAGGTTTCGGGAGCACAGAGGAGAGAATGCCGTAGGGCTCTGGGTTTAGGACCACACACAGGGAATGGCCACTCCCTACTTCTGGGAAGCGGGGTGCTTTGGGAATGACCCCAATATTTTTCCTTGCAGTGGATGGGCTACTCTTTTGTCAGTTTTCCAGTGCCCCTTGGGGGCAGATGTCGTTCTGGGGGGCTATAATGTGCTTTCTGAGTTCTGATAGAGCACAAGGAAGTGGAGCTCCCTCTCCAAGATGGAGATTCATGGGATGGTGGCATGTGCATTGTGAGCGGGCAGAACTGGAGTGCTTAGGACCAGGCTCCCGGGGCAGGCCTGGCCCTGGCAGGAAATGGAAGATTTTTGTCCCTCTCAGGGATACTGCCAGCCTGGATTCTGCTGGGGAGAGAGGGTCAAGGCAGGACTTTTTGGAGGGTGCAGGCTGGTCCCTGCAGATGGGGTCTGCGGGGTGGGGCAGGGCCATAGAAGAAATCAGACTCCAAAAGAACTGTATTCTCTCATGGCTGCTTCAGGTGAAGTCAGAGGTGGGTTTCTTCCTGCCTCTGTTCTCCCATCCTGGTTTGGGCTCCCCGGGAGGCCCTTCCATCCCATTCCAGGATGGCCCCCTCCACCCTCAAGCAGGGGACTATCTTAGGTCACATGGCCATCTTGGACCAACCCCAGCAGAGGGAGCGGGAGAGCTGGTCAGTGAGCCTGTGCCACAGGAGGGCTAGCTGGAATCCTTCCCCTGTAACCTTCACTTTCTAGGATCTTGGGGCCAGATGGCCCACCCAAGCCACCAGCTCTTCTCCTTGGCAGGAAATTCCCTAGGCACTACCTGGTATTTGCCATCCTGCTGGTCAGAGAGGACCAAGTCCAGTTTGGGGACAGCACAGAGGGGCCATCAGGAAGGTAAGACAAGGCTGAGAGAGCAATGTGGGTGTGCCACTATCCTCAGGGATCCCTGGTATGCTCCCATCAGTGGGGGGGCCACTGAGGCCCAGCAGACAGCGGCTTGAGCACACCTGGGCTTTGAGGGAGATGGCGCGGGTGCCATGGGACAATGGCTTCCTGGGGCTGCAAGGACCTCCATCAGAGCTTTGCACCTGTGAGCAGGGCACCAAGCCCAGAAATTTGTTGGGTCAGCAAGACCAGGCCTGGTGGGCCTTGTGGCCAGGAGGGCGGGGGAGGCCAGCTTTCTAGGACGGAATGTGCAGAATGTAGGGTGGGAACCTGGCTGCTCCCCCATGGCCTGCCCTAGCCCCAGTTATTTCTCTGGCCCTTTTTCTCTCTGTTTTCTCTCTTGTAAATGGGGGGGCAGTGGTGGGTGTGGGAGGGTATGTGACCAGGGAGCAGCCTGGCCTCTTGTCACAGCTGGTTGCCTTGGGACCATCTGGAGCTCCTCAGATCACTTGGAGGACTTAGGAATACCTGGAGCCCCCAGGGGACACCTGGAGCCTCACAAGGACCATCTGGAGCCCCTGGCGACCATCCGGGGCCCCCTGAGACAAACCGGAGACCTTTAAGGATCCCTGGGGCCCTCAGAAACACCTGGAACCCCTCAGGACCACCTGGGGCCCTCAAGACCACCTGGAACACCTTGTGACCACCTGGAGCCCTCTGGGACCACGAAGAGCCCCTTGGAGACCCCGCGAGGAGGGGGAGGTGACTGAAAGGAATGGGCGGTGGGGGGTCCATAGTGCAGCCACCCTCTGTTGCCAGCTGGGCCTCCCAGAAGGATCATTCAGAGAGAGCTCGTCTGTAGAAACATTGCAGTGGCTCTTGGGGAGGTGAGCCCACCCTCTTTCCTAGATGCCAAGCACCTGGACTAGCTGCTCACAGGGGCTTGGATTCTAGGGCCCTGTCAGACCCCAGGAGGTGGGGAGGCCCTTTGAGCATCTGGGGTATGAGGGCTAGAGCCCCCCAAGCCCTGGGCTCTGAGGTTTGGGGTAAGCAGGGACTTCAGGGGCTGATCCTGCCCCTTCCATGTGCACAGTGGTCCGCTGTCCCCTTGGAGGGTGGTGACGGATGGGCACAGGTGTACGGCGGACCCACCTGCGTCCAAATGCCCCTCTGCTGATTTCCTGGGGCATGGCAGCCCCTTTGGGTCTTGTGTGCTGGTTTCTGCAACGGGACCAGACATCTGAGGAGGAATTGGCTGTATGTCCTGGAGACCTGGGGACCTCAGAGGAGGCAGGAGAGCACTGGGCCTTTATGATCTCAGACAGCCTCTGTCTCTCTCTGAGCCTCGATTTCCCCATCTGTTAAAAGAAGATTCCAGACCCAAAGTGCTCTGGGGCTGCATGGCAAGAACAAAGTCTCTGAGCTTTCACCCAAGCTGTTGGCAAATATTAACTGAGCACATACTCTGTGACAGGCACTATTGTAGGTACTTCATTCTGCTCTCAGAACTTCTGTTCTAGATGAGGAGACAAAGGTTAAACAAGAGAGCAAATACCCCAACAAAAAGTAGGAAGACTGGGGCAAGGGCTCTTTGTTGAGGTTCACGGAGCAGACTCTTGCAAAGTCCTGCAGGAAGAAACCCCAGACAGACAGAACAGCATGTGCAAAGTCCCTGAGATGGGAAGGAGACTGGTGTGTTCTGAAGGTCCAGTGGCTGGAGCCTGGTGACCTGGGGTGGGAAAGGAGCAGTGCGGGGGCGCCGGACAGGAGAAAATGAGGCTGGAAGTGTGACAGGGCCAGAGGCTACAGGGCCTGAGTCCAACCCCTGAGTCCCAGAAATCCAAGTGGCCGGCACACAGGAGGTATGCCAGCAGTGCCTGCTGCATGAAGAAATGGACAAAGAGTGAATGAGTGACTCCTGGCTGGGTCCCTAACTCACTGTGTGACCTTGGGCAAGTGTATTTCCCTCCCTGGGGCTTAGTTTCACTGCTACTAAGACACCCTGAGTTGTCATTATTTTCAGCGAATGGCTGGGCTGGGTGCCTGGCTGCAGCAGACCCTTGTGTATGTTGGCTCCTTCCTCTTCCCAGGACTGTGAGGGACATGGCCAGCATCCCCCCTGGGCCTAGTGGGGAATGTGTGTTCCCCAGGCTGAAGAGGAGCAGCCCCTGGGGGCACAGAAGACCCTCAGCTCAGGCCTTTGACTCCTGTGACAGTTGGGTACTTCAGACCCTTTTCCTGCCCCGTCTGGCATTCTTTAGGACCCCAGAGGCCCCAGGGCCCACCTCCTGCTCCGCCCACTGGCCTCCCTTCTCCCTCTGTTCAAGGGATGGCCTCCTGTCCTGCAGGGTTGGGGGCTGGACTTGGGGAGGAGGAGGAGGAGGGACAGAAAAGGAAGGTCAGTGGAGAGGCTGAAAGCCAGTGTGCGTCCAGCCTCCACCCTCTGTGGGTGGGCAGTGCAGAGTGCCCAGGCCTCAGGCTATGGGAGCAAGATGAAGGTAGACAGAGGTGGGCAATGTGCAGGTAGGAAGAAGCCCAGGCCCAAGGGTCACCCAAACACATGGTGTGGAGACTCCAGGCAGGCAGCCTGCTTCTCAAGTCCTTACTGGGGCATCCAGAGGGCCAGGCCAGATGCCCCAGCCGGAAGGGTCCCTGGGGACAGACCTGCCTTCTGGGGCCATGCACCGGCCACCCACCCCATGACTTCAGACTCCACAATAGTTATTAACATTTATCAGGATATTTCACATGAACACCTGAGTTTCTTTCATCTCCTGAAAAGCTGGAAGCTCTGGCCACACAGGTCCATGCCTGCGTGGGGACAGCTGGCAGAGGCTCCCCTATATCACCATGCCTGCTGGCCTCCAGCATGCCCGTCATGGGGGTCTGTGTTGAGACTTGCTGGAGACACAAGGCCCTGTCTCCAGCTCTGCCCTGGTTGCCCCCATCGCAGCCAACTGGATCTGTTAAGACCCCCAAGCCTGCCCCGTGGCTCTTGCCTCCTGGAGCATCACCAAATGAGACCCCGTGGAGACCCCATGACCAGGCCTTGTCTCCCCCATGCTCCCTCTGCTCCTTGCTGTGTGTCACTGGCTCCTCCAGGCCTTGGTGGCCCTGCACTCAACTTAGGCACCCTTCCTGCAACCCCTCCCCCAGGGTGTCCTGGCTGGGAGTGGGGCTCCTAGGGAACTCCTGCCACACCCCCTGCCATGCCCACTCCCCTTCCCTGCTTCTGTTCCTCCCCTGTGGCTGCACACCTTCTCAATGTCTCAGTGGGAATAGCCACTCCAAACAGAGGGATTTCCTTTCCTCTGTGTTCTCAGGGCCCAGCACTGTCCAAAATGGACAGCGAGGACATTTTTCCGGGTCCTGCTGCAGCCACAGCCTTTGGGACGCCTCCTGTTTTCACCCTTGTAGCTGGCCCCAGGACATATGGACTGTGATGGAATATAATGTCCTGGTGTACCCCGAGCTGCTAGGGACAGAATGCCCACCTCGCCAGCCTTCCGATGTGCTGACTGAGGACAGGACCCTCCTGAAATTACTGTGGAAGCTTGCGTGCCGGGCCCCCCACGCTGTTGGCTGGGAGAGGATAGGGCTCAGGTCTGCCCTGGGGCACAGAGAGCTCACTGGGAACCGGCCACGGGGACCCTGGGCAGGAACCCACAGTGGGGGCTGCGGGTGAGGACCCTGGATGGGGGGCCCAGTCTTGCCCCCTCAGACCCCAGCAGAGTGGCACCATGTCCAGCAGGTCAATTCCAGCTGCCCACTAGGTCTGGAATTGTGGGACTCTTGGGGGCATCCTTTCTGTGACTGTTTCCTCAACTGTCAAGTGGGAACATCCTGGGGTTTAGGTGAGACTGGAGTATTACAGAGTTGACCCTGAGAAGGAGCCCCACTAGGCCCATGCTCAGTCAGTGCATGAGGCAGAGAGCAGAGCTCCGAGGGAGAAGGGGCAGGACCAGCGGGAAGAGGCCGGCTGGGATCCAGGTCCCTTCAATGCCTCTGACATCTGCTGTCCCTGCCTTGGCTCCATGGGCAGGGACTTTGCTGTATTTTCTTGAGTAAAAGCACAGTTGGAAGGGCCTGGCCTCCCCTTCCCAGTGGGCAAGTTGCCGGTATCAAGCAGCTTCAGAACACCCACTGCAGGTGGTGAGCTCTCACAGGTGCAGGATTGAGGCCCAGGTATGCAGCAGGTATACAGCTGCAGCAGCATCCAAGCATAGCAGGGTGGGTATGTGGGAGATAGCGCTGACTCACGCCTAAGCTCACCTGTGCCCTGCCCACCTCACCTGGGTCTCTACTTTACCCGTGTCCTGTCCTACTTCACCTGGACCCTGACCACCTCACCTGGGCCCTGCCCACTTCACCTGGGTCCCAGCTCACCTGTGCCCTGAGCACCTCCCCTGTGCCCTGTCACTCCTTGCCTGGGCCCCACCCCTGCCTCACCCATGACCAGTCATCCATTTCTGGCTCCCACAATGACCCTCTCAGCCCACAGGTATGTGCCCTGCAAGTCTGCCCATGGCTGGGCAGTGACAGGCATCCCCGCAGGGTGCCTTGCGGACGTTAGAGGGATGGGGGTCCCAAGGGACTGGATACCCCTCAGTCATCAGTTCCTAGGTCCCTCTGCTCTCCTTCAAGGCCCTCGGGGCTCTGGTGCATATAGACCTTCCCGACATCTTTGTGAGTAGCCAGCACTCCCACGATCCCGTATCTAAGTCTGGCTCCACTTGCTACAGGGGCAAATGGCCCTGTCTACCTCACTAGCATGACCAGGGACACAGAGCAGGTCTCCAGGCATGGTACCTTGTCTGAGGCCCCGCTGTCTAATGCCGCTGCATCCTGGGGCAACCACAGGGGTGTTACTTGCACCCTGCAGGCCTGGATTGGGGTCCAGGGCGTCATTACCAGCTGTGCCCAGCTGTTACCCTCATTCTCCAGCCAACCAGGCCCACTGTGGGGAGACCCTGCCCCAAGGCTGTGTCCACCTGTTGGCTGCCAGCATTTATTTATGTAGATAAGCACTGTCCACCACCGACCAGGGGAGGCAGGCACAAATCTCAGGCCACAGATCACGACGCCTGTGTGGTCCCCCTGTAGTTTCGCAGCATGGCTATTCAGGAACCCACCACTCGCTCCCTTAGGCATCTCCAAATGGGGTGGCGAGCTACGAGGTGGCACAGGGTGTGCCCAGTCCCCGGGAGAGGAAAGAGGAGAGAGGTGGAGTCCGGGGGGCCAGTATGGTTCAGCTCACATGGATGTAGATGGTATAGATGGGTGGGCAACCATCAGGAGGGGTGGCATGACTGCAGACATCCACCAGGTGTCCTGGGCACCACCCATGAGCTTCTTCTGTCTTCTGGCGCAGATGACCCCTCACTGCCCACTCAGATGGAGTTTTCTTGACAGTCACCCCACGCCCCGCTCTGGGCCACACTGCTGGGCCTGCAGGCAGAGGCCCGGGTCTTTGAGGGACGTGCTGGGTGACCCTGGGCAATTGGGTGCCCCTGTTTGGGCCTCATTTTTCTCCTCTCTGACGTGGAGGAACCCTCCAGGGCCAAGTGCTATGTGGCCTGTTGGTCCCTCAGCAATCCAGGCTCCCTTCATGCCTGCATGTGGCCTGATGCCACCTCTCAGATGAGTACAGGCCCTGCCACGGTGGCTGTACAGCTAGGAGACACGGCAGAGACTCAGCTCATGGGGCAGCTGGGGCCTGGGGCTGCTGGGCCCCTGGGCTGGCCTGGGCCAGGTGCCCGTGGGCTGCTGAGCTCAGGGCCTCCAACCACTGCTGCTGCAGCTCGGCGGACGGGGCACTCAGGTACAAAGACTGCTGGGCCTGCTGCAGCTGCCACATGTGTCCAGCATCCAGCCTCTCTGCGGGCTCTGGCACACTCACCCTGCAGCCAGAGAGGGGGATGGCATGCAGCAGCTGGCCATCCTGCAGGAAAGGAGAGGAGCGTCAGCACCCCGGCCTCTGGAGTCCTGGCATCACTAAATACCATCTCCCACAAGTGGGCAGCAGAAGGGTGATTCTGGACAGCCGGGGAAACTGAGGCCCTAGGGTCACATGAGCCACCCACCACGTGGGGTTGGGCCCAGGCTGCATGGCCCAGGCCTATCTGGGCGCCTCGGGCTTGAGGCTGTGGGCTGCCGGAGCAGGGTGGACCCCCACCCCCAGTGTGGCCCAGCGGACAGAGGACACACCTGGCTGCCTCCTCGAAGGTGCAGCACCAACTCCAGGGAGTCCGACTCAGAGATGGCAGCCCACACCTTGCTCCAGGCTGTGCCGCCATCCGACACCAGCAGGGGGCCACAGAGCAGGCTGGGCAGGGGGTCCACAGTGGCTGGCTTCTGAGGACACAGAGGACAAGTCAGGTGGAGTCTCCCTTGTAAGAGCCACTCTCCAGGAAGCACCAAGGCTGAAGCTCTTGGGGGAGAGAGGAGGGGGAGACAGACTGGACAAGGCCTGGGCCAGCCTGAGCTTCCCCAGGGTCACTGCAAGGCCACTTGGGATTGGGCTGGACCTTCTAGGCAGTGAGACCACAAGAAGGGTCAGGACAGAAATAAAGATAAGGTAGGAAAAAATGGAACAGCAGGGAACCAGAATGTGGCGGCTGTTGATGATTTCCCTGTACACACACACACCTCTCACACGTAACATCACACACCCCACACACATTCACATCCTCCAGGACCAGGAAGAAATGTTTCTGTTGTTTAAGCTGTCCATCCTATGGTATTTGTTATACAGCCTGAGCTGACTAATGCACCATCTAACCCCTGAGTGCAAACGGTTCCCAAGCTCTCGGCCATGACTGGATCCTAAGAGCCCAACACGCACACACGTGATATTTGGCATTCAACTGCTAGCTGCTCTCAGTGGCCTATGGACCCAACTGAGCCCTACCAGTCCTGGTCCCAGGGAAGGCGACAGCACTAGGAGCACAGTCTATCAAGGCTTCTGGGGTCTTGTGTCTGGAAGGCTCACCCAGCCCACCCACCTCTGTGCTCTGCTTGGGCTCCAAGGGCTCCTCGAGGCCGGGGCTCGAGGGGGCCACCAGCTGGGTCAGGAAACACTCTCCGCAGACACGGCTCTGCCTGCCGTTCTCAGCCTTGAACTCGGAGCACTTCCCACAGATGACCTGCAAGACAAGGGCACCTTGTCCCAATGCCCAGGGACAGAAGACTATCCAGAAGGAGGCTGGAAGGAGAGGTGTAACGGCATGTGGAGGGGAAGGGCTTGTCTGTGAGACATGGGAGTCGGGAGCCTTGTCCACAGGGCAGAGACCCCAAGTCTGGCCCCTGCTGGGCCTCCAGAGCCTGCCTTCTTGCTCAGAAGTTCCAGGATCCAGGGGTCTGTGTGCATGGAAAGAAGATTTGGAGGAGGAACTAAGCACATGGAGGTTCCAGCAGCTGGCCTCCTTCCACCTGGACTCACCGCCCCGCACAGCTTGCAGTGGCGCTTCCTTTTGGTGATGGAGTTGAAGGTCTCGCCGCAGCTGCTGCAGCCCTGCTTCTCCTTGTCACGTCTGGTCTTAGAGGACCCTCTCCTGGGCTCAAGCTGTGGGAGGCAAACGGCTGCAGTCAGCTTCCCAGCACATGTGGAGTGGCAGCTGTGCGATACACAGGCAATGCACATGCAGGGCAAGAAAGCCGGACGTGCAGAAGGGAATTAAGCAGGAGCCACACTGGCCATGGCCCCCTGCCCAGCCTCACTCCCCAGAAGCTGCCCTGCTGTCACATGGGGTGAGATTCCAAGGGGAACAGGAACTCTATGCTTGGAATGACTTGTCCCACCACGGAGGTCAGTGACTTTGCGTGTCTGCAAAGATAACCACCGGAACCCACACTGGGGGGAACGGTGGCTGCTCTGCACAGGAGCCCAGATGCCAAGGACTGGGGTGTCTGCACCCAGCATCCAGCCAGGTGGCCCTTGCTTCCATGCTCTGCCCTTTATTGGACCCCAGAGCATGGTCCCTGCTCCATGCCAGGCACTCAGAGGTGTGCAGTTGCCCGCCCAACACGTGTGAGAGCACTCTCCAGGGGTGGGAGCAGGGTCAGGGGCTGGACTCCCCTCTCTATCTCCTCCGATGCTGCCTGAATTTCCCACAAAAGAGGGCAGTGATGAGTCCTTTCAGCAAGACAACGGGAAGTCATGAAACATGGTGTGTGTTCAGAGAGGTTAGAAGATCTTTAAGACTAGTCACAAGAACACACTATAAAATGCTTTTACTTCTTTTTTGTTTGTTTGTTTTCTTTTACGTTTAAACAAGCTGTTTTGTGTAAGGTTTCTCAAAAAGTTTTACAAGAACCACATCAAACTCCTTGGAGCAAAGAGGAATTGGAGAGTGGCAGGCAGCAGTGGGAGAGAAGTTTTCATTTTATTCTATCACTTTACTTTTTTTTTAAAAAAAGTATTTATTCCTTTTTTAGTTAAACATATTTACAAATTTTAAAAAATCTAATGCAGTCTAAAACTAAGGAACAGGTATATAAATCATACATGGGAGGTAGATGTCAAGGCGACATGTTGGAAGACTGTTTAAAGGTGTCAAGTTATATTGCTAAGGGAAACAAGCAAGTTGCAAAATAATGTACAGTAGCGTATAATGTTTATACCAAAAAGAGTACGTGCATGAAAAAAAGACTGGAAGGAAGCACACCTGATGATCTTATTGGCTGTTTGGGGTAGAGTAACTCTTATCTGACTCTCTTATCTGGATTTTCTCAAGTGTTCACCGAGAACAGCTTGTGAAAGAGGAAGAAAACCAATAGACACGTAGAAAAGCAAACCAGCCACTCACTGACCAGCCCCCCTAACCCCCCCACCTCCTGCCTCACATTCCCATTGAGGACTGTGTTCCCTCTGCACTGTGGACAGCGGTTTGAGAGCTGAGTGAGGGAACCTATGTGGTCCACTCTGACTGCCTACCCCTGGCCATAGTGACATCAGTCGTGTCCAGGACCCCAGCCCCACCAGATGCAAGGGCTTGGGAGGTGAGCAGGAGGCAGGAGGGAGTGAAGGTGGGAGTGGGCACCGACCATGCAGGGTGAGGCTGGTGTGGGGGCTCAGTAGCGCTGTCTGATTAGGTTTCCCCATATGATTAGGAGTGGTGCAATTTGGGGGACAGCTCCCAGGCCCTTGCCCTGCCCCTCATCAGCCATGAGACCCTGCACGAGTCACTTCTCCTCTCCAAGCTTGGTTTCCTCATCTGTAAAGTGGGGTGAGGAACCGCCCCTGGCCCTGAACCCCGTCACAGCACAAGAATCCTGACTGGTTTTGCTGATCGCCCTTATGTTACCATGGCTCTCAGGAAATGCCCCGTCCCAGCCCCTTAGCATTTCCTCTCTGTGTGGGTAGGGGGCGCTGGGGTCCCAGCAGAAAACACAGTCAATTCACCACAAACTTAAGATTTTAAGAAATGTCACAGATATGTATCAAATTCCCCTGGATGTCAGAACTAGAATGGCTACTGGAAGTGCTTGTCTCAACCTCTCCCTTGCACAGATGGGGAAACTGAGGCCCAGAGACACTTTTTCTGTTTAAAAGAGAAACACTTAAAATAAGTTTAACATTAGTGTTTCTGAGCAGAATAAAATGACGTCTGAGATTTGTTTTAAAATATTCCAGAAGAAGGAAGAGTATGTGGGGGTGGGGTGAGGATAGGGGTGGAAAGACAGATAAAACAGGAACAGCACAAAGCTGAAGTTGCTCCAGGCTGGTGTGGGGGTCTCGCTGTCTGTTAGTTCTACTTGTGTGTGTCCAAAGCTTCCCTAATAAAAATTTGAACAAAATAAGCTAAAAATATGTTTAATATAAACTCTGCAAGTTTAAGGAGAAAGAGATGCACTGGTTGGGGGTGAGGGAGACAGAAGGGAGGGGCTTGGGCATTGGAGGCTGTTACGGGCTGAATTGTGTCCCCCAACAGTCATAGCTTGCAGTTCTAACCCCCAGCACCTCAGACGGTGACTGTGTTTGGAGAGAGGGCCTTTAAAGAGGTGATTAAGGTAAAATGAGGTCACTAGGGTGGGGCTTAATCCAATATAACTGGTGTCCTTATAAGAAGAGGAGATTGGGACATGGTCACACACAGAGGCAAGACTATGTGAGGACACAGGGAGAAGATGGCTATCTACATGCCAAGGAGAGAGGTCTGTGAACAAAAAAAGAACAAAGAGTGCCACTCATCATCCAGTTATATAAGGGTTAAGATGCACCCACTGCAGTCACCCACGACAGTGCACCCGGGAGGGAATTCAGGATGAAAAAAACAAGATGAGGCATTCTGTGTGTTGGAGAAACAGGCCCCAAGATAGAGGCACATCTCAGAAAGAATTTCAGTGACCCCAGATTCTTGCATCTTCCCATGCAGAGAAAATCACTTAAAAGTATTAACTTAAGATATCTGTTCTTTGTGATATAGCAGGAATCTTTTACCAAAATGTATGCTTGACTACATGTATTTCCTAGCCAAAAAATTCGTACATATACTGGCTCCTCCCCTCCCTCTTACAAGCAGTTCCTCAGAGCTGTCTCCCAGGCTATAGTCCTCAGTAAGATCCTGAGTAAAACTTAAACCCAACTCTAAGTTGAGTGTTTTTCTTTAAGTCGACAGGCCTCAGGAGAAACCAGCCCTACCAACACCTTGATCCTGGACTTCCAGCCTTCAGAACTGTTAGAGAATAAGTGTCTGTGGCACTTTGTTAAGTAGCCTGAGCACACTAATTCTGGCCTGTGCTTCCAAGCTCTGCTGCCTCTGCTCATAGACCCCAGTGCTGGCCCCCTGGTACGAGGAGCCCTGGGACCAGCTGGTGCCTCTGAGGGTGATAGGGACGCTCGCTCTACCCAAGACCCCATCACCCTCCTCCTCCATCTCATGACCCCTGACCCCATGGACACTGGGTGTAAGAAAACCTTGGGCCCCCTCTCAGTTTATTCCATGCAGCTCAGGACCACAGAGCCCTGTGGGTGGAAAATGGGTGGCACAGACCCGACAAGCAATACTGACGCTCCCCACAGCCACATGCCTTACTGGAGGCCACCCCTGTCACCCGGCCTTGGCTGCCAGCCACACTCTAGCCCTGAGGCACATCTGTCTGCCCCACTCAGGGCTCCTTCCCTTGAGACCATCTCTCAGGACTGCTGGGGCTCAGACATGAGAAGAGAGAGGAGGGGCCATCCCTGGGTCTGCTGTGGCCCAGGAGCCTCAGCCCTCTACCAACCTTCATGGTGACCCTGCCATGCCTGTTTTCCAGGTGAGGACACCAAGGGCACTCGAGGTGGGAGTGGTCAGTGGCAGGTGGCTGGATCCGCGTCTTGCCTTCAAGCACTTACATGTGCTGCAGAACCTGGGCTCTCCAGACCCTGCGAACAGCGCTGCACAACTGCTGAGAACACAGGGAGGCCACGGGGGCTACTGGGGCATCCCTGAGGGGCAGGGCTGCCCACAAGATGGAGGAGAGGCTGTAGCGGGTCAGGGGTATGTGGCCAAGAGCTCAGGTGCTGAAGGTCAGCAGGGACCCCGTCCTGGCCAGAGGGACCAGAGAGCAGTTCCTAGAGACGGGCATCTTGGGGCTGGGGCTTGGAAGAGCGACCCATCCTGGCTTCCTTTTTTTAGGCTGCAGTTCGGTGATCAGACAGGGTCTGAGTACCAGCTTTCTTGGCTGGGTACCAGCTTCCTCGATGCTGAAGACCGTAAGCCACCATGGCCCATGCTTGATGCGGCTCCCCCAGGCAGTTCCCGACACCGAGGGCTGGTGACCAGGTGGCTGAGGTGAGCCCACCTGCATCATTGAGGACAGGTCTTCCTGGCCAACCATACTTCCTTTTTGGATGAGGATATAGAATAAGTCCACCAAAGGGAGGGGCTCAGATTTTCTTTTTGGATGTGGAGACATTGGAAAGGCCTGGGCCAAGTCTAACCAGGGAGGTGTGGCACCGTGGCTTCCCTAGTAACAGCCAAGCGATTTCACCCAAAGCGCTCCAAATGCACAAGCGTGGCCCTGCGAGGTCTGTGCCGAGGGCCTGTTTTACTCAACGTCTTCTCTTCAGCAGATTCACTTACAAAGCAGGGAAGCAGGAGGAAAATTCAGGGAAGAACTGGGTCCCAAACAGTGGCCCTGCCAACCAGCGTCAGAAGATGGAGCCACAGTCATCATCGGTCCTAAAGGGTGTGGACATAGGCCCGGGTCTTAGGCCTGGCCCTGTGGTGGGTGCAGCCCAGGCCCTCTGCCCTTCACAGGCAGCCCTGTCCTGGGCTTGGGGTGGAAGGGCAGCACTAAGTTTGTGCATGCTGAACAACGGGTGGCAGGGATGGGGCCTTTCACGACATCGTGGAAGGGTCCATATGTTGCCATGGTGGCTCTGGAGCCCAGGGAGGCCTTGACAGTTCTGTGCTTCCGTGAAGAGAGACGCAACTTTTGCAGAACGGGGAAGTCTTTGTATTCTGCAAGACTCCCTTGCAAAACTTCCTGGTTTGGGTTTAGCTTTTCTTAGGAAAGAGGGCCTAGTGGGAACTGTGTGTCTGAGGACACCACCAGGAAATCAAATGAGCACACCAAGAGTGAGTTTACATTTCCTCTCCAAAAGCTTACATCTGGCATATTGTAGCAAAGATCACTCTTTCTAGTGCCAGAATTAAAACCCACTTTGGGGTACTTTCCACAAATATCCACTGAGCACATCTCGGACTCGCCCTGTATGGCAGGAGCTTCACGGAGCTGCCCTCCTGGGTCCACCAAAACCTGTGCTCATCAGAAACACAAATGAGAAAAACCATGGCCGGGCCATCTGTGCTGGGGCCGGAGCTGCAAGTCTGTTGCTGACGAGCGTTTGTCTGTTGTAGGGCCTGGGCCTGGCTTGGGGTGGATAAAGGGACTGGGACAAGGAGACCTGAACTTGAATTGTGATCCCAAGCATTTGGCAAGTCA
This sequence comes from Pseudorca crassidens, assembly GCF_039906515.1. Taxonomy (NCBI): domain Eukaryota; kingdom Metazoa; phylum Chordata; class Mammalia; order Artiodactyla; family Delphinidae; genus Pseudorca; species Pseudorca crassidens. Next base: position 89,396,369 of record NC_090302.1, read on the forward strand.
ATGGTGCTGCAGAGCCCTTGGAAGGCTGAGCCCCTGTGTAGAAGAAGGTGGGGTGGCCCGCATATCCACTGGCTGGGCGTCGCCATCGATGTGCAGCAAGTCTGCAGCCTGGCCTGGGCAGACCCCTGGACCGCGCTGAGGCCCTGAGCCTCAGGGACTCTCAGCTACCTTTTCACCTGTCAAAGGAGTTGGGCAACTAATCGGAGGGGCACCCGAGTGGCCAACAGACACCTGACACAGCTCCTCTCTCTCTTCTCCCCACCCAAGGGAAGGTGAGGGCAGAGGGGGAGGGGTTGCCCAAGGCCTCATGTCAGGACCCACTCCACGTGTTAAAACATTAAACATGAGACCTTCAGGTCCCTTCCAGCTAGAACATTCTCCGATGGGCACTGCCCGTCGTGTGTGCCAGCCCCACCTCCTGCTCCTCTGTCTCTGCCTGGGCACTGGATCTTCCTCAGCCCTGTCTCCCTGACCACACAGCCCACAGCCACTTCTACTTTACCCCGCATCCACGGACTGAGGCCTGCCCGTGGACTCACCCTACAAAGAGTGGGGGTTGCTCACGGCCCTTGATGCCTTCAGGCATGCCCCAGGCCAAGGGTCGGATAGCAGAGGGCCCTGCAGGGGGTCCAGCTCAGCTCCCCTGCAGAGACAGGGAGAAGCAGTGCTTCATGCAAAGGGCCATCATGGAGGTTGTCAGAGACCCTGGCCAAGGGACCCTGGAGCTGATTGGAAAGCTGAAGAGTCCCCATGTGTCATTCTTCTCTGGGCAGTTAGTTACACAGATGAAGCTTGAGTGTGCAAGCTGCTTTTCATGATGTTCCTAGACGTTCCAGAAAGGAGCCCAATAGCACACTGCCAGCCTCACACGCACAGTTTGGTGATTCAGAAAGCTGATGGTGGGTTGCTTCATGTGAGAAACACTTGTCAGTGACTCTGGGGTCAGCTGCGAGGGCTTCACAGATGAGGCCTTGGGGCACAGCAGGCATAATTGAGGCATTCTGCACAGAGGGGATAGCAGGTGCAAAGGCCCTGGGACATGGCCAGGTGAGGTAGGGCAGGGCATGGTGGGGGAGGGTGGGCTGAAAGGAAGGCAGGGCCAGACAGAGCCACGATGCAGGAAGCCCCTCAGGGAGTTTGAGGGGCTGTGACAAGACCATCTCTCCCCTGCTGGTAATGCTGCTTTCAGATTTCCTGACTGAGTTCAAACAAATTAGCACAGGCTCCCTCTGGTTCTCGCAGTGCCACCCTGTGGCAGCAGTAGCACTCAAATAAGGGGGTTCCCTCCTCTCACTTGGTCCCTGAAGCCCATCATGCCCTAGAAATGCTCCATCCCTCCATGGGAGCCCAAAAACTCCTCAAGGTTTTCCCAGTGCCTGGCAGTCGGAGACACATCAGGTCAGGGGTCGTGTGGTGACCTGGCAAAGCTTCTGCTCTTGTAACAGAGCAGGGGACTGGAGCATCTGGGCACACCTGTTCTGGGGCCTCAGCTGGGGCCCAATGCTACCCAGCAGCATGGATTGTGTGGGAGGAGGGGACTAGTTTTCTTACTAAAAATCTAAGCCAGGACAGGGACATTTACTCCCCGTGAGGAGCTAGACATCCGTCCCTCCCTCTGCTGCTGTCCCAGGAAAGTCAAGTCCCACCACAAGGCCTTTGAGGCAAAGGCCAGGTCTCCTCACCTATCAAGCCCGTTTCCTGTTCCTAAAATGGGTTGACCCTAACAGGTGCCAACCCAGAATGGCTGTGATGACCAGCAGGGTGGCCCTCGTAGCCAGAAAAGAAGGAGCTCTGCAAGTTGGTGCGAAATTCAGGCAGACTCTGCTGTCCAACTGGGGAGCGCCTGCCACCAAGGGAGTGCTGGCCCAGATGAGGGATGTGAGAAAGAGAAGTCAGGGGGAGGGAAGGAGAGGCAGGCCCAGTGGAGAGAATGTGGGGGCTGGACCAACCTACCCATGGAAGAATTTCCGCTTTAGGAGCAAAGCCCCTGTTAGGGGTCAGGCTGGGGCTCAGGCCTCCACTCATTCCTTCTGAGCCTGGAAAACTGAGGGATAGGGCAAAGCGAAGATGCCCAGGAGAATCCCCTCTCAGGATGCAGGGTACAGCACCTCCTTGGTAGTCTAGGCTTATAACTGTCATCAGACTTCACGACTATTAGGCCCAGTGGTTAATAATGATGCTTCCCTGTACTGGATACTCACTGCATGCGAGGCGCACATATTTACCCTGTTACTAATCTCCCAAACTGACAGAGCAGGAGGGACTCCTGCATAGTCCCGGGGCCTGGCCCTGTCGGGGTGGGGACATGCACACAGGCTATCTGACCCTGGACCACGCCTTCTCCGCCCACATTGACTGAGCCTCCTGAGGGCCGGGTACCGCCTTGATCCACATTTCATCCAGGCATACTTTACCTGTGGTAAAGAGCACAAGTCTTCAGAAGAACTCAGCTGTGTAACCTTCACCCACCCAAGGAAATGGACATTTGGGTCCCAGCGGGCTTGCCCCAGCCCTCCACCAACAGGCCCCAGAGGCCATCACTGTGAGGACCCAGGTCACATGGAAGGGGGAGGCTAAACCCTCACCCTCAGGTCACCCTGGTCTGACCCCAACTTCCACCTCCCGCCCCTGTCAAAGCTGGGGGGGTCACTCACCCCTGCAGCACCCCCTCCACCAGTGGGTACCGCTGCAGGCACCTCTGGGTTGGCGCTCACCATCTGGAGGGGACAAGACAGCTGGCATGAGCAGAGGTCTGTGGCCACATGCTGACATCCAAGGCAGTGCTGGAATGCCACCATTCCTTCTGTCTGGTCACAGGGTCAGGAGGAAGACTGTCGGGGCCTGGTGTTTGCTGTGACTTTGGGAATCTGTCCTCCCTGGCCTGAAGGCATCTCAGAAGAGTTATCATTTCCCAGCTGGGGTGGAGGGCGGTGGGCAGGTATGAACCTCCTTGAGGCCCACCAGGCCTAACCAGCTGCATCACACCATGTGAGGTGGCCCTGGCCTCTAGCTGTCCTCAGGCATCTGTGGAGAGCTCGGTGCCCTGCCTTCTACGGTCAGGCTCTGTCTCTGCACCAACTTTAACGGCAGGTATGGGGTGGGGTGGGGGGTTCTGTTTCCAGGTCACCTCTTTTCAAGGTAGGGGACAGTACTTTCCCTGCCCGGGGACAGCACAAAGTTTTCTTCTAAAATAGTCCAGAAAGCAGACAAAATGGAGATTTGATGCAAATATTAAATGGATAATGAGGTGGCCTGTGGCCCACAGACCAGTGAGACCACAGGGAGGGCCACCCCGGCCTGGTGTCTGGGACTCAGGGCTGCTCAACCAGGCTGGGCTGGGTATCTCTTAGCTTCAGGGATGTCCCTGAGGCATGGAGTGAGGGACCCTCACTGTGAAGTCATGTTTGGTTGTACCTAGACAGAGGGGATGGCCAAGGCCTAGCGTGGACCCATCTGGCCCTGGGGGGGGATCCTGCTTCCTGGCTCCCCCCAGGCCTGGGGACAGCTTCGCATGGGGAGCAAGCTACCCCTGCTGACAAGATCACAGCCCCTAGGTGCATGTGATAGGACAATGCCCTCATGTAGCAGCTGTATCCAGGCCTGTCCTTCCCTCCCTCCTGTCCAAGCACTGACCATCCCAGCTATAAGGTACAGGCGTCCCCACATGGATGCCCAATAAAGGTGGGCATGAGGAGAGCATGGGGACTAGCTTCCCCCCCAAGCACCAGTCCTTGTGCAAAGGGCCTGGGTTGCCCCAGGGACACTGGCACTCACAGGCGGGTCTGGAGTGAGAGAGGAATCCTCATCCTGGCCGAAGGAGCCACTGAAGGCCTTGAAAGTCTGGCTGTTCTGCTTGTGCTTCTCAATGGTGGCCTCAATGACCTGAAACAAAACCATAGAGAACAAGGGCCCTCAGAGAGCATTCCAGGAGGGTGAGGACAAGGGTCCCGTGGTCATTGCGTTCTCCCCTGACCAACAGCCTCACATGTCCTCTGAGATGAGGAAACAAGGCTCAGGGATGTGATCAGTGACTGACCGGGTCCCCACTCCAATCTCCATGGCTCCCAGTTCCACCCCACATGCAGTTCTCCAAGCCAAGGGCAGATGCTCTTGGAACGTTTTATATGGATTCAAGGCCATGTTTCCACTTCCTGCAACAGCATTCCAAATCTAATATCTGTTTGAATTTCCTTTTTCTCTTCTCACTCAGATTTCTGTCTTATGAATTTTGGGAGCCACTAATGGTGGCTAACCATCACTAATGGTTAGCGTTTGGCCTGGTGGTGGTCTGCCAACCCCGGTCACTGCCTTGGCCTCTGCTCTGATGTGGCCCTCCTGACCTGTGTCCCTACCATGGCTGGTTCTGAGCTGAGCCTGCTCTGGCTGCCCCAGGACACTGCCTGGCCTGTCTTTGGAAGCACAGGCTCCGTTCTGGAAGTCAAGCTGCTCGTCCTGCAAGACCCACCTCTCCTGCCAGCCACGGAGAGAAAGGACAACACGGACCTACCTTGGAGCTGCCAGACAGTGGAGATCCTCCCCAGGATGAGGGCACCTCCCTGCATGTCCACCTCCAGGCCTTTATGTTTATTTGTTTACTGGGGAGCCCCAAATAAGAGAATGGATTCAAAGGTTTGTGGAGTCTGAAGGTGCTTATAAACTTGGTCACCCCATCACTTCAAGGTGGATAGATGGGTGGGTAATACCTGGGGGGGACACGGGGCCATCTCATCCCTTGCTCCAACATGAAATGGCCATACCACTCAAGAATTTGGTCATTGGGTTACTTTAAAACTTTAGGAGCTTCACCTGAATCCATTCTTTCTTTTCCTCTTCTGTCCTATAAAAGCCAAAAGAGTATTTTATTCATTTAGTCTTGGATACTGACTCTAAACCACCTGATTCCTCTCAGCCCTGAAGTACATGCCTGTGCTGCTCACTGCCTGGAAGTGCAACTCACGGCTTGGGAGAGTGGCCCCAAAGGCTCTGGAACACTGTGGCCAGTATCCCCAGGTGCAGTCAGGCGAGGTCAATTGTGGCCAGGTGGAGTTAAGTGTGGCCTTGTGGGTGCAGGGAGGGTCAGGTGTGGCCAGATGAAGTCAGATGTGGCTAGATGTGGTAAGCTTGGTATGCAGAGCCCTCTGCAGTGGATGTAAACCAACACTTCGGTGGGCCACAATGGGTCATTGCAAAGATCTCACGTCATTGGCGGAAGTGAGAGATGGGCTCTCCCAAGCCCCGTCACAAGTCATGCACCATCTTACAGGGTAGTGTGACAACAGCCACCAAAATTTAAAGTGGACATGCTACCCTTTGGCCAGCAATTTTACTTCAGGAATCTACCAGATGGACGTAACGACACATATGTACAAAACTTGGTTCATGGACACTGCTTGCAGCACCATTTGCGACAGCAAGACCCCAGAGGACCTAGGTGCCCGTCAATGGGAACCAGCCAACGATCATACTGGAAAATTATGCTGCTTTAGAAAATGGTGCTCATATATGGGATGATTTCTGATAAATTAAATGAAAAAAGCAAGATGCAGAACAGACTAGATAGAAAATGGTCATCTGTGCTTTAAAAAATAGATACAGGGCTTCCCTGGTGGCACAGTGGTTAACAATCCACCTGCCAATGCAGGAGACAAGGGTTCGAGCCCTGGTCTGGGAAGATCCCACATGCCGTGGAGCAGCTAAGCCCACGCGCCACAACTACTGAGCCTGCATTCTAGAGCCCGCGTGCCACAACTACTGAAGCCCATGCGCCCTAGAGCCCGTGCTCTGCAACAAGAGAAGCCACCGCAATGAGAAGCCTGCACACCACAACGAAGAGTAGCCCTTGCTCGCTGCAACTAGAGAAAGCCTGCGCACAGCAACAAAGACCCAACACAGCCAAAAATAAATAAATAAAATTAAAAATAGATACATATGTATGGGGACAGAAATTCCGGAAGGATACTTCAGAGATGGTTAAGAATGTCTGCTGGGGGTGGGGAACAGGGGGTGGGCAGAGGCTTAATTTTCATTGACTTCCCCTTAGTACTGTTACATTTTAAACCACAGATAAGCGAGTAAAATGAACACAAACACATCGAAAGTTTATGCAGTTTAGAAAAGGAAGCCATCTGCTAAAATTTCAGGTCAAACATATTCACACAGCGGCAGACACCAAGGCAGCTGAAACCTACCGAGTTTGTAGCTCCAGGGACCTTTTCTTTCCAGTTATGATGAATGTGTAGGCTGCATTTGACTTGACGACATCCTGCACCTGAAGGCATACAACAAAGGACAAAACAAAAACAGTAGGTCACTTTTAGCAGGTCCTGAACTGTGGACTCACACTCTCAGACTTGGAGGTCTTTCCCTGAGAAGGGGGGGCAAAGGTGACCCAGTGAGTCTGCAGGGGAGTGCTCAGCTTAGGGTCATGGTTGCTGCGGGCCACTCCGTGAGTCAGTCCATGGTGGAGGGTGGACCACCGACCTGCTCAGGCAGGGCTGGGACCACTCATTCACTGTTCTTGGAACTGTGCCGGCCAAATCTGCCTGCTCTCAGGGCTTCCCAGGAAGTCAGCCCCAGTGCCTTTCCCCACAAAGGTACCCACAGGCACTCCCGACACAGGGATGGGAATCTTAGGAGAAGAGCCAGGAGGATCTCCACTACTCTGCCGGGGTTTCTGAGGCCCCATGGGCAGGTACCTTCTATCTGCAGGTGTCTGCAACAGGGAGCCTTCCCTCATCCCCTCAACACTCTACTCCCACAGCCCTTGGGAGTAGATGTGGCCCACAGGCTGGCCACTGTCAGAAGGGATTTTTTTTGCATCACTAATGCAACCCTTCACTTTTTAGAATAAAGAAATACTTTGATTTAGCCAGTATTTTTGGAGTGCCTGTTAATTCAAAGCACTCTCCCACAGAAGAGGGGGACTGACTCCAGCTCCAGCAGCCCCACAGCACGAGACATCAATGGACGCAAGGAATAGGGACAGCAGGGACAACAGGTCATCTGGACCTTGGGTACAAGTGCCTGCAGAACCTCGTCTGGGCTCCAAATTGGTGCAGGAGTGGAGAGAGCATGGACCAAGGACCAGGGAACAGGCAGGACGGGCACCCCATCTGCATTCACCCCAAGTTTCCCTTAGAGTCTGTAAGTGGGGCCCTTAGGGCTAACTTCACAGGGGACAGGAGATGGCCCAGGTCCTGGCATTGCCCTTCATCCTGCCAACATGAAGCCGGCAGCGCACTGGCCGGTACCCAAGTGGAGGGACAGGGGATCCTGCCCATTCAGCCCAGGATGCTAGGCCAAGGCGCCCTCAGAGATGTTCCCCCATGCCTGGGTCAGGATAGAAGTAAGGCTCAGAGAAGTAGTCAGGCAACCAGTTGCACAGCAGTGAGTACTTTGGTGGCTAAAGCGCTGTGTCCCTACACCTGCTCTGTGCTTTCTCAGGGGAACAGATCGGTGGGAGGGGCTCACCCACCTGGAGGTCGGAAATGTCCATCTTCTCCCGGACACTGAACTTCTGGCCCATGAGCCGCAGTTTGGGCACGCAGTAAAGGATCATGCTGTTGAACTGCGATAGTGACGGGCACGTATGGGGTGAGGGGCGGTTGACTCCACAGAGGAGCACCCCAAGGAGGAGGTGGGGCGTGGCTCTGGCAAGAGTGGGCAGGGCTAGGCGGGGCTGGGCTGGATGTGGGAGTGGTGAGGGCATGCTGGGGGTTGGACTGGGGGAGTGGCTTAGTGGTGGGGAGGGGCTCTGCAACTGGTTGGGCCTGGGTTGGGTGAGGGTGTGGCTGAGTGGCTGGGTAGGCCCAGGCTCTGCCGCTGGGCTGGGTGTGGCGTGGCAGGGGCGTGGTTCTGCAGCTGGGCTGGGCAGGACTGGGCAGGGCTGGGTGTGACCGGTTGGGGGCTCACCAGGAAGAGGTGGCGGTCCTGGGTCGTGCCATTCTTGGCTGATAGCTTCTGGATGTGGCCCTCCTTGATCAGCTCGTTCGCAGGGTTGACGATGTCCTCCTCCCCACCTAGTCTCTCGTATACCTCCAAGAGCTTGTGCATTTTCTCCTGAGAGAGACACGGGGCTCAGGCAGCTGCACAACCACAGGGACTGGAGGCCTGCCAGGGCTGGGGACCCAGAGGTGTGTGGAACCCTGCCCTGCAAGTGTGGTGCAGAACCAAGGAGGGACCACGATCCTGCTGACAACGGTGGGAGGGAAAACACGGGCCTTGTAGAACAGAGGTTCAACTTGCAGAGAGTAATAAATAATAACAACAGTTAGCACCACTGCTATGTGCCACACCCTGTTCTAAACACAATGTGGGTATTAATTAATTTAATTCTAGCACCGGCCTTAAGAGGCAGATGCCATTACTATCCTCAATCTATAGACAGAGAAACTGAGGCACAGAAAAATCAAGTGAGTTGCTGGAGATGTTTCAGCTAGAGAACTGGGACTGGCTCTCTTAGCCTCCACAGTGAAGGGCATTGGGTCAGAGGAGATACGTTGGGCAGCTGCAGCTTTTGCCCTGGACAGTCATCCCTTCCTGTGGTAGCCTTACCTGGTTTCCTGCTCCACCCTCAGATGGCCCAGGGCCATGATGAGACCAGACCTCTGCCTACCCGCAGGTCATCGCCCTCTGTTCTCGAGACTGGTTGTGTGGTCATATGGCCAACCCCCACCCTTGTGGTGTGAGGGGAGAGGGTAGGCAGCTCATTGCTCCAGCTCTGGGCCAAGAGGCCATAGGCCCTGACCAGGGGCTTGAGCCAAGAGTGAAGGAGTGAACTCAGCAAAAGGCAGAGCTGAGCCCACAGGAACCTTAACCCAGCAACAAGGAGCATGGATCCACCATGCTACAGCACCACTGCCCTTGGACCTGACCAATCTTAGCCTGCACTCCCTGGAAGCAGGCTGGTTTGGTAGCTCTTCTGCCTCTGGTATGGAAACAGGTGGTAGATGTGGGCATGGGAGCAGGAGGGGGAGCCAGCACGGAGAGTGAGGAAGAGCAGGCTAGGCAGGGCCAAAGGGCCTTGTGTGTACTGGTGGCTGGGCGTGCAGTGGACATGTAGGAGAGCTTATGTGTGTACCTGTGAGGCAGTGGCAGGCCAGGAGGCTTCTGGACAGGGAGTGACAAAATAAGCAACCCATAGAAAGCTCTTAGTAGAGAAGTACGGACCGGAGACCAGGGAGATTGGAGGTGGGGAGGTTGGGGTGTCGGTCCAGGTTGAGGGGATTAGGGATGGACAGGTGGAAGCATGAAGAGGGTCCCATGAGCCCACATTGATAAGCCTTCCCCCACACCTGACCAGAGCCCCCTGCCGGTCACAGAGGCCTCACCAGACTTGGAGCGAGAACTGCCACACAGTGGACATGCTACTGTGGGACAGGAGTCCACCCCAAGCCCCTCAGAGATGTAGGCGCATGGGGGCTCCTCCATGGGCTCTGTGTGAGCTCATGACCACAGAGTTCCATGAAGCAGCTCTTTCTCCTCCATTAGATTTAGTCTTGGGGAGGAAGAAAAGGGGAGATTAGATAAAAAGTATCTAGAGTGAAATGTCACCTGTTTAGGTTGCCATGGGTGCCCCACTGTGGGCCTGACCTCAGGCGCATCTGGTCTGGGGCCTCCAGACCCAATCCCGGGGACAGGCAGGTAATGAGGACACAGGACGTGGACGACACATAGCAAGAGCTGCCCCAAAACAGGCGGCCCGTCTCTCATTTCTCCTTTTTGAGAGATGTGGGGTCAAAGAAATATTTCACTTTCTTTTTCCTCTCAAACAACAGCAGTGCCCATGTGAAAGTAAATAGGTCTCAGGACTGAGGCAACCAGGGCTGGGTAGGGACTGTGGCGGCCTGGAGAGCCGGCCCACTTAGGGGGCACCTCGCCTCGTCCCAGGTTTTAGTGTGGGCCTGGGGTTTTCAGAGTTTTCCAGTAAAGCCAGGAATTTGGATTCTCCTGTGAAATGACCTGATCTCTAATTCTGGGCAAGGATTTAGAAATTCTTACACCATGTCCAGGCAGTGTGCAGGCCAAACAAGGGCCTCTGAAGACAGAGCCCACTGGGTCAAAAGGCATTGGTATGGGCTAGGAGGCCTCCCCATCGGCAGAGCCTATTACTTGGGGGCGTTAGATCAACAAGAGGACACCATCTCCTCCACCTTCAGGCTGTATTTGGAGGTGAGGCCTTTGGTAGGTGATTAAGTTTAGATGAGGTCATGGTCATGGGATGGGGGAGGGGTGGGGCATGATGAGATTAGAGCCCTATTAAGAGAGACACCAGAGAGCTTGCTCTCTTTTTTTGCCATGTGAGGACACAGCGAGAAGGTGGCTGTCTACAAGCCAGGAACCAAATCCGCCAGCACCTTGGTCTTGAACTTCCAGCCTCCGGAATGGTGAGAGTAAATGTCTGCTGTTTAAGCTGTCCAGTCTACAATACTTTGTTAGAGCAGCCCCAGCTGACAGAGCTTCAGTGAGTGAATGAACGAACAAATGAATGATACTAACACCAAAAGCTAACACTAAGTTATGCCAGGTCCTGTTCTGACCACTTCACGTAGAGTGATTTAATCCCCACAACAGCCCAATGAGACAGATTCTGTCAGTGACCTCATTTTACAGATGGGGAAACTGAGGCATGGAGCGCTATATAACTTACCAGCAATCACCAAGCTAGTAAGGGACAGGCCTGTCTGGCTCTCAGTGGAGTCTCTGTCTTCCTGGGGGACAGGTGGGTGAGTATGCATGCTGACAGTACCTGGCCCACCCTGTGCCCTCCCTGCCCCAAACTACTGGTCCCTTGGGCATCTTCCAGGGTCGCCCACACTCACCATTTTCCGAATGGCAGCGTTGGAGTGGTTGGCAGCTGTGGAGATGAGCTCCAAGGACCCTGCAGGAAGAAGACAGAGTCAAGCTGCAGGGCGCCTGGTGGCTCCTCGCCCCACGAGGCTTAGTGTCAGGTTCTGCCCTGCTCCTGCCCTTTCCCACGGTTGTACCAGGCTGCTCATGAGACCTGGCCCTGGGTGTGGGGGTGTGACCCTGCAGAGGCATCCCATTTGCTGGGGGTCCGCTGGGGCTGGCATGCCACTCCCCTGTGCAGACCTTGCCCCATGCTGCCTGCCAGCTGCTGCCCATGCACCAGGAGCAGCCTTGCCAGCCCCATAAGGTCCTCCGTGAGGGCTAAGCTCTGCCAACACTTAGCAGCCCCCTCCACAGAACCATCATCCACCCCTTGCACTGCAATGGGGGCAGGGGCGGTTTTCCCTTACACTCAGACTCTCAGTCACCTCCTTGTTTAGGGGTCACTTGGAGCTCTCTCCGTCTCTCTGTCTCTGTCTCTCTCTATCTCTCTGTCTCTCTCTTTCTGTCTCTGACTCTCTGTCTCTCTCAATGTGGGTTTTCAGCAGGGGCCCCAGCTCCCACTGCCCAGGAGCCCCTCAGCCTGTGGCCGGCTTGGCTCACTCTCTGCATCCTTCCAGTCTGGGGCATCCTCTGGGAGCCTCTTCAGATAGTCCTTGAGCAGCAGCTCATAGCGGGGGACCCTCTGCACGGGCTCCAGCATATGGTGCTGCAGTGTCAGGTTTCCGCACATCTCCTGCTTCTGTGGGGGAGATAGAGGCAGTGTGGGGCACCCATGGACACACATGTTGATCCCCCAGGAGGCTGCCTGGAGTACTGTACCCAACTGACTGCAGACCACATCTTACAGCAGAGGAAACTGAAGTTTGGAGAGGTTGAACGATGGAGTAAGGAGCTGGACCCCAGGCAGGCCTGCTCTAGACCCAGCACTGGCCTTTTTATACACATCCCCATTGAAGACTGTTCTGTGGGGACAGCTGGGAGGGCCCAGACATAAGTGAGGGGGTGAGCGTGCAAGGAGTGCAGGCAAAAGGGGAGAAGGAGACACTCTGATAGTATCAGAGCTATCCTCTCTGGGGAGGGACAGGGATGCTGAGAGATGCAGGGGGATCTAGGACCCTACGCTGAGAAATCATGGGTGACCTGATTACAGTGGGATCTGGGGAAAACACAGAAAGTTATCAAGGGGCCACCCCAAATCCGAGCCTGGCCTCCAAATCCTCAGCACAGAGGGACTCTGTGCCCATTAACCCTTCAGGGTACAGTGAGGAATGTAGGTGCACGTATGCATGTGTGAACACATGTATGTACACATATTCACGTGTGCCTATGTATTACGTGTGCACATGTATGCATGTATGTGCATGTGGCATATACTTGAAATATTTTTTAAAGAATTACTTTATTTAAAATTGGTGAATGTGGCTAATTAAAACCCCAAAATTTTGTATGGAAAACAAAATCATACATAAAGTTAAAAAATAAAACATCAGTGGAGAAAATAATTTGCAACACATTTGACAGTTAACAGCTGACATTCTTAACATATAAAAACCTCATGAATCAGTGAGAAAAAGACCAACATGGCAGTAGACAACAGCAACCAGAGGTGTGAACAGGCTGTTTGCAGAAAAAGAAAAAGAAAAGATCAATGCAACATTTTCCTAAGTGCTTCCACTAGCCATTGAGAGATGCTGTGGAGGGAGACCAGCATGTTTGGATCCAGGTCCTATTGAATAATAGTTTCTGATGACATAGATCGCACAAATTTTTTTTTTTTTTTTGCGGTACGTGAGCCTCTCACTGTTGTGGTCTCTCCCGTTGCGGAGCACAGGCTCCGGACGCGCAGGCTCAGCGGCCATGGCTCACGGGCCCAGCCGCTCCGTGGCATGTGGGATCTTCCCGGACCGGGGCACGAACCCGTGTCCCCTGAATCGGCAGGCGGACTCTCAACCACTGCGCCACCAGGGAAGCCCCGCACAAACTTTTTGAGCCACGATTTTCTCACCCATGAAATGAGAATGATGATTTGTCCCTGGAAGTTATTTTAAGGATCAAAGCATCAATAGAGCATCTGGACACATCCCACAATTTTACTGATTTTCTCCATGTTGAAACACAAAGCCAGCACTGTGCCCGTGAAGCAGAGGTGGGACCGCCCTACCTGGATGCCTTGGACAATGTCCTTAAATACCGGTGAGCGCTGGGTCCAGGTGCTCACCAGCTCCACGGCCCGGTCAAAGTTCTTGACATATTCACCATACATCTTGAGGAATGGGGCCAGCTTCTGCAGGATGTCTCCAAGCCGGGGGTTTGTGTCCCTTTGTGGGGGAGTGAGTGAGATCGTCAGGCAAACAGCTCCACTGAAGTGCCAGGGTGAGACAGGGACTTCACCAGGGAGCTATGGGACAATGGCCTGACTCCCAGCTCTGTGTGATGGTGGGCAAACTGGTCACCTTCCCTAAGCCTTAACTTTCCTTCCCTGTATCACATGGGATGGAAAATAGTGTGTTACCTAGAGGATCATGTAAAGTACTTCAACCATGCAGTCATAGAACGATTGCTCAAAACCAGGAGTTGTTAGTAATAATGGAATCACTTTAATGATGAGCCACAGTTATCAAAAAGAATCAAGAAAACCCCATTATACTTCTTCTGTACGAGCGAAGATTAGGAACAATGGGGCAATCTAACTCTGGCAGTGTCATGGGAAAGCAGCACTGTGTAATAATGAATGGTTTGGACAGGGATTTGGAAATAAATTTCAAGGAGCAGAAAATATATTAATAACCTTTGACCTTAGAACTGTGGGGGATTTATCCTAAAGAAATAATCAAAAAGAAGAAAAAAAGGCATATGCATAAAGTCATCCTCTGCAGCATTACTAGGAACATGCACTCAAAGGCCCACCACCTGTGAAGACGGATGGGCAAGCTGCTGGACTCTCTCACCCTTATTATACAAGGGGTGTCTGTGTGCTGACAGTCTCTCCAGGGCTTTGAGGAGAAAACTTATATCTAGCAGGTGTGCACTGCATCAGCCAGAAAGCCAATCTAGCCCTGCGCTTTAACCTCATGGCCTTGGACACAGTATAACCTGCTCTGCAGGTGGAGCATGTCTTTCTAAATATTTACGAATTGCCCTGGACCCCTGCTGAGCCTTGCAGGTGCAGGGACAACCCCCAATCAAGCCCCCTGGCCTCTGTGTTCTCCCTGGCCTGGCTGCAGCTTGGAAATGACCTCTTCTCTTACCACAGAACCACACACTGGCTCAAGCCAGGCCAGTGAAGAGGGGAGACAGCAGAGACCCCAAAGCAAAGCTGCAGCAGCACCCGGAACAGAGGGGGAAGCACATAATATGGAGAATGGCAAGCTGGGGGCCATGCCTGTAATGTTTTATTATCATTTCTTACAGCTGGGCAGTCCCTCTGCTACAAATGAACGGAAGAGGCAGAGGGACAGAGGGACAGCCCTCTGGGGACACTGCTGAGGAAGAAAAACATCTCATTTTTTAAAGCAGAGGTGCAATATACACTAGGAGGGAAAATAAACCAATAAGCACTGTCTATTCACTGGTGTTTGCAGATGGCAAACCTCATTTAAATTCCACAAAGCCCTGAGCAGGTATTAAAGTCCTTTTAATTTGCAGATGAAGAAGCTAAGACACTGAGAGGGCTTGGGGTCAGGGTTGGCCCAGGACCCTACCGAAAGAGAGCCCAGGGCACTATGAGACAGGCTCCCCAGGTGTCTCCTGGCTTTTGGGCATACAAACCCCAGATTTAGAGGCTGCTTGGCAGAGAGTATTCAACAAAACCACTGCAATAGTGTCACCATGACCCTCAACCACCAAGGGCATTGGAGCCAAACTCCCTGGGAGATGCCAGCCCCTACACTTCCCAGGCACCATGAGCTGCACTTACCACTCATTCGTGATCCGTGTCTGCAGCTCAGGAAGGAGGAACTTCCCGTGGAAGCAATAGATGGAGGAGATGTTAGAGAAGATGCCTGTGGTGACTTCCGAAGGGATCCCTGCTTCCATCAGTCGGGTGCAGAAAACCTGGACACGGAGAAGCCCATGCAGTGGTCACTGAGTGTGGGTCACTGCAGATGGTTACGATCATGCTTCTGCTGCAGGTATGGGAGCTCAAGAGAGGCTGCCATTGCCTTATGTTTTCTTAGTGAACCTTCCACTTCATCAAACTGGCTCAAAGAACCTTATGGTCTTAAAGCAAGCTTACTTATGGCTAAGAATTGGGGGTGAGGCAGGGACAGTCCCCTCTAGATGGGGACAGGCCATCTTTCTTCCATCTGCCCATCAAGGGAAGTGGATGGTCCTGATTTCCTTTCTTTGCTTTGTGAGCTACAAACAGAAGAAGCACCTGTCAAAACCCAGTTTCTGTTGCAGTTTTACTTCCTGTGCTCATAAACCCTACGTTGCCAGGTGGACAGGGAGAGTGCCACCCACTTTCCCAACTATTTATGCAGAAAGATGTCCAGAGGCCATTTACATGCTCAGATAATTTAACTGCCAAGAAGAAAAAAACCCCAAGGTGACTGGATGAGAAAATTGCCCCAAAGCCACAAGTTCTGAAAGCAAAAACTAAGACTTTCTGGAGGAGACTTAAATTTGTCCAAGTTTTAGTATTCATGTCAGTCATACTCCAACTGCAAGCCCTAGCCAATGCTAAGAGAGAAAGTTTGCCTCTGAAACTGTCCACTGAAACTCTGGAAGTGGACAAAGGCAGGCCCAAGCCAGGAGGGCTACCTGGTCTAGCAGGTGTAGACGCTTCACGTAGGTCTCCTCAGTATGCAGCAGCTCCTGGGCAATGTGGAGCAGCTTCTGGGGCTCAGCGCACTGTGAAGAGAAGAGCCATAGCTCACCTAGGGGAGATGAGTTTTGGGGAGGCATGATATGACAAAGGCTACCCGCTGTATGCCAGGGATGACCAGGGGCCCCAAAAGACCAGAGGAGGCTGCTGGGACTGGGATGTGGGGCTCAGTTCTCGCAGATGGAATTTCCAGGGAGGTTTCTGGGGAAGACATAATAGTTTCTACCAACCCCCCCCAAACCTTCTGCAGCCCAGAGAGAACTCTATCTTCCCAGGGCTTTAACTACAAAGGAGCTGCAATAGCCACATCAAAATATATCATGGAGTGACATCAGCAAGGTGGCAGATTAGAAAGCTACAGGCCCTCCCAACAGGCACATGAAAAGATGCTCCACATTGCTAATTATTAGAGAAATACAAATCAAAACTATAATGAGGTACCACCTCACACTGGTCAGAATGGCCATCATTAGAAAGTCTACAAATAAGAAATGCTAGAGAGGGTGTGGAGAAAAGGGAAACCTTCTACACTGGGAATGTAAATTTGTGCAGCCACTATGGAGGTCCCTCAAAAAACTAAAAATAGAGTTGCTATATGATTTTGCAATCCCACTCCTGGGCATACGTTCAGACAAAACTATAATTCAAAAAGATACATGCACCCCAATGTTCATTGCAGCACTATTTACAATAGCCAAGACATGGAAACAACCTAAATGTCCATCAAAAGATTAATGGATAAAGAAGATGCGGTACATATATACAATGGAATATTACTCAGCCATTAAAAAGAATGAAATAATGCCATTTGTAGCAACATGGGCTAGAGATTATCACACTAAGTGAAGTAAGCCAGACAGAGAAAGACCATATGATATCACTTATATGTGGAATCTAAAATATGACACAAATGAACTTATCTATGAAACAGAAACAGACTCACAGACATAGAGAACAGACCTGTGGTTGCCAAAGGGGGGGGAAGGGATGAATTGGGAGTTTGGGATAAGCAAATGCAAACTACTATATATAGAATGGATAAACAACAAGGTCCTAGTGTATAGCACAGGGAACTATATTCAATATCTTGTGATAAACCATAATGGAAAAGAATATTTTAAAAAATATATATATGTATATATATAACTGAATCACTTTGCTGTGCAGTAGAAATTAACACAGCATTGTAAATAAACTATACTTCAAGAAAATATATTTTAAAAAAAAAAAGAAATTTATAGGCCCTCCTTCCCCCACACATGAGTTAACAATATACAAACAAGAATACCTCTGTGGAAACTTTAGAGACCAGCTGAGAAGCTACAGCTTCCAAGGCATTGTAAAACTAAGAAGAGATTCTATCAAATAGAGAATGAAAATTGGCATGTTTGGAACACCCTTTTGTGTTCCTCCCCCATGCAGCATAGCACAGCACAACTGGGAAGAACCGCCCCTCCCCCCAACTAGGGCTCCTCCCTCAGGATGGAAACAAAGGAGTGAACTGTGCATCCAAAATTTTGGCTCATCTGGAAGCTGCCTGAGGGACTGGTTTCTGTCTTGCCTGATTTGGAATGCTGTCATGACCAGCGCCAGAGTTTGAAAACAGGCAAGCAGCATGTTAGAGCTGATGTTCTGCAGGCAGATGCCAGGGGAGCAAGAGATCAGAAAAATTTTAATAGGTCTTAGAAATTCCAGCCTGATTGGCTAAGGTTTTCCCTGCACAAAGCCAGCATGCAAAGACTGGAGAGATGGTTGTTTTTCAGATGCCCAAATTCCAGCAAAAAATTACAAAGAAACAGGGAAACATAGTGTGATTAAAGGAATAAAATAAAATTCCAGAAACCAAACCTAAAGAAACATAGCCCTATGAGCTGCCTGTAAAAAATATTAAATACCTGTCATATAGATGCTCAATGAACTAAAAAAGAACACAGACAACTAAGTGAAATCAGGAAAGTGATGCATGAACAGAATATCAATAAAGAGATACAAACTATTTAAAAAAAAAGAGCCAAACAGAAACTCTAGAACTGAAAATTGCAATAACTAGACTGAAAAGTTCAAGCTAGGTCATTTGAAATCATAAATCAGAGAAACAAAAAGAAAAAACAATGAAGAAAGCAAAGAGAGTCTAAGAAACTTATGGGATACTACCCAAGGGACCAATATATGCATTTTGGGAGTCAAGTACAGCATACTTGAAGAATTAGTGGCTGAAAATGTCCCAAATATGAGGAAAGAAATGGATATATGAATTCAAGAAGCTCACAGAACTCCAAATGGGATAAATCCAAAGAACCACACTGGGACACATTATAATAAAAAAAAAGGGGGGGGGGTGGGAAGAATGGGATGATATATTTAAAGTGCTGAAAGAAAAATAAAACTGTCAACCAAGAATATGTATCCAGCAAAGCCATCTTTCAAAAATGAAGAAGATGATACCAAAACCAGATAAACATATCACAAAAAAAAGAAAATTACAGGCCAATATCACTGACAAACATACATGCAAAAATCCTCAACTAAATACTAGCAAACCGAATCTAACAACACATTAAAAAGATCATACACCATGATCAAATGGGATTTATCCCAGGGATGCAAGGATTCTTCAATATACACAAATCAATTAATGTGATACACATATTAACAAATTGAAGAATAAAAACCATATGATCACCTCAACAGATGCAGAAAAAGCTTGTGACAAAATTCAACACCCATTTATGATAAAAACTCTCCAGAAAGTGGGCATAGAGGGAACCTACCTCAACATAATAAAGACCATATATGACAAATGTACAGCAAATGTTATTCTTAATGGTGAAAAACTGAAAGCATTTCCTCTAAAATCAGGAACAAGACAAGGGTGCCCACCCTCGCCAACATTATTAAACATAGTTTTGGAAGTCCTAGCCATGGCAATCAGAGAAGAAAAAGAAATAAAAGGAATCCCAATTGGTAAAGAAGAAGTAAAACTGTCACTGTTTGCAGATGACATGATACTATACACAGAAAATCTTAAAGATGCCACCAGAAAATTACTAGACCTAATCAATGAATTTGATAAAGTTGCAGGATACAAAATTAATTCACAGAAATCTCTTGCATTCCTATACACTAACAATGAAAGATCAGAAAGAGAAACTAAGGAAACAATCCCATTTATCATTGCAACAAAAAGAATAAAATACCTAGGAAAAAACCTACCTAAGGAGGTAAAAGACCTGTACATAGAAAACGATAAGATACTGGTGAAAGAAATCAAAGATGACACAAAAAGATGGAGAGATATACCATGTTCTCGGATTGAAAGAATCCACACTGTGAAAATGACTATACTACCCAAAGCAATCTACAGATTCAATGCAATCCCTATCAAATTACCAAGGGCATTTTTCACAAATTTTACAATTTGTTTGGAAACCCAAAAGACCTCAAATAGAAAAAGCAATCTTGAGAAACAAAATTGGAGCTGAAGGAATCAGGCTCCCTGACTTCAGACTATACTACAAAGCTACAGTAATCAAAACAGATGGTACTGGCACAAAAACAGAAATATAGATCAATGGAACAGGGTCAAAAGCCCAGAGATAAACCCATGCACCTATGGTCACCTAATCTATGACAAAGGGGGCCAGAATATACAATGGAGCAAAGATAGCCTCTTCAATAAGTGATGCTGGGAAAACTGGACAGCTACATGTAAAAGAATGAAATTAGAACACTCCCTAACATACACAAAAATAAACTCAAAATGGATTAAAGACCTAAATGTAAGGCCAGACTGTATAAAACTCTTGGAGGAAAACATAAGAAGAACACTCTTTGACATAAATTGCAGCAAGACCTTTTTTGACCCATGTCCTAGAGTAATGAGAACAAAAACAAAAATAGACAAATGGGACCTAATGAAACTTAAACCTTTTGCACAGCAAAGGAAACCATAAACAAGACGAAAAGACAACCCTCAGAATGGGAGAAAATATCTGCAAATGAAGCAACTGACAAAGGATGGATCTCCAAAATATACAAGCAGCTCATGCAGCTCAATATCAAAAAAGCAAACAACCCAGTCCAAAAACGGGTGGAAGATCTAAATAGACATTTCTCCAAAGAAGATATACAGATGGCCAACAAACACATGAAAGGATGCTCAACATCACTAATTATTAGAAAAATGCAAGTCAAAAGTACAATGAGGTATCACCTCACACTGGTCAGAATGGCTATCATCAAAAAATCTACAAACAATAGGACTTCCTTGGTAGGGCAGTGGTTAAGAATCCACCTGCCAATGCAGGGGACATGGGTTCGAGCCCTGGTCCAGGAAGATCCCATGTGCCACAGAGCAACTAAGCCCATGCACCACAACTACTGAACCTGCACTCTAGAGCCCGTGAGCCACAACTACTGAAGCCTGTGCACTTAGAGTCCATGCTCCACAGCAAGAGAAGCCACCACAGTGAGAAGCCCACACACCTCAATGAAGAGTAGACCCTGCTTGCCGCAACTAGAGAAAGCCTGTGCACAGCAACGAAGATCCAAAGCAGCCAAAAAGAAGAAGAATAAAAAAACTACAGACAATAAATGCTGGAGAGGGTGTGGAGAAAGGGAACCCTCTTGCACTGTTGGTGGCAATGTAAATTGATGCAGCCAGTATGGAGAACAGTATGGAGATTCCTTTAAAAACTAAAAATAGAACTACCATATGACCCAGCAATCCCACTACTGGGCACATACCCAGAGAAAACCATAATTCAAAAAGATACATGCACCCCAATGTTCATTGCAGCACTATTTACAATAGCCAGGACATGGAAGCAACCTAAATGTCCACGGACAGATGAATGGATAAAGAAGATGTGGTGCAATGGAATATTACTCAGCCATAAAAAGGAGCAAAATTGGGTCATTTGTAGAGACATGGATGGACCTAGGGACTGTCATACGGAGCGAAGTAAGTCAGAAAGAGAAAAACAAGTATCGTATATTAATGCATGTATGTGGAATCTGAAAAAATTGGTATAGACGATCTTATTTACAAAGCAGAAATAGAGACACAGATGTACAGAACAAACGTATGGATTCCAAGGGGGAAGGAGGGGATGGGATGAACTGGGAGACTGTGATTAACATATAAACACTATTGATATTATGTATAAAATAGATAACTAATGAGAACCTACTGTATAGCTCAAGGAACTCTACTCAGTGCTCTGTGGTGACCTAAATGAGAAGGAAATCCAAAAAAGAGGGGATATATGTATCTATATAGCTGATTCACTTTGCTGTACAGCATAAACTAACACAATGTTGTAAAGCAACTATACTCCAATTCATAAAATAAAATAAAAAAATAATAAAAAATTTTTAAATGAAGAAGAAATTAAGACTTCCCCAAATAAACAGAAGATAAAGAGTTCATTACCACTAGACCTGCCATACAAGAAATGCTAAAGTAAGTCCTTCAAGTTGTGAAAAGATGGTAGATAGCAACATGAAGCTGTACAAAAATATAAGGTTCTTCAATAAAGGTAAATGCATGAACAAATATAGTAACCTGTACTATCATAATTTTGGCAGTACAGTAACCTGCACTATCATAATTTTGGTAGATAGCAACATGAAGCTGTATAAAAATATAAGGTTCTTCAATAAAGGTAAATGCATGAACAAATATAGTAACCTGTACTATCATAATTTTGACAAAAACATTTAAAAACTATAAATCTATGTGAAAGTGCATACTATATATATAAATACATAATTTGTGACATCAATAACATAGAGTGTCTGGGAGGGGGAGCTGTAAAGGAGTACAGTTTTTGTGTATCATTGAAATTAAGTTTTGTTCAGCTTAAAATAAAATGTTATACAGATGAAAAGATGCTCAACATCACTAATTATTAGAAAAATGCAAATCAAAACTACAATGAGGTATTACCTCACACCAGTCAGAATGGCCATCAGCAAAAAGTCACAAAAACTAAATGCTGGAGAGGGTGTGGAGAAAAGGGAGCCCTCTTGCCCTGTTGGTGGGAATGTAAATTGATACCTCCACTGTGGGGAATAGAATGGAGTGTCCTTAGAAAACTAAAAATAGAATTACCGTATGACCCAGCAATCCCACTACTGGGCTTATACCCTGAGAAAACCATAGTTCAAAAAGACACATGTACCCCAATGTTCATTGCGGCACTATTTACAATAGCCAGGACATGGAAACAGCCTAAATGTCCTTCGACAGAAGAATGGATAAAGAAGATGTGGCATATTTATACAATGGAATATTAGCCATAAAAAAGAACAAATTGGGTCATTTGTAGAGATGTGGATGGACCTAGAGTCTGTCATACATAGTGGAGTAAGTCAGAAAAAGAAAAACTAATATCAAATATTACCGCATATATGTGGAATCTAGAAAAATGGTACAGATGAACCTATTTGCAGGGCAGGAATAGAGATACAGGTGTAGAGAATGGACGTGTGGACATGGGGGAGGGGAAGGGGAGGGTGGGATGAATTGGGAGATTAGGTTTGACATAAATACACTACCATGTATAAAATAGATAGCTAGTGGAAACATGTGGTATAGCACAGGGAGCTCTGCTCAGTGCTCTGTGATGACATAGATGCGTGGGATGGGGGTGGGTGGGAGAGAGGTGCAAGAGGGAGGGGATATATGTATACATATAGCTAATTTACTTTGTTGTACAGCAGAAACCAACATAACATTGTAAAGCAATTATACCCCAATAAAAAATAAAAAGCAGATGGAAGATCTTTAAAAAAATAAAATACTATAACTATTTTATGTAATTGCAATAGAAAAAATATATAGAATATACACAAGAGGCAATGAGAAGGGATGCAAAACATATTATTACAAAAAAATCAATTAAACTTAAAAAAGGAAAGCAGTAAGAGAGGGACAAAAAAGCTACAAAACATCCAGAAAACAATGAAAAAGGCAATAGTAAGTCCTTCCCTACCAGTAATTACTTTAAATGTAAATGAATTAAACTCCCCAATCAAAAGACACGGATTGATTGAACAGGTTAAAAATAAAATCCAATTATATGCTACCCACAAGAAACTCACTTTAGATTTAAGGACATACATAGGCTGAAAGTGAAAGATGGAAAAAGATATTTCATGAAAATGGTAAACAAAAGAGATCATGAGTGGCCATATTTACATCAGACAAATGGACTTTATGACCTTTTTTTTTTTTTTTTTTTTTGCGGTACGCGGGCCTCTCACTGTTGTGGCCTCTCCCATTGCAGAGCACAGGCTCCAGACGCACAGGCTCAGCAGCCATGACTCACAGGCCTAGCCGCTCCGTGCATGTGGGATCTTCTCGGACCGGGGCACAAACCCGTGTCCCCTGTATCGGCAGGCGGACTGTCAACCACTGCGCCACCAGGGAAGCCCCAGACAAATGAACTTTAAATAAAAAAACCATTACACAATACAAAGAAAGACATTATATAATGTTAAAAGGACCAATTCACCAAGAAGATATAACAGTTATAAATATTTATTCATCAAACCTCAGAGCTCCTAAATATATGAAGCAAACTTTGACAGAATTGAAGCAAGAAACAGATAACAACAGAAGAATAGTAGGAGATGTCAGTACTCTACTTTCAATACTGGATAGGACATGCAAAACATCAATAAGGAAGCAGGGGATTTGAATAATACTGTAGAACAAATGAACCTAACAAACATATGCAGAACACTCCATATAACAACGGCAGAACATACATTCTTCTCAAGTGCACACAGACCGTTCTCCAGGTCAAACCACGTGTTAGGCCACAAAACAAGTATTAACAAATTCAAGAAGATTGAAATCATATAAAATCTCTTTTCCAATCACAACAGAATGAAACTAGAAATCAGCAGCACAGAGAAAACTGGAAAATCCACAGATTTGTAGAAATTAGACAATACGCACTTAAACAGGAGTCAATAATAGAGATTAGAACAGAGATAAATGAAACAGAGGGTAGAAAAACAATGGGAAAAAACCAACAAAACTAAGTTGTTTTTTGAAAAGATAAACAAAATTAACAAACCTTTAGCTAGACTTACCAAAAAAATGAGAGAGAACTCAAATAAATAAAATGAAAGACGAAATATTACAACTGATACTACAGTTGAATACAAGGGATCAGAAGAGACGGCTCTGAACAATTAAATGCCAACAATTGGATAAGCTAAAAGAAATAGATAAATTCCTAGAAACACACAACCTACCAAGACTGAGTCGCGAAGAAATAGAAAATTCGCACAGACCGATAACAAGTAAGGAGGTTCAATAAGCAATAAAAGTCTTCCCAACAAAGAAAAGCCCAGAAACAGATAGCTTCACTGGGAAATTAATACCAATTGTTCTCAAATTTTTCCCAGAAAATTAAAGAATAAGGAACACTTCCTAACTCATTCCATGAGACCAGCATTATCCTGATACCAAAACTTTGGGGCCTTGTTGACCCTGGAGGGACTCTCCCTCCCAGGGGTTCGCGGATTCCTAGAGATGTAAAGGATTCGCTGGCAAGAATGTCTTTCAAGTGCAAACCAGCCCATCCAGAGCCCACACCCAACCACCTTCTTTATACTTGCTTTCCCCTATTCCCCTGCCCTAATTACGCGAGCTATCCAGGGACAGCCCCTGTGCACAGAACCCACTGAAATTATTCAAACTGGCCAATCTTAAACCTGCTTACCCTGTCTCACCCATTCCTTTCCTCAGAAACCACAATAAAGACTCTACTGTAACTTACATAGTATTTGTACATCAACTATACTTCAATTAAAAGAATAAAATAATTACATGATTAAAAAAAGACTCTTGCTCACAATTTCCACTCCCTCTGCCTCCTGCCCTACCCTGGTGCTTTTCCCTCTGGTTCCCCATGGTGTGGTGTGCCCCCTCCTCTCGGGAACTATGAGTAATAAACTGTCTTTAAATGGCAGTCATCTCCTGATTTGTGGGCTTCACCATTCCTGAATAATAATAAAACTTAGCTTAAAACATGCCCCCAGCCCACTCGCTGACAATTTGGCTTTCAACAGTGCAGGCCTGTGGCTGCCCTTTGCCCACGAAGCCCGCCTCTTGATGCGGCCGTGTTAGTCCATACCATCTCTACCAGGAGCCAGCAGGTCCGACCCTGGCCAAATGCCACTTGTGCTTGTCTTGGGACCCAGTCACTCGCAGCTTACCTACGCTGTTCTCCTCCCATGCACAGGTGGTCTCTCTAAGCCGGGGCTGTCGGCTTTACTTCCATGTCCCCACAAGTCCCAGTGTAGAGCCCAGAGCCCAAAACGCTAAAGGGACACAGATGAGCTTTCTTGCAAGACCAAGCCCCCACAGGTGGGCACGCCTGCTTCCCGGAGCCATCTGCACGGGGCTCCCCTCGCGTGCCTGGGCTCCCTTCCTGCCTCTGCCACACACCATGGGAAACCCTGGGGTTTCCCCATTCATAAAATAAGGTGACAAGCATGCTGTCTTCCTTATGGGGGCTCTGCAAGGCAGGCAGCAAGCACTGGCAAAGAGTGGTGGCAGCACTGTTTCCGCTAAGTTGGACCGCCACAGCCACTCTGGGGTGGGGTCCCTGTGCCACCGTGGGGCCATGGAACTAGGGCTTGGGAGTGAGATCATTGTCTGATATGTCAGGGAGATCCCTGCCTGTGTGGTCCTTCCCCAGAGCCTGCCCATCAACCCATAGCAGGGGCTTCTCTGAGCATGGTGTCTGAGTGTACACCCTGCTACTGGCACCAGGCCTGGGTGATGGCACTGTAAACCTCAAATACTCTCAGAGGAGAGCTCTGCAGCCCCTGACACCTGGGACGGGAAGGTGGCCTACCTTGGCTGGATCCGCGTCAGCCCTCAAGGGGCTATTCTCGGGGTCTGGCTCCTCACTGCTGCCCTCGCCCATATCGCTATCGGCCTCCTCCCGTGGGGCCTTGCCACCTGGGGCTGTCTCCAGGTGCAGCCCTTTGATGGTGGGGCCTGGGCCCGCCTCGCTGCCGTCCTCACAGGAGAAGTGCTCGCCGACCACGCTGCAGGAGGGGCTGTCTATCCCGCTGTCCCGGTTAGGGATCTTAGTGCCGCTGCTGGGCTCACTCACAGAGCCCACGTCCCCCGCAGAGGCCTGGCTGCCAGGGCTCCTGGAGGCAGGGTCACCACAGTGGGCTCCAGGCCCAACAGGGAGCGCTCGGAGCTTCCCCGGGTCTGTGCTTGGATGCTCCAGGGAGGAACTGCTAGGCCCAGCATCTGGCTCCCCCCGGGTGGCAATGGGGGCTGGGGGCATTGAGGACACCCCTCCTGGCTCCATCCTCAAAGTTGAGTTCTCTGAGCTCTGTGAGGGGCTGGCCGGGGTCTTCCTGTCAGGGAGAAATGAACATAGTCAATGCCAGCTGGGCCATGGACTAACCCCCAGGTGGGGCCCTCTGGAGAAAATCAACATGGAGGAGGGGGGCTGGGGCTGAGTGTGAAGTGAACACCCTGGTCAGCCTCAGCTGGGTCCTGACTAGGCAGGCTTTGGGGCAATGGCAAGTGGAAAGCATTTTATTCTAAAAATAAATTTCTTCATTAAAAAAAGAAGGAAGAGAGAGAGGGAAGGAGGGAGGGAGAGAGTGAGAAAGAGAGAGAGAAAGAAAGAGAGAAAGAAAGAAAGAAAGAAGGAAGGAAGGAAGGAAGAAGGAAAGAAGGGAGGAAAGAAGGAAGGAAAGAAAGAAAGAAAAAAGAGAGAGTGAAAGAAAAAAAAGGAGAGGGAGGAATGAATTCTGTAGCGTGAAGCTACCTGCCCCTCAGTGAATTCAGAATATATGTGTAAACGAACAGCAATAACCACCGTGAGCACAGTGAATCTGGTCTGTACTGTGCTTGGGCGTCCGTGGCACTCTATCCTACCATGTAGCTCTGAGGTGAGGCAGGAGCCCCATCGAGACCCTCCCTCAATATCACTGTCGATATTCTGTCTGACAGGTGACCTGTCATTTTCCAGAGACCTGGAGGCTGAGGAGGCTGGATCTTGGTTCCCAATTCCTCTTCCTGCTAAGCACCGGAACTACTTCATGCCCTCACATGGTGCCTCTTCTGGAAACCTTCGTGGAGGAAAGGCACCTTCAAGTGTCAGTCTAGGTGCACAGAGAGGGTCAAAGGTGAGACTAGACTGGGAGGAGATTGACATTCCCCCAAATCTTCCACTTGAACCCCCAGTGGAGCTGCAGAGGAGGTCAGGGACCAGGAGCGGCAGTCACTTATTCCTGGGCAATAGGTGGGTTACCTGAGGTTGTCAGACTCTGCAAGGACACTGAGGTGGAAGGGTGGGTGCCAGGCTCCCTGCTGGCTGTGTTCCGGGTCCTTTGAGTTGGCCAGCCCAGGCCTTGCACAGGGTTGGAGGGCTGGGAGGATTTGCTGAAAATCTTTTTCTTGCCCAGCAGTTTTGAAGTGGAGCAGTTCAGGAGGTTCTAAAAAAAAAAACGTGAAAGGAGAATGAAAACCACCTTCTCCACTGGCACTTGGAGCAGCATGGGTGACAGACCCAGTGCTCAAGGGAGAACATGGAAGGGCATCTTCATGCCACCACCCAGTGCAGGAGACCCCCGGGCCGGTCATAGAGGTCTGCAGGTGGATGGAGCATGGCTGAGTCCCTGGCCCCTGTGCAGCAGCTTCTAGGCCCTGGCTTAAAACTGGGGCCAGAACTGAGCTTGTCCCCAGTCATGCAGTGACTCAGGGAGAAAGGATCCTCTTGAGTGTGCAGTGCCCACTGTGTCTGAGGAGAGCTGGCTGGCATCTACACGTGCCCTCCCAGACACAGGCACTCACTCAGCTCTGCTGCCAGTGGCTTCTTCACACATTCCCCTCCTCCCTTGCTAAACAAAATAAAGAACCATCAGTGGAGATGCAGTTTCCCCTCCCTGCAACACACACAACCAAAAAGGTGTCCTGAAGCCTGACCCTCGGCCACCCATGCAGCAGAAGGGCCTCTGGTCAGAGTGTGCTCAGAAGAGAAGCGTGAACCACCTCTGCGCGTGCGTGGCCTTGAGGGCTGGCGAGGCCCCCGGAGTCAAGCACCAACTCCAGCCCCTGTGATAGTCTCCTACGCTCTTGCCTTCCAGTGCAGTCAGATTTCTTCTGAGTGGACCTTTTTTTTTTTGCGGTACGTGGGCCTCTCACTGCTGTGGCCTCTCCCGTTGCGGAGCACAGGCTCCAGATGCATATGCTCAGCGGCCATGGCTCACGGGCCCAGCCGCTCCACGGCATGTGGGATCTTCCCGGACTGGGACACGAACCCATGTCCCCTGCATCGGCAGGCGGACTCTCAACTACTGCTCCGCCAGGGAAGCCCTGACCTTTCTTTAAGTGACACCAAAACCAGTGCGGGGTGCACATTTAGTATTGGCTACTGCCACATTCTTAAAGAGCTTAATGGGGAGAAATATCAAGATTTCTAAACAGAAAATGCATGCTTTGCTACATTTTTCTCATAGCACAGGTGATAAACTCCAGTTTCCGGAAATCAGACATGACACAGCAGTCAAAATATGCCAGATGGAATGCAGGCCACACTCAGCTTTGGTGTGTCCAGTGCAGCCATCTGGTGCCAGGTGGAGCCTGCTGCAATCACACCTCAGGGATTCCTGCTTCTGGTCAAGATGGAATAACAGAAACTGGAGATACTCTCTCACTGGAAACAACCAAATCATGGATAAAACATACGAAACAACAGTTGACAGACACCTTACACCAGGCAGCAAAGCGCGGTGCTCCTGAGAGGTGGGTACAAGTGCAGTGATCCCTCTCTCACCCCAGCTTCCTGCCCAGAGAAGGGGATCTCAGGTAGACCCCTGAGTAAGGAGACAGAGCTGGGAGTCCAGGAATACGAAGGCAGCTGGAGGTCAGAGGATAGAGCACTAGAGAGAGAGCTGCACAGAGAGAGCGCAGAGAGCTGACAAGGGCCCTCGGAGATGGCTCAGTGCATGTGTGAGGAAACTGCAATGCTGGAGAAAGATCTACTTGAGAGGGTCAGAGGGAACATTACCTGGTGCTCACACAGGGCAGGGAATATGCCTGTTTCCACCAGCTAGACTGGAAACCCCAAGATCCACAGGGAGTTAGAGAACTTGGAAGGGTCTTGCCTCAGTGTGGGGCATAATTAGCCCCATGGTGAGCTCTGCTCAGGTCCCACCTAACAAATACTGATGAATTTTAACAGGAAAGTCCATCTGTTTACAAATGACTTAACTGCCTCCCTAAACAATGCCTAAGGACAATTATAAGAGCACAAACATATTCAGCATCCAGTAAGGTGAGATTTGTAGTGTCTGGCATCCAACCAAAAATTACCAGACACAGAGGGCAGGAATACACAACCCAGAGTGAGGAGAAAAAGGCAGTGAGTTGAAATTGAACCACATATGTTACAGATGTTAGAATTACCAGACAAGACAAGGTCATTAAGGCAGCAGCAGTTACCCGCATTATATTTAAAAGGTCAGTAGAAACATGAAGAATAAAAAAAAGATGCAAATCCAACTTGCAGAGATGAAAACCACACAGTGTGTGATCAGACCCACTGGAAGGGATTGATGGCAGATTAGATATTGTAGAAGAAAAATTAGTGAGTTTAGAGAGACAATAGAAGCTATCTAAAATGAAAGAGCGAGAATGAATTGTGAGATGTGGAAAAACTTTAAGCAGCATAATATCTGTGTAACCAGAATATATATGTGGAGTCTCAAAAAAGGAGTGAGCTTGAAAAATATTTGAGAAAAATAATGACCAAAATTGATACCAATTCTACACAAATCTTTCAACCATTGAGGGGAAAAGAGAATACTTCTGAACAACATGGATGAATCCAGAAATAATCATGCCAGGTGAAAGAAGACAGACAAAAGAAAAGGCACCTACTTTTTTCTCATTTACATAGAATTCTAGGAAATGTACACTAACAGGTGCTGCCAGAAAGCAGACAGGGATGTTGCCTGGAAGGAGGGGTAGGTGTGGTGTGGGGGTTACAACGGAACACAGAGAAGCCTTCAAGGGGTGACAGCTATGCTCATCATCTTGGCAGTGGCGACACTTTCACAGGTGTATATATGTATGTTGAAACGTCAAATTGTACATTTTAAACATATGCAGTTAATTGTATGTTGATTATACCCTGTGGAAGGTGATACCTCTGAGCTGTGCAAACTTGGTGAGTTGCTGACACTCACCAAGTGTCATTTTCCTTGTTACAGAAGGGACAATGAATCATGTAGAGGAGGGTGGTGAGGGGTGTGGCAGGCCCAGAGGCTGGGGAGGCTGGTCTGCCTGGATGCCCTTCAAAGGGAGGAAGTGTGCCTTTCCTCTGGAGGCCCTTTAACCATGACCATCTTATCTTCCAAGGGTTTTAGTGCAAGGGCAGCTGAACCATGCTCGGCCAGACTGGGAAGCCCAGGGCTCAGCATAAAGACATCCTCCAGGGAGCAGAGTACGTGGTGGAGGAAGGTCCTCGTTGCAGAGCAACCTTCCTAAAGATCAGACGACCCTCTGATCTGATTTGGGAAGCCACAGGATACAGCCCACAGCCTCGCTTACCTCAGGACTGGTCTCCCTGCTGCCTGTCCAAGGCCAACGTGAGTGCAGGGCAGGCCAGTCCAGTTCCAGCCTCCCCTCCACACTGCTCAGAGGAGCCGGGGGCTAAGGTAGGGTTGGGGGAGAGGAAACACATGTTCAAAGGTGCCCAACATACACACATATAAACACACACATGCCTCCACACGTGTATACACATATGCACATGCACACATACACAAATACATATAAACATATATCCAATTATACATACACACCCACACACCCCATGTGTCAGGAGATGTGCTGAATGCTTTTGTACCCTTGCTCAGTCACAATCACCAAGGTGGGTGACATTCCATGTTTCAGACAAGGATGCCAAGACTGACCCTGGCCATGCTGGCCTGGGGTAATCAGCACCCAGGAGCTGGGTCCCCCAGACATGCTGCTCTGAACCCCCTGGACTGGGCTCCGGGCTCATTCTGACATGCCCAAGGCCAGGGACGTGTAATCATGGAGGAGCCAAGGAGCATTTGTCATTTCTGTCTTCCCAGCCACTCAGCTCTCCCTTTAGAAGCCCTGAGCTGAGGGAGCCCACCCTAGGTGAGTTGAGCCTGCTGCCGAACAGAGGACCCAGGGCCCCTGACACCCGAGGCTGCCACCACCTAGCATCAAAGGCCCCAAACCTGGGACTGGGGGAGGTGTGGGGACTGGAGAAGTACAGAGAAATTAAATGTGCCCCACTCTCCAGTGCGTTGTGGCCCGTTAAGTGACTCCATCCACAGTAGCCAGTTGGATGGGGTGGCATGAATGCAGTGGTGTCTGCCCTGGAGTCTCTGAGCCACTTGGTAGCTGCCTGAGATGGGCAGGGATAGTCTTACAGATGGGCCACAAGTCCGCTCCACCTGCCGCTGGACGTCCCCACCTTGGAAACAGTATAGGAACCCCCACTAAAACCACCATTATGCCCATCTCACTTGCTGCCTGTCACCTGGTACCCTGGAGGCCCCACGTGGGCAGAGACCTCGGCTGTCTTGTCACTGACATGGCTTAGTGGGCCCGGCACGTGGGGCCCCAGCTGAGAGCTGGCAGCAGCCATCAGATGTGTGAGCCTGAGAAGAAGACTTTGAAACAGTTCCAGCCCTCACTGGCGACAGTCCCAGAGAAACCCTGAGTGAGAGCCATGGGAATGCATCCCACGAGCCCCAGAATCATGAGAGATGACAATCCTTGGTGGGGTTGCTCTTTACCCTACCATGTCCAGGTGGTTGGTTACGTGAAGGAGGTAATTCAAACAATACTGGAAGCACCATAGGGCAATACCAGAAACTTCTGTGCTGCACACACCTACACGCAGGTTGCAGGCTGGGAGACAAAGCTGCAGAAACCCACAAGGCTGTATTAGCAGTGACAAAGGTCTGGCTGCGCTGGCCATGCCAGATGTAACAATCAATGACATGTCAGCAAAGCTGCCCAGGGACCCAGGGGTGCCTGCACTCCAGTGTCAGGATCCAGAAGCTCAATACTTGCCTTGGGGCCTCAGCCCGGGAAGCGCTCTGGCTGCAGCTGGTACAGTCTGCGTTCTCCATCCTGTGTGCTGAGAACACAGAGGTGGACACAGGTACTGTGGGGTGCCACATGCTTCAAAATTCGCTGGGGTCAGTGGGACCTCGGGGTGGGATGGGGCCAGCAGAGTGGGGAGGAAAGGAAACGGATCAGCACAGCACCATCCCAGCTTGCTGGGACGCCCTGACCAGATGTTCCCCAAACAGTTCACACCATCACTTTAAAAAGTTACTGTTATTTTTTTAAACCTCATGAGTGATGGGTCATTTTTTTTTTTAAGGAAACCTAGATATTATGGAAAAACAAAAAAGAAGCAAAAGTTACCTGTCCGTTCTAGTACTGGGATACTGGTGAGTGGGCAGGGGCCTGTGGGCTGGACAGCGGGGGTGTGAGGTAGGTGGGGGTCCTAACGCTCCTAGGTATGCTGCAGCTTTTCTTAGAGAAGCTGCATTTGTTTCAACACCAAATTCCAACATGAATCCCTTATGTCCTCAAGAACACATTTCTCCCAGAAGAATTGAAAGCAGAGACTCGAACAGATGTTTGCCCCCTGTTCACATGTGAACAAAGGTTCAGAGCAGCATTTTTCACAGTGGCCAAAAGGTGGAAGCCTACTTCAACATGAATGAACCTCGAGGAAGTGCTGAGTGAAACAACCCAGACACAAAAGGATAGATATTAAGATTCCGCTTGTGTGAGGTACCTGGAGGGGGCAAATCATAGAGACAGAAAGTAGAATGGTGGAGCTGAGACTGGGAATGGGGAGTTAGTATTGAATGGAATAGATTTTCATTTTGGAATGATAAAAAAGTTCTGGAGATGCATGGTGGCGATGGTGCATAACAACGTGAATGTACTTAATGCCACTGGACTGTACACCTAAAAGTGGTTAAAATAGTAAACTTTATGTTATGTGTATTTTACCACAGTAAAAAAAATAAAAAAGCTTTTAAAAAAAGGAATGCATTTCAGAAAGGTTTGCCTAGAAAGTTCTATAAATTAGGGTTAAAGTGACAGTGATTCAAAAGCACTGAAAACTTACTCCCTGCCCTGCATTCCTGTCACCCTGGGCCTCAAACCCAGGCTTTTTCTCCACTCACCCCCCCGGAAGCCTCGAGGCCCACAGTGACGTGCGGTTGTGGAGAGGCCTGGCCCTGAGCAAGAGCTGCCTGTAAACCTCTCACCCCGCTGCTGATGCATCGTCACCCTACACTGCCCACGCTACTCCTCAGGAAACATGGCCCCCAGGGAAGGGCCTCGAACAGACCTGGGAGGTGGTTGGATGGTTGGACTGTGGCCCACGCTC
The DNA here is from genome assembly GCF_039906515.1 of Pseudorca crassidens. Classification (NCBI taxonomy): domain Eukaryota; kingdom Metazoa; phylum Chordata; class Mammalia; order Artiodactyla; family Delphinidae; genus Pseudorca; species Pseudorca crassidens. The sequence goes on from NC_090302.1 coordinate 89,429,501, forward strand.
TGCGTGGCTCCGGCTCTGACCTCGGCCTCCAGACCATCTTTTGGTCCCCCATCTGACGAGGTGAGGCTCAGAGACAGCTCATGGCCCAGCACAGAACATGGGTATCATTATTAGAGGCTCAATACATGATTGTGGGGAAAAGGCAGGATGATTTCCCGGTTGATTACACTCCTGGGACCACAGGTGCCTCACTGGGAGGGAGGTGGGAGGGCTAGAGCCCCCTGCCCACCAGGGAGGGTCAGCCAACTCCAGCTATGGAGGCCCTGCCTGGACTCCTCCCTGCTCTGACCCCAGGCCGTCTTCTTGGGCCTATGGGGGCATGACAGCCCCCATGGATTGCACGATGCATCTTTGGCCCTCCTGCGTGGATCCAGGGAGGCAGCAGCACAGTGGGCCTGAGGCCCTGCATCCAGAGTGATCAGTTTCTACCACTGATTGACCCAGTAACCAGAGATAAGCTCAACTTCCCCAAACCTCAGTTTCCTTGTCTGTAAAATTGGACCCAACAACAGTCCTGCAAAGGTTCTTAAAGCTTGAGGCAGTGCACAACACTCTACCCTCAACTGGCCATGTCATACATTTTTAGTGGCCCTAAATGACAAACATGGGCAGGACACCTCACCAGGGTGATGGCCTTCAGCCATTAGCATCGCCTGAAGCTCCCAGGTCCCCTGTCACAGGGCCTGCTCAGCTGCAGTAGGAGTTGTGTGAAATCACACAATGAGCCCAGTAGTGATGACGTGTGCCCAGAGCTGGATTGACAGAAACTCAGGGAACGCACTGGGTGCAGTGTAAGGAGCTATGACAAGAGGGGTTACATGCAGGGCTGCACTGTGCGCAGGGTGGTTGTGCCTGGGAAACAGACCACTGCACTGTTTCTTTCTTTTTTTTTTTTTGGCTACACTGCGTAGCATGTGGAATCTTAGTTCCCTGACCAGGGATCCAACCCATACCGCCTGCGTTGGCAGCATGGAGTCTTAACCCCTGGACTACCAGGGAAGTCCCTGCAGTGTTTCCACTTAATCTTTTTACTTATGTATTTACTTAATATTTTTCTTTATTTCTTATTTTTAAATTTTCTATACTTATTTCTGTTTCATATTTTGTTTCTGTTTTTATTTTACTTTCATCTAGAAGGAGTATAAATATAAACACTACAGACACTGTACATTACCATACATTAAAAGCAACTATAAAAATAAAGTCACAACCTTTGAAATAAAAAATAAATCCTTCCTTGCATAGGCAGGTAGATGTGTGATAAAGCAAATAGAATCTCAGGAGGGGACATTGTAAAATTCTTGGAGCTTTGCTGTATGTTTGAAATGTTTTGTAATAAAGCTTTTGGGGAAAAAAGTTGATCTCTGCAGTACCCAAGACCTCCAGGCCCACACTTGGGGTGGGGCAAGGGGGGGTCCTTGTTCCATTCTGACCTCCTCCATTGGGCACCCTGGGCTCACTACATACTTCTCTCTACTTTTGATTATGTTTGAAATTTTTATTTAAAAAAGTAATGAAACAAAACAGATAAGAACTTTCCAACAGCTTCCGATTGACACTGAAATCCTTGAGCACAGATGTAACTCTGCCGCTCCTTCCACACTGAGCCACCTCAGGGACCTTTGCAAGGTGCTCCCTCTAGAGGAACAGCCTGGCGCAGCTCCCTGAACTCACTCCCTGCTCTGTGACAGGCCTTCCCCCCAGATGAGGCCGCCCCTCCTCCATCCCCGCTACTCCTCCAGGCTCACCCACACCTCCCACCTCCACTCCCCACTGGCTGCAGCCCACACAGGTGGAAATCTCACCTCCTTCACATGGTCCCCCACCTGGCAAACAGCAGGACTCAGTAAGCATGTTCGGTGAGGAAGTGAATAGATGAATTTGAATCGGCATCGCAAGCGGTCTTATTTCCCTTCTAATATGTACGTTTACAAAACCATACAAAAATGTCCTCTGGCTGAGTCCAAATTTTGAAAATATAAAATGCAAATCAATATTACAGAAGGTCAAATCCCACCTCCTACAGTCCATCACTCGACAGCCCCACGGTCGTCTCATCTAACTTCACAGTGACCCTGTTAGGTAATTACACAGAAAGGGACACCCAGACAATGGATTCACCTTCCTAAAGCCACACACCTGCACCAGCAAGAGCTCTGTGTCCTGGGCACCGAGGGGCTCCAAGTGGGCCCCACCAAAACCCCCAGAGCTGATGTGTAAGGACAGCCACCATCCACTTCACTGGGGACCTAGGTGACCAGTCATCACACATCGGGACTCAGACAGAGGGGACAGTATCCCAGACAGATGGAACAGCATTACAGACAGAGGAAACAGCATCCTAGGCAGAGGAAACAGCCTCTCAGGCAGAGGGAACAGAGCCTCAGACAGAGGGAACAGCATTGCAGACAGAGGGAACAGCATCTCAGACAGAGGAAACAATGTCCCAACAGGGGAAACAGCATCCCAGACAGAGGGAATAGAGTCTCAGACAGAGGGAACAGTGTCCCAGGAAGAGGCAACAGCATCTCAGGCAGAGGGAACATTATCTCAGACAGAGAGAACAGCATCTGAGGCAGAGAGACCAGTGTCCCAGACAGAGGGAACAGCATCAGATACCATCAGACAGAGGGAAGAGCACAAAGCAAATAAGAGTCAGCCAGGCCATCTGAAGAGCTGACAGTGTGCCTAGGTGGGTGAGCCCAGAAAGGGAGGGGATGGGACCTGGTTGTTGGAGCCAGGATGGATCTCATAGCTGTGGGTAGCCAGGGGGTCATGCAAGTGAGTGACACCCCATCCAGGTTTGGATTTCACATCTCGGCTATGGTTAATACTGCCCCAAGGTTACATTTTTACCCCTATGTTCACCCACTTTTTCATGGACCTGTTTCCTCATCTGTCAGTAGAGTCATCAGAGCCCACCTGGAGAAGGTGGCAATGATGCCGCAAGGCAGGTGCTCCTGGCACTGGATCAGCGACTCTTCCATGGTCACTGTTCTGGGTCCAGGGACACCCGCCACCCTAGGTTCTCAAGGGGCTCCGGGCAGCAAAGCCTCACCCTTCCTCTGGGGCCTCACTACCACATCTCAGCTTTAACCCCAACAGACCCACCACAGTCCAGGCTTCTGTGTGTGCAGAGCACACAGTCTTGTCCAGCTTTGCGAGGCACTGCATATTTGGAGGTGCTGGTTTTTGTGCGGAGACAGACATCAGCCCAAGGAGCGGAACCAGGGCCTCTGGCCTCCTGCACCCAACCAGCTGGAGACAAACCACTTCCTCCCCTTCCGCACCCGGCCCCACCCAGCCCCAGGGCCACTTGCCAGTCAAGCTGTCAGGCTCCAAAGGTTTGAGTTTGCCCGGCTTGGCGTCTTGCAGTCCATGGTCTAGGGCAAACGGTGGGCCTCAGTTTCTCTGTGACCTTCAGCTTCCTCTCCTGAAAGAACGGCGGAGCGAGGTCACCCTGGGCTTTGTCTGAGGACTAATCCAAATAATAGCAGAGCTGCCCCAAGCACATCCAGCCTCCAGGGGGCTGTGCTCACCTCCGGAGCCCGGCACCACTCAGACCCCAGTTCACATACAGGAAAACTAAGTGGTAGAAGCATCTGTCCAAAGTCATAAGCTGGGGGAGGGGCTGCAAGCCAAACGTCCCAGTTGGCCACGAACACCAGCAGGGCACCAGCCACCTGCTGCCCCATGCTCAGTTTCCCCTCTCCAGTGGGGTCTCAGAGAACCCCAGGCCCAACTTGCCACCTCCCAAGGGGACTCCACAGCACCTCACCGACTGCAAGAAGCTGTAAATGGGCTGGTGGTCAGCAACCACAGGGACTCCCACACTACAAACCCCAGAGGGTCCTGGGAGCCAAGTGTTCTGAGTGCAGTCGCGCCCTAGAACATGTCCACTCTGTACAACGGGCACAAACACAGCTGCCTCTGGTACCCCATGGCTGCCCATGAGCCTCCCCCAGTCTGCGAGCCTCTCACAGGTGGTCCGCCCACCACCCTGCACTGTCTGGGCACAGTGTGGGATTCTGAGGAGGCCCTGATGGGCTTGGCCTTCCTTCCTAGTAGCACTATCATGGACAGGCCCTGTCTGTCAGTACCTAAAATGCAGATTGCAGAGGAATCTTCTGGAGCCCCCACCATGTGGAAAGACCTAGCCCCCTAAGGACCATGTTTGGGACCCTTCATCTGTCCTCCGTAGGCCCAGCCTACGCAGGGACCCTGGCCTCAGGTTCATCTTTGCTAGAGTCTAAGCCACTGCAGATGACACCCAACACTGTCCTGGCAAGTGTGCTTGTTTGCTGTTCGATGATGCCCACAATAACCTGACTTGTTACAAATCATGCCAGAGGCACCACAGGAAAACAAAGGGACACAAGACATCACTCAGCGGCACCACGGCAGCTTCCTGCCTTGAAAACATCCGACCCCGAATGGGTCCTGCTCTGAACTTCCCCTGACCCTGAAAGTACCCCTTACAGGACCAGCACAGGCTCTCAGGGCTGGCGAAGACCCCAAAGCCAGCACCACTCACCTGTCTTCTGCGGCACACACACTTCTCTCCAGGAGTGACTTCAGACAGCAGCAAAACACAACTTCCTTTTGCTGGTTTTCGCAATATGGGTCACTAAACGACAGTGCATTTGCATTTCCGCACTATCACACATCCAAGCTCACTGGTTCTCCCCCTGCCTTATTTGCAAAATTACAGCCCAAACCGGCTGGAACGCTGTCCAAGGCCCAGGCCATCCTGGCCTGTGTTGGTTTAAAGTTTAACAGACTGCTTGGGTGTCCCTGAGTTGTTCTGGGCGTGGAGGCTGCAGCCATTCTGCCTCTGCCTCTGTGGGTTTTTCTAAGCAGACCTCCAGGCGCCTGTCGCTCAGACCCTCAGAGAGGGGTCGTCAGTGGGTTCAGTGCCTGAGCGGTGGGGCTGGCCCCAGACCACACAGGCAGTGGCCCCTAGATCAAAGAAAGGGCCCAATGGGCCCCCAGAGGCTTCTTCAGGTCTTCTTTGGTGGGAACGGTGAAAATGGCCACAGACGGTTGGAAAATTGAGAGGTCCCACTGAAAACAGATTATTTCAAGATGCTCCCGGGGTGAAGCCACTTCCTGTGGAGACCTTCCCGCCACTTCCTGTGGAGACCTTCCCGCCACTTCCTGAGGAGACCTGTTCCACAACGGATGCTCCAGCCCCACCCCAGCACCCACAGGAAGGGCTCCATGACTTCTAGGGTGAAAGTAAATATACAAAGATACAGGATTCCTACAAGGCTTAGACCACGAATTCTGACCTAATTTAATTGATGGATTCTTCATCCAGGCTTACATGCTTTTTAAAAAACAAAGCAATTTCTCTGGGCCTTAGTTTCCTTGTTGTTGCAGGGGTGTCACCATAGAGCCCCCCTCAGAGGCAGTACCTAACACACAGGGATCATGTGAGTGTAACGAATGAAACAATCGAAAGGGCCAGTTAATGAGATAATTTCTCCAGCCCACCCTGACCTCCCTTGGCAGGGCACACAGCCATGTTTCTCCATGAGTTCCTAAGTGATGCCCACACCAGCTGGAGAAGGGACTTGCTTCCGCCCTCAGTTCTACTAAATATTTACCCGTTGTTTGGGAGGGGGTAGGCTGAGACATGCTACCCACTTTCACCTCCAGATAGTCTTCCTTTCAACCAAAGATCTGAAGAATTGTACAGCTAGGACACTGATGAGCTCTTACTCACCTCCATGAATAATTGCAGTGAAAGCCACCATGCACCAGACCCTAGGAGTATGGCCACCCTGGACCCAGGCCCAGCTCTAGGATACCTAGGTTCATCTCCCTCCAGGAATCTGAAGACCAAGGTGAGGATGAGTTCCATCTGGCCCCCAGCCATTGCTGAGGACTCAGAGTAGCCTGGCCAGCAGGTGACAGAAGACAGGGTGGCCTGTGTTTCAGGGGCACCTGGTTTCACGTCCTGGCTCACAGGTTGTGTGACCTCCACACATCACTGAGCCCCTCGGAGCTCCAATTCTTCTCATAAAATGGAGATAATACAGGATGCGTGGTTGGAGTTTTTGTGAGGAACGAGAGCCTGGCCTGTGGCAGATTGACCACTGGAATGCTTCCAGCCCAGGCTGGGAAGGACAGTGCCTGCCACCATCCTCCAGCACAGCCCTTCCCCTTGTTGACATCCCTCAGACAAGAGAGTGGCAGGGGGACTCCATCAGGACATGGAGACCCAAGCCCAGACTCTGCTGTACAGAACTGGCCTAAGAAAGCAGAGATGAACCCTGGCAGCACAGCATCAGACCAGGTATAATGACCCAAAGGTCATGTGGTGGCGGGGCTTGGCCAAAAAGCAGAACTGGGGTGAAGTACCCTCTCACCCTGAGATGGGGGTCTCCACTGGGGGGTGACACCATCCAACAAGAAGTGTGCTTGTGGCAGTCAGCTCCCAAGATGGTTCCTGGTGATCCCAGTCTTCTGCAGCCACGCCCCCTTTGAATAGGGTTGACACAGTAATGCAGCCAATAGGACACTGCAGAAATATCGAGGGTGACTTCTGAGGCCAGGTCACCCATCACATCGCAGCTTCTGCCTTTCTCTCCTGGGTCAGTTGCTCTGGGGGAGCCAGCTGCCATGTCATGATAGTGCTCAAGCATCTCAGAGGAGAGCCCCATGTGTGGAGGAGCTGGGCCCCCAGCCAACAGCCAGCACCAACTTGCCATGAGGGAGTGAATTACCCAGAGTCAAGTCTCTGGGTAAGACTGCAGACTCACAAGAGACCCCAAGCCAGAGATAAACTGTATCCAAATTGCTGACCCACCAAAACTGAGTTGGTAAGTGTTTACGGTCTTTTTAAGCCACTAAGGTTTTGGGCATTTCGTTATGCAATAATAGATAGATCTGTTATGCAATGATATAATATGGTCATCAGGAAATGGGCATCACCTTAAGGTCAGGGGGCATCAGCCCAAAGTGAAGAGGTGACTACAGGGTATTAATGGTACACATTCCTATTTCTCTATCCAGTTATTTCATCAGTGACCCAATGGTCCAAATTGTTTCCTCAACCCTGAAGGGTTCCCTGGTAACAATGGTGAAGATTCTGTCATTCACTCTCGATGGCCCTGAATAGCTTCACAAATCAGAGGCTCTTCAGGGGAAGGCCAAGTGCCCCAAACCGTCATCCCTCTGCCCGTCCATCCTCCAAAGGGGATGCTCACTCCTCCCCCAAGCAGCTCACTGCACAGGGGGCAACACTGATCAGGAGGGCTCCCCCTACAGCCCCTGCTCTGCCCCAGAAACCCCCAGGCCCACCTACCAGGACAGCTGGCAAGGACCTGGGGGCGGCCCTAGGTCTGAGGCAGGCAGAAGAACCCTGAAAGCAGTCACCAAAAGGGACTTGTGTGGAACCAAAGGCTGGAGAGAACGGGTGAGCAGAGACCTTTCTACCAGGGGGAATGTTCACTCATTTCACTCAAGAGGTGATCCAAAGGGAGAGTGCCTCAGGCCAACCATAAGAAACTGGTCTTGGGGACATTGAATGGGGCAGAGCCCACATCCCGAGGTGGGGCTGCTGCCTAGCTCTCAGCCCTCACAGAGGAGAGTATGGGGCAGTCTCTTGGAATAAGGGACAGGCCGGCGCGGAACCCAGAAAGGTCTTGTGATACGATTTATTTTGTGTTATGATCCCTACTCATCTTGTGTGAAACGCATAAGATTTAAGCTACATTAAGTAATTCAAGATGGAGTCACAGTGGTGAACGTGAGTTTCCATACTGGTTGTTTTGAAACGTCCAATACAGGACTGTGAGCGTGATACACTGAGAGTGCAATATAGATAAGGAGCTTGTTTGGCAACATCCTTGGAAAGATTTCGGGAACAGAGGGGTGACTAATAGAGACAAAACTCCCTGGGGTGTAACCATGACACCTTACTGACTTCTTAAAAGTTGAGACCACTGAACCAAATGACTTAAAGGCTCTTTGCTGGAGGACCCGCCTCCACGCTGCTGAGAGCTGTTCCAGACGGACCTGCCGGAGGCTCTGTTGGAGCAGAAGCGACTTTCCACTCACACTTGTCAAGACACCCGTTGCTGGACCAGAGACTGCTGCTGGTGCTGAGATGCCTCCTTCCGGGACTTGTCCCTGGAGTGGTTCATTACCCCCTTTCCTGTTTTCTCCCTACTTTGACTAAGCTCTGTTGTGTGTTGATTGTGTGCAATAAACCGAGTGATTCGTGAATTGAATGTTAGCTACATTTCATGTATCTCCAATCCCGTGATTCTTACCTGACTTTACTGTTGTGCCCTTCAACAAACAGGTCTGTACGAAGAACAGTGGAAAGCGTGAAGAAAGAGGCCTTGGGGGTTAAGTCCAGGGTTTATGGAGTCTCTCTATAAATTTGTTTGTCTCTCTGTACATCTGTACATTAATTTCCTGCCCAACCCTGAACTCCCTGGTTCTCCATTCACTCCGAGAGTGCTGTGTCCCAGCTTGAGGAACAGAGGTCATCCAAAATGAGTATTTTTTGTGTGTGTGTGGTACGCGGGCCTCTCACTGTTGTGGCCTCTCCCGTTGCGGAGCACAGGCTCCGGATGCGCAGGCTCCGCGCCCATGGCTCACGGGGTCTAGCCGCTCCACAGCATGTGGGATCTTCCCGGATCGGGGCACGAACCCACCTCCCCTGCATCGGCAGGCGGACTCCCAACCACTGCGCCACCAGGGAAGCCCGAAAATGAGTATTTTTATAGTATAAAATATTGAACATGAAATGGCCACATCTGGTTGTTTCTTATTTGCACTTCCTTGAGTGTGAGGAGTACAGGACAGTACCGCCTCCACTTTCTTCTGGAGAGTGAAGTGACCACATCTTATCACTCCCGACCTCCCCGGCTGATGGTGGGCCATGTTGTCAACACTGGACAATGGGAACGACATGCCCCCTTCAGGCCTGGCCTCTCAAAAAATGCCCACGCAATCTTCCAGCTCCCTCTTCCCCATCTGCCAGGCAAATGCATGGAAGTCAGGCCAGGAGCCACCAGATGGAGAGGACTGGACCCCAGACTGTCGATGAGCTAAGCTGGACCTTTGTCCCCCAGAACCCATTCTCCCTGGGGACCTGAGTTAGGGCTGGTCACAAGGGAAATTTGCCCATGATCGGAGAGATGAAAGTGAAACGGTGCCTCCCTTTCTGGAAGTCATTGTGATTAGATGAGAGAGACCCAAACAGGAGTGCTAGCAGGTTCCAGCTCATCCCCATTCCTCTCTCTCTCTGTCCCACTCCGCATCTCCCAACAACCACCATCAACCCAGCCCCAGAAGCAGGGTCACAGCCTTCCTCGAGTATCTCCACCAGTCCCCCTTCATGGTTCTGGTCTGCTGGTAGGACCCTTCTTTCCCAGCTGGTATTTAGTAAGCACATGCCTGAGCAAGACTCTGCCTGGGCTGGATTTGTGGGGTAACTTGGCACCCACAGGCCCACCCCAAATGCTGCTCAGAATAAGATCAACCACCAGGGTGCATCCTCCGGTCATGCAAGGGTGTCCCTGGCTGTGGACATCAGATGGCCCCAGAATGTGCAGGATCAAATGTGTGGCCAGGCCTCACTGAGGTTTTCCTGCAGACGCAGAGGCCAGGGGACAGCAAAGGCACTAGCTCTGGGCAAAAGTTACCTCTCACCTATACTGTATGTGTCATTGAGCTTTGCGATCATATCTAAGCCCCGTATGAGACTCTGATGTTTAAGACTCTTTCCTATGGGGACAAATTCAGAGTTTACTCATAGCCGCCAGCAATGGAAAAGCCCCTGTTAGAAAAGGGGGTGCCTAACCCACCTGCGTACATTCTGAGTGGACGCTCAGAGATCCCATCAAATCCTCTGTCTCTAAGCAGAGCAGAGAACAGAGCCTCCAGTCTCCTTGTCACCAGGAAGTGGCAGGGCTGGGGGTAGCCCTGTCTTCTTGCCTGTGCTGATCTGAGATGACCTAGCTCTTGCTGTCCTTCAGTACTGTAGGTGCCAGCGACCTCTCCCAGGACACTCTTGTGAACCATCAGGTGGACACTCTGGACCAAGGGTGTTGGGCAATTGGTGCTTCAGTACTGGGCAACTTGGGAGACACACGGAGCAGCCACTCTTCTGGGTCCTCCAAGAGCTGTCAGCCCACTGGTCTCCCATCAGAGCCCCTCAGCACTGCTGCTGGCCCCTGCATGCACTCCCTGCCCCACGGTCCTCTCTGTGTCCTTGGGGATCAGGCCAAAACCACACGCCAACACCACTTCAGTGTCCCTGATGGCGTATCCTGTGCCAACACAATGACCCAGAGCAGGCATCAACAAATCCCTCCTCACCGGCCAGGCAGCAGGCAGTCCTCACGGCACAGCAGTATGGAACCAAGAAAATGGCCTGCAAAGTGGTCATGACCAAAGGGGAAAACTACCATTTTCCAGGACCTTTAAAAATGTTTTTCAGAACATTGAAAATCTCTCACTGTTGCTATAAATATAGAAAGATGAAAAATGGTAAAACCAACATTTATTCAATATGCCGTGACAAGACATTAGAAACATTAAGACAAGGTGTTTTATTTCCTTGTATAAAAACTTATACAAAGAGAACCTAATTCTCTCTTCTATCATTTAGTAGAACTCTGGGCACGTATAACATTAAAATCCAATATATTCCAAGAGTGAAACCTAATGTAAACTATGGACTTTGCATGATTATGACCTGTCAATGTAGGTTAGTCAATTGCAACAAAGGTACCACTCTGGGGGAGGTGCGGGGGTTGTTAATGAGAAGGCTATGTATGTGTAGGGACAAGGGGTATATGGGAATATCCCTTTTCCCCCTTAACGTTGCTGTGAAAGAAAAACTACTCTTAAAAAATAAAAGCTTAAAAAAAAATTTTTTTAAATACAATACACTAAATATAATATGGTACCCCAGATTGGATGCTGTGAAACCTGACTACAGACTGCAGTTTATGGTATTCTACCAATGCCAATCTCTTGACAAATGGAACCTGGTTTTGTAAATGCCCGTGCTGGAGCAAGCTGGGTGAAGGGTATAGGAACTTGTATTATCTTTGCAGCTTGTCTGTATATCTAAAATTACTCCATAATAAAGAGATTATAAATTCAGTACTGGATATTTTAATGAGATGGAACAGTCCTGTTGCGAGGCCATGAGCAAGTTAGGCTTTCTCACAAAATCTTGTCTCTTATGGCATTTCACATTCTAAATAACTTCCTGGCTCATGTGTCAATCAGTGAGGCAGCATGAGGGACAAAAGGATGATAAAACCAGCTACCAGATGTAAAGTAATTTGTTTGCTGTTTATCAGACTTATACATGTGGAGTTAGATGAGTTAATCTGACAAAACCTAAATTTGGTTTTATTCCAAAATGGTTCAGTTTTTTTTTCTGTTTTTTTTTTAAGATTCAGATGGCTGATCTGCCATCAGATGAGTCATTCTCCATCATTTAGTCCAAATAAGGGTGTTGGGGGTGGGGGGTGGTGAGTGGAACTGTGGAATGATCCAGAAGCCAGTAACTCTGGGCAAAGGGCAGGAATAGATAATCATAGAAAAGGAAATGTGAGTGGTTCTTAAACGCCTCACACATAATGAGAGAACTACAGATTACAGCCACACTGAGATACATTTTCTCCCCGTCAGATTGGCAAAGACTGGAGGAGGGGGGAGGTGAGGCTGTGGGAAGAGGCTCCTTCCACACGGTGGATGGGAGGGTGAAAGGACACATATGCCCTGAATTCAACTCTCCGGAAATCAGTTCTGCAGGCACACAGTGTTGCCCAGGTACACAACAACAGTGTGCCAGGTGGTTCCCTGCATCGGGGCTGGTAAGAGCAAGTCTGGAAACAACAAAGACCCACCTAGAGAGGACTTGCTAATAAATCACATGGCCACCTGCTAACTGCAGAGGGAAATTTACACAATGGGGGGATCTGGCAAAGCGACCTCAAAGGATGATGCAGCTAGTCACTAAAATGAGATGACCAGAGCCTGAGTGACACAATGGGAAGTACCTAGCCACAAAACGTTCCATCCGTGAGCTATGAAAGGTTTTTTTTTCAAATGGTTCTGACAAAAAAAAGTCTGCCTATGTATACAGAGAGAGACAGCAAATATGGGGAAATATTGACACTTGGTGAATCAATTCTTACAATTTTTCTGTAAGTTTGAAAATGTTTAAAAACAGTTTAAAATGGTTATCTATAGAGAACAAGAGGAAAGGGGTGAATGAAGATAGGGGTGGGAGTGAGACTTCTCTTGTAGCTTTTTGTTTTTTTAGCCATATAACCATGTAACCTAATTTTATTTTAATCATTTTGTAAGACTAAGATAATTAAAACAAACAAAAAGATTCTACTTCCTCTCATGGCTGTCTCTATGACAAAGCACAGAGCCAAGACGTGAGATAGCACTCCACAGGCACCAAACACTGGAGGTTGGCTTGGAAAGGGTCAGAGTAGTGCCTGAGGTGCACCACTCCCCCACCCCCCACCACCTTGTGGGAGGCAGTCTGGAGCCTCGACCAAAACAAGGATGACAATACACAGGTCACCCCCTTCCACACAGCTCTGCCCGCTCCAGGTGTCAATCCTTCATGTTCACACAGATGAGCAAGGACATGCAGTACAGTCATATTTGTAATAGGGGAAAATTGGAGGTGTTCTGGATGTCCAACAATAGAGAACCAGTTCAATAGATTACCACAGCACAAGTCTTACTATAAAATATAAAATGATTTAATTTATTAAGTAAAATCATTACTATAATAATAAGATTAAATTAAATAAAAAATCAAGACAGTGTGATATTAGCATAGGGATAGAGAAATAGATCAATGGAACAGAATAGAGTCCAGAAATAGACTCACATTCACATGATCAAGTTGATTTTCAGTGAAAGTGCCAACACTTGTCAATGGGAAAGGAAAACCCTCTCAACAAGCTGGAATAAGTGGTTATCTACATGGAAAAATGAACCTTGACCCTCCACTCACACCACACACATAAAAATAACTGGAAATGAATCACAGTCTTAACTGTGAACAATAAAACTAAAAAGGTTCTAAAAATAAATAGTTGAAAACATTCATGCATTCAAGGTAAGCAAAGATTTCTTAGGCTATAAAAGGCACTAGCCATGTAAGAAAAACTTGACGAACTGAACTTCATCAACATGAAAAACCTGTGCTCATCAAAAACCTGTGCCCATTAAGAAAATGAAAATGCATGCCACAGACTGAAAGCAAATATTTGTAATACATCTATCTGACAAAGGACTTGTGTCCAGAATATATAAAGAATCCCGACAAATCAATAAGAAAAAAGACAAATGATCTAACAAAAAAATAAATTTGAGGAAAAGACTTAACGAAGCACTTGACTAAGAAAAGTTATCTAAATGGGCAAAAAGCACATGGGAAGGTGCTCAGCATCACCTTTATCAGGGAAATGCAAATTAAATTCACAATGAGATATCACCATGCCCTACCAGAATGGCTACAATGAAAAATACTGACAATACTAAGTGTTGACAAGAATGCTGAGCAAACAAAACTCACACAGTGCTGGTGGAAGCATAAAATTGTACAACTGCTTTGGAAAACTGCTTGGCATTTTCTTATGAAGTTAAACATACATTTGCCCTGTGACCCAACAATTCCACTCCTAGGGGAGTCTACCCAAGAGAAAAGAAAACATCTGTCCACACAAAGACCTGGTCACAAATGTTTATAGCAGCCCTATTCATAATAATTCATAACTGGAAAAAACCCAAATGGCCACCAACTGGAGAATGAATAAGTGAAGTGTGGTATAGCCATAATATGGAATTAAAAGGAATGAATTACTGATATACCAGTGATACGGATGCATCACAAAAGAAGCCAAGCACAAAAGACTAATTTAGATGAAGTTCAAGAACAGGCAGAACTCGTCTATGAAGTTGAAGTGTGGTTTATCTGGGGCTCTGTGGTGAGGGTGGGTATTAGTTTGCTTGAACTGCCATAACAAAATTCCATAGAAACAACAACAAAAATTTATTATCTCAAAATTCTAGAGGCTAAAGTCTGAGATTCATGTGTCAGCAGGGCTGGTTTCTCCTGAAGCTTTTCTCCATGGCTTGGAGATGACAGTCTTCTCTCTGTGTCCTTACATGGTCTTCCTTCTGTCTGTGTGTGTCTATGTCCTAATCTCTTCTTCTTATAAAGACACCAGTCATATTGGATTAAGGTCTACCTGCAAGACCTCATTTTAATTTAATTACCTCTTTCAAGGCTCAATCTCCTAATATAGTCACTTTCTGAGGTGCTGAGGATTAGGATTTCAACATATAAATTTTGCAGGACACAATACAGCCCATAACCTCCCTTAAGAATGAGAACAAGGCAAGGATGTCTGCTTTCACCATTCTTATTCATCAGAGTAGTGGATTCTCTAGCCAGTGCAATAAGGCAAGGCAAGGAACTAAAATGCATACAGAACAGGATGGAAGGAATAAAAACATCCATATTTACAGATGACATGATTGTCTACAAAGAAAATTCCAAGAATCTACATCATACTCACTGGTGAAAAACTGAAACCATTTACTCTAAGATCAAGAACAAGACAAGGATGCCCACTCTCACCACTTTTATTCAACATAGTATTGGAAGTCCTAGCCACAGCAATCAGACAAGAAAAAGAAACAAAAGGAATCCAAATTGGAAAGGAAGACATAAAAATGTCACTGTTTGCAGATAACATGATATATACAGTAAGTCCCCTACATATGAACCTTCAAGATGGGAACTTTCAAAGATGAGAACATGCATTCCACCAATATTAGGTGTGAGTGAAATTGCAGCTTGCTCTTTGTCTCCTATTGCTGATGGTCTTTCAGTTCTACTATCTCCTACCTCCTCTCCCTCCTCCAGTCAGTAACTCTTCTTGCCTGTTTACTTGATGCCAGCCCCTGTATGCCAGCTGTTGTACTGTACTTTTCAGTTACTGTATGATTAAAAAGTGTTTTCTTTGTTTTTTTTTGTTTGCTTTTTATGTATTATTTGTGTGGAAAGTATTATAAACCTATCAAAGTACAGTACTATATAGCCGATTGTGTTAGTTGGTTACCTAGGCTAACTTTGTTGGACTTACGAACAAATTGGAGTTATGAACGCATTCTTGGAATGGAACTTGTTTGCATGTTGGGGACTTACTGTATAAAAAATCCTAAAGATGCAACCAAAAAGCTATGGGAACTAATGAATGAATTCAGTAAATTTGCTGGATACAAAATTAATATATGGAAATCTGTTGCATTTCTATACATTCACAATGAACTATCAGAAAAAGAAATTAAGAAAACAATTCCATTTACAATTGCATTAAAAAGAATAAAAATACCTAAGAATAAATCTAAACAAGGAGGTAAAAGACCTGTACTCAAAAAACTCTAGACATTGATGAAAGAAATTGAATACAACACAAACAAATGGAAAGATATACTGTGCTCATGGATTAGAAGAATTAATATTGTTAAAATAACCATTCTACCCAAGGCAATCTACACTTTCACTGCAATCCCTATCGAAATACCAATGGCATTTTTCACAGAATGAGAACAAATAATTCTAAAGTTTGTATGGAAACACAAAATACCCTGAATAGCCAAAACAACCTTGAGAAAGAAGAACAGAGCTGTAGTTATCAAGCTCCCTGACTTCAAACTACACTACCTAGCTACAGTAATCAAAACAGTATGTTACAGGCACCAAAACAGACACATAGATCAATGAAACAGAATAGAGAGCCCAGAAATGAACCCACAATTAAATGATCAGTTAATCTATGACAAAGGAGGTAAGAATATACAATGGGGAAAAGATAGCCTCTTCAATGAATGGTGTTGGGAAAACTGGACAGATACATGCAAAAGAATCAAACTGAACTATGTCACACCATATACTAAAATAAACTCAAAATGGTTTAAAGACTTAAATGTAAGACCTGAAACCATAAAATTCCTAGAAGAAAACATAGACTGTACCGTCTTTGACATCAGTCTTAGCAATATTTATTGGATATATCTCCTCAAGCAAGAGAAACAAAAGCAAAAATAAGTAAAAGGAGCTGCATCAAATTAAAAACTTTTGCACAGTGAAGGAAACTATCAATAGAATGAAAAGGCCTCCTACTGAATGAGAGAAGATATTTGCAAACAATATATCTGATAAGGGGTTAATATCCAAAATATACAAAAAATTCATACAACTCAACATCGACCCAATTAAAAAACAGGCAGACACTGAGGTTGCTTCCATGTCTTAGCTATTGTAAATAGTGCTGCAATGAACATTGTGATACATGACTCTTTTTGAATTATGGTTTTCTCAGGGTATATGCCCAGTAGTGGGATTGCTGGGTCATATGGTAGTTCTATTTTTAGTTTTTTAAGGAACCTCCATACTGTCCTCCATAGTGGCTGTACCAATTTACATTCCCAGCAACAGTGCAAGAGGGTTCCCTTTTCTCCACACCCTCTCCAACATTTATTGTTTGTAGATTTTTTGATGATGGTCATTCTGACAACAAATACCGTACGCTAACACATATATATGGAATCTAAAAAAAAAAAAAAAAAAGGTTCTGATGAACCTAGGAGCAGGAAAAGAATAAAGACACAGATGTAGAGAATGGACTTGAGGACATGGGGAGGGGGAAAGGTAAGCTGGGACGAAGTAAGAGAGTAGCATTGATATATATACACTACCAAATGTAAAATAGCTAGCTAGTGGGAAGCAGCTGCATGGCACAGGGAGATTAGCTCCATGCTTTGTGACCACCTAGAGGGGTGGGATAAGGAGGGTGGGAGGGAGACGCAAGAGGGAGGGGATATGGGGATATACGTATGCATATAGCTGATTCACTTTGTTGTGCAGAAGAAACTAACACAACACTGTAAAGCAATTATACTTTAATAAAGATGTTAAAAAAAAAAAATGGGCACAAGACCCGAATAGACATTTTTTCCAAAGAAGACATACAGATGGTCAACAGACACATGAAAAGATGCTCAACGTTACTAATCATCAGGGAAATGCAAGTCAAAACCACAAAGAGATATTACCTCACATCTGTTAGAATGGCTGTTATCAAAAAGACAACAAACAACAAGTGTTGGCGAGGATGTGGAGAAAAGGGAACCCTCATGCTCTGTTGGTGAGAATGTAAATTGGTGCAGCCACTGTGGAAAACAGTATGGAGGTCCCTCAAAAAATTAAATATAGAACTACCATATTGTACAGCAATTCTACTTCTGAGTATTTTTCTGAGGAAAACAAAAACACTAATTTGAACACCCCTATGTTTATTGCAGTGTTATCTACAATAGCCAAGATATGGAAGCAACCTAAGTGTCCATTGATAGATGAATGGATAAAGAAGATGTTTCATACACACACGCACACACACACACAATGGAATGTTACTCAGCCATAAAAAAAGGTGAAATCTTGCCATTTTCAATAACATGGTTGGACTTTGAAGGTATTATGCTATGTGAAATCCTTTGGACAGAGAAAGACAAACACTTGCACAAGTGAGCCCTGTGCCCGTACCCCTTCCACTCACTGGTCACATGGGGCACACATGCAGCAGGAACTGGGGGCACCTGTCAGACTCCAAGGATAGGACAAAGTGTCCAGTACTGTCATTCTCCTTTCCACAAGGCAGGCGAGAGCCACAGAAATGATAAACTCGCCAGGCGGGAGGCTGGGATGAGACTCCAACAGGCTTTGGATGGGGAGGCAACTTAGCTTTCAGGCCCCAAGACAAATCCTAATGAATATTCTACTTATCAATAGACAAGACCCAGGAAAGGAAAAGGGGAATCTTTCCAGACCCACAAAAACCTCGCCATCTTTGGGTGGTGAGCTTCTGGGAATTTTCATTCTCCTCTTAATGCTTCTCGGTAATATCTAAATTTCTACGAAGTACATTCATTGTATTTGCAATTGGGAGAAAAGCCAACCTATTTAAAAATAAGAGAATAAAGGCTTCAACATACAGCTTCTCCATTGCTGTTTTGATATTCCAAACCTCCAGCTATTACATAGTCAGAGCCAGCTGTCTCCACGTCTGTTTACGTATGGAAATTTTAATTTCTACTTAGCTGTCCTAAATCTCTCTTAGGAAAAATGCGGTCAAGAAACCCCAAAAGAAGGGACTCTGAGTGTAATTCTGCTTTCTGAAAACACGTTTTTACAAAAAGTTTTCTATGTTGCTCTAAACTGAAATTGTGTTTTGTTCAAAGGCCTAAAATATTTCCTACATTGGGCACTGCCTTGAACGTCACCCACCTTCACCAGCAGTCAGGCAGCTAGGAGGGTGAACAGACCAGCACCTGGAGTCTGTGAGGCCACATCCTGGGCAGGTGACAGTGGGAGAGCCCCTTCACACCAACACAGGGCTACGGGGTGGGCAGTGAGGAGCTGATTAATCATCATTCGCTTTACTTTCTTATTAAAAAAAAAAAAGAACTGCTCTAAAAATATTTGAGACGAAACTTAGCCATCTCAGCCAAGAGGAGCCTTTGGCATTGCACTGGAGAAGCAATCTCAGCCTCAAACCCTTGGACGAAGTGGCTTTTAAGAGCTTTCCAGACAGCACAGGATAATTACAGAGAGGCCCTGGTGTGGGCTGCAATGACATTCAAGCCTGAAGTGGAAGCAACCTCTTATCTTTAACAAAGAGCTCTGATGATCTACACTGAAAGGAAAGTGCTGTGTCCAGGGTACATTTTTTTTTTTAATCCTGTAAGAAAAAAATATCACTGTGTAAACAGAGAGCTATATGAAGGAGTAAGACAATAAGAGTGGCTTTGCCCCACTCTTCAGGTCTAGGTGTCTGGATACAGGGTGATTCCAACATTGTTCTGGCAATTGCACAGCCTCAACCAGAGCATGGCCGAGCCCAGAGAGGTGCAGGGTCTCCCCTGTGTGCTCAAGATCAACCCACATTAGAGTTAGCCAGGTGGCATTTGCACAGTCACTTGGACCCTTCCTTTCTTGTTCAGCTCCTTAGTCTCCGCTCCTGATTAACCAAAGGCAATTCAGAAATCAACAGCTCTGCTTATTTAGAGGGCTTTGTTTCAGGGCACTGCTGTGCTGGAGACTCTGGGAGAAGGTAACTAGAGAGAACTGGAATCTACTCACAGCACCACTGTCCTAGTGAGAAAGGAGGGAAGGGAGGGGAGAATGGGGAGAGGGAAAGGGAGGGGAAGGGGAGAGGACCTGAGTGTCCCTTAACAGAGGTCTAAAGCTGAGGGATAGTGTCAGGAAGCGATAGCAGGCTGGGAGCATCTGCCCACCCCCCTGCAATTGATTATTTCTTAAGCAGCATAGTTTATTTTGCAGACAAAATTTTTTGGAACTTGGTTTAAGACAAAGGATCATGGAGAGAATAGAGAACAGATGCTCCCTTTGCCATGGAAGATCTTAGACTCCCGTACACGTGGGGAATGGGGAAGGGAGGAGGGACCTTCTCTGCAGCAGCTCCTGACCTTAGCAAGGTTACCATTTCAATGGTTTCCTGCAGACACTCCCTGCAAACGCTGCACACGCACAGTTGGACACAGGCCAGGCTCCCCCCTACACCAGGGTTCCCTGACCAATCACCTAGGACAAAAAAGCGACAGCCACACTCTCCTGGACCCACGCCGGAGAAGCAGCACAGGCCGCTGAAAAGTCACAGCCTGTTGACCAGGAAGCTTACATCTCAGAGGTCAGCGGTTTTATCCAATTTGCAGCCTGAGCACCAGCTATGAGGGGTCCTTTAGACACGATGTTAAGAACATGGGAGTCGACAGATATAACCCCACATCTGCATGGGACAGCAGTTTCTTTTAGGATGCTATAAGTTCAGTGTAAGATGCATTCAGCAAAAAATTCTAGCCTCATCCAGCTTAGTCCACGTGAAATATTCTGAGATGCAAAATTATGTACTAGGAGAACACAGGCCTTCCTCACTTATCCATTCAAGCATATATCACTAGTAACTTTTCATTTTAAAAGCCCCAGGTGGATCTCTAGAAAGCCAGTTGGAATTCCCTCTAAACACGCTCAACGTAGCCTTTATCTCCCAGCCAGGCCAAGGGGGAGCGAGTCGTCCACCCCCACGGTGTCCCCTCTCCCTTGTTCCTGCAGGGGACAGGGGACAGAGTGCTGGGAGGGACAGCCAGGAGGATGGTCATTTAGGGTCTCCCACTCCTCAGACCCCCTCTGAGTGGGCTCCTTGGGTCTGTTTCTGGGTTCCATTCTTTAGACTGAAGAATGTTCACAAGCTCTGATAGCTCACAAGGGCCTGACCTGGAAGTGGGGAGGAGGCTCGGAGTAAACTGGCCAACACTGAACTCACAGGTACAGAGCCTTCTCTCTCCCCTGCCTTCTTCCAACACCCGGGCTCTCAGATGGCTAGGCTCAAGTCCAGAACTCCCACAGAACTCGGTCATGGGGCTTCACGCGCCCGCCCCCCTCCCCCCACACACAAGTTCTGTCTGCAAATACAACCAGCTCTTACACTGTATTCACCTGCTTCTCTCTCTCTTTTTTTTTTTTTTTCAGTACGCGGGCCTCTCACTGTTGTGGCCTCTGCCGTTGCGGAGCACAGGCTCCAGATGCGCAGGCTCAGCGGCCATGGCCCACGGACCCAGCCGCTCTGCGGCATGTGGGATCTTCCCGGACCAGGGCACGAACCCGTGTCCCCTGCAGCGGCAGGTGGACTCTCAACCACTGCACCACCAGGGAAGCCCCGCAGGGACCTGCTTCTCTTTATCCTGAATACTTTAGGCTAAACCAAATCCTTTCTGGAACAAGATGGGAAGGAAGGAAGGGAGAAAGGGAGGACGAGAGAGAGGGAGGAAGAGGGGGAGAGGGAGGGAAAGAAGGGAGGAAAAGGGAAAGAAATGAGAAGGAGGGAGGTCAGCTAGCTGGTTAGTGGTTGGGTAGTAGCTGGCTGGTCAGTTAATCAAACCCTAACAGGGATCTTGCCTGTGGCTCTGGGACAGAGGATGGCTGAGAGCCTCTCAGGGAGAGTAGAGGGAGGGCAGGGGGGACCACACCCCTTGGCAGCACACAGAGAGCGAGGGCACAGCAGTGCACACGAGGAGGGTGCTGGCTCAGAAGGGATGGCTTCTCGGTTCTTCCCGGGAAGATTGCTGCAAACACTGGTGCCTCACCGCTCACTGGACACAGTTGGCCCACGCAGACATCTGGCGGCCCTGGGTGGGCTGGGAGTAGACAGCTATGGCCGAACTACAAACCTGGTTCTGGGGAACCCCTCCTCTGGGTGTCCTGGAGAAGGTGGATACCCCCAAAGCTGGCCCGAAGCTACTGGACTGAAGCAGAACTGGAGCCCAGGAGCTTGGGTTGGGTGTCCCCTCAGCCCTGGCAGGTACTTCAGTCAGACAGACTCCACCTGCCTTAGATTGTACCCCTCAGCTCCTTCTACACACAGCAAGCCCCACTGGACAGCTGGGGGAACTGAAGCACTAGCCTAAGGTCATGTGGTGGCAGGGGCCACCATCACCTGGTTGTGTGCCCCCCCACCAACTCGCTTGGCAGGCAGACGTGTCCTGCTCTGAGCCCCCCAGACCTGTGTGAGCTGGTCTGTTCCCAGTGCCTAGAGCAGGGCCAGGCCCCCCACAGCCCCAGCTGAGGTCACCAAGTGAGCCACTAAGGGCCTGAGGACCAGCTGTCAAGACCCCCTGAAGTGCAGATGAGGAAACTGAGGCCCAGCCCAAGCTCTTCTTCATGGGGTCTCTGTCAGGATCCAGCCCAATCCGACTAGGCTTGGACCCTTGCCTACACAGAGCAGACCCTGCATCCAAAGCCAGCTGGCCTTCAGCTGACCAACTGGCTAGACATAGGGGCCTGGAAGGAAAAGTCACGCCTGCCAAGACATGTTTAACTTTTCTGCACAATGTAACCTCTCGTAAACAACCTATCTGGAGCTGGGGTGTGCTGTCATTTGAATTGAGTCTGTGTACATGTGTGCACAGACACAACACACATAAGCATTCTTTTCACTTCAAGCTGATTCAAGCAAGCTGATTCAACCCAGTCACCCTAGAAATCCACAACAACAGTAAAGAAGTTCTCACTGTCCCGATTCACAGATATAGAGCAGGAAACACATCACCAAAGAGCCAGGGACAGCCTGGGGTCACCAAGGACCCGGGAATGAGCACCTTACAGCCTCTTTAAAGAAAAAGTCCCCTTGCCCACATTTACCTGAACGGCTGGTTTTCCTCATGTAAAAGAAAGTAAGTAAGTAAGAGAAATAAAAAGAAGACAACCGTGGAACCTAAAATGCATATTACTAGGTGACAGAAGCCAATCTGAAAAGGCTACATGCTGTATGATTCCAACTGTGTGACATTTCAGAAAAACTACTGGAGTTCAGGACTTGCCAGGGGTTAAGGCAGGAGGGATGAATAAGTGGAATACAAAGGATTTTTAGAGCAGTGAAACTACTCTGTACAATATTATAAAGGTGGATACCTGCTATGATACATCTGTCCAAGCCCATAGAATGTACACACCAAGAGTGAACCCTAATGTAAACTGTGGACTCTGGGTGATTATGATGTGTCAGTGTAGGTTCATCAGTTGTAACAAATACACCACTCTGGTGGGGGATGACGATAATGGGGGAGGCAGGGAGCAGGGGCAGGGGAGTATATCAGAAATCTCTGTACCTTCCCCTCAATTTTGCTGTGAACGTAAAACGACTCTAAAAAAAATAAAATCTATGTTTTTTTAAAAGACAATCCTGACATCTGAAATGGGGTCCCTGTTATCATGGCAACCTCAGGAAGTGGTATTTCTAAAGCACACACTCTATTCCTTTCCCATCCATTTAAAAAGAAAGGAGAAGACTGAGGGAAATCCAGAATTAGACCACGTCCCATTACAGAATCCAACATCCTGCATTTGTTTAAAAAATATTCTGGACAATTCCATTCAAGAGCCAGGGACCCTTCAGCAAAGCCAGCCCGGGTCGTCAGCCTAGACCCAGTGTGCTGAGATGCAGGGGGACCCCCTCCTCAAGTCACGCGGCAGCAGTGTTCCATCCCCCAGCCCTACAGCCCTGGAGAAGAAGGAGCACCCAAGGAACCCAGAGAAGTGACCCACCTAGGACTTCACCACCCGAAACGAGAAAAAGTCTCCCCTTTTCAGACACCCGTCTACTCACCACCTTCCCTTGAGGAGGAAAACCAAGAAATACGGAAACAAGCAGAGCCAGGGGTTCTCCACAGGCCTGTGCAGCGCCATCAGCCACTCCTGCCTGGGACAGCTTGCAGGAGGGGACCCCAGGCAGATCACCAAGAAGCAGGACACCGCCCCAGGTTCCCACACTGGGGTGGGGCTGGCCTCCTCCCTCTGGGCACGCTGTGCTGTGGGCAGTCAGTCCAGGGTGAGGCTGGCAGGGACCCCACAAACTCGGGGCTGGTGGTCTGGAGTGGCCCTGCCTGCCGGTTTCGGCCCTCAAGGGGCCTCAGTGGCACCCACGGCAGCCTCTTTTCTTCTCCGTCTTGCAGCTGCAGGGAGACGCTGAGCCCTGACAAAGCCCGCCTGCTCCTCCAGAGCCAGCAGGAGGGGTGAGGGGAGTGCAGCCCGCAGCCCGCAGCCTGGGATGCCCACTGTCACCATGGCAACAAGGAAGGGTGTGTGGGGGGGTGGGTGACAGGCTAGTGGGACCTGTAGGGCCAGGGAGTCCATACAGTCATGGGCTAAGGAGGGGGCCCCGGCAGGTTGGGAGGGGCCTTGTTTCTTGTTCTGAACCACCACCCTCCCTCTTGCAGACTTTTTAGAAAGTTCTGAGGCAACAGGGCGTTTAAAACGTTTCATCACCACAATGAACCCCCTTTTGTAGTGTGTGGACACTTAATACATGCCTAGGTAAGCATACAGGGAATATGCATCTGCTTAAAGAGTTCTTTGGAGACCATGGGGTGTGTGTGTGTGTGTGTGTGTGTGTGTGTGTGTGTGTGTGTGTGTGTGTCCCACACTCAGGCTTACCTCCACCCTCACATTTTACCCTCACACTTGCCTGCACCCGTCAGTTTGGGGGATGCTAACTGAAACTTTGATCCTTAGGGCATGTCAGCTCCCCTGAGCCCTGTCTGTGAATGTGACACAGACTTGTTTATTTCCTGTCGCAAACCTGTAAGATGAGTACTGTTATCACGGAGTTTTCTGCCAAGGAAGCCAAGGAGATAAGTGCCCCCCTGAGGTCATTCCCTCTGTAAGTGACAAGCCTGGACTGAATGGCCACGTCACACACTGTTGTAAGTGCCGAAACCACGACCAGCAAGCACTGAGCAGACATAGGGCGTGGGCGTGAAGCAGGCAGCCCGGCCCAGGCCAGCCATCGTTCCTGGCCTGGTACCTGAAGCCTTGAGCAGCTGTGCCTCAACTTCCCACCAGGTCTGTCCTTCACCCCCCATGCCTGCGATCTCACTAAATATCTTCGTAATTCAATGTCCAAGGCCTTCAAATGCCCACTGAGGTCCCCTTGGCGAGGGACCTGGCAGGACACAGAGGGTCTGAAACCCCAAAGTCTTCACTTCTCACCCTGTGAATTTATCTATACATATACACGTGCAGTAGCATTACAACACCTTGCAAAGAGAATGTGTTAATATGTTACTTACGAAATTATAAATAAGTGCAATGAAGAGAAAACCTTTTAAAGGAAAAAGATGCCCTGAGTGCAGATGAAACCCAGGTTCAAGTCTCAGCTCGCCCCTTGTCTGACCAGTGACCCCATCTTCTCATCTGTAAAGCGGAGATCTTGCTAGTGGGGCGCACTCCAGAGTTGCCGGAGGATTCCATGGGGTGCTGATGCATCACACTTCAGTGCAGGGCCCAGCTCACAGCAATTACCCAGTTAATGCCAGCATGCCAGCGTTTACGTGTGTTTTTTTATTTTCCAACCAGAATCTACAATATCTTGTTTTAGAAAGTGGTTCCCTCACCCCACAGTATATTGCAAACGTACCCCTATTTGTAAATACTCTCCTATAGCCATGTGATTCTTTCTGCCCCAGCCAGCGCTGCTTCCCCTGGGCTGAGTTGGTGGAGAGCGATGGAGAGCTTCTCTCCTGCTGCTTCTCCACCCTCTGCCCCTTCAGCCCGACACAGGGTGGAAATGGGTAGAAACTAGCAATCAAGCAATTTCTCCTTCGCTGATGGGCACCTCTCTCTCCCCTAGCCCTGAACCACAGAACGCACCCAGCCTTAATTGCTTTCATAACACCACGAACAATGACCCATTTTACATGCTCACATGGATGGAGAGATTACTCTGAAGTCAGGATAACACTTGCTGTCCAGACTATGGAGGCCTAAAACCCTCTGGATCTCATGGTTCATCACACGCCCACAGTCTAAGTCTGTCAGGTTGGGCTTCCCTGCAGTCCCACGTTTCTGGTGTGCTCTCAGTTCTCATGTTGGAAAAGGACAGGCAGCGTGGCAGGCATTCTTCGCTCCAATTCCATGACGCCTGTGACCCAGAATGCCAGCCTCCTGGGGCCACTGTCACTGTCAGTGAGGGACATGCACACACACGTGTGCTCACATGTGAGTGACATGCATGCAGTGTCAGGGACAGGAGGTAACACGGCTCTTCTTGTCTCATCCCCTGGAGACAGCTCCAAATGTCCCAATGTGGTCTTTACTGTGCCCGGAATATCCACAAATAAAAACACAGACTTGTGAGCTAGGAAAAATGCCATTGTCTCACTAAATGCTCATTTGCGCCTGAAGTGCTGATGCACAATTGTGTAGCCATTAAAATAATTAGGAGGGTTGTGTAGCAGTATGGGAAAAAAGGCAGAGTCGTAGAAACTGAATTACCACTTTGTAAAACCAACTTTTGCAAATGAGGAGGGGACGAAGCAACAGTGGATTGTACAAAAATGGTCTTTTTTCTCATGCTGTTGTGATGAAAACTACGTAATAAACAAAAACCAGGAAAGAAGGGAATTTCCTCTGTTTCCTGAGCAGGAATTATGTTTGACGTGCTTTCCACAGGTGGCTTCATTTAATCATACAAATCCAGGTCTTTTCACCCAAAGCTAGCACCCAGATGTCTCTCAGAGAAGGGCTTCTTTGCAATCTAAAATATCAAAGGGGGCCAGCCCTGCAACATTTCTGGGGTTCAACCCCAAGTCTTTCCCTGGGAGGAACCCCCCACCCCACCAAGAAGGGCCAACCTCATGCAAGCCCGTCCAGATGTCGTCCGATAACTCGTTCCCAAGGGGCCTGGACACATGGTTGACTTTTTTGTTAAAAAAAACTTCAGCAAAAAATGGTGTCTTTTATGTAAGGTTTGAGCAGTGTGATTTTCCTGTGGCATGTAGAAAAAATGGCAGAAATACCATAATTCCAAGCATTTATCTGCTGGGTTTAAAAATATCCAAGCAGCTGTCCCGTCAATGGAATGTTTCTCCTTTGCTAACCAGGAGAATAAAGGGCAGAAATGCTTTGTCCCCAGAAAGCATTTTCCCTTGACATGCTTTCTTTTCTTTGCAGCGTTTGCCTGTAAGCTTTTGACATTTCATAGAAGCACAAATCAAAGCTTCCTATCACTCAGCAGACTCAGTCTCGTACCCACTCCTGCCAGCCCCCACCCCATGGGTCTGATCCTGGAGGAGAAAGAACAGGTGGTGGCACCAGGGCATTCCAAACTCCTGTGCTAGTGGGATGAGCTAGCACAACGCACACCTTCAGCATCGGGTGTGTGTCAGACCTGCCGGGCCGACCGCCCAGAAATCAGCCTCGCTTGGACATGCTGAATCAACCACCCAGACACACAGGAACTGTGAATAAACTGTTACTGTATATCAAATATAAATTAAATAAAAACTGTTTACTAAATATTTACATACTGAATACGTAATGAATAAGTCGTTTTGAACACTTGGTGCGTGTCAGGCCCTCACATGAGGATATCATCATTTGCCCCCAGAGAGGTGGGCATCATTAATTCCATTCACAGATGAAGACGTGGCAAAGCGTGTAAAATGCCTCAGGAAGAGCAGTTCTGGGTGAGATAGCGGTAAACGCCTCCTGACTCAACAGTTCAGCCCTCCTTCCTGAGTTCCTGGTCTCACCAACCTCGGCGGGGACACCAAGGCTGGCCCACCTGGGTCCTATCCTGACAGCAGGTGAGCAGGAGCCACAAGCACACCCACACACATGTACACACGCACACACACGCACATGTGTGCTCCCACCCCACGTGCCATAGCGCTCTCCTCAATCTCTCGGTTCCACCACAACAAACCCAGACTTCTCTAAAGGATGGTAACTACGAAACTAGGAGACAAACTGCGCCAGGCCTGTTTTAGGCTCGGAAGGAAGCGGTAAGCCAAACTGACACAGGAAACCTAGAAGCAGCAGGACAGACACGTCCTGTGCCATCTGATCCTAACAGCCCTGATGTGAAGCCAGCCTCCTAGCACGGCTGCCGGAGGCCAGCGCCTGGCTCCCCTCCAGCCCTGGGCCACACGACTTAAGGCTGGCCAGTCCCCAGTGGGCAGGACCTGGTGAGCCCCTCTCTCCCAGGGAGGCCCAGGCCCAGCTGCTCAACCCATCAGCCTGGGGACACCAGGGTCTCTAAGTAAGAAGCCCTTCCCCAGGTGACTTCAGGAGTGCCCCCACACCTGGTAGCCTGGACCCCCTCCCCTTGATGCCCTTACATTCCATCTGGTGACAGTGGTCCCTGGAGCACGGTGCTGCGGCCTGAGGATGGATGGATGGATGGAGGTGGCCACCACAGCCCAGATGAGGGAAGCCTGTTATGTTTGCTAAGGCCTCATCCATAACATGGGAAAGACGGACACTCTGCGTTGCTCCAGACAGTGCCTCAGTGGGAACGACATGCACACCTTCACAGGAGTTTTGAAGTTCAGGTCTGTGCTTCGCTGCCCCAGGCCCTCCTGCTCCCTTCCCAGCTCTGGCCTCAGCTCCGAGCTCTTGGGTGATGCGTCCCAGGTCTCTGATCCTCTCATTACTGTCTGTGCTGCTGAAACACACAGAGTTTGCTCCGGGCTGGGGGGTCCTCTGCCACCACCGCTGACATGTTTTCACCATGAACTTAAACAATGGCAAGTGCAACTTCAGCCACGGAAGTTTAATGCTCTAAGAATATAGTGTTTAAAACCCGGACCAACTCTTCCTTGGAAAAAACAGCATATTCCAAATCTCGATTTTGGACACTTCCTTCACTTAGCCAAGAAGAGCACCAGTGGACAAAGAAGCCCATTTAGACCCTTCCCTGATGTCCCCAAGCTTCAGATTCCATGTGTACCTGCAGGGGGGCTGGGGGCTTGAACCTGAGGGCAGCCAATCCCACCTGGCCTCCAGCTGCCAGCCTTTCACCCTGCAGCCCAGTGCATCTCAGCCCAGTGCAGACCACCTGAGCTCAAACAAACAAACAAGATGGGGCTTGTCAATAGAATTCAGGACTTGACCTGGAGGAGCTCCTACTTGCCAAAGCTGGAATAATTCGAGCAACAAAATTAATGACGGTGTCAGATTTCAACCCCCAGAATAAAATAAATATCCATGAATCTGTACTGATACTAAAAACTGAGGAAGTCGATAAACAAATGCGGGAGAAGAGACAGATCTTCCTTCTAGAATTTCAAGCAACAAATGGAGATGGGAAGAGGGACACGAGAATCCCCATCAGGCAAACACTAGGAACAAATGCTGTAGACAAAATGTCCCAGGGGAGGCAAAAGGCAATGGGGAAAATGTGAAGAGAAACAGGATGTGCACCGTCTCCCCCAATATACTCATCAACTATGAAGGCAAGGGAGGAACATTACAGCAGAGAAATTCAACCAACTTAACCAAGTGATCAAGCTAATGTAACCAGGGATATGCTGAGTCACAGATGCCCTAATAGGATGCACTAAGGGACCTTCAAGATGGCAGAGGAGTAAGACATGGAGATCACCTTCCTCCCCATAAATACATCAAAAATACATCTACATGTGGAACAGTTCCTACAGAACACCTACTGAATGCTGGGAGAAGACCTCAGACTTCCCAAAAGGCAAGAAAATCCCCATGTACCTGGGTAGTGCAAAAGAAAAAAGAAAAAACAGAGACAAAAGAATAGGGACGGGACCTGCACCAGTGGGAGGGAGCTGTGAAGGAGGAAAGGTTTCCACACACTAGAAGCCCCTTCGCGGGCGGAGACTGCGGGTGGAGGAGGGGGGAAGCTTCAGAGCCACGGAGGACAGCGCAGCAACAGGGCTGCAGAGAGGGCAAAGCTGAGTGATTCCCGCACGGAGGATCGGTGCCGACCGGCACTCACCTCACCAGCCTGAGAGGCTTGTCTGCTCACCGCCCGGGGGTGGGTGAGGGCTGGGAGCTGAGGCTCGGACTTCGGAGGTCAGATCCCAGTGAGAGGACTGGGGTTGGCTGTGTGAACACAGCCTAAAAGGATGCACTGAGAAGGACACAACATCGTGACTGTGATATTTTGCCAAAATGCATAATCTCACTCCAACCATGAGAAAATGGAGGACAAGCTCAAACTGAGGGACATTCTGTAAAAACAGAGATCGGTTTAATCTTTAATCCAGATCAGAAAGGCAAGGAAAGCCCCAGGTATCATGACAACCTGGGGGAGATTCAGGAGAAATAACGAATGTAGTGTGGGATCCCAAAATAAGAAAAAATGTCAGTGAGCAGTTTGGCAACATTCAGAAAAGTTCTGGCATTTGGTTGATAATATCATTCTATGGTAAATCTGCTTGTTTTGATCATTGTACTATGGTCATTAAGAGTCTATATTAGGGGGAGATGGGTGAAGTGTACTTGGGAACTCAGTAGTAGTGTTTCAACTTTTCTTTAAGTCCTGGCATTCAAGGCTCCTCAGTATGGCTCCAGCCTTCTCTGGGACCAGAAACACATTTTCTTTTTTCTAGTAACAGGGCATTTAGTTCGGCCTTTAGGAGGAAAGCTGTTCTAGTTAAAGTAAGGTCGAGGGCCACACCTTGTCTCCTCGACCCTTCACACCCATCCAGCTCAGAGGCCTGTCCTCAGGGACACCCTCCTGCCCCACCACCCACATGTTGGATAAGACTCCTTGTTGTCTGAGCCCTGGGGCACCCTGGTGGATGCCCAACAGCAGTGACTATCTCTTGACTGTTCTTTGTGCCCACATCTCATCTAGAGAGGCAGGAAGATGGAGCGCTTAGGGACTGTGTGTCCTTGGGCAAGATACTTACCCTCTCTGAACCTCCATTTCCTCATCTATATCATAAGAACAATAAAAGAACCAACCTCTTTTGGTTACTGGAAGGATTAAAAGAGGCAGCACAGGCAAAGGTTTAGTACAGTGCCTCTTATTGGTGCCACAACGATATCATCTCTCCTTGGAGCTGGTGTCCTTGGGACTGTCTGGACGGCACCTAACAACATCTCCCCAGGCCACCATCACAACCCCTTTGAACCTGGAAGTGAATTTAAATAGACCACAGCACATCCTAGGCACCCTGGAGCAAGTATGTGGCCTCACATCACATCACTCCTAACATTACTAAGCTCGCATTCAGATACATCTAGGAGTAAACCCGAAGTGAAAACACTCCAATTTTCGGTTGTCAGAAACTGCACAAAACCCACCCCCAAGGAGGTAAGGCTGCTTTTCTGAGTGACCCTGGAGCCTGTTTACAAAGCTTCCACAGGCTCTCTGGGGGAGAGTGGGTCCGGAACAGCACTGGGCTCAGAGCAGCCACTCAAAAATTTGTAAAGTCTATTAATATAAAAAATCAGGGCTTCCCTGGTGGCGCAGTGGTTGAGAATCTGCCTGCTAATTCAGGCGACACAGGTTCGAGCCCTGGTCTGGGAGGATCCCACATGCCGCGGAGCAACTAGGCCCGTGAGCCACAGCTACTGAGCCTGCGCGTCTGGAGCCTGTGCTCCGCAACGGGAGAGGCCGCGATAGTGAGAGGCCCGCGCACCGCGATGAAGAGTGGCCCCCACTTGCCACAACTAGAGAAAGCCCTCGCACAGAAACGAAGACCCAACACAGCATAAATTAATTAATTAATTAATAAACTCCTACCACCAACATCTTCTTTAAAAAAAAAAAAATCAATATTAATCCAATTCCTTAACCCAACCCTTTGGAGGAATCAGATAGATGTTATCTATTCTAAAGTGCTTTGTACTTGTCTCAAAAACCAAATCCTACGATGATAGATGCAAGGTACACCCGCAGACTCATTCACTGTATACACTAAGCTATGATATGTTCATTAATGCTTAGCAAAATAAACATGAATATGTCTAAAAAAAAATTTGTGGAATGAATGATCTCAGAACTCTTAAGAGGTCTCTAGAATCATTTAATTCATACACACCTCCTCTTCATTTCATACCTGTTGAATTATTTTAAATGTTTTTGTTGTTGTTGTTTGTTTGTTTTTAACAATAGCCAAGCCAGGAAAGATTGGTGAAACAGATGAACTAGGGCCATTTGTAACTACAGCAGCCAGCCACTGGTCTAGCCTGCCAACGTGTGCCAAGGGCAGGACATCCCTGCCCTTCAGCTCAGGCACCCCCAACCCTGCACCCCTGAGATTTCTCAGTGAAAATCAACAGCAGCAAAGCTCTACCCCTGCAGCACCTCTTCAATAGTAAACACATCTGAATAAAATGTCTTAGCACCAGCTGATCAGGGTATACATAATTGTGATGCAACATTATAAATAATCTAAATCATGGCAAAGTCTGTATAAAGTTTTTAGATTTAACATAGAATAGGGGGAAAATCCAAATGCAAACCCACAGTTCAACACCACGTTTATGTTGAAAATCTCACAAAGATGGCCAAAAAGGGCTGGGATAATGAATATCCCTCCTGCCCCCAAACAATTTTTCTTCAGAATCTATGCTATTTCATCTTTTTGATGAAGTGTGAGGAAAATCTATGGAAAGACTGTAGAAAACTGTGAATGTAGGAGACAACTAATAATAATTCAAACGATCCTTTTCCATAGAAATAAAAATGAACCTTGCAGGTGGAAGGCAATGGATTTTTGCCCCGTGGACAAATGGCTTTGCACTTATCTGTACATTCACTTGGGCTCCCCTTACTGCCTAAACATATGCTGCTGAACCATTTCCATTGGGAAATTTCAGGGGAGTGGAGGGTGGGGCGGTGCCTGAGCTAGAGGGCTGGAGTGTCTTTGTGATTCTCAGATCAGATCTTTGGCATGTGCTCACTTCATATCTGTGTGAGTCATGCTACCTTTTCAAAAAGTGAAAATTCTCTGAACACAGATTTTAATGAAGTGCCCAGACCTAGCATTTAACTCCACCTGGTTGGGACTGTTCGCCCCCAAATGGGACTATGCTCTCACAATCCCCTGTAGGATCACAGAACCAAGGCCTTAGCACCGCAGGTCCTAAGGTTAACCCCAAGCTTAAAGGCCCAGGGACCCCCAGTCAACTTCCCTTTAGAACACCTATAAATTCTAAGCTGTAGAAATATCTGGAAAGTCTAGAAGAGTAAGGGCATTGGACATTCTGAAGACTGGATCTTACCAAGCTTGTTTTTTGAAAAGGACGTATAAAAACCCATGGTGAGGGCTTCCCTGGTTGCGCAGTGGTTAAGAATCCGCCTGCCAATGCAGGGGACACGGGTTCGAGCCCTGGTCCAGGAAGATCCCACATGCCGTGGAGCAACTAAGCCCATGCGCCACAACTGCTGAGCCTGCGTTCTAGAGCCCACGTGCCACAACTATTGAAGCCCGTGTGCCTAGAGCCCGTGCTCCGCAACAAGAGCAGCCGCAGCAATGAGAAGCCCACGCACCGCAACGAAAAGTAGCCCCCACTCACCGAAACTAGAGAAAGCCTGCATGCAGCAACGAAGACCCAATGAAGCCAAAAATAAATAAATAAAATAAATAAATTTATTTAAAAAAACCATGGTGTTTTGATTTGCATTTCTCTAATAATTAGTGACGTTGAGCATCTTTTCATGTGCCTCTTGGCCATCTGTATGTCTTCTTTGGTGAAATGTCTGTTTAGGTTTTCTACCCATTTTTTAATTGGGTTGTTTGTTGTTTTGATATTGAGCTGCATGAGTTGTTTGTATATTTTGGAGATTAATCCTTTATCCGTTGTTTCATTTGCAAATATTTTCTCCCATTCTGAGGGTTGTCTTTTCATCTTGTTTATGGTTTCCTTTGCTGCGTAAAAGCTTTTAAGTTTCATTAGGTCCCATTTGTTTATTTTTATTTTCATTACTCTAGGAGGTGGGTCAAAAAAGATCTTGCTGTGGTTTATGTCAAAGAGTGTTTTTCCTATGTTTTCCTCTAAGAGTTTTATAGTGTCCGGTCTTATATTTAGGTTTTTAATCCATTTTGAGTTTATTTTTATGTATGGTGTTAGGGAGTGTTCTTATTTCATTCTTTTACATGTAGCTGTCCAATTTTCACAGCACCACTTATTGAAGAGGCTGTCCTTTCCCCATTGTATGTTCTTGCCTCCTTTGTCATAAATTAGGTGACCATATGTGTGGGTTTATCTCTGGGCTTTCTATCCTGTTCCATTGATCTATATTTCTATCTCTGTGCCAGTACTATACTGTGTTGATTACTGTAGCTTTGTAGTATAGTTTGAAGTCATGGAGTCTGATTCCTCCAGCTCCGTTTTTCTTTCTCAAGATTGTTTTGGCTATTCATGGTCTTTTGAGTTTCCATACAAATTGTAAAATCTTTAGTTCTAATTCTGGAAACAACCTAAATGTCCAACAACAGATAAATAGATAAAGAAGATGTGGTACATATATACAATGGAATATTACTCAGTCATAAAAAGGAACAAAATTGGGTCATTTGTAGAGATGTGAATGGACCTAGAGTCTGTCATACAAAGTAAGCCAGAAAGAGAAAAACAAATATTGTATATTAATGCATATATGTGGAATCTAGAAAAATGGTACAGACGAACATACTTGCAAGGCAGGAATAGAGATGTAGATGTAGAGAACGGACATGTGGACACAGGGGTGGAAGGAGAGGGTGGGACGAATTGGGAGATTAGGTTTGACATAAACATACTATGATGTGTAAAATAGATAGCTAGTGGGAACTTGCTGTATAGCACAGGGAGCTCAACTCAGTGCTCTGTGACAACCTAGATGGGTGGGATGGGGGGGTGGGAGGGGGGGTGAAGATGGAGGGGATATAGGTATACATATAGCTGATTCACTTCATTGTACAGTAGAAACTAACACAATATTGTAAAGCAATTATACTCCAGTAAAAAAAAAACAAAACCCAAAAAACATAGTGTTTATTGGTTCTAAAAGATTTTCTGTAGGCTTCTCAGAATTTTCTACATACAAAACCACATCATCTGCAAATAGAGATGGTTTCACTTCTTCCTTTCCCATCTAAATGCCTCAGACTGAAATGCCGTAGACTGAAATTCATATGTTGAAACCAGTATGATGGTACTTGGAGGTGAGGCCTTTGGAAGGTGATTAGGTCATGAGGGCTGTGTCCTCATGGGATTAGTGCTCTTATACAAGATACTCTAGAGAGCTTCCTCATCCCTTCCTCCAGGTTAGGTTACAGTGAAAGATAGCTGTCTCTGAAGCAGGAAATAGGCCCTCACCAGACACCACATCTGCTTGTGCCTTCATCTTGGACTTCCCAGCCTCCAGAACTATAAGAAATTTCCAAATATCTGTTCTTTAGAAGCCACCCAGTCTATGGTATTTTGCATACCAGCCTGAATAAACTAAGACATAAAATTCTGCTTACTTACAGTTGGTTATGTTCTACAAAGTCAACTCAAACACCGAATCAGCAAATACGGAACTGCTGTTCCTAAGAGAAATATAGGGTTAGGATCCCACTAGTCTCATATGACACTTTTCCATCAACCAATCCATACATAGTCTTTTTTATATGTATTTTTGTTTAAAGACACCTGATTTAATTTATACTGTTGATTCGTTCATGAATTCTCAGTCACCAGAACATAGCTCATGCCTGAATGAAGTTCGTATAACACACATATTTTCTCCCCAAGACACATCGTAGTGTTTTTGCACTTAGAAACACCAGTCAGCCCTTCAGCACTACTCTGGGGGCCACTTTAAACAGTAAAATCACCAACAAAAAGCACAAAAATGCTTAAAATGTGGCATTAAATAGACATTGAAAAGGAGTTTACAGTATGAGAGCTGAAATAAGAAGGAAAACTGTCCCCTTGTTTGACCTCAGCTGGGAACATTTGTGTTGGCCACTCAGATGTCAGCTGCTCGGCACATTTCTGTGAATGACCACAAAAGCACAGCAAGTGTTGATTTTGGAGTTACACATAAATTTTAACAAGCAAGTGGATATGCAAATATGGCATCCATGAATAATGAGGATTGACTGTATATTGATTGATTTTTGTATATTAAACCAACCTGCATTCCTATGATAGGTCTAACTTGGTCATGGTGTAGAATCCTTTAAATGTGCTGCTGGGTTCTGTTTATGAGGTTTTTTACTGAGGATTTTTTGAATCTATAGTTGGCCCACCATATCTTAGGGTTTGAATCAGTGGATTCAAACAAACGAGGATGGGAAATATTTGAAAAAAATTCCAGAAAATTCTGAAAAGCAAAACTTGAATTTGCTGCACCAGCAACTATTTACATAGCCTTTACACTGTATAAGGTATTATAAGTAATCTAGAGATGATTTAAAGTGTACAGAAGGATGTGTGTAAGTTATATACAAATACTATACCATTTTATATACAGGACTGAAGCATCCTCAGATTTTGGTATCCATGGGGGTGGGGGGGCTGGAGGGAGTGTGTCCTAGAACTAATACCCCAAGGATACTGAAGGATGACTGTATATTCATAAGAGATGTTGGTCTGTAGTTCTGTTTTCTTGTGATAGTTTTTTCTGGTTTTGGTATCAGAGTAATTCTGGCCTCACAGAATGAAATGGGAATTGTTCCCTCATGTTCTAATTTTTGAAGGGTTTGTGAGGAATTAGTGTTAATTCTTTAAATTTTTGGTAGAAGTCACCAGTGAAACCATTAGGTCCAGGGCTTTTCTACGTGGATGGGTTTGATTACTGATTCAATCTCTCTATTTGTCAGGGGTCTATTCAGATTTCCTATTTCTCCTTGAGTCAGTTTGGTGTCTTTCTAGGAATTGGTCTATCTCTTCCAGGTTATCCAATGTGTTGGTGTACAATTGTTCATAGTATGCCTTTATAATCTTTTTTACTTCTCTAAGATTGGCAGTAATATCCCCTCTTTCATTTCTGATTTTAGTAATATGATTTTTCTTTCTGTTTTTTCTTAGTCTAAGCGTTCATCTATTTTGCTGGTCATTTAAAAGAACCAATTTCTTGTTTCAATGATTTTCTCTATTTTATTTTCTATTTCTTATATTTCTGCTCTAACCTTTATTATTTCCTTCCTTCTGCTTGCTTTGTTTCTTAAGTTTCTTAAATGGGATGTTTCTAAAAAACAGAACAGGTCCCTCCCTTCCTCAAAACCCTGCCATGGCTCCTCCCTTTTCACTGTGGCCCAGAAGAACCCCAGTGAGCTGGCTGTAGACACCTCCCCTACCTTTTCTCCTGGGACTCCCCTCAACCCATTGTGCTGCAGGGATATTGTTCCTCTTGTAATCCCCCTGATGAGGCACATGTGTTCCTACCTCAGAGTGTAAATGTCCTGCAAGGAGGCATGTCACATGTATCAGCTTACGGGCAACCCCTCACAGAGGCCTTCTGGGGCCACTCTGGTTTCTACCCATCCAGAACTTCCCACCCCATCACCTCTTTTATTCCCAGGACTCATCACCATCTGATCTAATCTTGTTTATTTGCTTCCTTTACAACCTATACTCCGCCATGTGGGCAGCTGAGCTGGATCTTCCACAGAGCCCCCATCACACCCAATTGTCCTTGTCACTGTCTACTTCCACTGCCCTTAATCTTACCAAAACCAACCAGCTCTTCCCTGCCACTGAGCAGGGAGATCCTTCTGACCGCTCGTCTCCCCTAGCCACTCCTCCCATCCAGGGCCTTGTTTCATTTCCACACAAGCTCTCCAAAGCCAGCCTTATCTTGTCTACTTGTTTCCCACCTCTTCCAAAATGTAAGCTCTGTGGCATCCCAGGGCCAGAGCAGCAGGCTGAGTGTTCAATGATCAGGTATGGCCACTGCTGCTCCCTGCCAGCCTAGAAGACCCAGTGATTCTGATTGTGTCCAGCTGGACAGCCAGTGTGGATGTGTGAGGGTTCCCTGACCTTAGAGGCCTTCCCAGAGCCAGAGGTGATCCACCAGTGATGCTCTCCTCAGTGGTGGCAGGGTCATTGATAATGTGACCTCCCACATGTCCCCACCTGGGGACCCTCACAACCTCCAGAGGCTGAATGGCTCTCAGACAAGTCACAGATTGCGCCAGGTCACTGAGTCCAAGGTGGGTGGCCCACTGGGGTCCAAATCCAACCCCCTCTACCACCTCCCAGCCAGGTTCTAGGGTTCTTAGGTGGGGGCGGGGGTTTTGCAGACCTACTCTGACCCCTCTCCCTTCTCAGTTTCTCTGGGCCTCTCCCTCACTCAACTTCACAGGGACTCAGCCCTCCTCCTCAGCCCTCTTGCTGTGGGGGGAGGGAGCAGGAGGTTGAAGGAGGGGAGGAGAGGGTGAGAAGGGCCTTGGGGGGAAACTCCTGCCAGACCCTCCCCCATTCTCCCCCCAGAGCCCCATCCCCTGCCTGGGCTGCCCTCCCCTGTCCCACTTTCTCTCATCTCCCCACCCCTGTGGACAGATCACATCAGCAGCCAGCACAGGGCATTATGGGACTAAAGGAGCATGCTGAGCACACGCCTGTCCTGAGAGGGACTCCTACCCTTGTCATCACCACCATTACCATCAACCATCAACCCTTACCTCCACCATCACCACCACTACCACCACCATCATCATCACCATCACCAATGCCAGGCCAAGGTGAGGGGTGTGACTTTGATGAGCTCTCAGGAGAGGAGGGAGAGTGTGGGGAGAAAAGAGGTGGTCCCAGGAGGATGGTGCATGGGATGTGCAATGCAGGGAGGACTGAAGTGTGCGGGCTGGGCCGAGAGCAGGCCATACACTTACCAGCGCCCCTGCCCTTGGCAGGGTGGGGTTTCTTGTCACTTGGTGTTTTGCTTTCCAGAGCCCATACCCTAGTAGTGATGTGCCCTGCAAGCATGCAGGCAGATATATGTAAAACTAGCCGCTGCACCAGTGAGCTCAGAGCTCCAGGCTGTACACACCACCAAAACCTCCACACAGCAAGAGCCTCTGCTTCTAGAATGATGTTCCAGGGTCAGCAGAGGCCATCATGACAATGTGCAGCTTCAAGGTCAGAGGTCATCACAGCACCCTGCAAGGGGGCTGGAAAAAGAGGTCAGGGAGGCTTTCAGAAATCATTACTCCCACACTCATCCCCCATCTCAGCCAGCCTGTGCCAGGAAATGGGGCCACAGAAGAATGAGGAACCAGACAGATGAGGTTCCTGTCCTCAAGCATGGGGCTCATGTTCTTGCGAGGGAGACAGAATAAACAAATGAACCAGACAGTTCTGGACACAGGCACTATTCCCCTCCACCAGGAAGCCTACACAACCCACTGAACCAACCTTAGCCACTGGGGGCAGACACCCAAAACAATGGGAATTATGAACCAGCAGCCTGCGAAAAGGAGACCCCAAACACAGTAAGTTAAGCAAAATGAGAAGAAAGAAAAACACACAGCAGATGAAGGAGCAAGGCAAAAACCCACCAGACCTAACAAATGAAGGTCTGAATGAAACCAGACCTGAATGAAACAAATGAAAAAGAAACAAATTCTTTTTCAGGTAGGCAGTCTACCTGAAAAAGAATTCAGAATAATGATAGTAAAGATGATTCAAAATCTTGGAAATAGAATAGAGAAAATACAAGAAACGTTTAACAAGGACCTAGAAGAACTAAAGAGCAAACAAACAGTGATGAACAACACAATAAATGAAATTAAAAATTCTCTAGAAGGGATCAATAGCAGAATAACTGAGGCAGAAGAACGGATAAGTGACCTGGAAGATAAAATAGTGGAAATAACTACTGCAGAGAAGAATAAAGAAAAAAGAATGAAAAGAACTGAGGACAGTCTCAGAGACCTCCAGGACAACATTAAATGCACCAATATTCGAATTATAGGGGTCCCAGAAGAAGAAGAGAAAAAGAAAGGGACTGAGAAAATATTTGAAGAGATTATGGTTGAAAATTTCCCTAATATGGGAAAGGAAATAGTTAATCAAGTCCAGAAAGCACAGAGAGTCCCATACAGGATAAATCCAAGGGAAGAACACGCCAAGACACATATTAATCAAACTATCAAAAATTAAATGCAAAGAAAAAATATTAAAAGCAGCAAGGGAAAAACAACAAATAACACACAAGGGAATCCCCATAAGGTTAACAGCTGATCTTTCAGCAGAAACTCTGAAAGCCAGAAGGGAGTGGCAGGACATGTTTAAAGTGATGAAGGAGAAAAACCTACAACCAAGATTGCTCTACCCAGTAAGGATCTCATTCAGATTTGATGGAGAAATTAAAACCCTTACAGACAAGCAAAAGCTAAGAGAATTCAGCACCACAAAACCAGCTTTACAACAAATGCTAAAGGAACTTCTCTAGGCAAGAAACACAAGAGAAGGAAAAGACCTACAATAACAAACCCAAAGCAATTGAGAAAATGGTAATAGGAACATACATATCGATAATTACCTTAAAAGTAAATGGATTAAATGCTGCCACCAAAAGACATAGACTGGCTGAATGGATACAAAAAAAAGACCCGTATATATGCTGTCTGCGAGAGACCCACTTCAGACCTAGGGACACATACAGACTGAAAGTGAGGGGATGGAAAAAGCTATTCCATGCAAATGGAAATCAAAAGAAAGCTGGAGTAGCAATACTCATATCAGAATTTCTGGAGACTGAAAGTTCAATGAAGAAAGCAAAATAAGGGAAGGTGATGGCGATGTGGGAGGGAGGGAGGCTCTGACCTGCAGAGAATGGGAAAGGCTGAGGGAACAGCAGGCACAAAGGCCCCGAGGCAGGAACAGAGTTGCTTGTGACCTGAGCAGGAGGCTGAGGCCGTCCTGGAGTCCTTGTCAGCCTAGAAGAGTCTGGGTTCTGTTCTAAGAGCTGTGGAAAGCCCTTATAGGGAGGACAGATGACTTACAGGTTGAAAGGCTTCTGGCTGTTGGGTGGGGATGCACTGCAGGGAGCCTTGAAGGATGAGGGTATAAGCAGCAGAACATAGGAAAAGGTAGCATGAGTCAAGGGGGCCAGTGCAGAGGTGGTGGGAGTGGCCTGGAGTGAGAGCTGGGGACCAACCGAAAGTTCCCAACTTGAACATAGGGAAGGATAAAATTCATCCTGACCGTGATGGGAAGCAGGAAAGGGGCTGAGCAGCGTGAGGCTTTGCCCATCTCCTGAGGTTGACCCAGATGGCAGAGGAGGAGAGAGGAGAGGGCAGAGACGGTGGGGCAAGACAGAGAGGGACAAAAGGAAAGGGGAGAAAGGGAAGTCATCACAAAGAGCCCCTGGATGGAGTGCGGTGTTAAAAAGCATTCTGAGTCCAGGTTCTGGACCCACAGGGAGGTGTCCTGAGACCTGTGCTGTCAGTGTTGATAGGGGACTGTGCGGCCATGACTGTGGGCCCTGCCTGCCTCTCTCATAGGGGATCCCAGCTCTGTGCACAGAGCTGCCACAACACTCACTGTCGACTGTCAAAAGGCCCCTGAGCCTGAGCCCCAGCCCTTTATCAATGAGCTCAGTGGCCTTAGGAAAGCCTCAGTTTCCCTGTCTGTAAAATGGGCATCCCCTAACCTTGAGCACTTGAGAAGAAGCCATGTGGATCCAGTGAGATTGGCAGCACCCTGGGGATGTAGGTGCATTCTTCACACCAAGGGAGGGATGGAGACCTGCTCCCCCTGCCTGACCCTGCAGACATGCACCTTTGTGAAGACAGAACTGACACCCCCAGTTTCGTGACTCTGGGTCAGAAGAAAAGTAATAAGCCAATCCCAAGGCTGGGTGAGGGCCCTCGGGGTTCCCGCCCTGGCTCTGCCCCTTGTTTTGTGGCCTGGGCAGATGAGAGACTCATACGAATTGGCACCTGGAAGGCCCAGTGCCTGCTGCAGTGAGCACCCCATACCACCCCTTCATTCACTGTCCCACCTGTCCATACCCCCCAAGAAGCCCCTCCCCCTTAAGTGGAGACCACATGCCTCCTGGATCCTGTCCCTATCATTGTGGAGGAGTTGATGGGCAATGCCTCTTAAAGCACCTGGTATACCGTAAGTGCTCAATGAATACTTCCCTTCATCTCCTTAGATTCATTTACAGACTGTCCTTTTACCAACAGGAGAGGCTCCCATCCCAGGGGGCACATATGTTTACCAGATACACACTGAGCCGCCCAGTGCCGGGCCTGGGAAGTTCAATAGGCGACTGGGGCTGATCCTGTCACACACACCCCACACAACAGTGTCAAGAGCAGAGTCCTCAGCCTGTGCCAACCCCAAGCCAGAGGTGTTGAGGCCCTGCAGGCAGCTCCCAATGAACTTGTTTTACTCCTAAAATTACATCTAACACATGGTTTTGACAAGACCCTTTAGAATCAAAGCTCCCTTCAACATTTATAGTTAAGGCATCTCAGGCCAACTCTCATGAAATGAATTAAAAGACCGCAGAGCCTTGTGACTCAAAGACAGTGAATGAACACACGGGGTGAACCAAAGTGACCTTGTGCACTGCCCTCCGCCCCGTCCCTGCTGACCCCTGAGTCATTTTGCTCAGGTGAAACAATTATTCACTGTTTAAATCTTCACAATTAAATCTTCCCGTTATGTCACTGATTTAGGTCAACCTACATATTTGAAACCCCAAAAGAAATGGTTTTAGGAACTGCTCAATAGCTGAAACACATCCAACCTTATTACCAAGTTGGAAAAGTTGCAAGAGGCAAAACGGTTGATGGATTTTCAAAAAACCCTTCGCCAAGTTCTTAGCCAATAGAATTACAGTGCTGGGGCTTCGGCAGAGTCAGGGCCTCTGGGGAGGAAACTGACTCAGAAATGCCACTTGTTGTGGCTTAATATATATCCACAGTTCTTTGACTCTCTCCTCTCCAAAAGGTGGAGCCTAGCTCCCCTACCCTTGAGTGTGGGCTGGGCTTAGTGATTCACTTTTAACCAAAGGAAAGTGGTGGAAGTGAGGTGATGTGTCTTCTAAAGTTAGGTCATAGGAAAACCTTCTGCCTTTCTCTCCTGGATTATTCATTCTGGAGGAGCCAAATGCCATGTCATAAGGACTCCCAAGCAACACTGAAGAGAGCCCTGAGTGGGGAGGAGCTGAAGCCCCCAGCCAACAGCTGGCCATGAGGGAGTGAATCACCTTGGAAGTGGATCCCCAGGCCCAGCCAGGCCTTCAAGTGAGACTGCAGCCCTGACCAACATCTGCACCTCACGAGAGACACAGAGCCAGAACCATGCTGCCAAGCTGCTTCTGAATTTTTGACCCATAAAAACTGGGGGGATGATAAATGTTTACTGTTGTTTTAACTACTAAATCTTGGGATAATTTGTTACACATCACTAGATTTGTTATACACCATTGAACGGTGGCCACTTCTCTGGCTAGAAAAGTACAAACAAGGAGGTCCTTAGAACTTGGAGCTGAGATCCTTTAACTTGGGGCCCTACCCAGATTCCCTTCACCCGCCAGTGGCCCTCACCCCCTCACCCCCAGCCTCCCACTATTGAGAGTGCTGGCTGCTCTCAGCCTGCACTGCCCATTACACTTCACCCCTCATCAGACCTTGGCCAATGACTGATGGGGTATCTGTGTTGTGTCATTCATTCTACCATACCCTGTGGATTGGGCTGAGGCTTGGCCCTGGCAGAGACCCTAACCTGGCATAACTCCCTCTCTTATGCCACCCTGTACTACTTCCTCCAGAGAGCCCTCCTCAATAAGTCAGTGGCACAAAATTCCCCTGCCTGTCCCAGTAGGACGTGTGTCATCTTAGAGAGAAGAACCCAGTTGCTATCATGTGATAAAGCCTGGATGAGAGTCCAACTCTAGCTCTTTCCACTCCATCACATTGCTTCCCTAGAACGTGGCACGTGGCAGACAGTGTGTTTATTGAATGAGAAGGTGCTAACAGCCTCTGGGCTTTAAAATACTTCATGGGGCCTGCCTGCCAGAGACGGGGTAGGAGTTCAGCTTTAGAGTACAGGCCCTTGAGAGCTGGAGGGCCACGTGGGGAAGTGGCAGTACATGACCTGTGTTCCGCTCGGGGTCCTGCCGCTGACCACTGCATGGCCTCAGACACGTCCCTGTGCTCTGAGCCTCTAGCTTTGTATCTACAGAGTGGGGGTCATGTGGTAATCTTGCTCTAGCAAAGCTGCTGTGAGAAGGAGGCCATCACCCTGCTTCCAGCATAGCAAGTACACCCTGACCACAGAGACGTCTTATAAATTCATCCCAAGAACTAGATGGTGCCTGCCACAGAGCAGGGATCCATGGTGTGTGTGAAACAAATGAATGAATGAATGAACACAAGGGATGGTCTCTGCAAGCTCAGATTTCCATCTCACAGGAATGGATCTCTGTGAGGGGAGGGGTGGCTGCAGAGCAGGACCCTCCCACCCAGAGCCCAAGGGTAGCATTAACTCCTCCTCCCTCCAGCTGTGATCCTCTGTCCTCTCCTCCAGGGACATCTTCATACTGCAGGGAAAGATCCAGTTCTCTCCACTCCCTTCCCACTGCTTGGATATCCATCAGCAGATACAGATGTCTAATGATGCTGGCCACAAAACGCTGAGGGTGAGGGAGACAGAGGGACAGAAAGGAGGAGTGAGGATGGTAGGGACAAGAGCAGAGGCGGCTTCTGTGGTTTCTGAGGCCAAGTCCTTCGAGAGTCTGTTCTCTCTCAGTTGTGAAAAACAACACT
Source organism: Pseudorca crassidens (assembly GCF_039906515.1). Lineage (NCBI taxonomy): Eukaryota > Metazoa > Chordata > Mammalia > Artiodactyla > Delphinidae > Pseudorca > Pseudorca crassidens. The sequence continues at coordinate 89,473,619 of NC_090302.1, forward strand.
TTCTACAGCAGGAAACAGCTTTGCTGCTTCTATTTCCACACTTCAAAGGTGGCTTCAGCAATGAAAGGTGGCTTAGCTGACGTCCGCATCAGCACTAAGGCAGGACACAGGTGCAGAAATGGCTTTGCATTTAGGATTTCTCTTTGGGACCTAATGACTTTGCTGAGGGTCTTTCACAGGATGGTGCTGACAAGCCAGGGCTGCTCCCACCTGACAGGTACAAACTCAGGCTTAATTTCCTGCAATTCTGGGAGACTTTTCTCTTTTCACATCAACTTTAGCTTTGGAGTTTAGCTGGGTACTATGATGATCTACAATGAGAGATTTAAATGAAAGGGTCAGAGCGATGTGACAACCGATGAGGAGGCAGGTGAGATGCAAAGACTTGAGAGACTCCACGCACCATTGCTGCCTCTTAATATGGGAAGGGGTTACCAGCCAAGGAAAGCAGCATCCTCTAGGAGCTAGGAGGGATCCTCAGCTGACAGCCAGCAAAGAAATGGAAATCTCAGTCCCACCACCTCAAGGAACTGAATTCTGCCAACAACCCAAATGAACAAAGAAACAGATTCTCACCTGGAGTCTTTGGAGGGAGCGCAGCCCTGCCGACACCTTGATTTTAGCCCCTTGAGGCCTAAACCCGACCTCTGACCTAAAGAACTGTATGAGATTTAAGTCTGTCTTGTTTTAAGCCACTAAGTGTGTAGACATTTATTACAGCAGCAATAGAAAACTAATACAGGATTTTTCTTGGAACTAGAGAATTTATTGAAAATTTTATCTAAAATACTAAAAGCTCCCAAACTAAGACAAATTTGAAAAAGAAGACCAAGTGGTGAAAAAGTGAACAAGTGGGTGTAGTGGGTTGAATCATGTCCCTCAGAAATGTATGTCCAAAGACATATCCCTGTGAGTGTGACCTTATTTGGAAATAAGGTCTTTGCAGATATAACTAGGTGAAGGATCTCAAGATGGGATCATCCTGGATTAGGATGGGCCCTAAATCCAATGACCAGTTTCCCTTTCAAGAGAAAGTGTAGAGAGACACATAGAGAGAAGGCTGTGTGAGTACGGAGGCAGGGTTGGGAGTGATGTGGCCACAAACCATGGGACGCCTGGAGCCACCAAAAGGTGGGAAGAGGCAGGAAGGAACCTCCCCTAGAGTTTCTGGAGGGAGCACAGCTCTGCCGACACCTTGATCTCGGGCTTCTGGCCTCCACACTGTGAGAGTATAAATTTCTGTTTATCTCCCCAAGTTTGTGGAAATTCGTTGCAGCAGCCACCAGAAACGAATACAGTAGGGGAACATGTGCTATAAAATTCCAAGATGTGTTATACATAGTACTGATGTATTATCACAGACAGAGACAAATGACAAACAGATCAGACCAGAACGCCTTGGCATATACCTGTGTGGAATGAAAAGCGCTTATCACACAGATATGGCTCTGTAAACCTGGGGAGACGAACTCAGCTCGATCGTGAGGTGTTATCTTTCTTATGCATGGCTGGATATGGCTTATTAATGCTTGTTCAGAAGTGTTGCAACTTTGCTCATGAGAATATTGGCCTGTAATTTGCTTTTCCCACATAAGGCAAATTATGTGGGATTTGTCAGAGTTTAGCATTAAGCTTATGTTAGCATCATGAAATGAAAGGCGAGTGTTTCTTCCTTTTGTATATGTATATATGTTGGAAAATTTGTGAAGTATTAGAATTATGGGTTCCTTCCCAGGCTGGTAGCACTTTCTGATAAAATCATACTGGGATTTTTTTCTGTGTGGGAAGATTTTTAATTACTGATTTTATTTCTTAGTGGCTATAAGATTATTCAGGAATATTTCATATTGAGCCAGCTTAGCTATCATATTTTTCTAGATATTTATTTCATCTCGGCTTTCAAATGTACTGGCATAAAGATATTTTTAATAACCTCTGGCTAATTTTAATTTTTTTAACTGTTTGTGGTATTATTATCTCTTGTAAATAGAAATAAAATAGCAGGAAGAGCTGGAACTTGCTAACAGGGCCACTGGTGTAGCGATATTTACTGAAGCCTTGCTTTTAATTGTCAAAAATCAGATGTCCATAACTTGGAGAGGAAATTAATGCACTGTGGTATATTAATACAATGGAATGCAGTACAGCAATAAAAAGGAATGAACTAAATCTACACATATCAACACGGATGAATTAATAAACACACAGTTGGATGAACAAAGCGAGTTCCAGGCTTTATATACTGTATGAAGTCATTCATGTGAATTTAGAAATGAACGCTTGCACTTACATTGAAAAACTAAGAAAGCATGGGCTGCAGGAGAGCAAATTCATGATGATGTTGTTTCTGGAGATGGAGGGGTGTGGCCTGGGAGTGGAGCTTGGGCACTGCAGCCTTGGAATGACTTGGTTCTCAAAAGAAAACCTGAAGTAAATATGACGCAGCGAGAGAGGGGCGGCACAAAATGTAGTGGAAAATATTTTACAGGAACAAATGATTCTCACTTAAGCCTAAAGTTTTCCATTTGGGGCAGTTTTATGTTCCTACAGATTTTCTTTTTCCCCAGACGACTTCTAACTGTTATAGAAACTGATTGGTTGTTTGTTTTTTATTTTAAGGTTCTCCCTGGCTAATAAAGGCAGTTCTTTTGGGCTTGGTCCCTCTTGACAGAGCTGTAGGGCACTGACTCCGTGCTGGCACACCGGATCTAGGCCTGCAGTCCCGGCTCTCTGGCTTTGCCAAGGTGGCTTTGGAGGTGACACCACCCACCTGGGCTCTCACTTCTGCCAAGTCAGTCCCAGGGAAAAGCCACCTTCATGCATCCTTGCAAATGGTACCTCACTGAGTTACCAGAGGCAGCCCACTTAAACCCGCCCCTTATGAGTGCTTGTAGAGCCCTGGGCCAGGACAGTCGCATCCTGCCCAGGTCAGGGAGGCATCTAGTTCCCTGGGCCGAGGGCAGGGCTGGCTCAAGTGTGACTAGATGAGACTTTCATTCCAAGTTCAACTTAATTCAGCAAATATTCCCTGGAGCCTCCTCTTTGCTAGGTACCATGGGCAAGAATAGGATGCACTATATGATTTGTAGGGCCCAGTGCAAAATGAAAATGTGGACCTATTATTTAAAAAGCAGGAGAAGAGGACTGTACAAAACTTCTTTTCTTCCATGGTCTCTCTCTTAACTTATCATGATGTCTTATATTTGCTATATAATTTCATTTATAATAAAGAAAAACAAAATTTAAATTATTAGCATGACTTTTACTGTTAATCTTTATAGTATATAATGCCAGTTTTAAATGCAAATATAAGAGCATTTAACTCACCAAAATTATACAAATTCACACAATCTGTATTTTGTAGCTCATTCCTGACGGATGGCACTGCAAGCTGGACCAAGGAAGGTTGGAAAGAGGAAGAGAGGGTCCCGAGCTCAGAGCCAGCTGAGTGAACGCTCCTGGGCTCAAGGTATTTGCAGGGGTACAGACCTTCATGGGTACCCGGGCCGCCCTCCTGCCTGCTTGGGGGGCCTCAGAGGAAATCAGGGCCTCTCCATTCCCCATGGCCATCATCCAAGACGTTTTTAAACCTCAGTCACGCTCAGAGCCTGAACTGCTGCAGCACCTCCCATCCTCCTGCCCCCGCGCCCCAGGGTATGTACACCTGACCCCAATCCACCACGCCCATACCCAGCCTTCCCGGCCAACAGGACCTGTTGCTATGCCAGGCAGAAGGTGACAGGGGAGGCTGGGCAAGGCCTGGGCACCAGGAAGAACCTGTCCCAAGGAAGCAGGAGAACAGTCGGTGGTAGGACCACTAGAGACAACACACGTGCTCCATTGTCATGTCTGCCGCCACTTACAAAACACAAGGTCAAAGGTGAATGTATTAAGATCACAGATGGTGACAGCAGAGCATTCAGTCAGGTGCAGGGACCTCCTGAGTAAGCACAGAGGCCTGATGACTACACAGATTGCATCCACCCTGAGTAAGCAATGAGAGGGGATGGGGTCTCGGCCCCCAGTACTCCTCTAACAGAGCAGGTAATAATACAACCGGATGGTTGTGAAACAATGGGTTCCGCCAGCCCATCATGATCCGTAACCTACCCATCTCCTGCCTCACATCCCACTGTTCCCTGAGCAGCTGCTCCTCAGAATCACACTTAGAAAGAGCTCTTGTCACCCCTGCTTGCTCCTGTTCTCATGACAGATACTGCTAGCTGATCCTGGCACAAGCTGCATAGGAAACTGCAGAGTCCAAGGCAGAAACGGCGAATTGATCCCTGCCTAGGCCTAAGAGAGAACTGCAATCCCTCGCACAGCTATCAAGGCAGCCAGTACTGGTCAAGGTTGCCCTCAAAATGACCCCCACCTGTCAGCCAGTTCAAGCCTGCATTCACCTGTCTTCTGTCTTTGTACATTCTGTTCCCACCCCAGCGTGGTTGTTCTACCCTTCCTCTGGCTGATTCTCCCTCATCAGTCAAGACTCAGGAGCCTCTCCCTGGGAAGACTTGCTGCCTCACTGGGCTGGCGTGGCACCCATTACCCCCTGATGCACCATGATTCCCATTGTTTCACAACCATCCGATTGTATTATTACCTGCTCTGTTAGCGAGTACTGGGGGTCGGGACCCCATCCTCTCTCCTCATTGCTTAGTCAGGGTGGCTGCAACCTGCATAGTCATCGGGCCTCTGTGCTACTCAGGAGGTCCCTGCACCTGACTGAATGTTGTCAACTACAGTTGGCGCTCGCCATGGGCACTTGCCATCTACATCTACAAGGATTAAATCATGTGCTGCTGCAGCTGCTGACCTTCAACACCCCCTGAAAGGAGTTCGGGGTGGAGAGCAGAAATGAGGCACTCTGTGCTCTGGGAAAAACTGGCAGACAGGTCTTCAGATAGGTAGATAGTTTCAGGAGCTGATTTTATGAGCCCAATTCTTATACCTCCTCATGTCTAGAAAAGCACTAAAATCCTTCATGGTGATATCTGCTCCTCGTGACTAGCAGTAACCTTCAAGAGACTCGCAGAAACCTTCTACAAAAAATACGTGCTGGATTACATGTACTCCCTCTTCACCAAAATCACATACATACTGACCTTCCCCCCTACCTCTTTGGAGCAGTTTCTCAGAACTATCTGAAATGCTGTCTCCTGGGATATAGCCCTCATTTTGCACATTGTGCACTTCTTTAAGTTGACAATGCTCTGCTGTCACCATCTGTGATCTTAATACATTCACCTTTAACCTTGTGTTTTGTAAGTGAAGGCAGACACGACAATGGTTCTGATGTGGGTGTCCTGCTGAGAAACACACATACACTTCCAAGTCCACCAGCTGGGTCCTGGGCACCTGCCTTAGGTTTGCTACCTCACTTGTGGGGCTGCACCTGCCCAGCGAACCCAGCACTGTCTGTACTTTCCAAACACAGAGCCTTGGTCAAGCGTCTCATTTTCCTCATCTGTAATGTGAAGATGATCATTTATACCTTACCAGAGCCTAAATGGGGTCTTCAGGCCCCAGCATTGCCCCACACTGCTGGCCCAGTGTTCGTGCTTGGGGACAAACCCTGCTCAAGGCCCTGAGCCAGCACAGGGACAGCCAGCCACTTCCCAGGACCCAGGCCCATGTCCTGGTCAGTGTTCTCAGCACAGGGTCTCCTGCTCCCCACCCCCGAGCTCCAGGCTACTGCGAGTGCCCACATGCTTCTGTGTCCAGCCCCTCTGAAATGCAGGCCACATAAAGCCCAGCTGAGGAGACCAGGGAGCACACAGTGACTTCCAAATACCAAAAGGATGTCAGGCCAGACTGTGGCCACCTCCTTCTCCAGTGAATCAAAATACTCTCTGCTTAGTGCTTTTCCCAACAGATAAGAGCAAATGGTAAAGCTGGCTCACACCTAGATAACACTCAAGCTGCATCTGCCCTGTACTTGGTGCTTTAAAACCAAAATTTGGGCGCCTTCCCCAAAGCTAGGGAGGCACCTGTTCTCAGGGTTGTAGAGGCTCAGAAAGGTGAAGCAGAGCACCCAGGTCACACAGCCAGGAAGCAGAGTACCAAGGCAGCTGGCCTCCCCTCTGTGCCTCAATCACTCAGCTGTGATGCCTCCTGGAAGGGAGGAAGCAAACATCCTCTCTTCAAAGTGGGGAAATTCCAACTCTTGCAGCAAAGTTGTGTGGTCAAAGGATGGGAGTGGTCATGGTTAAGAGGTACTGAGCTCTTCACCTGCACTGTCTCATTAGAACCCCACAACCCTGCTCTTTGAGATGGGCTCCATTATCAGCCCATTTGAGTTGGAGAAACTGAGGATTAAAGAGCTTAAACAACTTCCCTAGGTCAACGCAGCTAAGAAATACTGTTTGTGACTTCTAGGGTTATAGTATTAACCACAAGATGAGTTCCTGAGATGGGCCCTGTGAGCAGAGGACGTTAGCTAGACATCAGCCCAGAACTGAAGTGTTAATTACAGCTGAGTGACAAGGTCAGCCTTAGTAATAAGCCTGAGATCCTGGTAGCATTTAATACCTAACCTTTCTCCCTGGTCAGGTCCTCAGCATTAGAAACCTGAAACACTTCTAATAATACATCAAAATAGTGTCTTTCAAAGTGATTCCTTCTGCCAAGTATAAATAAGCCCCATACCCCACAACATATGCTTGGGAGAACTGGGTTTTGCAAGGCTTGTCAGGCCTTTACTATGCAAATGTCTCCAAGAAGGAGAATCACCAAGTAGCTGCTCCCAGAATTTTGTGACTAGTCCCTTTTACCCAGGAGCGGCTGAGGGAATGAGTGCCACATGGAACAGTTTAGGAGAGCATTTAAGACTGACACGTGTTTATACCCTGTGAGTGTGGGGAGAGAGGGGGGAAAACATGCCAAGATAGTTTCTGAATCTAAGAAATAACTCATACCAACCTGGAGTCGTCAAGCCCTCAGGTCTGCAGACAGTCATTTTCAGTCATCTCTGACATTCCAGACATACTCAAGGGAATGGCTCTGGGCTGTGGTTGGCTCAGCTTGGAAGGTCAGCAAGTAAAAGGTGTTTATTAACCATTGGTTGATAAATGCAGTTGGCAAGTAATTAGACCAGGTCCCTGCTGTCTAATTCTATTTAAGTCAAACTGATCTATGCTAATGGAGGTCAATAAATTGGATGAATCCAATATAGTACCTTCTGAAGAGATTTATGACAGTCAGCTATTTCTACACACAATTGTGACCTGATTCTCTCAGAATTAAACCTTTCAGTGTTTCAGGATGCATTCCTCTTATGGCCTGGGAATTGCAAATCAAAACAACAAAATACTATTTCCACATCAGATGGGCAAAACTTAAAAAGACCAATACTTCATGTTGGCAAAGATGTAGGGAAACAGCACCTTGCGTCTATTGATGATGGTGAGAAATGGAATATTGCCTGCTGTATCAGTAAACAAAGAATGACACAGTCCTCAGCGATTGCAGCCACTGCCAATGGTGAGCGGTGAGCCCTGAGGGAACTCAGGAAGGAAAAGAACACCTGCCATCTAGCAGCCACCAGACTGCAGGCACTCCCCGTGGTGAGCCCTGAGGAAACTCAGGATATGAAAACATAGGATACTGACCCCAGATAGCTGAGGTGCATATCAAAGGAACTGTTTCAGTGAGCCCAGACTCTTGCATCTTCCCATACATAGAAAAGCGCTAAATTCCTTAACTTGAGATGTCTGGTTTTCTTTCATTAATAATGATCTTTTGACGATCAGACTACCTGCTCTTGGTTGCAGAATTCCTGTATATCCTGGCTCCCTCCTCGTCTCCTTGGAGGAGTTCTCTCAGGGTTACATGAGATGCTGCCTCCCGGGCTTGAAGTCTTAAAACTTTCCACCGAGTAAAACATAACTCTCAACTTTTAGGTTGTGAAAACTTTTTTAGTCAACAATGGGAAACAAAGGTCTACAGGCTTTTCTGTATCTGTTTGTGATTAGAAGACACTAAGGAGCACGTTTATGTGGCCCATTTGAAAAGTAAAAGCAAAACCTAAAATAAATTTAAGAAATAAAATATTTAGGTTGATTGTAAATTAAACTAAAAAATTTTATGAGTTGATTTTTTTTTTTTTTTAGTTGAAAGCTTTGTTTTTAACCTCAGTTTATCAACTCAGATATTCATGAGTTAAGAATCTCTGTGCTATCCTGATGGAGCTTCTTCTGTAGACTTACATCATTGTGATCTCGGGTGGCCTCAGCCTGCAGTGGCTTGAAGCAGGATTTCTTGTTCCTGGCCAGAGATTGAAGTCAGGCCAAGGCAGTGAGAGCGCTGAATCCTAGCCACTAGACAGTGGCCAGTGACAAGGCCCTGGCCCATATGGCTTTGCAGAAAATGAATTTCCACAAAGAAACAGAAAGTAGTGAAACAAGTGTTTATTAGGAGGGAAAAGAGTATGTGTGGATAGACATACGGGCAGACTCAGAGAGAGAGTCCCGCCCTTGTGAAGTTTGAATCACTTACATGGGGTATTTATTTCTTCCAGGTTTCCTTTGGCCAAACATCTTGTTTTGCCTGGTTCTGAGTCCGTATTTGGTTTATCTCAGGGTCCTCCCATGTGTGCATGTGCATCTCTTAGCCAAGATTGGATTCTAGCAAAGAGGCTTATGGATAGGTTGACATCACTCCCTTTTTGACCTCCAAGGAGCCTTTCTGTGCGTGTGCAGTTGGGAAGGTCTCCTTGACCTTGAGAATGAGAAATATTTGGTCTCTTTCTTTTATCTGGGCAGGGCTCAGCTCCTCTCTCACTCCCGCTATTTTGGAGTATCTGTCCATAGGGGACAAACTCCAGCTGCTCACACTGGGGCCCATCTATCTCCTGCCTCAGCTGGACACTTCATAGAGTCACTAGGTGGTTCCTTTACTCATAGAACCATGTGTTAGATTTGTGGGGAAGAACTATAAGACAGAGCTACTAAACTATTAAAGACCTAACAGTCAAACTTTTTTATTCTTCGGTATTGTTATACTCCAACTATCTGTACTATGGTGTGATAGCTTAGGCGTGAATATAATTTGAATTTATGAATGGTAAGAGGGTGTCTAAAATTCAGAATGAGGCAGATCCATCTACTCTGACCCTAAGCATGGCCCTAAAGAAAATTACTTGAAGAAATTGGATTCAAAGATTACAGGCAGGGAATTTTTGCAGTATGTCCATATTCAAGTGGAGATCAAAGAAGCAGTGACTGACATGACAACTATGGGCTGAGCAAAAACTCTTTTTAAAAGGGCTATCTTGAAGATTAGGATTCAACCATTGGAGGAACTACAGTGATATAGTTTACAGTGGAAGAAATCATAACATGTGAATTCCTTAAATAAAAATGTATTGACAAAAAACTGCATTTCAACAGTGCCAACTCTAAATCTGGACTATTCTTTACCAAAATATATGGTTCACACATACTTCTTTTAATTTTTTTCCTTTGGCCCATTATTTCTTTTCTATATGTTTTTAAGAGAGCTTCCTTATTTAATGTTTCACTGACATGAATATTGAAGTACACTTATATGTACACATTGTCTACACACACAGCATATGTAAAACGTATACAGTACACCTCATACATAGGAAATGAAGTATTTTCATATATTTAGCAACACAGGAAATGTGCGGGAAAGTACAAGAATGTTAAGTGCTGTAGATTAAAGATAATCTATTTTTATTAGTAATGTTTGGTTTGCTTGAAATTCAATTTCTTTAAAAATATGCTGGACATCCTACCTGGTATCTGAAGGCTGCTGGAACAGAAGCCTCCATCTCAGGTGCCTGCTCTTCTCAGAAAGGAATTTATCTGGAATTTATCCCCTGATCCACCTATGTATCTCCTCCAGCCTCAGTTGTGTTTGATTGTCTAGCCTTGCTGAAATGGTAGTTTAGGCCTGGGCATGTGTCCAGCCTTGGCCAGCACAGTTTCCTTTGGGTTGCTGAGAAGTTTTCTGTGAATTTAAGAAGAGACAAAAAGGAGTTTCTCCTCAAAAGTAATGCAGAAAAATCCATGATGAGCAAAATATCCAAATCTTAAATAAAGACAGGATACATCAGAGCTGGGATGAGGATGTGGCAGTGAGGGGAGCAACTCAGTGGCAGTCTGTCCTCACTGCACTTCTGTGACAAGTCTTAGTGGTAAGCAGAAGCAGAAACTGAGTGCTTGAGTCCTTCCAGTGAAGCTCAGCTAGAGAGATTCTAGGAGTGGAGTTGATCTCAAGGACTCCTGAAATATTTGACAAACCTCAAAGGATAAGCCCAAAGAAATCCATGCCTAGACTCATAATCAATCTGCTAAACATTAAAGACAAAGAAAAAATCTTGAAAACAGAGAAAAACAATATGTTACCTACAAAGGAACAAAGATGTAAATGATAGGATTTCTCATCAGAAATCATGGAGACCAGATGGAACTGGTGTAATATATTTAAAGAGCTGAAAGAAAAGAACTTTTACCCAAGAATTCTATAACTACTGGTAGAAAATATCCTTCAGGAATGGAGATGAAATAAAGACATTCTCCCATGAAGGAAAACTAAGATAATTTATATCTAGTACACCTGCTCTAAAAGGATTACTAAAGAAAGGTTTTCAGACAGAAGGGATACGATATCAGAAAGAACCTGAGAACATCAGGGCTAAAGGAAGAGCAACAGAAATGGGTGAAAATAATAGACTATTGGATTCTTTAAAACATGTTTAATAATTGAAAAAAAAACATTGTCTGATGAGATTTTTCAAAATATATAGATGTAAAATATAGGATAACTATAATATAAAGAGTGGAGGGAAAAAGGGATTGATGTGGTGGTAAAGTTTCTATTCTCCTCTTGAAGTGGTAAAATTCTGAATCTAAATAGACTGAGAAGTTAAGTGTGCATATTACAATTAGTGTCAAAATGTAACACTAAAGAGTGCTCAAATACCCAAAAGAAAGTAGGAAAGAGGGAAAAGATGAAATAAAAGCAGGTATAATAAGTAGAAAGCAAATAATATATAATGTATATATAATAATATAAAACTAAACTTAAATACAAACATATCAATAATTACATAAAATGTAAATGGTATAAACACACCAATTAAAGGACACATTGTCAGAATGGTTTTTTTGTTTTGGTTTTTTTTGGGTTTTTTGCGGTACGCGGGCCTCTCACTGTTGTGGCCTCTCCCGTTGCGGAGCAACAGGCTCCGGACGCGCAGGCTCAGCGGCCATGGCTCACGGGCACAGCCGCTCTGCGGCATGTGGGATCTTCCCAGACCGGAGCACGAACCCGTGTCCCCTGCATCGGCAGGCGGACTCTCAACCACTGCGCCACCAGGGTAGCCCAGAATGATTTTTTAAAATGACCCAACTATATACTGTCTACAAGAAACTCCCTTCAAAAATATGTGATTTAGGGGGGACTTCCCTGGTGGTCCAGTGGTAAAGAATCTGCCTTCCCATGCAGGGGATGCAGGTTCAATCCCTGGGCGGGGAACTAAGATCCCACATGTTGCAGGGCAACTACGCCCGTGTGCCACAACTACTGAGTTCATGCGCCTCAAATAGAGAGCCCACATGCTGCAAACTACAGAGTCCACGTGCTCTGGAGCCAGCACGCCATTAGAGAAGAGAAAACACACATGCCACAACTAGAGAGAAGCCCGCACACCACAACGAAGAGCCCGCGTGCCCCAGTGAAAGATCCCACGTGCCTCAACGAAGATCCCACTTGCCACATTAAGAACTGATACAACCATAAAAATAAAATAAATAAATAATATAAATGTTAAAATATGTGATTTAGGAAGACTAAAAGTAAGATTATGGAAAAAGATTTATCATATAAACAAAAACTGGAGTAGCTATATTAATACCAGATAAAACAGACTTCAGAGAAAACAGAGTTATCAGGAAAAAAAGGGACATTACCTAATGATAAAAGGGTCATTTTATCAATACATAACAATCCTAAATGTATATGCAATTAAAAATAGTGTCAAGGGCTTCCCTGGTGACGCAGTGGTTGAGAGTCCACCTGCCGATGCAGGGGACACGGGCTCGTGACCCGGTCCGGGAAGATCCCACATGCCACGGAGCGGCTGGGCCCGTGAGCCATGGCCGCTGAGCCTGCGCGTCCGGAGCCTGTGCTCCACAACGGGAGAGGCCACAACAGTGAGAGGTACGTGTACCGCCAAAAAAAAAAAAAAAAAAATGGTGTCAAAATATAGAAGCAACATTTGACAAAATTGAAAGGAGAAATAGACAAATCCGGGATTATAGCTGGAAATTTCAGTATTTCTTATTTAGTAATAGATAGAACTAGTATCAGAAAATCTACAAGGACAGGAAGGAGGTCAAGATGGAGGATCAAGAGAAAAAAACAGATGGAGGATTAGGAGGAAGAGGAACTCACCTCCCACCATGAACACATCAAAAATACATCTACATGTGGCACAATACTCACTGAAAACTAGCTGGAGACTGGCAGAAAGACTGTTGTACAACCAAGCTGTAAGAAAGATCCACACAGAATTGGGTAGGAAGGGAAAATAAGTGATCAGGTCAGGACCTGTGCCCCTGGGAGGAGATAAAGAAGAGGACGGGATTACACGGGGGGGGGGGGGATCCTCCATTAGGGAGTGAGCAGTTGGAGCCACATAGACACCCCAGACCTGGGGTCTGACACTGGGAAGACTAGTCCCTATAGCTGGTTAGAAAACCAGTGGGACTAAGAAGAGGGCTGTAAGAAACCTAGACTCCATCCAAGAGGAGTGCACACACACTTGCTTACTCCTGAAACAAGGCGGAGAAAGCTGATTGAAACTGCATAGGACTCTGGATGGTTTCCTGCAACCACCCTGGCATGTGCCCTAGCCAGAGCTGAGCACCACTCCAGTCCCACTTGCTCTTTGGCATAGCTCCACACTAGGGCAAGGGCTGCAGTGACCAAGAGGAGTGCTCAGTTGTGAGGGATGGAGCCAACTCTAACCCAGAACAACATCTGAATGGGGCACAGACAGTTATTACTGGCACCTACGGAGGCAGTGCATCAGAAGTGGCCTGAGACTCTGACTGGAGCTGAGACTGACACAGCCCATGCCCAGATCCACACCAAGCACCCACTGCAGCACTCCTCCTATCTGGATGAGAGTGCCAGTGCTGGGAGGTGGAGGAGCACACACTTAGGGAACAGAGCCAGCTTGGACCCGACCCTCAGGGCTTCCCCTCCAGCAACTTGGGACCCACCCCCACCCCCAATAGGTGATGTGGGCCACTGAGCAGAAGAAAAGCACCTGCTCACACCTGGTTCTGGCTTTAGCCCCTCCCTCTCCAGCCTCACCTCACCAAGGTGATAGCTATCAGGACACTCTGGAGAAAGATGTAAATCATGCTCACATCAGATCCAGCTCTCTCACACAGAAGCCACTGAGCAAGTACAGGCTGTATAGGGATACTCCCACACAAGGATAGATAACTGTGTCACCTAATTTCATAGAGAAGAGAAAGTCAAACAAAATGGAAAAAAAAAACAGGAAATTGTTTGAATTGAAAGAAAAAACCCTTAAAAAACAACTAATGAAACAGAAATAAATAATTTATCAGATAAAAAGTTCAAAGCATTAGTAATGAGAATGCAAACTGAATTAGGGAAAAGAATAGATTAATAGAGTGAGAATTTTAACAAGGAACAAGAAAATATATAAAAAATTAACCAGTCGGGGGCTTCCTTGGTGGTGCAGTGGTTAAGAATCCACCTGCCAATGCAGGGGACACAGGTTCGAGCCCTGGTCCAGGAAGTTACCACATGCCATGGAGCAAATAAGCCCGTGTGCCACAACTACTAGGCCTGCGCAATAGAGCCCGTGAGCCACAACTACTGAGCCTGCGTGCCACAACTACTGAAACCTGCACACCAAGAGCCTGTGCTCCACAAAAAGAGAAGCCACCATGATGAGAATCCCAGGCACTGCAACGAAGAGTAGCCTCCTCTCGCCGCAACTAGAGAAAGCCCACACATAGCAACAAAGAGCCAGCACAGCCAAAAATAAATTAATTAATTTATTTTAAAAAAATAACCAGTCAGAACAGAAGAATACAATAATTGGAATGAAAAACACACTACAAGGAATTAGCAGCAAACTAGATGATGCAGAAGAGTGCTTAAATGATCTGAGAGATAGAATAATGGAAATCACCCAATCAGAGCAACAAAAAGAAAAACAAAATTTAAAAATGAAAACCATAATTCAAAAAGAGTCATGTACCAAAATGTTCATTGCAGCTCTATTTACAATAGCCAGGAGATGGAAGCAACCTAAGTGTCCATCATCGGATGAATGGATAAAGAAGATGTGGCACATATATACAATGGAATATTACTCGGCCATAAAAAGAAACAAAATTGAGTTATCTGTAGTGAGGTGGACGGACCTAGAGTCTGTCATACAGAGTGAAGTCAGAAAGAGAAAGACAAATACCGTATGCTAACACATATATATGGAATCTAAGAAAAAAAAAGTGTCATGAAGAACCTAGGGGTAAGACGGGAATAAAGACACAGACCTACTAGAGAATGGACTTGAGGATATGGGGAGGGGGAAGGATAAGCTGTGACAAAGTGAGAGAGTGGCATGGACATATATACACTACCAAACGTAAAATAGATACCTAGTGGGAAGCAGCCGCATAGCTCAGGGAGATCAGCTCGGTGCTTTGTGACCACCTAGAGGGGTGGGAGGGAGGGAGACGCAAGAGGGAAGAGATATGGGAACATATGTATATGTATAACTGATTCACTTTGTTATAAAGCAGAAACTAACACACCATTGTAAAGCAATTATACTCCAATAAAGATGTAAAAAAAAAAATGAGAACAGTTCACAGGACCTCTGAGACAACATCAAGCACACCAACATTTGCACTGTTGGGGTCTCAGAAAGAGAAGAGAGAAAGGGGTTAAAATGTAGTTAATGAAATTATGGCTGACAACAGCTTGAACCTGAAAAAGGAAACAGATATCCAGATATAGGAAACAGGGTCCAAAACAAGATGAACTGAAACAGACCCACACCAAGACTTATAATAATTAAAATGGCAAAAGTTAAAGAGAATTCTAAAGGCAGCAAGAGAAAAATAAAGAGTCATATGCAAGGGAACCCCCATAATGTTATTAGCTGATTTTTCTGCAGAAACTTTACAGGCCAGAAGAAAGTGGCATGATCTATATAAAGCACTGAAAGAGAAAAATCTGCAACTTAGGATACTCTACCCAGAAAGATTATCATTTAAAATCGAAGGAGAGATAAAGAACATCCCAGACAAGCAAAAACTAAGAGTTCATCAATAATAAAACTACCTTAAAAAATGTTAAAGAGTCTTCCCTAAGTGGAAAAGAAAAGGCTTTAACACAAAGTGTCTATAAGAAAGGAAAAATCCCGCTAGTAAAGGCAAACATATAGTAAAAGCTGAGAATCGGACACTTAAAAAAGCAAGTTTGAAGACTAAAAGACAACAAAATTGTAAAATCAACTGTAACTAAAATGAACAGTAAAGGGATAAATATGAAGATGTAAAATGACATCAAAAACACAAAATGTGGGGGAGGGAAGTAAAAACATGTAGATTTTTTAGAATGCATCTGAACTTAAATCACTACCAGTTTAAAACAAATGGATATAGTTATAGACCAACATATATAAACCCCATGGTAGCCATAAATCAAAAACCTACAATAGGCACACAAAAACTAGAGAGAAAGGAACACAAGCATACCACTAAACAGAATCATCAAACCACAAGGGAAGAAACTGAAAGATGAACAGAGAAGAGTGACAAAAACAACCAGAAAATAAGTAGCAAAATGGCAATAAGTACGTACCTATCAATAATCACTTTAAATGCCAATGGACTAAATGCTCCAATCAAAAGACATAGAGTGGGTGATTGGACAAAAAACAGGACCCACCTATATGCTGCTTACAAGAGACTTACTTCAGAGCTAAAGACACACACAGACTGAAAGTGAGGGAATGGTAAAAGATATTTCATGCAGATGAAAACAACAGAAAGCAGGGGTAGCAATATTCATATCAGACAAAATAGACTTTAAAACAAAATCTATAACAAAAGACAAAGAAGGTCACTATATAATGATAAAGGGATCAATAAAAGAAGAGGTTATAACACTCATTAACATATATGCCCCAATACAGGGGCACCTAAATATATAAGGTAAGTATTAACAGACATAAAGGGAGAAATTGACAATAACAGTAGGGGACTTTAACACTCCACTTACATCAATGGGCAGATCATCCAGGCAGAAAGTCAATAAGGAAACAATGGTCTTAAACGACATATTAGGCAAGTTGGAATTAATAAGTATCTATAAGACATTCATCCAAAAACAGCAGAAAATACATTCTTTGCAAATGCACGTGGAATATTCTCTAGGACAGATCACATGCTAGGCTGAAAAATGGGTCTCAACAAATTTGAGAGGATAGAAATTATATCAAGCATTTTTTCCAACCATAATGGTATAAAACTAAAAATCAATTACAGGAAGAAAAATACGAAAAACACAAACACGTGGAGACTAAACAGAATGATACTTAAAAACCAATGGGTCAATGGAGAAATCAAAGAGGAAATCAAAAAATACCTCAAGACAAATGAAAATGGAAACACGACTTTCCAAAATATATGGGATGCAGCAAAAGCAGTTCAAAGAGTTTATAGCAATACAAGCCTACCTCAAAAAACAAGAAAAGATCAAATAAACAACCTAACCTACCATCTAAAGGAATTAGAATAAAAAAAAATCCTAATGTCAGCAGAAGGAAGGAAATAACAAAGATCAGATAGGAAATCAATAAAATAGAGACACACACATCCCCCCAAAAATAGAAAAGATCAGTGAAACAAAGAGCTGGCTTTTTGAAAAGATAAAGTTGATAAACCTTTAGCCAGGCTTATCAAGAAAAAAGAGAGAGGACTCAAATAAACAAAATAAGAAAAGAAAGAGGAGAAATAGCAACTGATATCACAGATATACCAAAAAATCATAAAACAATACTATGAACAGTTATACGCCAACAAATTTGACAACCTAAAAGAAATGAACAAATTTTAGAAACATACAACCTTCCAAGACTGAATCAGGAAGAAATAGACATTTTTTAATAGACTGATTACTAGCAGTGAAATTGAATTAGTAATCAAAAAACTCTCAGGAAACAAAAGTCTAAGACCAGATGGCTTCACAGGGAAATTCTACCAAACACAAAAAGAAGAGCTAATACCTATCTTTCTCAAAGTATTCTAAATAAATGCAGAGGAAGGGATACCCCCAAATTAATTCTATGAGGCCATCATTACCCTGATATCAAAACCAGACAAACACACTACAAAAAAAGAAAGTTACATACCAATATTGCTGATAAATATGGATGCAAAAATCCTCAACAAAATATTAGCAAAACAACTTCAACACTATATAAAAAGGATCATATACCATGATCAAGTGAGATTTAGTCCAGGCATGCAGATTTGGATCAATATCCATAAATTAATCAACATGATACACCACATTAACAAATTGAAGAATAAAAACCACATGATCATCTCAATAGATGCAAAAAAAAAATTTGACAAAATTCAACATTCATTTATGATAAAAACTCTTATCAAACTTGGTATAGAGGGAACATATCTCAATATAATAAAGGCCATTTATGACAAACCCACAGCTAACATCATACTCAATGGTGAAAAGCTAAAAGCTTTTCCTCTGAAATCAGAAACAAGAAAATGATGCCCCTCTTGCAACTTCTATTTAACATAGCATTGGAAGTCCTAGCCACAGAAATCAGACAAGAAAAAGAAGTAAAAAAATGCAAATTGGAGGGAAAGAAGTAAAACTGTCACTATTTACAGATGACACGATACTATATATAAACCCTAGAGTCTCCACCAAAAAACTATTAGAACTAAAATGAATCCAGTAAAGTTGCAGAATACAAGACTAATATACAGAAATCTGTTGGTTATCTGTATACTAATAGTGAACTATCAGAAAGAGAAAGCAAGAAAACAATCCCATTTAAAATTGGGATAATTTTTAACCCCCCAAAATAAAATATCTAGGAATAAACTTAACCAAGGAAGTGAAAGACCTGTACTCTGAAAACTATAAAACATTGATGAAGGAAATTGAAGGTGATACAAAGAAACATATGTATCCAGTATTCACCAATTAGAAGAAATAATATTGTAAAAATGTCCATACTACCCCAAACAATCTACAAATTTAATGCAATCTCTACCAAAATACGACATTTTTCACAGAACTAGAACAAATAATCTTAAAATTTATATGGAACCACAAAAGACCCTAAGTTGTCAAAGGAATCTTGAGAAAAAGAACAAAGCTGGAGGTATCATGCTACCTGACTTCAGACTATACTACAAAGCTACAGTAATTAAAATAGTATGATATGGGCATGAAAAAACACACATATATCAATGAAATAAAATAGATAGCCAGAAATGGACCCACACTTATATGATCAATTAATCTGTGACAGAGGATGCAAGAATATACAATGGAGAAAAGACCATCTCTTCAGCAAGTGGTGTTGGGAAAGTTGGACAGCCTCATGTAAATGAATGAAATTAGAACTCTCCCTCACACCATATTTTAAAAAAACTCAAGGTGGTTTAAAGACCTAAATATAAGACATGGCACCATAAAACTTCTGGAAGAAAATATAGACAGAACACTCTTTTGACATAAATCATAGCAAAATTTATTTTGGATCTGTATCCTAAGGCAAAGGAATCATAAGCAAAAAAAATAAATAGATGGAAAGTATTTAAACTTAAAAGCTTTTGCACAGAAAAGGAAACCAGGAAAATGAAAAGATAATCAACTGAATGAGAGAAAATATTTGCAAATGATATGACCAATAAGGGGTTAATATCCAGATATATATATACAACTCAATATCAAAACAAAACAACAACATTAAAAAATGAGAAGATCTGAATAGACATTTTTCCAAAAACATATACACATGGCCAACAAACACATGATAAGATGCTCAACATTGCTAATTATCAGAGAAATGGAAATCAAAACCACAACAAGATACCACTGTACACATGTCAGAATGGCTACCATCAAAAAGTCTGCAAATAACAAGCATTGAAGAGGACGTGGAGAAAAGGGAACCTTTGTACATTGTTGGTGGGATTGTAAATTGGTGCAGCCACTATGGAAAACAGTATGGAGGTTTCTCAAAAAAACTAAAAATAGAATTACCATATGATTAAGCAGTTCCACTTCTGCGTATATATCTGGGAGAATGAAAATACTAATTCAAAAAAGATACATGCACCCCAATGTTCATTGCAGCATTATTTACCGCAGCCAAGATATAGAAACAACATAAGTGTACATCAACAGATGAATGGGTAAAGAAGGTGTGGAGCATATATAAACAATGGAATATTACTCAGTCATAAAAAGGAATGAAATTCTGCCTTTTGCAACAACATGGATGGATTTGGAGAGTATTATGCTTAGTGAAATAAGTCAGACAGAGAAAGACAAATACTTTATGTTATCACTTGTACATGGAATCTAAATAATAAAACAAACCAGTGAATATAACAAAAAAAGAAATAGATTCACAGATATAGAGGACAAACTAGTGGTTATCAGTGGGTTGAGGGTAGTGGGGAGGGGCAAGAGAGGGGTAGGGGATTAAGAGATACAAACTACAATGTATAAAATAATTAAGTGGGCTTCCCTCGTGGCACAGTGGTTTAGAGTCTGCCTGCCGATGCAGGGGACACGGGTTCGTGCCCCGGTCCGGGAAGATCCCACGTGCCACGGAGCGGCTGGGCCCGTGAGCCATGGCCTCTGAGCCTGAGCATCCAGAGCCTGTGCTCCACAACGGGAGAGGCCGCAACGGTGAGAGGCCCGCATACCGCAAATAAATAAATAAATAAATAAATAAATAAGCAACAAGGATATATTGTACAGCATAGGGAAGTAGAACCATTATTTTGAAATGACGTTAAGTGGAGTATAATCAGTATGTTGTACACCTGAACTAATATAATATTGTAAATCAACTATACTTCCATTTAAAAAAAAAAAGAAAATCAGGAAGGATATAGAGTAAATGAATGACACCATCAACCAAATGGAACTGACATTATTGAAAAATCCTCCCAACAGCTGAAGAATATACATTCTTTTCAAGTGCATATGGAACATTCACAAAGATAAATCTTACCCTCAGTCACAAAGCAAGGATTATTTTTTTTAATTTGAGATAACACAAAGTGTCTTCTCAGACCATATGGAATTAAACTAGAAATCAATAAGAGTAACACAATAGGGAAATTTCCAAACACTTGAAAATTAAACTATGCACCTTTCAAATAATCCATGGGTCAAAGAAGATATCTCAAAGGGAATTAGAAATATTTTGAACTGAAAGAAAATAAAACTATTCATACATCTCAAAATGTGTTGGGGGAGACCTTCCACATGGTGGAGGAGTACGACGTGGAGATCACCTTCCTCCCCACAATACATCAAAAATACATCTACAGGGCTTCCCTAGTGACACAGTGTTAAGAATTCACCTGCCAGTGCAGGGGACATAGGTTCAAGCCCTGGTCCGGGAAGATCCCACATGCTGCGGAGCAACTAAGCCCATGTGCCACAACTGCTGAGCCTGTGTTCTAGAGTCCACGAGCCACAACTACTGAGCCTGTGTGCCACAACTACTGAAGCCCACCTGTGCTCCACAACAAGGGAAGCCACTGCAATTAGAAGTCCATGCACCACAGGGAAGAGTAGCCCCTGCTACCTGCAACTAGAGAAAACCCCACACAACAATGAAGATCCAACGCAGCCAAAAATAAATAAATAAAATAAATAAATTTATTTAAAAAAATACATCTACTTGTGGAACAACTCCTACAGAACACCTACTGAAGGCTGGCAGAAGACCTCAGACTTCCCAAAAGGCAAGAAACTCCCCACGTACCTGGGTAGGGCAAAAGAAGAAAGAAAAATCAGAGACAAAAGGATAGGGACGGGACCTGCACCAGTGGGAGGGAGCTGTGAAGGAGGAAAGGTTTCCACACACTAGGAAGCCCCTTCGCGGGTGGAGACTGCGGGTGGCGGAGGGGGAAGCTTCAGAGCCACGGAGGAGAGCGCAGCAACAGGGGTGCAGAGGGCAAAGCGGAGAGATTTCCGCACAGAGGATTGGTGCTAACCACCAGTCACCAGCCTCACACGTTTGCTGGCTCAACCACCGGGGCAGGGAACTGAGGCTCGGGCTTCAGAGGTCA
Organism: Pseudorca crassidens; assembly: GCF_039906515.1. Taxonomy (NCBI): domain Eukaryota; kingdom Metazoa; phylum Chordata; class Mammalia; order Artiodactyla; family Delphinidae; genus Pseudorca; species Pseudorca crassidens. The sequence goes on from NC_090302.1 coordinate 89,495,005, forward strand.
GATCCCAGGGAGAGGACTGGTGATGGCTGCATGAACACATCCTGAATGGGGGCTAGTGTGCCACAGCTAGCCAGGAGAGAGTCCAGGAGAAACTCTGGACCTGCTCAAGAGGCAAGAGACTATTGTTTCGGGGTGCACGAGGAGAGCGGATTCAGAGTACCGCCTAAACGAGCTCCAGAGACGGACGCAAGCCGGAGCTATCAGCAAGGACACCAGAGATGGGCATGAAAGTTTAAGGCTGCTGCTGTAGCCACCAAGAAGCCTGTGTGCAAGCACAAGTCACTATCAACACCTCCCCTCCAGGGAGCCTGTGCAGCCTGCCACTGCCAGGGTCCTGTGATCCAGGGACAACCCTGGAGAACACACAGTGTGGCTCAGGCTATTGCAACCTCACACCGGCCTCTGCCACTGCAGGCTCACCCCGCATTCCGTACCCCTCCCTCCACTCAGCCTGAGTGAACCAGAGCCCCTTAATCAGCTGTTACTTTACCCCGACCTGTCTGGGCGGGAAACAGATGTCCTCAGGCAACCTACATGCAGAGGTGGGGCCAAATCAAAAGCTGTACCCCAAGAGCTGTGTGAACAAAAAAGAGAAAGGGAAATCTCTCCCAGCAGCCTTAGGAGCAATGGATTAAATCTCCACAATCAACTTGTTGTACCCAGTATCTCTGGAATACCAGAATAGACAATGAATCATCCCCAAATTGAGGCAGTGGACTTTGGGAACAACTGTAGACTTGGGGTTTGCTTTCTGCATCTGATTTGTTTCTGGTCTTATGTTTATATTACTTTAGTATTTAGAGTTTGCTATTATTGGTAGATTTGTTTATTGATTTGGTTGCTCTCTTCCTTTTTTATATATAGATATATAGTTTTTTCTCTTTCTCTTTTGGTGAGCGTGTATGTGTATGCTTCTTTTTGTGATTTTGTCTGTATAGCTTTGCTTTTACCATTTGTCCTAGGGTTCTGTCTGTCCTTTTTCTTTAAAAATAGTTTTTAGCGCTTGATATCACTTGTGGATTTGTTTGTTGATTTGGCTGCTCTCTTCTTTCTTTCTTTCTTTTTTTAAATTACTTTTTTTTTTTTTTTTGAGGTACGCGGGCCTCTCACTGTTGCGGCCTCTCCCATTGCGGAGCACAGGCTCCAGACGCGCAGGCTCAGTGGCCATGGTTCATGGGCCTAGCCACTCCACGGCATGTGGGATCTTCCCAGACTGGGGCACGAACCCATGTCCCCTGCATCAGCAGGCGGACTCTCAACCACTGCGCCACCAGGGAAGCCCTATTTTACTTATTTTTAATAATATCTTTACTTTTTATTTTAATAACTTTATTTTATTTTTTCTTTCTTTTTTTCTCCCTTTTATTCTGAGCCATGTGGCTGAGAGTGTCTTCATGCTCCAGCCGGGTGTCACACCTGGGCCTCCAAGTTAGGAGAGACTAGTTCAAGACATTGGTCCACCAGAGACCTCCCAGCTCCATGTAATATCAAACGGTGAATGCTCTCCCAGAGATGTCCATCTCAATGCTAAGACCCAACTCCACTCAATGACCAGCAAGCTACACAGCTGGACACCCTGTACCAAATAACTAGCAAGACAGGAACACAGCACCACCCATTAGCAGAGAGGATGCCTAAAATCATACTAAGCCCACAGACACCCCAAAACACACCACCAGACGTGGTCCTGCCAACCAGAAAGACAAGATCCAGCCTCATCCAACAGAACACAGGCACCAGTCCCCTCCACCAGGAAGCCTACAAAACCCACAGAACCAACCTTAGCCACTGTGTCAGACACCAAAAACAACAGGTACTACGAACTGTAGCCTGCAAAAAGGAGACCCCAAGCACAGTAAGTCAAGCAAAATGAGAAGACAGAGAAACACACAGCAGATGAAGGCACAAGGTAAAAACCCACCAGGCCAAAGAAATGAAGAGGAAATAGGCAGTCTACCTGAAAAAGAATTCAGAGTAATGATAGTAAACATGATCCAAAATCTTGCAAACAGAATAGAGATAATTCAAGAAACGTTTAACAGGGACCTAGAAGAACTAAAGAGCAAACAAACAATGATGAATAACACAGTAAATGAAATTACACATTCTCTAGAAGGAATCAATAGCAGAATAACTGAGGCAGAAAAAAGGATAAGTGACCTAGAAGATTAAATAGTGGAAATAATTACCACAGAGCAGAAAAAAGAAAAAAGAATGAAAAGAATTGAGGACAGTCTCAGAGACCTCTGGGACAACATTAAATGCACCAACATTCGAATTATAGGGGTCCCAGAAGAAGAAGAGAAAAAGAAAGGGTCTGAGAAAATATTTGAAGAGATTATAGTTGAAAACTTCCCTAATATGGGAAAGGAAATAGTTAATCAAGTCCAGGAAGTACAGAGACTCCCATGAGGTTAAATCCAAGGAGAAACATGCAAAGATACATATGAATAAAACTATCAAAAATTAAATATGAAGAAAAAATATTAAAAGTAACAAGGGAAGTTCTCTGCCATTGGGTGAGGCGCGGAGGGAAGTGGAAGGCCGCCCAGGTGGGGCCCGGGGGACCCGGCCAAGTGGGTGCTGGGAGTTGCGAGAAAAGAAACATCATCATACTCTTCAATGTGGAAGGTGAGCTTTTCGAGTTATCGAAAGTGTTCAGAGAAGACGCTTTTCCTATAGCTTAATCATTCAACAGGCACTTATTAAGTGCAAAATAAAGATGGGTACTTTGATGCTGAATATGCAGAATCTGTTTGAGCAGCTTGTATGCCGGATGGAGATTCTCAGTGAAGGAAATGAAGTCCAATTTATCCAGTTGGCCAAGGACTTTGAAGAATTCCGTAAAAAGTGGCAGAGAACAGATCACGAGATGGGCAAACACAAGGATCTTTTGATGAAAGTAGAGACTGAGCGTAGTGCTCTGGATGTTAAGCTGAAGCATGCACGCAATCAGGTGGAGGTAGAGATCAAACGGAGACAGCGAGCTGAGGCTGACTGTGAAAAGCTGGAAAGACAGATTCAGCTGATTCGAGAGATGCTCATGTGTGACACATCTGGCAGCATTCAACTAAGCGAGGAGCAAAGATCAGCTCTGGCTTTTCTCAACAGAGGCCAACCGTCCAGCGGCAATGCTGGGAACAAAAGACTGTCAACCATTGATGAATCTGGCTCCATTTTATCAGATATCAGCTTTGAGAAGACTGATGAATCGCTGGATTGGGATTCTTCTTTGGTAAAGACTTTTAAACTGAAGAAGAGAGAAAAGAGGCGCTCTAGTAGCCAACAGTTCATTGATGGTCCCCCCGGACCTGTAAAGAAAACTCGTTCCATTGGCTCCACAGCAGACCAGGGAAATGAATCCATAGTTGCAAAAACTACAGTTACTGTTCCCAATGATGGCGGACCCATTGAAGCTGTGTTCACTACTGAGACTGTGCCATGTTGGACCAGGAACCGAAGGAAAACAGGGACTTTACAGCCTTGGAATAGTGACTCCACCTTGAGCAGCAGGCAGCCAGAGCCCAAAACCGACACAGACGGCTCCAACACTCCACAAAGCAATGGAGGGATGCGCCTGCATGACTTTGTCTCTAAGACGGTTATTAAACCCGAATCTTGTGTACCATGTGGAAAGCGAATAAAGTTTGGCAAGCTATCTCTAAAGTGTCGAGACTGTCGTGTGGTCTCTCATCCAGAATGTCAGGACCGCTGTCCCCTTCCCTGCATTCCTACCCTGATAGGAACACCTGTCAAGATTGGAGAAGGAATGCTGGCAGATTATGTGTCCCAGACTTCTCCAATGATCCCTTCAATTGTTGTCCACTGTGTAAATGAGATTGAGCAGAGAGAGCTGACCGAGACAGGCCTGTATCGGATCTCAGGCTGTGACCGGACAGTAAAAGAGCTGAAAGAGAAATTCCTCAGAGTGAAAACTGTACCCCTCCCCAGCAAAGTGGATGACATCCATGCTATCTGTAGCCTCCTGAAAGACTTCCTTCGAAACCTCAAAGAACCCCTTCTGACCATTCGGCTAAACAAGACCTTTATGGAAGCAGCAGAAATCACAGATGAGGACAACAGCATAGCTGCCATGTACCAGGCTGTTGGTGAACTGCCCCAGGCCAACAGAGACACATTAGCTTTCCTCATGATTCACTTGCAGAGAGTGGCTCAGAGCCCAAGCACTAAAATGGATGTTGCCAATCTGGCTAAAGTCTTTGGCCCTACAATAGTTGCCCATGCTGTGCCCAATCCAGATCCAGTGATAATGTTACAGGACATCAAGCGTCAACCCAAGGTGATAGAGCACCTGCTTTCACTACCCCTGGAATACTGGAGTCAGTTCATGATGGTGGAACAAGAGAACATTGACCCCATGCATGACATCGAAAACTCAAATGCCTTTTCAACACCACAGACCCCAGATGTTAAAATGAATTTACTGGGGCCTGTGACCACTCCTGAGCATCAGTTCCTCAAGACTCCTTCATCCAGCTCCCTGTCACAGAGAGTCTGCTCCACCCTCACCAAGAACACTCCCAGATTTGGGAGCAAAAGCAAGTCTGCCACCAACCTAGGACGACAAGGCAACTTTTTTGCTTCTCCAATGCTCAAGTGAAGTCACGTCTCCTCTTACTTGCCAGCGTTTACTGACTACAAGGAAGGGCGCACCTGTACTCTCTGCTCTGCAGCCTCCTGTACTCATTACTACTTTTAGCATTCTACAGGCTTTTAATTGAGTTTAATTGTGCATGGGGGTTTTATGAAAACTATATCTCCTTCTCCTCAAGTAATGTAATATCAACACCTTGTGCTGTCTTCGGGAGCTTTTAGATGGGAGGTCTTTACAGGGGTAGAAGTGGGGTATGGAATTCGCTGTGATTCTTTTGGGGGCTGGGGATACATCCCTTTGGCTTAAAGCCAAATTCTCTCATATAATGACCTTTCTCTGGTGTAATTTCCATGAGACAGTGGTAGAAGCCCTACCTCTTTGGTAAGATTGACTTGTCTCAGGGTGGGGAGTGGGAGGGCAGGGTAAAGAAAGGTTTTGACAGAAGATTTAGGATGGCTCCTTCGAGAACTTGGAAATTCCCCTTCCCCCATTATGAACTGAGCTATAACACGGAGCCTTCATAGCAATGGGGTACGGTGAGGACTGAACTAATAATGGGAGTGTGCTTAGCTTTAATTTGGATTGATTAGGTTTAATAGTGTTAAGTGGCACAACCTTGTAAAAGTGATACTACAATTTATATTTATTTCTAATTGGCCTCTGGCTGGACTTTGGGTTTGGTTGGGGTCAAAGCCAGTTTGTTCTTAAGTTGAATTCATTCTGATGCTTGACAGCCCCCACCCCCTTGTCCATTTAGAAGCCCTGCTTCTAAAAGTCAGTGTTCCATCTGTTTGGCACTCAACTAACAATTAAGAGTAGGCTATAAGGGAGGATTGTCAATATTTTGAGTGGCAAGAAAAGCCACAGTCATTTTGTCTTTGCACTTTGGATACTGAAATCTTCCTGTGTAACATAGCTACATCTAGATAAATGTGAGCTTTTTCTTCTATGAAAATTATTTCCAATGTCTATCAAAATGCTTTCTTTTATAGAATGTTTCTGACCCATAGTGGCCTATAAAACATGTATTTGGAATAATATTTGGAAAAAAGTAAATAGTTTTTTTTCAAAATGAAAAAAAAAAAATAACAAGGGAAAAACAACAAATACCATACAAGGGAATCCCATAAGGTTAACAGCTGATCTTTCAGCAGAAACTCTGCAAGCCAGAAGGGAGTGGCAAGACATATTTAAAGTGATGGAAGGGAAAAACCTACAGCCAAGATTACTCCACCCACAAGAATCTCATTCAGATTTGACAGAGAAATTAAAACCTTTACAGGCAAGCAAAAGTTAAGAGAATTCAGTACCACAAAACCAGCTTTACAACAAATGCTAAAGGAACTTCTCTAGGCAGGAAATACAAGAGAAGGAAAAGACCTACAATAACAAACCCAAAGCAATTGAGAAAATGGTAATAGGGACACACATATCGAGAACTACCTTAAATGGATAAAATACTCCAACCAAAAGACATAGACTGGCTGAATGGATACAGAAACAAGAACAGTATATATGCTGTCTACAAGAGACCCACTTCAGACCTAGGGACACAGACAGACTGAAAGTGAGGGGATGGAAAAAGATATTCCATGCAAATGGAAACCAAAAAAAAAAATGGAGTAGCAATTCTCATATCAGAGAAAATAGACTTTAAAATAAAGATGAGGGCATCCTTGGTGGCACAGTAGTTGAGGGTCCGCCTGCCAATGAAGTGTACATGGGTTTATGCCCCAGTCTGGGGGGATCCCACATGCTGCGGAGTGGCTGGGCCCGTGAGCCATGGCCACTGAGCCTGTGCGTCCGGAGCCTGTGCTCTGCAACGGGAGAGGCCACAACAGTGAGAGGCCTGTGTACCACAAAAAAGAAAAAAAATTAAAAAATAAAGATGATTACGAGAGACAAAGAAGGACACTACATAATGATCAAGGGATCAATCCAAGAAGAAGATATAAAAATTGCAAATATTTATGCACCCAACATAGGAGCATCTCAATACATAACGCAAATGCTAACAGCCATAAAAGGGGAAATTGACAGTAACACAATCACACTAGGGGACTTTAACACCCCACGTTCACCAATGGACAGGTCATCCAAAATGAAAATAAATAAGGAACACAAGCTTTAAATGACACATTAAACAAGATGGACTTAATTGATATTTATAGGACTTTCCTTCTAAAAAACAACAGAATACACTTTCTTCTGAAGTGCTCATAGAACATTCTCCAGGATAGATCATATCTTGGGTCACAAATCAAGCCTTGGTAAATTTAGAAAATTGAAATCATATCAGGTATCTTTTCTTACCACAACGCTATGAGAATAGATATCAATTCAGAAAAAATCTGTAAAAAATACAAATACATGGAGGCTAAACAGTACCTACTAAATAACAAAGAAATCACTGAAGAAATCAAAGAGGAAATCAAAAACACCTAGAAACAAATGACAATGAAAACATGACGACCCAAAACTTATGGGATGCTGCAAAAGCAGTTCTAAGTGGGAAGTATATAGCAATACAATCCTACCTCAAGAAACAAGAAACATCTCAAATAAACAACCTAACCTAAAGCAATTAGAGAAAGAAGAACAAAAAACCCCACAGTTAGCAGAAGAAAATAAATCATAAAGATCAGAACAGAAATAAATGAAAAAGAAAGGAAGGAAACAATAGCAAAGGTCAATAAAACTAAAAGGTGGTTCTTTGAGAAGATAAACAAAATCGTTAAACCATTAGCCAGACTAATCAAGAAAAAAAGGGAGAAGACTCAAATCAATAGAATTACAAATGAAAAAGGAGAATTAACAACAGACACTGCAGAAATACAAAGAATCATGAGAGATTACTACAAGCAACCATATGCCAATAAAATGGACAGCCTGGAAGAAATGGGCAAATTCTTAGAAAAGCACAACCTTCTGAGACTGAACCAGGAAGAAAGAGAAAGTGTAAACAGACAAATCACAAGCACTGAAATTGAGACTATGATTAAAAATGTTCCAACAAACAGAAGCCTAGACCCAGATGGCTTCAAAGGCAAATTCTATCAAACATTGAGAGAAGAGCTAACATCTATACTTCACAAATTCTTCCAAAATACAGCAGAGGGAGGAACACTCCCAAACTCATTCTAAGAGGCCACCATCACCCTAATACCAAAACCAGACAAAGATGTCACAAAAAAAGAAAACTAGAGGCCAATATCACTGATGAACATAGATGCAAAAATCCTCAACAAAATATAGCAAGCAGAATCCAACAGCACATTAAAAGGATCATACACCATGATCAAGTGGGGTTTATCCCAGGAATGCAAGTATTCTTCAATATACACAAGTCAATCAATGTGATAAACCATATTAACAAGCTGAAGGATAAAAACCATATGATCATCTCAATAGATGCAGAAAAAGCTTTCGACAAAATTCAACACCTATTTATGATAAAAACCCTGCAGAAAGTAGACACAGAGAAAACTTATCTCAACATAATAAAGGTATATATGACAAACCCAGAGACAACATTTTTCTCAATGGTGAAAAACTGAAACCATTTCCTGTAAGATCAGGAACAAGACAAGGTTGTCCACTCTCACCACTATTATTCAACATAGTTTTGGAAGTTTTAGCTGCAGCAATCAGAGAAGAAAAAGAAATAAAAGGAATCCAAATTGAAAAAGAACTAAAGCTGTCACTTTTTGCAGTTGACATGCTACTATACAGAGGGAACCCTAAAGATGCTACCAGAAAATTGCTAGAGGTAATCAATGAATTTGGAAATGTAGCAGGATACAAAATTAATGCAGAGGAATCTCTTGCATTCCTACACACTAAAGATAAAAAATCTGAAAGAGGAATTAAGGAAACACTCCCAGTTACCATTGTAACAAAAAGAATAAAATACCTAGGAATAAACCTACCTAAGGAGACAAAAGACCTGTATGTAGAAAACTATAAGACACTGATGAAAGAAATTAAAGATGATACAAAGAGATGGAGAGATATACCATGTTCTTGGATTGGAAGAATCAACATTATGAAAATGACTATACTACCCAAAGCAATCTAGAGATTCAATGCAATCCCTTTCAAACTACCAATGGTATTTTTCACAGAACTAGAACAAGAATTTTCACAATTTGTATGGAAACACAGAGGACCCCAAATAGCCAAAGGAATCTTGAGAAGGAAAACGGAGCTGGAGGAATCAGGCGCCCTGACTTCAGACTATGCTACAAAGCTATAGTAATCAAGACACTATGGTACTGATACAGAAATAGAAATATACATCAATGGAACAGGATAGAAAGCCCAGAGGTAAATCACGCACATGTGGTCACCTTATCTTTGATAAATGAGGCAAGAATATACAATGGAGAAAAGACAGCCTCTTCAATAAGTGGTGTTGGGAAAACCAGACAGCTACATGTAAAAGAATGAAATTAGAACACTCCCTAACACCATGCACAAAAATAAACTAAAAATGGATTAAAGACCTAAATGTAAGGCCAGACACTATAAAACTCTTAGAGGAAAACATAGGCAGAACATTCTGTGACATAAATCATAGCAAGATCCTTTTTGACCCACCTCCTAGAGAAATGGAAATAAAAACAAAAATAAACAAATGGGACCTAATGAAACTTAAAAGCTTTTGCACAGCAAAGGAAACCATAAACAAGACGAAAAGTCAACCCTAAGAATGGGAGAAAATATTTGCAAATGATGCGACTGCCAAAGGGTTAATCTCCAAAATATACAAACAGCTCATGCAGCTCAATATCAAGAAAACAAAAAACGCAATCCAAAAATGGTCAGAATATCTAAACAGACAATTCTCCAAAGAAGATATACAGAATGCCAACAAATACATGAAAGGATGCTCAACATCACAAATCATTAGAGAAATGCAAGTCAAAACTACAATGAGGTATCACCTCACACCAATCAGAATAGCCATCATCAAAAAATCTACAAACAATAAATGCTGGAGAGGGTGTGGAGAAAAGGGAACCCTCTTGCACTGTTGGTGGGAATGTAAACTGATACAGCCACTATGGAGAACAGTATGGAGGTTCATTAGAAAACTAAAAATAGAACTACCATACAATCCAGCAATCCCACTATTGGGCATATACCCTGAGAAAACCATAAATCAAAAAGAGTCATGTACCACAATATTCATTGCAGCTCTATTTACATTAGCCAGGACATGGAAGCAACCTAAGTGTCCATCAACAGATGAATGGATAAAGAAGATGTGGCACATATATACAATGGAATATTCCTCAGCCATAAAAGAAACGAAGTTGAGTTATTTGTAGTGAGGTGGCTGGACCTAGAGTCTGTCATACAGAGTGAAGTAAGTCAGAAAGAGAAAAACAAATACCGTATGCTAACACATATATATCTAATCTTAAAAAAAAAATAAATGGTTCTGAAGAAACTAGGGGCAGGACAGGAATAAAGACGCAGACATAGAGAATGGACTTGAGGACACACGGAGGGGGAAGGGTAAACTGGGACAAAGTGAGAGAGTAGCATTGACATATATACACTACCAAATAGCTAGTGGGAAGAAGCTGCATCGCACGGGGAGATCAACTCGGTGCTTTGTGACCACCTAGAGGGGTGGGATAGGGAGGGTGGGAGGGAGACACAAGAGGGAGGGCATATGGGGATATACATATATATGTATAACTGATTCCCTTTGTTATACAGCAGAAACTAACACAACATTGTAAAGCAATTATACTCCAAAAAAGATGTTTAAAAACATGTGTTGGATGAAGGTAGAATAGTGTTAATGTGGAAATTTATAGCATTGAATGGTTATGTTTGAAAAGAAGAAATGTCTGAAATCCATCATCTGATCTCCAACCTTGAGAAACTAGATTAAGAAGAACAAAATAATTCTAAAACAAGGAGAAAGTAAACAATAAAGATAACAACAGAGGGAACATAACTCAATATTTTGTAATAACCTATAAGGGAAAAGAATCTGAAAAGGAATATGTGAATCACTTTGCTGACCACCTGAAACTAACACAACATTGTAAATCAACTATTTCAGTTTTAAAAAAGAAAAAAAAGATACAGCAGAATTCAAAGAGATTGAAAACAAAAACATTAGAGAAACGTGATAAAACCAATAGCTCGCTCTTTAAAAATATTAACAAAATTTTGAAAAATTTAGGAAGACTGGCAGAGAGAGACAGGAGATGTAAACAACCAACATCAGGGATGAAAGTGGGACTGTAACTACAGAACCTACAGACATTGAAAGAGGAGTCAGAAAAATATTATCTTTTCTTTTGAAGTATAGTTGCTTTACAGTGTTGTGTTAGTTTATACTGTACAGCAAAGTGAATCAGCTATATGTACACATATATCTCCCCTTTCATGGATTTCCTTCCCATTTAGGTCACCACGGAGCACAGAGTAGAGTTCCCTGTGCTATACATTAGGTTCTCATTAGTTATCTGTTATATACATAGTATCAATAGTGTATGTATGTCAATCCCGATCTCCTAGTTCATCCCACCCACACTTCCCCCTTGCTATCCCTACTTCTGTTCTCTATGTCTGTGTCTCTATTTCTACTTTGCAAATAAGATCATCTATACCATTTTATTAGATTCCATATATATGCATTAGTATTTTTTTTTCTCTTTCTGACTTACTTCTCTCTGTGTGACAGTCTCTAGGTCCATCCACATCTCTACAAACGACCCAGTTTCATTCCTTTTGATGGCTGAGCAATATTCCATTGCAAATATGTACTTCGTCTTCTTTATCCATTCCTCTGTTGATGGATATTTAGGTTGCTTCCATGTCTTGGCCATTGTAAATAGTGCTGCAATGAACATTGTGGTGTATGTGTCTTTTTGAATTATGGTTTTCTCTGGGTATATGATTAGTAGTGGGGTTGCTGAGTCACATTGTAGTTCTACTTTTAGTTGTTTAAGGTACCTCCATATTGTTCTTCATAGTGGTTGTATCAATTTACATTCCCACCAACACTGCAAGAGGGTTCCCTTTTCTCCACACCCTCTCCAGCATTTATTGTTGGTAGATTTTTTGATGATGGTCATTCTGGCCAATGTGAGGTGATACCTCATTGTATTTTTTATTTGCATTTCTCTAATAATTAATGATGTTGAGCATTTTTTCATGCATTTGTTGCCATCCATGTGTCTTCTTTGGAGAAATGTCTATTTAGGTCTTCTGCCCATATTTGGGTTGGGTTTTTTGGTTTTTTGATGTTGAGCTGCATGAGCTGTTCGTATATTTTGAGATTAATCCTTTGTCCATTGCTTCATTTGTAAATACTTTCTCCCATTCTGAGGGTTGTCTTTTCGTCTTGTTTATGGTTTCCCTTGCTGTGAAAAAGCTTTTAAGTTTCATTAGGTCCCATTTGTTTATTTTTGTTTTTATTTTCATTACTCTTAGCGGTGGGTCAAAAAAGATCTTGCTGCGATTTAAGTCAAAGAGTGTTCTTCCTATGTTTTCCTCTAAGAGTTTGATAGTGTCTGGCCTTAACATTTAGGTCTTTAATCCATTTTTAGTTTATTTTTGTGTATGATGTTAAGGAGTGTTCTAATTTCATTCTTTTACATGTACCTGTCCAGTTTTCCCAGCAACACTTATTGAAGAGACTGTCTTTTCTCCATTGTATATTCTTGCCTCCTTTGTCATAGATTAGGTGACCATAGGTGTGTAGGTTTATCTCTGGGCTTTCTATCCTGTTCCATTGATCTATATTTCTGTTTTTGTGCCCATACCATACTGTCTTGATTAATGTAGCTTTGTAGTATAGTCTGAAGTCAGGGGGCCTGATTCCTCCAGCTCCATTTTTCTTTCTCAAGATTGCTTTAGCTATTCGTGGTGTTTTGTGTTTCCATACAAATTGTGAAATTTTTTGTTCTAGTTCTGTGAAAAATGCCAGTGGTAGTTTGATAGGGATTGCATTGAATCTGTAGATTGCTTTGGGTAGTATAGTCATTTTCACAATATTGATTCTTCCAATCCAAGAACATGGTATATCACTCCAGCTGTTTGTGTCATTTTTGATTTCTTTCATCAGTGTCTTATAGTTTTCTGCATACAGGTCTTTTACCTCCTTAGGTAGATTTATTCCTAGTATTTTATTCTTTTTGTTGCAAAGGTGAATGAGATTGTTTCCTTAATTTCTCTTTCTGATCAGAAAAATATTATCTTAAAGACAGACAGCAATAGAGAACCTCAAAGGACTAATGAACTCCTATCCACCCCACAAATTCAGGGGGAAAAGCTGTCTGTCCTCTAAAGCTTTCCTTCAATACAACAGCATTTCATTCTTCAATACAACAGCATTTCATTTCATTCTGACCCCCCAAAATATGTTTTATCTATCCTACTTTTTAGCAACTTAACTACCAATACAAGGCACTGCTGTGAGCAAACAAGTCTTAGGTTCCAAAATGGCTTTTATTGTTCTTTTCTGTATACCTGTATCTCCAACAGAAACTGTTTAAAACAATGTTTCTCAGATATTGGGGACCAAAAGTGATTTTAGTTGAGTAGAGGGAGGTGGCACTTCAGTAACATCAAATCATTTCTCATTTATCCTTCTGATTAAGGGGAAAACCCTCATGTTAGTGTGAACTTTTAACACCTAACACTTGTCAATCACCCCTTCTTATTTTAATTAACATCAAGCTTGAGACCCACCACCTTCAGCAGACAGTACTAGTTAGCAAGAATAAAACCATTACTTTGCTTCATTTATATATTCTTTCTCCCACTTCTATTTGTGGAAGTGATATTAGTTTTTCATTTCACTGTTGGGATATAGCTTCTTTTTCTTTCTTTCTTTCTTTTTTTTTTCTTTTTTTTTTTTTTTTGGATATGTTGGGCCTTCGTTGTTATGCACAGGCTTTCTCTAGTTGCAGTGAGTGGGCTGCAACTAGAGCACTCTAGTTGTTGTGGTGCATGGGCTTCTCCCTGTGGTGGCTTCTCTGGTTGCAGAGCATGGGCTGTAGGTGCAGGGGCTTCAGTAGTTGCAGCATGTGGGCTCAGTAGTTGTCACACACAGGCCATAGAGCCTGCAGGCTTCAGTAGTTGTGACTCACAAGCTCTAGAGCACAGGCTCCATAGTTGAGGCACATGGGCTTAGTTGCTCTGCTGCATGTGGGATCTTCCCAGACCAGGGATCTAACATATGTCCCCTGCATAGGCAGGTGGATTCTTTTTTTTTTTTTTTTAACATCTTTACTGGAGTATAATTCCTTTACAATGGTGTGTTAGCTTCTGCTGTATAACAAAGGGAATCAGCTATTCATATACATATATCCCCATATACCCTTCCTCTTGTGTCTCCCTCCCACCCTCCCTATCCCACCCCTCTAGGTGGTCACAAAGCACAAAGCTGATCTCCCTGTGCTATGTGGCTGCTTCCCACTAGCTATTTATTCAACATTTGGTAGTATATTTAAGTCCATGTCACTCTCTTTGTCACTTTGTCCCAGCTTACTGTTCCCACTCCCCATGTCAGCAAGTCCATTCTCTACGTCTGCATCTTTATTCCTGTCCTGTCCCTAGTTTCTTCAGAACATTTTGTTTTCTTTTTTTGTTTTTTTAGATTTCATATATATGTGTTAGCATATGGTAATAGTTTTTCTCTTTCTGACTTACTTCACTCTGTGTGACAGACTCTAGGTCCATCCACCTCAATACAAATAACTCAATTTCGTTTCTTTTTATGGATGAATAATATTCCATTGTATATATGTGCCACATCTTCTTTAGGCAGGCAGATTCTTAACCACTGCACCACCAGGGAAGTCCCTACTTTCTTTTTAAAATATGTTGAAGTAAAAAACAGAGAAACATTTAAAAAAATCATCCCATTTCCGTACAAATAGTACTTGTATATGGCAAAATTATAAAGGTACTTGAAGAAAAGTTAGTGTAAGGAAATAATTGAAGTCTGTGGAAAATTGAATTAAATAATATTATCAATATGTCAATTTTACCTAACAGATATTTAAGTCAATTAAAAGGAAAGTAATATTTAATAGTAGGGCTTCTTTCTTTGTCTCCCCATTAAGTTGGAATAAAAATCAAACGTACTCACTGAGTCTTCAGCATTTCATTAAAAGACACTGGAGCAATAGTGAAAATAAGTGATTTTAAATGTCTTTCCAAAGAATTCTGGAGAATCTGTGTTAATTTGCTATCTTGATAGCTTATAAAGCCACTTGACATTATCCACAGTTTTAGTAATCAATCTCTCTAGGTAATCTATCCTAGATCAAAAACCTAACAAAATTTCTTTTTGAATTTTATTTTATTTATTTTTTTATACAGCATGTTCTTATCAGTTATCCATTTTATGCATATTAGTGTATATATGTCAATACCAACCTCCCAATTCATCACACCCCCACCCCCACCGGCTGCTGCTTTCCCCCCTTTGTGTCCATACGTTTGTTGTCTACATCTGGGTCTCAATTTCTGCCCTGCAAACCGGTACATCTGTACCATTTTTCTAGGTTCCACATATATGCATTAATATACGATATTTGTTTTTCCCTTTCTGACTTACTTCACTCTGTATGACAGTCTCTAGATTCATCCACGTCTCTACAAATGACCCAATTTCATTCCTTTTTATGGCTGAGTAATATTTCATTGTATATATGTACCACAACTTCTTTATCCATTCGTCTGTCAATGGGCATTTAGGTTGCTTCCATAACCAGGCTATTGTAAATAGTGCTGCAATGAACATTGGGGTGCATGTGTCTTTTTGAACAGTTTTCTCTAGGTATATGCCCAGCAGTGCGATTGCTGGGTCATATGGTAATTCTATTTTTAGTTTTTTAAGGAACCTTCATACTGTTCTCCATAGTGGCTGTATCAATTTACATTCCCACCACCAGTGCAAGAGGGTTCCCTTTTCTCCACATCCTCTCCAGCATTTGTTGTTTGTAGATTTTCTGATGATGCCCATTCTAACTGGTGTGAGGTGATACCTCACTGTAGTTTTGATTTTCATTTCTCTAATAATTACTGATGTTTAGCAGATTTCATATGCTTCTTAGCCATCTGAATGTCCTCTTTGGAGAAATGTCTACTTAGGTCATCTGCTCATTTTTGGATTGGGTTGTTTGTTTTCTTAATATTGAGCTGCAAGACCTGTTAATATATTTTCGAGGCTAATCCTTTGTCCGTTGATTCGTTTGAAAATAATTTTTCCCATTCTGAGGGTTGTCTTGTCATCTTGTTTATAGTTTCCTTTGCTTTTCAAAAGCTATTGTTTCATTAGGTCCCATTTGTTTATTTTTGTTTTTATTTCCATTACTCTAGGAGGTGGATCAAAAAAGATCTTGCTGTGATTTATGTCAAAGAGTGTTCTTTCTATGTTTTCCTCTAAGAGTTTCATAGTGTCTGGCTTTACATTTAGGTCTCAAATCCATTTTGAGTTTATTTTTGTGTATGGTGTTAAGGAGTGTTCTAATTTCATTCTTTTACATGTAGCTGTCCAGTTTTCCCAGCAACACTTATTGAAGAGGCTGTCTTTTCTCCATTGTATATTCTTGCCTCCTTTGTCATAGATTAGGTGACCATAGGTGCATGGGTTTATCTCTGGGCTTTCTATCATGTTCCATTGATCTATATTTCTTTTTTTGTACCAGTACCATATTGTCTTGATTGCTGTAGCTTTGTAGTGTAGTCTGAAATCAGGGAGTCTGATTCCTCCACCTCCATTTTTTTCCCTCAAGACTGATTTGGCTATTTGGGGTCTTTTTTGTCTCCATACAAATTTTGAGATGATTTGTTCTAGTTCCATAAAAAATGCCATTGGTTATTTGATAGGGATTGCAATGAATCTGTAGATTGCTTTGGGTGGTATAGTCATTTTCACAATATTGATTCTTCCAATCCAAGAACATGATATATCTCTCCATCTTTTGGTATCATCTTTAATTTCTTTCAACAGTGTCTTATCGTTTTCTTCATATACCTCTTTTGTCTCCCTAGGTAGGTTTATTCCTAGGTATTTTATTCTTTTTGTTGCAGTGGTAAATGGGAGTGTTTCCTTAATTCCTCTTTCAGATTTTCCATCATTATTGTATAGGAATGCAAGAGATTTCTGTGTATTAATTTTGTAAACTGCAACTTTACCAAATTCATTGATTAGTTCTAGTAGTTTTCTGATGGCATGTTTAGGATTCTCTATGTATAGTATCATGCCATCTGCAAACAGTGAGAGCTTTACTTCTTCTTTTCCAATTTGGATTCCTTTTTTTTCTTTTTCTTCTGTGATAGCCGTGGCTAGGACTTCCAAAACTATGTTGAATAATAGTGGCAAGAGTGGACATCCTTGTCTTGTTCCTGATCTTAGAGGAAATGCTTTCAATTTTTCATCATTAAGGATGATGTTCGCTGTGGGTTTGTCATATATGGCCTTTATTATGTTGAGGTAGGTTCCCTCTGTGCCCACTTCCTGGAGAGTTTTTATCATAAAAGGGTGTTGAATTTTGTCAAATCTTTTTCTGCATGTATTCAGATGATCATATGGTTTTTATTCTTCGCTTTGTTAATATGGTGTATCACATTGATTGATTTGTGTATATTGAAGAATCCTGGCATCCCTGGGATAAATCCCACTTGATCATGGTGTATGATCCTTTTAATGTGTTGTTGGATTCTGTTTGCTAGTATCTTGTTGAGGATTTTGGCATCCATATTCATCAGTGACATTGGTCTGTAGTTTTCTTTTTTTGTAGTATCTTTGTCTGGTTTTGGTGTCAGGGTGATGGTGGCCTCATAGAATGAATTTGGCTGTGTTCCTTCCTCTGCAGTTTTTTGGAAGAGTTTGAGAAGGGTTGGTGTTAGGTCTTCTCTAAATGTTTGATAGAATTCGCCTGTGAAGCCATCTGATCCTGGACTTTTGTTTGTTGGAAGATTTTTAATCACAGTTTCAATTTCATTACTTGTGATTGGTCTGTTCACATTTTCTATTTCTTCCTGGTTCAGTCTGGGAAGGTTATACCTGTCTAAGAATTTGTCCATTTCTTCCAGGTTGTCCATTTTATTGGCACAGAGTTACTTGTAGTAGTCTCTTAGGATTCTTTGTATTTCTGCAGTGTCTGTTGTAACTTCTCCTTTTTCATTTCTAATTTTATTGATTTGAGTCCTCTCCCTCTTTTTCTTGATGAGTCTGGCTAATGGTTTATCAATTTTGTTTATCTTCTCAAAGAACCAGCTTTTAGCTTTATTGATCTTTGCTATTGTTTTCTTTGTTTCTATTTCATTTATTTCTGCTCTGATCCTTATGATTTCTTTCCTTCTGCTAACTTTGGGTTTTGTTTGTTCTTCTTTTTCTAGCTTCTTTAGGTGTAAAGTTAGATTGTTTATTTGAGATTTTTCTTGTTTCTTGAGGTAGGCTTGTATAGCTATAAACTTCCCTCTTAGAACTGCTTTTGCTACATCCCATAGGTTTTGGATCGTCATGTTTTCATTATCATTAGTCTCTAGGTATTGTTTGATTTCCTCTTTGATTTCTTCAGTGATCTCTTGTTTATTTAGTAATGTATTGTTTAGCCTCCATGTGTTTGCGTTTTTTTCGTTATTTTCCCTGTAATTCATTTCTAATCTCATAGCGTTGTGTTCAGAAAAGATGCTTGATATGATTTTAATTTTCTTAAATTTACTGAGGCTTGATTTGTGACCCAAGATGTGATCTATCCTGGAGAATGTTCCATGTGCACTTGAGAAGAATGTGTATCCTGCTGTTTTGGTTTGGAATGTCCTATAAATATCAATTAAATCTCTCTGGTCTATTGTGTCATTTAAAGCTTGTGTTTCCTTTTTAGTTTTCTGTTTGGATGATCTGTCCATTCGTGTAAGTGAGGTGTTAAAGTCCCCCACTATTATTGTGCTACTGTTGATTTCCTCTTTTATAGCTGTGAGCAGTTGCCTTATGTATTGAGGTGCTCCCATGTTGGGTGCATATATATTTATAATTGTTATATCTTCTTCTTGGATTGATCCCTCAACCATTATGTAGTGTCCTTCTTTTTCTCTTGTAACATTCTTTATTTAAAGTCTATTTTATCTGATATGAGTATTGCTACTCCAGCCCTCTTTTGATTTCCATTTGCATAGAATATCTTTTTCCATCCCCTCACTTTCAGTCTGTATGTGTCCCTATGTCTGAAGTGGGTCTCTTTTAGACAACATATATATGGGTCTTGTTTTTGTATCCATTCAGAAAGCCTGTGTCTTTTGGTTGGAGCATTTAATCCATTCACGTTTAAGGGAATTCTTTCCAAAGAATTCTGGAGAATCTGTGTTAATTTGCTATTTTGATAGCTTATAAAGCCACTTGACATTAGCCACAGTTTTAGTAATCAATTCTCTCTAGGTAATCTCTCCTAGATTAAAAACCTAACTAATTTTTTTAAATAAAAAATAAATTCAGTAGCTGAGACACATGTATTAGAAATAATACATGCTCAAAAATCACAGAAGTTTTCTACAATATAGAGAAAGCAGTACACTTATTGAGTCTTCCTGAATATTATAATTTCAATCCAATGAAAATTTCACACATTAAAAGGTAAGTAGAGGGCTTCCCTGGTGGTGCAGTGGTTGAGAGTCTGCCTGTTGATGCAGGGGACACAAGTTCGTGCCCCGGTCTGGGTGGATGCCACATGCCACAGAGCGGCTGGGCCCGTGAGCCATGGCCACTGAGCCTGCACGTCCGGAGCCTGTGCTCCGCAACAGGAGAGGCCACAACAGTGAGAGGCCCATGTACTGCAAAAACAAACAAACAAAAAAAGGTAAGTGGAAATGAAACAGACTTACACAAATTATTTATCCCTGAATTTCTTGATCATTTCCCCCAAATAAATAAGATTTGATTCACATTATAGTATTATTTTGAGTTGCATACCAGAATTTATTGAACAGATATTTATTAAAACTAGAGTTATTTGTAAGTAGAGTTCTCAAAATTAATCTATTAGTTGATGAACTTATTTATCAGTAAATTATGCGAAAAATTAAAAATGCCCACTGCTAAATTCTCTGCATGGCTCACGACTGAGCCCCCCTTCATATCAGTGTCTGTTATTCTTCCCACCTATTAAGTGGAGGAGAAAGGTAATAAGCCAATAGAAAAGACAGACAGAAAAAAGGAAAATGTGACTGAGAAGAGAATGACACCAGAAACTTCATGTCTCCTAGAAGATCTCCTTTAACGCCTCAGTTCAAATCCTTCTTTTTAGAAACCTCTTAAATGTAGGGGACCCTGGACTTTGAACTAAATTAGATCCTAACTTCTTATTTTTTAGTTATATATTTACTTGTTTTTACATCATAAATATACCACACACTTCAAACATCATTTTTTTTAATTTTCAAAAAGATATAAATTGAAAAATATTCTCATTGGCTTTGCTGATAATTTACTGACAAATAAGTTTATCAACTAGCAGATTAATTTTTCCCACCCATAATACAAATTTTAAAATCACCTTAAATAGTTAAAAACAACAACTACTACAAATATTCCTAATGACATTTTTATTTGAGTTGAGTTTAATCTAGGAAATTACCAGAGAAGTTTAGTATTTTTATTATTTTGAATCTCCCTATTCAAGAGCTTAGTAACTTTCCAATTGTACAAGTATTTGTTCTTTTTTTCAAGTCTGCTTAACAGTTTTCTTTATAGGTCTTTGTGTTGGGGGGGTCCCCACGACCACGATCAGGTTAATGATTCACTAGAATGACTCACAGGACCCAGGAAAGCTGTTATACTCATGGTTACTGTTTATTACAGCAAGAAGATACAGATTAAAATCAGCAAAGGAGCACAAAATAAGTCTTAATAAATTTTAAAAGACTAAAATCATACAGATATAATTTCTGTTCAAAATGAAATAAAACTAAAAATTAATAAGCATAAAGAAAACTGAAATTTTCAAAACCATGTGAAAATTATAAAACACACCTGTAAATAAACAGTGAATCAAAGAAGAAATCACAAGGGAAATCAGAAAATACCTTGAGACAAGTGAAAAACCCAAAAAATGCAGCATAACAAAACATATGGGATGCACTGAAAGCAGTGTTAAAGGAAATGTATGGCTCTAAATGTGTACATTAAAAAAGAATAATCTAAAAAAATCAATAAACTAACAGTATATTTTAAAGAAAAAGAATAAACACAAAGCTAGGAGAAGGAAGGATATAATAAAGAATAGAATGGAGCGAAACAAAACAGAGAGTATGATAGGATATCATATGATATTGCTTATATGTGGAATCTAAAAAAATGATACAAATGAACTTATATACAAAACAGAAATAGAACCATAGACATAGAAAACAAACTTATGGTTACCAAAGGGGAGTGAGGGGGAAGGACAAATTAGGAGTTTGGGATTAACATACACACTACTATATATAAAATAACAAACAAGGACCTACTGTATAGCACAGGGAACTATACTCTCTCTCTCTCTCTCTCTCTCTCTATATATATATATATATATTTTTTTTTTTTTTTTTTTTTTTTGCAGTACACGGGCCTCTCACTGTTGTGGCCTCTCCCGTTGTGGAGCACAGGCTTCGGACGTGCAGGCTCAGTGGTCATGGCTCACGGGTCCAGTCGTTCCACACTGTGTGAGATCTTCCTGGACTGGGGCACAAACCTGCATCCCCTGCATCGGCAGGCGGACTCTCAACCACTGCGCCACCAGGGAAGCCCTATACTCAATATTTTGCAATAACCTAGAAGAGAAAAGAATCTGGAAAAAAAAAATATATATATATATACATATATATATGAATCACTTTTTTGTACACCTGAAACTAACACAACATTGTAAATCAACTACACTTCAATTTAAAAAACAAAAGGGGGCTTCCCTGGTGACCCAGTGGTTAAGAATCCATTTTGCAATACAAGGGACACTGGTTCAATCCCTGATCGGAGAGCTAAGATCCCATATTCTGCAGTGCAACTAAGCCCGCGTGCCACAACTACAGAGCCTGAGTTCTGCAACTACAGACCCCATGAACTCTGGAGCCCATGCACCACAACTAGAGAGAAGCCCGCCTGCCACAACGAAGAGCCCATGAACCACAACAAAAGATCCCCAATGCAGCAACTAAGATACAGTGCATCCAATAAATAAATAAATAACTATTTAAAAAATTAAAAATGAAAGGATATGGTTAGCCCTAAAAGAAT
This sequence comes from Pseudorca crassidens, assembly GCF_039906515.1. Taxonomy (NCBI): domain Eukaryota; kingdom Metazoa; phylum Chordata; class Mammalia; order Artiodactyla; family Delphinidae; genus Pseudorca; species Pseudorca crassidens. Next base: position 89,516,880 of record NC_090302.1, read on the forward strand.
AAACCACTGACAAAATCAACAAAGTTGAAATTTGGTTCTTTAAAAGATCAACAGAATTGACAAATTGACAGAATCAACAAATGTTTAGCTAGACTGACAAAGAAAAAAGAGAGAAGACAAATTACTAAAATCAGAAATGAAAGTGAGGACATTACTACTGACCTTACAGAAATAAAAAGTATTATAAGAGAATATTATGAACAATTTTACAAACAACAAAGTGAATAACCCAGATGAAATGGATAAATTCCTAGAAAGAACTATGAAAACTGACTCAAGAAAAAATAGAAAATCTAAATAGACCTATAACTAGTAAGGAGATTGAATCAGTTATCAAAAACTTCCCAGAAAGAAAAGCCCTGGACATAATGGTATCACTGGTGAATTCTATCAAACACTTAAAGAAGAACTAATACCAATCCCTTTCAAACTCTTAAAAATAAAAAAGGAGGACACACTTCTTAACTCATTCTATGAGTCTAGCATTACACTGATATTAAAGCCAGAAAAAACACTACAAGAAAATTACAGGCCAATATCCTTTATAAATGTAAATACAAGGGAAGAGATATGGGAATATATGTATATGTATAACTGATTCACTTTGTTATAAAGCAGAAATTAACACACCATTGTAAAGCAATTATACCCCAATAAAGATGTTAAAAATAAAATAAAATAAAATAATTCATGAAAAAAATATATATAGATGCAAAGATCCTCAATAAAATACTATCACATTAAATTAAGCCGGACTTCCCTCGTAGCGCAGTGGTTAAGAATCTGCCTGTCAATGCAGGGGACATGGGTTCAATCCCTGGTCCAGGAATATCCCACATGCCAAGGAACAACTACGCCCATGCACCACAACTACTGAGCCTGTGCTCTAGAGCCCGCAAGCCACAACTACTGAGCCCATGCACTGCAACTACTGAATCCTGCGTGCTCTAGACCCACGTGCCACAACTACTGAGCCCGCATGCTACAACTACTGAAGCCCATGTGCTTCGTGCCTGTGCTCCACAACAGAAGAAGCCACTGCAATGAGAAGTCCACACACCACAAGGGAGAGTAGCCCCCACTCGCTGCAACTAGAGAAAAGCCCGTGTGCAACAACAAAACCCAATGCAGCCAAAAATAAAATTAAAAATTAAAAAAACCTAAATTAAGTCACATTTTAAAAGGATTATATACCATGTCAAGTGCAGTTTATCCCCAGAATGCAAGGGTGGATCAAAACATGAAACCCAATCAATGTAATACACCACTTTAATAGAATGAAGGGAGGAAAAAACACTTTATCATCTCCATTGATGCAGAAAAAGCATAGAAAAAAATCCAACACCCTTTCATGATTTAAAAAAAAAAACCCTCAACAAACTAGAAAGAAACATCCTCAACATACATGAAAAACCTACATTATACACAATGGTGAAAGACTGAAAGCTTTTCCTCTAAGATCAGGAACAAGACACAGATTCTTATTCTCACCAGTTCTATTCAACATAGTACTGGAACTTCCAGCCAGAGCAATTAGGCAATATAAAGAAATAAGAGACTCCCTCTTGCGAGAACACCAGAATCACAACTAGCTGCTGGACAGTCATCGACAGGAAGACACTGGAACTCACCAAAAAAGATACCCCACATCCAAAGACAAAGGAGAAGCCACAGTGAGATGGTAGGAGGGGCACAATCACAGTAAAATCAAATCCCATAACTGCTGGGTTGGTGACTCACAGACTGAAGAACACTGATACCACAGAAGTCCACCCACTGGGGTGAAGGTTCTGAGCCCCACCTCAGACTTCCCAACTTGGGGGTCTGGCAACGGGAGGAGGAATTCCTAGAGAATCAGACTTTGAAGCCTAATGGGAATTGATTGCAGGACTTCGACAGGACTGAGGGAAACAGACTTCACTCTTGGAGGGCACACAAAAAGTAGTGTGCACATCGGGACCCAGGGGAAGGAGCAGTGACCCCAGGGGAGACTGAACCAGACCTACCTGCTAGTGTTGGAGGGTCTCCTGCAGGGGCGGGGGGGAGGGCTGTAGCTCTCAGTGGGGACAAGGACACTGACAGCAGAAGTTCTGGGAAGTACTCCTTGGCATGAGCCCTCCCAGAGTCTGTCATCAGCCCCACCAATGAGCCCAGGTAGGCTCCAGTGTTGAGTTGCCTCAGGCCAAACAACCAACAGGGAGGGAAACCAACCCCACCCATCAAGAGTCAAGTGGATTAAAGTTTTACTGAGCTCTGCCTACCAGAGCAACAGTCAGCTCTATCTACCACCAGTCCCTCATATCAAGGCCCTTAGATAGCCTCATCCACCAGATGGCAGAGAGCAGAAGCAAGAAGAACTACAATCCTGCAGCCTGTGGAACAAAAACCACATTCACAGAAAGATAGACAACATGTAAAGGCAGAGGGCTATGTACCAGATGAAGGAACAAGATAAAACCCCAGAAAAACAACTAAATGAAGTGGAGATAGGCAATCTTCCAGAAAAAGAATTTAGAATAATGATAGTGAAGATGATCCAGGACCTTGGAAAAACAATGGAGGCAAAGATCAAGTGGATGCAAGAAACATTTAACAAAGACCTAGAAGAATTAAAGAACAAACAAACAGAGATGAACAATACAATAACTGAAATGAAAACTACATTAGAAGGAATCAATAGCAGAATAACTGAGGCAGAAGAATGGATAAGTGACCTGAAAGACAGAATGGTAGAATTCACTGCTGCAGAACAGATTAAAGAAAAAAGAATGAAAAGAAATGAAGACAGCTTAAGAGACCTCTGGGACAACATTAAACGCAACAACATTCGCATTATAGGGGTCCCAGAAGGAGAAGAGAGAGAGAAAGGACCAGAGAAAATATTTGAAGACATTATAGTCGAAGACTTCCCTAACATGAGAAAGGAAATAGCCACCCAAGTCAAGGAAGCACAGGGAGTCCCATACAGAATAAACCCAAGACACATAGTAATCAAGTAGGCAAAAATTAAAGACAAAGAAAAATTATTGAAAGCAGCAAGGGGAAAATGAAAAATAACATACAAGGGAACTCCCATAAGGTTAACAGCTGATTTCTCGGCAGAAACTCTACAAGCCAGAAGGGAGTGGCATGATATACTTAAAGTGATGAAAGGGAAGAACCTACAACCAAGTTTACTCTACCCAGCAAGGATCTCAATCAGATTTGATGGAGAAATCCAAAGCTTTACAGACAAGCAAAGGCTAAGAGAATTCAGCACCACCAAACCAGCTCTACAACAAATGCTAAAGGAACTTCTCTAAGTGGGAAACACAAGAGAAGAAAATGATCTACAAAAACAAAGCCAAAACAATTAAGAAAATGGTCATAGGAACATACATATCAATAATTACCTTCAACGTGAATGGATTAAATGCTCCAACCAAAAGACACAGGCTTGCTGAACAGATACAAAAACAAGATCCATATATATGCTGTCTACAAGAGACCCACTTCAGACATAGGGACACATACAGACTGAAAGTAGGGGATGGAAAAATATATTCCATGCAAATGGAAATCAAAAGAGAGCTGGAATAGCAACACTCATATCAGATAAAATAGACTTTAAATAAAGAATGTTACAAGAGACAAGGAAGGACACTACATAATGATCAAGGGATCAATCCAAGAAGAGGATATAACAATTATAAACATATATGCACCCAACATGGGAGCACCCCAATACATAATACAACTGCTCACAGCTATAAAAGAGGAAATCAACAGTAGCACAATAATAGTGGGGGACTTTAACACCTCACTTACACCAATGGACAGATCATCCAAAATGAAGATAAATAAGGAAACAGAACCTTTAAATGACACAATAAACCGGATAGATTAAATTGATATTTATAGGACATTCCATCCCCAAACAGCAGGTTACACATTCTTCTCAAGTGCGCATGGAACATTCTCCAGGATAGATCACATCTTGGGTCACAAATCAAGCCTCAGTAAATTTAAGAAAATTAAAATCATGGCAAGCATCTTTTCTGATCACAATGCTATGAGATTAGAAATGAATTACAGGAAAAATAATGTAAACACAAACACATGGAGGCTAAACAATACATTACTAAATAACCAAGTGATCACTGAAGAAATCAAAGAGGAAATCAAACAATACCTAGAGACTAATGATAATGAAAACATGACGATCCAAAACCTATGGGATGTAGCAAAAGCAGTTCTAAGAGGGAAGTTTATAGTTATACAAGCCTACCTCAAGAAACAAGAAAAATTTCAAATAAACAATCTAACTTTACACCTAAAGGAGCTAGAAAAAGAAGAACAAACAAAACCCAAAGTTAGCAGAAGGAAAGAAATCATAAGGATCAGAGCAGAAATAAATGAAATAGAAACAAAGAAAACAATAGCAAAGATCAATAAAGCTAAAAGCTGGTTCTTTGAGAAGATAAACAAAATTGATAAACCATTAGCCAGACTCATCAAGAAAAAGAGGGAGAGGACTCAAATCAATAGAATTACAAATGAAAAAGGAGAAGTAACAACTGACACTGCAGAAATAAAAAAGATCATGAGAGATTACTACAAGCAACTCTATGCCAATAAAATGGACAACCTGGAAGAAATGGACAAATTCTTAGACAGGCACAACCTGCCAAGACTGAATCAGGAAGAAATAGAAAATATGAACAGACCAATCACAAGCACTGAAATTGAAACTGTGATTAAAAATCTTCCAACAAACAAAAGCCCAGGACCAGATGGCTTCACAGGCGAATTCTATCAAACATTTAGAGAAGAGCTGTCACCTATCCATCTCAAACTCTTCCAAAATATAGCAGAGGGAGGAACACTCCTCAACTCATTCTACGAGGCCACCCTCACCCTGATACCAAAACCAGACAAGGATGTCACAAAGAAAGAAAACTACAGGCCAATATCACTGATGAACATAGATGCAAAAATCTTCAACAAAATACTAGCAAACAGAATCCAACAGCACATTAAACGGATCATACACCATGATCAAGTGGGGTTTATTCCAGGAATGCAAGGATTCTTCAATATATGCAAATCAATCAACGTGATACACCATATTAACAAATTGAAGGAGAAAAACAACATGATCATCTCAATAGATGCAGAGAAAGCTTTTGACAAAATTCAACACCCATTTATGATAAAAACCCTGCAGAAAGTAGGCATAGAGAGAACTTTCCTCAACATAATAAAGGCCGTATATGGCAAACCCACAGCCAACATCATCCTCAATGGTGAAAAACTGAAAGCATTTCCAGTAAGATCAGGAACAAGACAAGGTTGCCCACTCTCACCACTCTTATTCAACATAGTTTTGGAAGTTTTAGCCACAGCAATCAGAGAAGAAAAGGAAATAAAAGGAATCCAAATCGGAAAAGAAGACGTAAAGCTGTCACTATTTGCAGATGACATGATACTATACATAGAGAATCCTAAAGATGCTACCAGAAAACTACTAGAGCTAATCAATGAATTTGGTAAAGTAGCAGGATACAAAATTAATGCACAGAAATCTCTGGCATTCCTATAGACTAAGGATGAAAAATCTGAAAGTGAAATCAAGAAAACATTCCCATTTACCATTGCAACAAAAAGAATAAAATATCTAGGAATAAACCTACCTAAGGAGACAAAAGACCTGTATGCAGAAAATTATAAGACACTGATGAAAGAAATTAAAGATAATACAAATAGATGGAGAGATATACCATGTTCTTGGATTGGAAGAATCAACATTGTGAAAATGACTCTACTACCCAAAGCAATCTACAGATTCAATGCAATCCCTATCAAACTACCACTGGCATTTTTCACAGAACTAGAACAAAAAATTTCACAAGTTGTATGGAAACACAAAGACCCCAAATAGCCAAAGCAATCTTGAGAACGAAAAACGGAGCTGGAGGAATCAGGCTTCCTGATTTCAGACTATACTACAAAGCTACAGTAATCAAGACAGTATGGTACTGGAACAAAAACAGAAATATAGATCAATGGAACAGGATAGAAAGCCCAGAGATAAACCCACGCACATATGGTCACCTTATCTTTGATAAAGGAGGCAGGAATGTACAGTGGAGAAAGGACAGCCTCTTCAATAAGTGGTGCTGGGAAAACTGGACAGCTACATGTAAAAGTATGAGATTGGATCACTCCCTAACACCATGCACAAAGATAAGCTCAAGGTGGATTAAAGATCTAAATATAAGGCCAGAAACTATAAAACTCTTAGAGGAAAACATAGGCAGGACACTCTATGACATAAATCACAGCAAGGTCCTTTTTGACCCACCTCCTAGAGAAATGGAAATAAAAACAAAAATAAACAAATGGGACCTAATGAAACTTAAAAGCTTTTGTACAACAAAGGAAACCATAAACAAGACCAAAAGACAACCCTCAGAATGGGAGAAAATATTTGCAAATGAAGCAACTGACAAAGGATTAATCTCCAAAATTTATAAGCAGCTCATGCAGCTTAATAACAAAAAAACAAACAACCCAATCCAAAAATGGGCAGAAGACCTAAATAGACATTTCTCCAAAGAACATATACAGACTGCCAACAAACACATGAAAGAATGCTCAACATCACTAATCATTAGAGAAATGCAAATCAAAACTACAATGAGATTTCACCTCACACCGGTCAGAATGGCCATCATCAAAAAATCTAGAAACAATAAATGCTGGAGAGGGTGTGGAGAAAAGGGAACACTCTTACACTGTTGGTGGGAATGTAAATTGATACAGCCACTGTGGAGAACAGTATGGGGGTTCCTTAAAAAACTACAAATAGAACTACCATATGACCCAGCAATCCCACTACTGGGCATATACCCTGAGAAAACCATAATTCAAAAAGAGTCATGTACCAAAATGTTCATTGCAGCTCTATTTACAATAGCCCGGAGATGGAAACAACCTGAGTGTCCATCATCGGATGAATGGATAAAGAAGATGTGGCACATATATACAATGGAATTTTACTCAACCATAAAAAGAAACAAAATTGAGCTATTTGTAATGAGGTGGATAGACCTAGAGTCTGTCATACAGAGTGAAGTAAGTCAGAAAGAGAGAGACAAATACCGTATGCTAACACATATATATGGAATTTAAGAAAAAAAATGTCATGAAGAACCTAGGGGTGAAACAGGAATAAAGACACAGACTTACTAGAGAATGGACTTGAGGATATGGGGAGGGGGAAGGGTGAGCTGTGACAAAGTGAGAGAGAGGCATGGACATATATACACTACCAAACGTAAGGTAGACAGCTAGTGGGAAGCAGCCACATAGCACAGGGAGATCAGCTCGGTGCTTTGTGAACACCTGGAGGGGTGGGATAGGGAGGGTGGGAGGGAGGGAGACACAAGCGGGAAGAGATATTGGAACATATGTATATATATAACTGATTCATTTTGTTGTGAAGCTGAAACTAACATACCATTGTAAAGCAATTATACTCCAATAAAGATGTTAAAATGAAAAAAATAAAAGAAAAAGAAAAGCTGTTACAGTGGAGGATTACTGGACTGAATGTCAATATTATGACATAGTATGAGTGTGTTTCGTGTTTGATAATTGCAATCATTGTTGCTTTTGTTGTGGTCATCCATTTACAATGCTTGGTGTCTGTTTATTTATCTCTTGTAAAAATAAAATACAGTGTGTGTGTGTATGTGTGAAAAAAAAATAAAAATAAAGCCAAAAAATAAATAAATAAATAAAAGCCACCCAAATTGGAAAGGAAGAAGTAAAATGATCTGTGTTGATGATATGATCTTATATGTAGAAAACCACAAAGATTAAATAAATAAATGCAGAAAAGTTTTAGGAATCAAAACCAGGAGTGAATCAGGGCTGATCCAAACTCTGGGATACTCAGAGTTAATCCTTTACTGCACAGGCCATCCCCTGACATTTAGCCTAGATTCTCTTACAACAAAATGATCATATTTGTCTGAGCATCTGTATCTAGTATAGCATTTATGAACCAGATAGCAGAAGTCTCAATACAAATATGCCAAACATTTGGGGGAGTCAGTGTGGGGTAGGGATAGATTGAAAGAACAACCAACTTATTCTAGAAAGCCATTACATACATTTTCAAATTTCTGTACTAATTTACTGACATTTCTCCCGTTGATCCACCAGTATTTGCACCTTAAGATCATCTGAAATAGACATTTAGCATAGAAATTAGCTTATAGCTAACTAAATCCAGTTCTTCCTCAAGCCCATCATTTTTCATTGGTATTACATCTTGAGGAGGTTTTAACTCAATTTCCCAATACTTTTGATCATCAATATGAGGATTATCACATGATTTATCTGAGTACAGTTGTTGAATCTTACCAACAATGCCAGTGTGACACCTTATTGCAGTGTGGATGTAGTACCATTCAGTTTCACTAAAGAACAAACAGAGTAAGAATTTCAGTGGCATTTACTAAGCCTTCTCAACAAAATAGGCCCATGCCCGCATACCAGATAACATTATGGACAGGCGTCATTACAACTGGCCATGACTCAATTATTTCTGGGTCCCAAATCAACGAGGATGTTGTGGGTCACTCTGCCTCCGTTGACAGACTAGACTGAGACTGGTTTCCATTGCGTGCTTTTATTACTTCTTTTCTTCTTTTGAGACTAGTGTGATCTTTTTCTTCTTACTGAGGTATACCTGATTTACAATATTATATAAGTTTCAGGTGTACAACAAAGTGATTCACAATTTGTAAAGGTTATACCCTATTTAAGTTTTTGTAAAATATTGGTTATATTCCCTGGGCTGTACAATATATCCTTGTAACATATTTATTTTACACATAGTCGTTTGTAGCTCTTAATTCCCTACATCTATCTTGCCCCTCCCCCTTCCTTCTCCCCACTGGTGACCGCTACTTTGTTCTCTATATCTGTGCTTATTGTGGATGAATACGGTTTTACTACTTTTTCTTTTACTCTTCCTACTATCTTTGTGCATAGATGGTTTTCTACCTTTTACTGTATACTTGCCTTTACCAATGAGTTTTTTCCCTTTCATAGATTTCACGTTTCTAGTTGTGGCCTCTCCTTTTTCACTTAGAGAATTCCCTTTAACTTTCTTGCAAAGCTGATTTAGTGATGCTGAATTCTTTTAACTTTTGCTTGCCTATAAAACTTTTGATCTCTCCATCAGACCTAAACAAGAGCCTTGCCAAGTAGAGTATTCTTGATGGTAGGTTCTTCCCTTTCATCACTTTAAATATATCATCCCACTCCCTTCTGGCCTGTTGAATTTCTGCTGAAAAGTCAGCTGAGAGACTTATGGGAGTTCCATTGTATGTAACTTATTGCTTTTCCCTTGCTGCTTTTAATATTGTCTCTTTAGCTTTAATTTTTGCCATTTTAATTACAATGTGTCTTGGTATGTTCCTCTTTGGGTTAATCCTATATGGGACTCTCTGTCCTTCCTGGACTTGGATGTCTGTTTCCTGTCCCTGGTTAGGGAAGTTTTCAGCTATTACGTCTTCAGGTAGGTTCTCAGCACCTTGCCCTCTCTCTTTTCCTTCTGGGACCTCCATAATGTGAATAGTAGTGTGCTTGATCTTGTCCCAGAAGTCTCTTAAACTGTCCTCATTTCTTTTTTTCTTTTTCTGTTCAGTGTCAGTGATTTCTACTACTCTGTCTTCCAGCTCAGTGGTCTGTTCCTCTGTATCATTTAATCTGCTGTTAACTCCTTCTACTGTATTTTTTATTTCAGTTATTGTATTCTTCATCTCTGTTTGATTGTTCTTTATATTTTCTAACTCTTTGTTTAAAACTTCTAACTTCTTGTTCTGTGTATCCATTCTTCCCCTGAGTTCTTTGATCATCTTTGTGATTATTACCCTGAACTCTTTCTTGGGTAGATTGCCTATCTCCACTTCACTTCTTCTTCTGTGATTTTATCTTGCTCCTTTGTTTAGAGCATGTTCCTCTGTCACCACATTTTGCCTAACTTGCTGTTTTTATTTCTATATATCTGGAAGGGTCGGTTATGTTTCCTGACCTTGGAGAAGTAGCCTCTTGTAGGGGACATCTTATGCATCGCAGCAGCACACTCCCCTCTCATCACCAGAGCCATATGTTCTAGAGGTGCCCCTTATGTGGGCTGCATGGGTCCTTTTGTTGTGGTGAGCTGACTACTGTGGGCAGTCTGGTAGGCTTTGTTGGCCCTTGGTCTAGTTGGTTGCCAGGCCTTGCCTTATGTGGAGGCTGCCAGCTGCTGTTTGGCAGGGGCAGGTCACAAGGCAGCTGACTGCAGAACCCCAGGGGAGTCTGGGGCTAGTGCTGGCTCACTGGTGGGTGGAGTTGGGATCCAGGAGATCCTGGTGCTGGTTCCCACCCACTGGTGGATGAAGCCTGGAGCTAGTGCCTGCCCACTGGCAGGCAGAGCCAAGTCCTGGGATCTGGCTGCAAGGCTCAGGGGTCCCAGAGCTGGTGTCACACTGCTGTGGGTGTGGCTGGTTTCTGACACAGCTGGTTGTGGGGTCCAGTGTGTCCTGAAGCTTGTGTTGGCCTGCTAGTGGGCAGGGTCAGGGCTCAGCCAGTCCCAGGGCTGGTGCTGGCCTGCTGGTGAGTACGCTGGGTCCATAGGTTGTGGGACCATGTTTGTCCTGTGGCTGGTGTCTGCCTGATGCTGGGTGAGGCTGGCCCTGAGACTAGAACAGGTTTGCTTATTGGGTGGAGTCTGTGCCCAGCTGGTCCCAGAACAGTCCCAGAGCAGGATTTGGCCTGCTGGTGGGTGGGCTTGGTCCACAGGTTACGGGACCGTGTTTGTCCTGCAGTGAGTGTCTGCCCACTGTTAAATGAGGCTGGTTCAGAGGCTAGAAGAGGCTTATTGGTGGGGGCAGGGATCTGGAGCTGGTACCTGCCCACTGGTGGGTAGAGTTGGGTCCTAAGTTCTCTGGCTGCAGGTCCCTGAAGGTCCCAGTTCTAATGCCTGTGCACTGGTGTGTGGGGCCAGATCCCGGGCCCTCTGGTAGCCAAGGCTGTGTCCAAGGACAGCTGTGGGCTCAGAGAGTCTTCAGGCAGCCTGTTTGCTGGTTGGTGGAGCTGTGTCACCAACCAGTTAGTTGCTTGTCCTGAGGCATCCTGGTACTGGTGCCTACAGGCTGTAGGGCAAGGGTGGGGCTTGGTCTGAGGCTGCTAAGCCAGAGGGAAGATCCAAAATGGCACTTGGCAGCAGCAGTGTCCCAACAGAATAAGCTCCAGAAAGGGGCTTCCACTGGTGCCTATGTCCTCAGGGTGAGCTGCAGTTGCCTCCTGCCTCTCTAAGAGACTCTCCAGATCAGCAGGTAGGTCTGGCCCAGGCTCCTTTCAAATTACTGCATCTGCCCTGTGTCCTGGGGCATATGAGATTTCGTGTGCACCCTTTAAGTGTGGAGTCTCTATTTCCCCCAACTCTCTGGGACTCTTGAAAGTAATCTTCACTGGTCTTCAAAGCCAAACATTCTGGGGGCTCATCTTCCCAGTGCAGGACCCCCAGGCTGGCCCCTCTCACTCTTTTGGGAGGACGTTTGCAATTGTAATCATTCTGTTTGTGAGTCACCCACCCAGGGGTATGGGACCTGACTACATAGCAACTCTGCCCCTCCTACTTGTCTTGTTGTGGTTCCTTCTTTATATCTTATATCTTCTTTATATATTATCTGATAGGTTGTGGTCTTTTTCATCAATTGTTGTTCTATAAATAGTTGTAATTTTGGTGTGCCCATGAGAGGAGGTAAGCTCAACGTCTTTCTATTCTGCCATCGTGGCTAATCCCTCTTGTGTGTTTTTACATACCAGGGCTTTTCCCTCCTACAGGAACAAAGAACTATCAATTCACTATTAAACCGCTGTTCTGAGGATTGTATGCAACATTACATGTCCACTTATTGAGGCGTCTCTTTGCTTATGTGTGTCGTAAAGTGAGTTCCTTGGTCTGAAAAATGTGACTTGGCAGTCAAAATGGATACAGTATCTTCTGTTTGGTTCCTTTATGGTATTTTGAGAATTTGCATCTACCAAAAGGTAAGCAAAGCCCAGTCCAGAGTCAGTGTCTATTCCTGCCTGGACCCATTTATACCCCCTGAGAATACTGGCAGTGATCTCATACAGTCCACTTACAGCTGCATGTGGGATCTCCAAATGGGCATCAACATGTTCTACTTTAATGTGCCCCTTTAGTTCCTAGAGTGGTTTCATAGGGCCATGCCCTACATTAACATACATTCAATAGTCCAATTTTCCATGGCCCTTCTGCCTAGTTATATGTCAAGTTTATTGTCCACTGCCCATGAGTCAGTAAAAACCCACGCTGAAGGGCTTTTATCATTTGTGTTTCAATTATTTCATTACAACAAGAGAACAGCATGCGGTTCAGCCCATTGAGCTGATTTGTTCTCCAACTAGAGTTTTTCCATCAGTCAATCGTAGTGCACTGACCTTCCAGCCACTATGCTGTCTGTCTACCTTGGCACTGCCATTTGTAAACTAAATGGCTCTTTATTAGTCAATAGAGAGCTGTGGACCCAGCAGGTGCTCAGGTGGTTCCAAAGCTGCCTTAAAGGAAAGAAGGCCACCTGCCCATGAATATGATGAGTACTTCCTTCCCTTCCCCCACAGCACGTTCCTGTATAAACCATTTCCGTATTATTTTGGAACTCTTCTGGGCACTGCCTTTCTTGTATTAGAGTGTGTCTCTAATATCACCCAACATATTATGGGTATTTCAGGTTTCAAAATTATTTTATACCTTCACTCATAGGGGTAGCGTCAATTAATAACAAATCACAAGCTAGTAATTGTGTCTCAAACAGAATACATGGTACCACCATGCCTGGAAATTTTCCAGTCCAAAATCCCAGTGGTTGCCACTGGGTGGCACTCATGGGCTTTTGCCATGAGCTCCAGTCTGTGTTAATGCTCCATGAGCAAGCAAGCCATCCTCCTTCTCCATGCGCCACACAAGGCTATTGTACAGAGAATTTTTAGGTACCAGGACTCCAACTTCTAATACGTCACTAAAGTGGTCATCTCTTTGTCCACCAGACATCCAATACTGTTTCAAATTAACAACCTGTATGGGCTCAGACAATTCCGCATTTCCCATTAATACAGTTTTATGTCTTCTGTTTTACAATACTAGGTAGGGGAAATGACTTCCAGTCAGACATACTATCCATTGATAAATGCATTTAGGTAAAAGAGATGCAACCACTTCACATAAAGTCCATTCAAACGTTCCAATTTTCCTCCAAATTTTCATCTATCAAACGATCAATCATTTCTTCCTCTATCCTCCCAATCTAACTGTAGCCCCCATCAGGACCTCACCACCAAGTTTTGAATCACAGTGCACAGGGGTCCCAATGTCAGGATGTCCCAGAAAAGTTTCTTCTCCAATGCCCGGCCAATTTTCCCCCATATATCTGCATGGCCTTGAGACCCTAAGTGGGGACTGGGTCAGAAGACACTGATCAATACTGATCCAGAATAATTTGCTGGACCATCACCTCCAGTGACTCAAGATTAGATTTCTCATAGTCATCTTTGTCTTCTGGTTTTTAATTCCTCCAAAGTAGAGTAAATAGAGCATATTTGTTTAGGTCTCTTCAATGTTGGGGGAGTAGCAGGGGTTCCTGTTGGTCCATCCAACCTCCATTAGTGTTGCATTAAGACTTTTGTTTCAACTCCATCAATGTTCATTTTATTCATTCTATTTCTTAACTGTTTAAAGATTTCCATGCTTCTGGGAAAAATCCCTTGACTATCCCCAAATTACTGGTTTCAATAATTTCTCTGTGTTGTCTCCCTGCCACCTGGACTACCTTCTTGGTTATCAGGATTCTTAGAAGTGCTTGTTATTTTTTGTTCCAAAATAATTTTTCCCTTTGGTCATGTCCCTGAGGCTAGTAGCCATAGCTCAGATCAGCTGAAATACAAGCTTGACAAACAGCATCAGGTTCCCCATTCAAAACTTTCCTTTAATTTCATTTTAGCTATTCAGACAATTGTATAATTAACTTGTTTTTCTCATTATTTTGCATTTTCTTATATATTTAGTAAGCCAACTTCTCAGGCATTGGGTCTATCAGTTCTAAATTCCATTGGTAACTTTTACCTCTAGTAATTGATCACAGCACAGCTACTGCTTCATACCATGGGTATCAAAGTTTCATCAACACCACTCCTTCAGCCTTCCTCTTCCAAAAGGAAGCTTTCATAGTGTTTCAGTAAGTCAGGATCACTACAGCCCAAACCCCACTTCTGATACCAAGTGTGTCAGGGATTTCCCAAGGCCACCCTCAGGTTTGGTGATTTGCTAGATGATCTTACAGGACATAGAAAAGTTGCTATACTCACAGTTATAAATTATTATAGCAAATAGATACAGATTAAAATCAGCAAAGGAAATAGGTACATAGGTAGAGTCCAGGAGAAACCAGGTGCAAGCTTCCAGTTGTCCTCTCTCAGAGGAGCTGCACAGACAGCACTTAACTATTCCTGCAATAATGAGTGACAACATGTGTGAAGTGTTACTAATCAGGGAAGTTCACCAGAGCCTTGGTGTCCAGGAATTTTATTGAATGTCTGTCATGTAGGCAGGGAGCACCTTAGTCTTCAGCCCATCCGGATATCAGACTGACATAGCATATCCCAGAGCCCCAGGCAAACAAAAATAGGCATTCACTATAAACCACACTGTTAGCATAAATTATCTAGCATGGCCCAAGATCCTGGGTAAACAAAGACATTCTTATCAGACAGGATAGTCCAAGGGCTTAGAAGTTATCTGCCAAGATCCAGTCAAGGGCTACTCATTTCCTTGGAATGTGCCAAGTTTAAGCATCCCAAGATTTCTGAGTTAACCCCTTACTACACAGTCCTGAATACTTGTGGTTAGCTTCCTACTAGGTATTATATATTTTTATTTGCTAACTCTATTACTTATATTATTAAAGCTATTTGTGCATATATATTAATATACCACACTACTTTCTGAATTCCCTTACTAGTTGTTAAATCTGGTTTTCATGGGTTTCCCAGGTACACAATTCTGTCACTTCCAAACACTTATAGTACAAGTTTTCTGATTGCTGCCATAGGCTAAAGTAAAAAATCAAGAAAGTATAGTTCCTGATATTTATGTTACAAATTCTTATCATAAGATTATTTTATAATCATTGATATTCTATTAATTTCTAGAATGCCAGATATCACTTTCATTCTTTAAAAGTACAGGAAGGCATTAAGACCAACACAGTTCATGAGTTTTCACTACCTTTAGCTCCTGTGTGAATAACATTTTTGCTGCTTTCAGGTTCAACCAGAGTCTGTATATTTAATGTTAGATGGATAAAAATAAGGCTCTAGAAAGGTTACCTTGAAAATAATAAAATCTAAACCTACAGAAGAACATTTTAAATACACAGATGATTTGACCATGCCATCTGCATCCTTGTCTCCTTCTCCAATGTCTTGGCTCACCCCCTTTCTAGGAAATCAAATCATAGCCTTAGCCGGCCTCTATTTCTCTGGGCCTTTACATCTAAATAATACTCCTTTATGCTGTATCCTACATGTATTGCCAGAGCATCATTCTAAAACACAAGTCTGATTATGCTCTGAATTCTCTATTTCTTATGTAAAATTTAAATCTTAGCACAGTACAGAACTTTACAACCTGACACTAGCTTTGTCCTATCCAGTACCTACTCTTATCATACAAACCTACTCAATATTCCCCAAACATTTCATGCATGTTGCTATGGACTAGATTTTGCCCTCCCCTATATTCATATATTGAAACCCTAACCTCCAAAGTGATGGTTTTGGAGATGGAGCCTTTGGGAGATAATTAAATTTAGATGAGATCATAAGTGTGACCCTCACAATGGGATTAGTGTTTTTACAAGAAGAGACACCAGAGCATTCTCTCTCTCTCTCTTCCATGTGAGGACACAGTGAAGACAGCCATCTATAAGCCAGGAACAAAGGCTTCACCAGAGAGTAACCATGCTAATACTTTGATCTTGGGCTTCTAGCCTTCAGAACTGTGAAGAAATAAATTTCTGCCGTTTAAGTCACCTAGTCTATGGTATTTTTTTATGACAGCCTAACAATTTTCTACCAATTTCAATGTGTGTGTGTGTGGAGGGAGAAGAGTGGTTTCACCACCAACAAGCAAATCTTGGACACCAGCTGAAAGTCCTACAGTTTAACCCAATTCTGACACTATTTACTTGGAGATAGCATCAGATTCCACAGGGTAAGAGCTCAGTCCCACATGACCGCCCTCTAGTTCAGCTGTCAATTGCAAGCCCGTGTTGTCACCTGCACTTCTAACCGTCTGGCTACAGAATGGAGGTTCCCATGACTCCCTCCTAAGATTTGATTAACTTGCTAGAGTGGCTCATAGAGCTCCAAAACCCTGCTTATTCACTGGATTACCAGTCTATTACAAAGGATATAAATCAACAGCCAAATGAAGAGATACATAATGTGAGGTCCTGAACAAGGAAGCTTCTGTCCCCGTGGAGTTTGGGATCCAGCGTGGTGGCATGTGGAACCATTCTGGTTCTCCAACCCAGTTCTCCAAAGCCCCTCTTTTTGGGTTTATGTGGAGCCTTCATTATATAGGCATGATTGATTAAATTGTTGGCCATTGGGTTTTTCTTATAAATCACAATATTGCACAGCTGAAGCTGACCAAGAAACACGTTTATATCCCCCAGAAGGAGTGTTTGCTGTTCCTCCTGTTTATTTCTGCCTAGAGGTCCCTACTCATTTTCAAGACCCAGGTCAAATGTTACCTCCGTGATGTAGCTTTCCTGACTTTATTTTTCCTCCCACACATACAGGACCTGCAACATAACTGTGGCCCAGTACAAATGAAAATTCATGACCTCGTATTCAGCAAGCAGCAAAAAAGTGCTGTGAAAGGTACCAATACAGAAAGTGCTTTTCTTTCTTCTGCTTTCTCTTGCTTGTTTTTATTTGCTACCTAATGTCATTCTAAGTAAAGAAAAAATAAATTTTAAAATTATAGTATGAATTTTACCATTTGTCTTTATATTATGTGATGCCAGTTTTAAATGCAAATATAAGAACATTCAGCTCATATGCAGGATCACTGAAATTACACAATCCATTGCTCATACGTGCGTACAGATTCCATTCTTACCTGGGCAGAGGAAATGCTACACAAACTTAGGTCAACTGTTTCTATTTCACTTCTTGATACACTCACATTCTGCCAACTCTTTCATCTTTCTAGTGAGTGAGGGAAAACTAAAAGAAAAGCATCCGTGAGCAGCCCTGTCTTCCCCTTTCCTTCCATGGCATCATTTTCAGCTAAGTGGTTGGCCAACGTGGGGGAAGAAACACAGATAAGAAAGAATAATGATAGGTCATTGATGTTCCCTTGAAGCCACTGTCTTCTTTCTGTGTTTGAAGCAAGTTCTGTATTTAAAGAAAGTTCTGCTTGAAGTAGCTCTCAGGCAGTTCCCCCCAAAGCCCAGTTCACCCAGCTGTAGCCTTCACAGGCTTACCTCATACTTCTCCACTTGGCTCCTTTGGCTGTACACCCAAGCCCTCTCCATGCACGACTACACCAGACTTGTTCTGTTGGGCAAGAGATGCGTCTCTCACTGGGCTTCTCTGAGGGCCTGGCCCTGTCCTTCCCTTCATGTGCCAGGCACTGTGCTAGGTATGGGCATGCAGCTGTCAGCAGCATGACCAAGGCCCTGCTCTCATGGGATTTGTGTTCTATAAGGACAAGCTGGAGGTCGATGGAAAGGAGAAGAGAGAGAAAATAGATAAACAAAAAAGCATGGTAAGTGCAGTACCACTGCTCCCCAAACCATGCAGGGTGTCGGGAGGACAAGGCAGCAGCAAGAGGTCCCATGAAGCTCGGACAGGAAGGCAGAGAGGAGGAGCCATCAGAAAGGTTGAGATGAGCATCCTGCTGGAGGAACACAGCACCCATATCCCTAAGTGAGTGGCAGCTGGTGAAGTGGAGCATGCAGGAGGAGAGGGGTCCGTCCAGGCCAGGCAGGACCTCTGAATAAGGATAGGACCCTCGAGCTCCTTCTCAGAGCAGTGAGGGCACTGAGGGATGTAAGCTTCAGGCCTTCCACCTGCCTTATTTTTTGTGGATCACGGTAACTCCTGGTGGGGAAAGCATGGAGAGTCAGCTCAGGAGATCTTGATGGTGAGCTGGCTGAAGAGGTGGCAGTGGAGATTAGAGAAGGGGAAGGAATCCTGTAGTCAGCACACTGTGGGCACCACAAATACTCTGAGTGCATCGCAGTAAGGTCAGAGCTGTCAAGCACTTCTCTCTGGGTAGACTTTCTAAGTTGGGCAGGTAGTTATATACTCCTGTCTTCAGTCCTCCCTCAGATGCTTCTTCCTCCAAAATAGGGGTTGGCAAAGCACAGCCCAGGGCCAGAGCCAGCCTGCCACCTGTTTTGGTTCTACCTGTGATATAAAATGATTTTTACATTTTAAAATTGTTGGAAAAAATTAAAAGAAGAATATTTCATGAGGTGGGAATTATATGAAATTTAAATTTCAGTGCCTTTAAACAGTTTTATTGGAACACAGTCACACCCATTCATGGACGTACTGCCTATGCCGCTTCGTGCTAAAAGGACAAGTTGAGTAGTTTGTGGTCCACAAGGCCTAAATATTTACTCCCTGGCTCTTTACAGAAAGTTTGTCAATGCCGCTCTAAAACCCTGGGAGAAGGCAAATCTTTCCTTCTCACTTAGTAACGACCAGAGATGAACATAAGGAAAGAACACAGTGGTACAGAGGACAGCATGCACTAAGGCATGGAGATAGGAATGAGGTCAGTATCCACACACACCAAGAGCTCACTCTGTAAGAAAGACCCTGTGGGGACTTCCCTGGCAGTCCAGTGGTTAAGACTCCATGCTTCCAAAGCAGGGGGCACAGGTTCAATCCCTGGTCAGAGAACTAAGATCCCACATGCCACAGGGCATGGCAAAAAAGAAAGAAAGAAAGAAAAAAAAAAAAGATAGGCCTTGTGGAGGAGGGAATGAGAGTAGATGGGGTGAGTGGGCCATGTCTTTTCAGGAAGGGGCAGAAGAAGGTGTTGTTGTGGTACCATTTGCAATCTGAACCATGGGCTTAATGTGGAAGCCAAGCCACAGAAGGTCTCAGGAGGCCACTATGTCATTCCAGCAAGATGTGAGATCTTAAAGGGGCAGATGAAAGATGTATCCAAAAGTGGAAGCAATAAGAATTGGTTCATCTTCAAGGAATTCATGGAAAAGACTCTGACAAGTACAGGTTTCTGGTAACTGACTATACTGCTGAACTGAATGAATAAGCATTTTCAGAACTCTAATGGAAAACTGATGAATTCATAAAAGTGCTAACAGAAGATCAAGATGAAAAAAAAATTAATTACATGAGACTGAGTGAACTGATGAGGATGATTATAATTTTTGTGACTTTCTGTTTGAATAAAAAAAAAAAATCCCACAAGGACTCAGAGGCAAAAACTATACAAATCAATTTTCACTGCAAAGTAAAGGCGCTGTTACAGTGGAGGGTTACTGGACTGAATGTCAATATTATGACATAGTATGAGTGTGTTTCGTGTTTGGTAATTGCAATCATTGTTGCTTTTGTTGTGGTCATCCATTTACAATGTTTGGTGTCAGTTTATTTATCTCTTGCAAAAAATAAAATACAGTGTGTGTGTATGAGTTGTGGAAAAAAATTTTTAAAAGGTTAAAAAAAAAAAGAATTGGTAACTGACTGCTTAAAGGAAAAGAGAAAGAATTGAGTCAAAATTGACTCTAGTTTCTAGCCAAGTTTGAACTGGGGAAAAAGGATTTGCCACAGAGAGAAGAAATAAAACTGGTTTAGGTACAATGGAGGTGAGGTTACAGTGAGACAATTAAAAATATCCTTTAAGCAGACATGAACTAGAAGTCAGGACAAAGAGTCTAGATAAAATTCTAGGCAGCCATCAATTAAGAAACAAATGCAGTCTCCAGGGCAAGAACTTGAAGCAAGGAAAGCCACAGAATAAGCCCTGGTTTCTATTAGAAGGTTAGAGGGGAAATCCATAGGAGGAAAGAGAAGAAGCAGAGACCAGAGAATCTGGATATTATCACAGCACAGAGGCAGAGGGAAAAGACCCTCAAGAAAGGGCCATCACTGTAGGGGTCAGAAGGCATCCTGCAAGGAAGACTTCCTGTCAACACCTTGCAGTTAAGTGTGAGAAGGAAGGTGGAGCAGACAATATGGAGGTAGATAGTCGTGACCAATGATGGCACATGGAGAAGAATAAGGGGGAAATCACCAACACGAATGCATGTGTGTGAAAAGAATATTAAAGTTAAATTACTAAGTGAAAAGTTAAAATTGTAGTCTAATATCTCACAGTAGAGGAGAAAAGCAAAACAGATTAGAGTTTTTGTTTTTTGTTACTAAGAAAAAGATTAAGGTCACACTATAACAAATTTTAGACTTCCATAAGAAAATAACTGACAGAGATGAAGGTTGAATTGAACATTACATAATTAAGAATCCAATTTTACTGGACCTGATACGAATAAATAAAACATATACCAGGTTTATTACTTTTTTCCCTTAAGTTTTCAAATTGAACAAGGTAATCTTAAGTTATATCCCACATTAAACTAAAGAATTTAGGTTTAAAAGCTGGAAAATAAATTAACAAGTGATAAGGGATAGGACAGAGGTCAAAGACAAAGAGAGAACACTGATATCACATAGACAGATGGAGAGGGATCACTCACATGGAAAGCAGAGTATTTGCATAATGCTTACTTGCTCTCAACACACATTCACTGAATGTGAACTACACACAATGTACAAATTAAATGAGATATTGCTCTTCCTTCAATAGATTTACTGTCTAAAATGCTGTATTTATAAAACAGAACCTATTTTCTTAGTGAATCTGAGAAAGAACTCTAGTAACCTGATTTACTTTATAATCATTCAACCTAGGTTTTTGTTGACTCCATAATAGCAAATCTACTGGTTGGAACCAAGGGGGTAAAAAAAGCACAGTCTAAAACGTAAATTCCATAATGATTTTAACTCTCAGCCGTGTATGAAGAAAAAATCTTCGTTTTGTGCCAGGAAAAGCCTAAACTCCTAAAGTTCTTACATCTGAATTGTGGAAGACAGAAGCCCTGATGTTATCCATATTCAGCAAGAGGAACATCTTGAGAGCTCCTTCCCAGTTAGAAGCTTTGCTCTTCTCTCTACTTCTCAAATACAGGCAGAAAAGATAACTTGTAAAATGTAAAAACTAAGTAATTGGAAGAGAGAGAGAGAGAGGAAGGGAAAAGGGAAAGAAGGGGGAGGAGGAAGAGAAGGAGAAAAGAAGAGAGAACACTACCTAACACCCTAAAATGATCTGACGAGGACTTTTCCTTAGATTTATTTTTGTTTCCTTACCATTTCTGTGGTCTTCAAAAATGAGTCATAATTCAGCTGCACACATTAAAACCCCCACAAAAACACTACATTTTATTTCAGCTTGAAAGTAGACATGTGATTTGGAGTTTTAAAGTAATATAGAACCAAGTCATACTTTCTCCCTTCAAGATCCACTTCAAAGCTATTTATGATGTGTCAGCTCTGGTGTGAGGTCAGCCATTTGCACATCATATGACACAAGTTTAATTATGGGAATGTTAGAGAAATATAAGTAAATTAAAACTGTGCATCTCAGAAAGAAGGTGCACATTCCCACAGAATTCATTTATGATTCTTTTATGGAAGTTATGTCACTGAGTCCAAGCTCACACTGCACGCTGCATGACAGGCCGATAAATCGGGAGATGAGGTGTTGAGGCAAGGAATAGGACTTTATTTGGAAAGCCAGCAGACCGAGAAGATGGCAGACTAGGGTCCCCCACAAAAAAATCTTACGGGTTCTGGATGCCAGTTTCTTTTATAGAATCAGAGAGAGAGAGGCGGTGAATAAGTTAAGTAAAAAGGGCCATCAGTCTTGCAAAACATCTCCTGGAATAGCCAGCCTTGGGGAGGGGATGAGTTAATTTCTTCCTTTCCGCAGCCATTCACAGGTGGGCAGGGTCAGATTGTCTCCCTGTGAGCTGAACAAAGGCACTTTAGTTTCATACTCAGGCAGAGGGGCAGGGTTCCCTGAGGCAGACCATTATGTATGATTATAATAACAAAAGGAATGAAAAGCAAAGGTTAAAGTCAAAGAAACAGATCCAACATGGGGTCGAAATTGGCTCATCCCTGTTACAGTTAGACATTGAAAATGGGATATATTAATCTGTAGAAAGATAATTGTCCAATCTATGAATAGTCACAATTTATTTCCTATACTAAGGAATGCCAAATCCTAATTAGATGCTCCCCTTTTGCTGTTTTTAGGCATTTATACAAAAATACTAAAACTGTCAAGATTTTTTTAAAATGGAACATAATTTTTAAACTGTGCTTAGCAGCTAGATCTCTGAAAACACCTTTCAAAATAGAAATAGGACATTTTTGAAAAGTGATATAGAAATTAAAATTAGCTGTTTAAAGAATTATTTCTGCTTCTAAAATGGAGTAACACAAAAACAGATGAAGTATATGAAACAATTATTTTTCTGACATTGGCTCTCAAAGGTGAAGGAAAATGACCCTGAGAGAGGGGAGGCAAATAAGGAGAGACTTATGACTGCCCACAGTTCACTGCCTGGAGAGACCATCCAGGGTGCAGCAGGAGGAGGTGACTCCAGGGGGCACAGGTGGTCCACCTGAGTTGAGGAGAAGGAACTGAGAGTCTGGGGAGAACAAAGCCACTAGAGTTTACAGAGCACAGTGCACAAGAGGAGAGAACTACATGGAGAAAGAGCTCTGAAGAATTCCAGAAGGTTCCCTTAGAATACTGAGAACTGAGCAGTGTGTGAGTGTGGGGATGCCAGCCAAGGCTAGGGAAAGAAGCACGA
Organism: Pseudorca crassidens; assembly: GCF_039906515.1. Taxonomy (NCBI): domain Eukaryota; kingdom Metazoa; phylum Chordata; class Mammalia; order Artiodactyla; family Delphinidae; genus Pseudorca; species Pseudorca crassidens. The sequence goes on from NC_090302.1 coordinate 89,539,931, forward strand.
GTGAGGAGTGAGAGAACAATCACCAGAGATTTGCAAGCATGGGAATAGTTCCTGCTCCACCAGTCAGAAGAGAAAACATTGCAATTCTCAGGCTATTAGATAGGGTACTCAGGAGGGTACTTCCTTGGTGGTATAGTGGAATCAGCCCTAGAACAAAGGTTGCTCCGGTTGTTACCGAATGCAATTCATGTGCCTGACTCACAGTGAGGCCAAATATACCAATACATCAGCATTTAGAGCAGAGAAAAGTTTATTGCAAGGCCAAGCAAGAAGAATGTGTGGCTCATGCTCAAAATCCCTGAACTCTCTGATGGTTTTTAGGGAGAAGTTTTTATAGGCAAAATTTGGAGTGAGGGCTGCAGGGTGTGTGACTTTCTTCTGACTGGCTGGTGGTGAGGTAACAGGGCAGTGTTCCAGGAATCTTATGTTTAGCCTGAAGTTACCATCCTCTACCTGGGTGAGGGCCTTAGTTCCTACAGAAGAACTCAAAGATATTGTTATGTATATTCCTTGAGGAGGAACCAGGACACTTCCCCAAGGTTACACTATTGTTTCTTGACTGCTCCTCCTTTCTTTCTGCATTCCCTCCCTTCCCTAATTAGCAACAATTTGAATCTTCCCTTTGGAACTCAGGGAAAGTCAAGGAGGCTGAAGCCTTTTGCCTGCAAATAAGAAACGGGGGACACAGAAGGGATTTGTACCAGGGAAGGTCCCACAGGGTCTTGCTCCATTTCATGGTCTTACATAACATCTCTCAAGAGCAAACCTTGAAAGATCAAACTGTTACCAAGTGACTTAGCTGCATCTCTAAACAATGTTCACTAATGTTCACAGGAACCCAAAATTAGCCAGCATTCAGCAAGGTAAAACTCACAGTGTCTGGCATGCAAAGAGTTAGGAAAATATGACCCATAATGAGAAGAAAAAACCCAATTAATAAAAATAAGCCCAGAGATGATACAGTTATTAGGATTAGCAGATAAGGACATTGAAATAATTATCGTAGCTGTATTCCATGTTCAATGTTCAAGAAAGATTGCACAGGTTATTAGGGATAGGAAAAATATGAAAAATACCAAAATCAAGCTACCTAAAATGAAAATACAATCTCTGAGATGAAAAATACTGGATGGGACTGAGAGCAGATTAGACAATAAAGAAGAAAAAATGAGTGAACATGAAGAAATAGGAGCAGAAACTATCCAAAGTGAAACACAAAGAAAAAAGATTGAAAAAAATTAATGGAGCATCAGTGAGCTGTGGGGCACATTCAGTCAGATTAATACACATATAATCGGAATGAAACAGGAGGGAAGGGGGCAGGGCACAAACTTTAAAGGAATGACATAGCCCAAGGACATGACATAAACTGATTAGAACAAAATGGGTCCAAGATGGCCGACAAGTTGACTTCCATTAGACCTGAGCCTCAGTATATGCTCACTGTAACACATCAGCAAGCTAAATGACACACCCACAGGCACCATGACAGTTCCAAGGCCGACCATAAGGATAAAAAAGTGGGCAGTGCCCCATTTGCTGGAAATCCCCACCCCTTCCCAAAATGGCTGGAATACTCCTCCCATTTATTAGCCAATGAAATTACCCACCCCTATAAAAACTGAAAACCCCATACCCTAGTGCCTTTCTCACCTTCTGAGATGGCCCACATTCTGTCTGTGGAGTGTGTTTCTCTCTAAATAAATCCACTTCTTACCTATCACTTTGTCTCTCACTGAATACTTTCTGAGATGAGACATCAAGAACCTGAGCTTCATTAACTCCTGAAACCAGGTGTGTGATTTCGGTTGGCAGACTGTGGGTTTTGGCCGGGTTCGAGCCCCAGTCAGGGTTTTGGCCAGGTTTGCGTCCTGGCCACATGGGTTTGAGTCCCAATCAGGGTTCTGGCCGGGTTAGAGTCCTGGCCTCGTGGGTTCAAGTCCCAATCTGAGGTGCACAGTTTCAGGAGTCCCTGTAGGAAAAAAGAGGTAAGGGGAACATTATTGGAAACAATAACATCCCCCAAATTTCCAAATCTGATAAAAACTCTAAACCAGTGGTGCTCAATTGGGGGTGACTTTGCCCTTGAGGACATTGGCAATGTCTGGAGTCATTTTTGGTTGTCACAGAGGAGAATAATACTGGAATCTAGTGGGTAGAAGCCAGGAATGCTAAACATCCTATAATGCACAGACAGCCTCCACCAGGCCCCATAGTGCTGAGACTGAGAAACTCAGCTCTAAATCCGCAGGTCCAAGAAGCCCAATCAGCCCCAAGCACAGAGAGAGAGTGGGGGAAAGAGAGAGAAGAGAACAACATGAAGGCATGTCATAATTGGATTGCCTTAATCTGTGATAAAGAGAAATCTTAAAAGTAGCCAGAACAAAAAGGCATATTATGTCACAAAATCAAAGATAAGAATGATAATGAACTTCTCTTCACAAGCAATGAAAGCCAGAAGATAGTGCAGCAACATCTTTAAAGGACTGGGGTCTAAATGTGGGGCTGTAAACCTACATTTCTATAATCAGCAAAAATATTTAGAAAACTTAGGCAAAACAAAGACTTTTTATGAAATAGTGAAACTGAAAGAATTCATCTCCAGCAGATTTGTAGTACAGGACATAATTTTTAAAGTTCTTCAGGAAGAAGAAAATCATACCAGGTTGAAATCTGTGAGGAGAAATAGACAAATCACAATTGTAACAAGAGATTCCAACACCCCTCTCTGAACAACTGAAAGAATGAGTAGGCAGAAAATCAGGAAAGGCATAGAAGACTTGAACAAGACTTGAACAATATTATCAATCAGCTAGACCTAGTTGACATTTATAAAATACTCCACCCAACAACAGCAGAATACGTATTTTTCCAAGTGCACATGGGATGTTTACTGAGGCAGGCTACATCTGGGCTATAAAACAAGTCTTGATAAACTTAAAATAATTTAAATCATACAAAGTATGTTCTCTGATCACAATAGAATTACCTTAGAAATAAATATTAGAAAGATATCTAGAAAATCACCAAATACTTATGAAACCAAGCAGGACCCTGTGGGACTCCTGGGCACAAAAGACTTTCTATGTCCCCCATTTCTTGTAGGGAATAGACTCCAGCCTCCATGACCTTACCTGAGTTCCAAAGGGCAGATTCGAACAGTTGCTAATCTGGGAAGGGAGGGGATGCAGAGACAAGGGAGGAGCAGCCAAGAAACAATAGTGCAGCCTTGGGGCAGGGTCCTGGTTCTGCCTCAAGGGACACACATAACAACACCTTTGAGCTCTTTACAGAGCTAAAACCCCCAACAGGTAAAAGATGTTAGCATTCTTCATTCCAGAGAAGACCACCTGAGGCCAGATTAAAGGAACCAGAGAAGTTCATCAGGAGACTACCTGAGACCAGATTAGAGTGCAGGCCCTGCACACACCCTAATCCTTATCAGCAACCCTGCCCTTGAACCGTTACTATAAAACTCCTCACCAAATCCTCCTGGGTTGGGACACACAGTTTTGAGAGGCATGAACCCACTGTGTCCCCCTTTTCCTGGCAAAGCAATAAAGCCATTCTTTTCTACTTCACCCAAAACTCTGCCTCTGAGATTTGATTCGGCACTGGTGCACAGATGCCGAGTTTTCAGCAGCAGTTCTAAGTCAAGGTTAATTTTTTCCTATGGATATCTGATTGCTCTAACACCATTTGTTGGAAAGACTATTTTTCCTTCATTGAATTGCCTTTGAATCTGCATTAAGAATCAGCTACCCATACTTGTGGGGTTATTTCTGGAGAATCTCTTCTGTTCCATTGACCTATGTGTTTATTCTTGCACCAGTACCACACGGTCTTGGTTACCATAGCTATGTAAAAATCTTAAGATTGCTTCCCAATTTATTCTCCTTTTTCAAAATTTTATTAGATATTCTAGTTCCTTTGACTTTCCAAATACATTTAGAATAATATCATCTATATTGACAAAATCTTGCTGGGATTTTGATAGAAATTGCCATAAATCTGTATATCAGTTTAGAGGCAATTGACATCTTTACTATGTTGAGTCTTCCAAACATGAACATATTATATCTCCATTTATTTAGATGTAGTTTGATTTCTTTCTTCAGAATTTTGTAGTTTTGAGCATTGAAGTTCTGTGCATGTTTTCTTATATTTACACCTAAATATTTCACCTCATCTTGAGCTATTGTAAATGCATCCTTAAGTATGATCCTGTCTGTAGGTTTTGTAGATAACTTTTATGAGGTTGAAGAAGTTCCTTTTACTCCTACATTGCTGAAAGTTTTTATCATGAATCTGTATTGGGTTTTCTCAAATGTTTTATTTTTTGCATGAATTGAGATGAACTTATGATTATATATTATTCTATTACTATGTATTACATGAATTGATTTTTAGATATTAAAATCACTTTAGAATAAATCTCACTTGGTCCTGGTGTATAACCCTTTTTATGTATTGCTGAATTTGACTTGGGAATATTCTGGCTGTGATAAGACTGGATATTGTACTAAATTTTTTTTCTTGTGATGTCTTTGTCTGGCTTTGGTATCAGGGTAATAATGCCCTCATTGAAGAAGTAGGGAGTCTCCCTCCTCCTCAACTCTCTGAAGAATTTGTGATATACTATTATTATTTCTTCTTTAAATATTTGATAAAATTCATCAGTGATGCCATCTGGGCCATGCTTTTCCTTGTGGAATTTTTTTATTCCTAATTAAATAATTCCTACTTTCCTTGTTATAGGTCTATTCAGATATTCTATTTGTTCTTTTTTTAAAAATATTTTTCACCTCCTTTATTTTAGCATTGGTGTTTTGACTATAGGTTTTTTTCTTTTTTTAAGAATTGGGGACTTCCCTGGTGGTCCAATGGTTAAAAATCTGCCTTCCAATGCAGGGGACGTGGGTTCAATACCTGGTCGAGGAACTAAGATTCTACATGCCATGGGGCAACTAAACCCATGCACCACAACTAGAGAGCTTGCATGCTGCAACTACTGAGCCCATGCACTCTGGAGCCCGTGAGCCACAACTAGAGAGAAGCCCACTCGCCACAGTAAAGAGCCCACTCGCCACAGAGAGTGGTCTGTGTGCCACAATGAAAGATCCTGCATGCTGCAAGGAAGATCCGGCACACCACAACTAAGACCCAATGCAGCCAAATAAATAAATAATTGAAGTACAGTTGAATTACAATCTTGTGTTAATTTCTGCTGTACAGCAAAGTGATTCAGTCATATATATATATATATATATATATAATACATATATATTCTTTTCCATATTCTTTTCCATTATGGTTTATCACAGGATATTGAATATAGTTCCCTGTGCTATACAGTAGGACCTTGTTGTTTGTCCATCCTATATATAACGGTTTGCATCTACTAACCCCAACCTCCCACTCCATCCCTCCCCACTGCCGTTGGCAACCACAGGTCTGTTCTCTATGTCTGTGGGTCTGTTTCTGTTTCGTAGGTAGGTTCATTTGTGTCATATTTTAGATTCCACATATAAGTGATATCATATGGTATTTATCTCTCTCTTTGTGACTTACTTCACTTAGTATGATAATCTCTAGTTCCATCCATGTTGCTGCAAATGGCATTATTTCATTTTTTTTAATAGCTGAGTAGTATTGCATTGTATATATGTACCACATTTTCTTTATCCATTCTTCTGTCAATGGACATTTAGGTTTTTCAGATATTCTATTTCTTCTTGACTCAATTTTGGTTATTTGCATCTTTCTAGGAACTTGTCTATTTTAACAAAGTTGTCTATTTGTTGCTATAATTAGTTCAGAATATTCTCTCATAATTGTTTTGATTTCTGTAAGGTCAGTTGTGAAGTCCACTCTTTCATTTCTGGTTTTGGTAATTTGTGTCTTGTCTCTTATTTTTTTGGTTAATATAACTAAGTTTTGTCAATTTTGTTGGCCTTTTCCTAGCATCAAATTTGGTTTCCTTGATTATCTCTATTAATTTTTTTCTGTGTCATTGATTTCTGCTTTTAATATTTATCATTTCTTTCCTTCTATTTGCTTTATAATTGTTTGCTCATTTTTTCTAGTTTCCTATGGTGAATGCTTGAGTTGTTGGGTTGAGATACCTTCTTTCTTTTTTGACTTAAGGCAGTAAATTCCCCTTTAAGCACTGCTTTCACTGAATCCCCTATATTTTGATTTGTTGTGTTTCTGTTTTAATTGAGTTAAATCTTTAAATTTTAATCTTCTGCTATCTTTTTGGGGGCCATGAATTATTTAGAAGTTTAATTTACAAATACTTGAAGTTTTCCCAGATTCTTTCAGTTATTGGTCTCCATTTTAATTCCATTGTGTTCAGAGAACATACTTTGCATAATCTTTATCTTTTTCAACTTAGTGAGGCTTGTTTTGTGTCTCAACATATGATCTATGCTGGAGAATGTTCCATGAATTCTTGAAAAGAATATGTATTCAGCAGTCATTGGTGTATGTTCTGTAAATGCTACTTAAGTCAAGTTGGTTGATAGTGTTGTTAAAGTCTTCTTCATCCTTTCTGATTTGCTGCCTGGTTGTTCTTTCAATTGCTGAGAGTAGAGTACTGAAATTTCCAACTATTATTTTTGAATTGTGTATTTCTCCTTTCAGTTCTGTCGAGATTTGATTCATGTAAATGGGGACTCTGTCATTAGGTGTGTGTATTTTTAAATTTTTATATGTTCCTTGTGTATTGATAATGAATTGCCTCTCTTTGTCTCTAGTATTATTTGTTTCCTCAAAGTCTACTTTGTCTGATTTCAAGACAAACTAGAATATAGGCCTTCCGGTTCGCTTGTGGTTATTATATGCCTACTATATGTTTTCCACACAAATTTGTTTGAATCTAAGATGTGTCTATTGTAGAAAACAAAGTTATATCTTGATTCTTCATCCAGTCTCACTATCTGTGCCTTTTAAGTTGGATGTTTAACACACTCATATTTAATGTAATTATTGATATGCTACCTTTTTCTACCTTTTTTTTGCTACCTTTTTTCTATATGTCTCATATCTCTTTTCTTCTTCCATTCCTCCTTTACTATCTTCTTTTGTCCTAAATGAAACTTTAGAGAGCACTATTTATTCCTCTATTGACATTTTAACTATTTTTTTAGTTATTTTATTAATGATTGCTCTAGGGATTACAATATGCATCTTACCTTATCACAGTTTACTTTAGAATAATACTAACTGAAATTTGGCCAAATAGAGAACATCTGCTCAAATTTATCATTTCTTTCCCTGGCCTTTACACTATTATTGTGACATTTATTGCATTTATATATATTATAAATCCAATAATATAGCTTTAAAATGTTATGCATTTTAATTAAGAGAAGAAATGAGAAAAAATACATATAGAGCCTTTGATATTTACTTATGTATTCCTTCCTTTCTTCCTGTGTATTTCAAGTTACTATCTGGTATCATTTTCTTTCAGTCTGAAGGACTTTTTCTGTATTTCTTGTTAGGCCAATATGCTAGCTCCTCTTGATCTTTATTTATCTGGAAAAAGCTTTTCCCATCCTCATTTTTAAAGGATAGTTTTGCTGGATATAGAATTCTTGTTTGGCAATCTTTCCTTTGGCACTTTAAATATGTCATTCTACACTTTTATGTTTTCCATTGTTTTTGATGAGAAGTCATTTTCTCATTCAAGTGTATGTCATTTTCCTCTTGCTTTCAAGATTTTCATTTTGTATTTGGCTTTCAACTGTTTGGCTATGAAGTGCATGGTGTGGATCTCTTTGTGTTTATCCTTCTTGGATCTGTAGGTTAAAGTTTTTCATCAGATTTTTGAAATTTGGCCCATTATATCTTCAAATATTTATCTGTCCCTTTCCCTTTCTCCTCTCCTCTGAGACTCCCATTACAATTATGTTGGTACACCTGATGTTGTCTCACAGATACCTGTGGCTGTCTTTAACTTTCTTCAATCTTTTTTTATCTTTGTTTTCAGATTAGACAATTTTTATTGATCTATTATGCTTGCTATTTCTCTTTTAGGCATCTTAATTCTGCTTCTGAGCCCCTTTAGTAAAAGTTTCATTTCAGTTATTGTAATTTTCCATTCAAGAATTTCCATTTGGTTCTTTTGTATAACAACATCTTTATTGAGAGTCTCTAGTTGTTGAGTGATTGCTGTAATGCATTGCTCTAGTTATTTAAATATGGGTTCCTTTAGCTATTTGAATTTATTTACAATAGCTGTTTTGAAGGCTTTGTCTGCTATATCCAATATCTGGGGATAACCAGAGCCAATAGCTATTGACTCCCTTTTTTCTGAGTATGGGCCACACTTCGTTGTGCCTTTGCCTGTCTTATGATGTTTTATTGAAAATATAATGTATTGTAGCAACTCTGGATTCCAATTCCCTTCTCTCATGCATTATTGTTGTTGTTTTGTTTGTGTACTCTGTCTCCCCAACAGTGTATGGTTGCTGATGTATCTGCTCAGTTGTTTGTTCTTATTTTTGTGTTTAAGCCCTCTTTCCCAGGTTTTGTCCTGGTGACTGCATAGCTTAGCATTCAGGTAAAGGTTAATCAGATTGTTCTCAGAGCTAATGAGGTTTCCACCTTCTGCTGATGGGTCTGTGTGTGGGCAGAGGAGCACCTTCTAAGCTCAAGTGACTTTCAAGTGTACCTTGGCTTTCACATTCCACTGAAATCTCTTGCATCTTCACTCCATAAAAAGGCATACTGTGATGGCTGGAGATGTGCAAATGTCTTCAGTCTGCTGTAGTCTTTCTCATACATGTGCACACACTCTGGGATATGTTGAGTTATCAAGTTCCCATTGCTGTCTCACCTCCTGGAGCTCCCTAGTAAATTCTCAGCTTTCCTTCTGGTCCATTGCTTGCTCAAAACGGTCCTGAACTGTTAGCAGAGCTTCAGGTCTTCCCTGATCACTTGCTAATGAGATCTACTTTAACTGAAATAACTCCAGATCAAGTGAGATCTCTCTAGCAGTGGAATCAAAGGAGATAGTTTTCTTGCCCTGCTTCCACATTTTAAAAAATAAATTTATTTATTTTTGGCTGCATTGGGTCTTCGTTGTTGTGCGTGGGCTTTCTCTAGTTGTTTCGAGCAGGGGCTACTCTTTGTTGTGGTGTGCAGTCTTCTCATTGCAGTGGCTTCTCTTGTTGTGGAGCACGGGCTCTAGGTGCACGGGCTTCAGTAGTTGTGGCCCATGGGCTTAGTTGCTCCGCGGCATATGGGATCTTCCCGGACCAGGGCTCAAACCAGTGTCCCCTGCACTGGCAGGCAGATTCTTAACCACTGCACCACCAGAGAAGCCCCTGCCTCCACATTTATTGAACTATGATGATGGGAGGTGACAGCAGCTTCCCCAAGAAAGAACGTCCATGCTCTTGCTGTTTGTAACTGAATTTCAGTAGTTTTCATTGATAAAATTTTCTCAGTTTGATGTGTGCACTTGGTGAATTTCCAAGCACTGAAATAGCTGTTTGACAGTTCTGACAGTTTTCTCCAGCTTTGATAAATGATTTTTGGGAAGAGGATGTGTGGACTTGCTAACAGGATCATGTCAAAAATCCAAATAGCAAGTGTGCAGGCCTATCCCAGCAGTCAGGGGGCAGGCAGGGCATGGGCATCATGTGGCTCATGTACCTGCTGAGCTGGCTGTTGCTCTTCATCCAGGTGGCCTTCATCATTCTGGCCATTATAGCCGGACTCTACTACCTGGCAGAATTGATAGAAGAATACACAGTGGCCACTAGTAGGATCATAAAATACATGACCTGATTCTCCACAGCTGTATCGATTGGCCTCTACATTTTTGAGTGCTTCCCCACCTGCATGATTGGCATGGGTCTCTGCACCAACCTTGTCTACTTTGGTCACCTCCAGACCTTCCCCTTAGTCATGCTGACCTCGCTTAACTTCATCCTGTTGTATGGGTTAGTGGTGGTGAATCATTACCTAGAGTTTCAATTTTTTGCAGAGGAATATTATCTTTTCTCAGAGGTCCTGGCTTATTTCACTTTCTGCCTGTGGATAATCCCATCTGCATTCTTTGTGTCACTGTCGGCTGGGGAGAACGTCCTGCCCTCCACCAGGCAGCCAGGAGATGATGTGGTCTCCAATTACTTCACCAAAGGTAAGTGGGGCAAATGCTTAGGAATCCTGGTTGTCTTCTCCTTCATCAAAGAAGCCATTCTACCCAGTCGGCAGAAGATATACTGACCCCCTGGGGAGGGGATGCTGGGGCAAGATCAGGAGAGTCAGGCCCCTGGGCCTCTGCACTAGGTGGGGGCCAGTAGCTAGAAGGCACCTTCCCCCAGCCCTGGCCCTCCTTCCCTGACTCCCCCAGATGCCCCCATCCCCACCCTCCTCAGGAGGTTCAGCTTGGCTCAGATCTGATGCTGCCAGAGGCTGAGACTTCAGAGAGCACTAGGGAGGATGCTGTGCCTGCTTAGCCAGGAGGCCGTGGTCCACCTTTGGAGGGCAAAGGCTGAGCTCCTGTGGCCCTCCCGCCCCCTCCTGTGATGGGTCTGGAGTTCTGGCTCAGCCAGGGCAGGCAGGGCAGGGGCCGTGAAGCTGGAGAGCAGATGGTGATAATTGCTGTGGCAGATGGCCGTAAGGAGGGGCCGTGGCTTAGCACTCGTAAGAGAAAGTTTCTGCTGTTGAACTGCGATTTCTGTCCAAGTGCTGATTGCCATTTGAATAAATATGCTAGATGGCACTGTTTGCCATAATACCCTGAAAAAAAATATCCAAAGAGTACTTTTGTTGCAAGAATTCTCTTGCAGTGCTAGACATTGTTTATCTTTACTCACCATCCATTTCTACATTTATTCTTCTACTCCTTGTGAAGGGTGGGAAGGTTAAAAACTACATCTCCCAGAGACTTTTGCCCTTAGGAGTCTGGATTGATTGACTTGGGTTCTGCCAATAAGATGTGATTGCATGAGATATGGAAGGCAGAAGGGAGGAGGGTGCCATTCTCTTGGCAGAGATGGCACTGATGTGTAGGTTCTGGCAGATGTGAACTTTTGCAATGGCCCAATTCCATATCCCACTCACTTTCACCCAGTTTCATGGGTGTGGCAGCTGTGACCTTGGCAATGGTTTCATGCAGCTTCTTGATCTCTGGATTACAGCTGCTATGGCAGGACTCTGAGGCCTAGTCATAGCCCCACCGACTTCAAATCTTAAAGTCCTTTCCATGATTTTGCAAGCAACTGATTCCCTGTATTAAATCCCTATCTGTTTGAAACATCTAGAGTGATTTCTATCTCCTGAACTACAACTTCATCTATACAATTATATTTTGGAGACTTTGGGATGATTAAACTCTTCTTTTAGGCAATGGTTACTCTCCCTTGAGGGGCTATTATCCAGGTCTGACTGAGAAAATCACATATCACCCATAGTTCCTGGACTGGGATGTGGCAACCATATGAGACTTGGATTGTCTTCATTGGGCAGGGTTGATATGTATTTTATGTAGGTGTGGGCATTATTTAAAGTGTGTATATGGGAAAGGGGTGGTGAGAAGAGTTGTTTGTTGGTGAAATCTCAAACATTTCAGCCCAGATGCCCAGATCCCAGCTGCATGGAGCCTGGGAGGTGAGGATTGGCCCCTTGTTTGAGCTTCAAAACTGGGAGGTTGGCCCATCTTCCATCAAAACTCACATGATGGGGGAATTCTCCCAACACAGGAAAGGGTTCTGATCCTAGAGGCCCAGAAATAACACAGATTTTTCACAGTGGTAGTTGGATGAGAGCCTGGAAAGATGGGGAGGCCACATGGGGGAGCTATGTTTAACACAGCCTTGGAAATTCATCTGGAAATGCCATGTTGGCTGGGGATCCAGGAGGACCCAGAGGTGGAGTAAGACATGAAGAACAGTTTAGGTGGCAGTGGGGTGATGATGATGAGTGAGAGTGTAGATTCCCCTCCCGAGCTCCCAGAGCTCAGGGGTTCAAACCCATGGCCATATCATTCTCTGTTCCTCAATTTCCTCATCTGAAAAATGGGGATAATAGCTAGGCCATTAGGCTTTTGTAAGGATTAAATAAGATAAAGCAGGCACATGAGAGCAACCAATGGATTCATTGAAAACAAGAAGTAGGTCGAAGCAGGAGGTCAGAATTCATGTCCACTAGCAGGGACAGCCACCCAGAAGTCAAGTGGCACTCAGATGATAGCTATTCAGAGACAGGTAAATGACTTTTTTTTTTTCGTCTTCTCATGTTGTATGAAGGTAATATCATTACAACATTAAAACACTTGAAATTTTTTATCTTAAAAATTTCAAAATAGACCCAAAAGTCAAGAGCATAATGTAGCACCCACCCAGCTTCAACTACCATCAACAACTTCTGAAATTTCATTATCCTCATCTCCCCTTTTTTCTGGAGTATTTGAAAAAATATGTTAACCATCATGTTCTCCACTTGTACATACTTGCAGGTGTATTTACATCCAAACAGTCATTTTTCTACATAATCACACTTTAAATTAACAATAATTCCTTTATCAAAAATGTTTAAAGAAAAATAATTCCCCATACTCCCATCACTATTTAAACCACAGTGACTCCACTTCTCTTCCAGTTCTGCAGGAAGTGTGCAAGGCCCAGCTCCAAAGTTCCAAGCACAGGAACTCTCTCTTCTGTTTCTTTCCCCTCTTAAAATTGTATCATGTTCAGTTCCATGTAGCCCCACTATCTTAACCAGGGGAGCTGGGTGAGTTAATATACCTTTAAAAATACCTTACGACCATTTAGCTCTTATGAATATTGATGCAAAAATCTACAACGAAATACTAGCCAACCAAATTCGGCTGCATATTAAAAGGATTACACCATGACCAAATGGAATTTATTCCCAGAATGCAAGGATGATTCAACATATGAAAATCAACCAATGTATCACATTAACAGAATGAACAGGAAAAAAAACCCACACACATGATCATTTCAATTGATGCAGAAAACCTTTTGACAAAGTCCAACACCCTTTCATGATAAAAACACTCAACAAACTAGGATAGAAGGGAACTTCCCCAACATGATAAAGGCTATATATGAAAAAATCCACAGTGAACATCAAACTCAATGATGAAAGACCTAAAGCTTTCCCCCTAAGATCAGGAGTAAGACAAGGATGCCTGCTTTTGCTACTTCTTTTCAACATAGTACTGGAAGTTCTGGCCAGAGCAATTAGACAAGAGAAAGAAATAAAAGGCATCCAAATTGGAAAGGAACAAGTAAAATTATCTTTGTCCATATCTTATACATAGAAAATGCTAAAGATTCCACACCAAATAAACAAACCCCGAAACCTATTAGTGCTAATAAGCAAATTCAGAAAAGTTATAGGATACGAAATCAACACATAAAAATCAGTTGCATACAGTAACAATGAACAATCTGAAAAAAATATTTAGAAATTAACTTAACCAAAGTGGGTAAAAACTTACAGACCGAAAATTACAAAACACTTCTAAAAGAAGTTAAAGAAGACATAAATATGGAAAGACATTCTGTGTTCATGGACTGGAAGACAATATTGTTAAGATGTCAATGCTACTCAAAGCATCCTATAGATTCAATGCAATTCCTATCAAAATCCTAATGATTTTTTTGCAGAAATTAAAAAAAAAATCCTAAAACTCATATGGAATCTCAAGGGACCCCAAATAGCCAAAGCATTTTGTAAAAGAACAAAGTTGGAGGATTCACACTTCCCTATTTCAAAACTTACTTCAAAACTACTGTAACCAAAACAGTGTGGTACTGGCATAAAGATAGACATACAGACCAGTGGAAAAGAAATTCTAGGGAATTCCCTGGTGGCTCAGTGGTTAAGAATCTGCCTGCCAATGCAGGGGACATGGGTTTGATCCCTGGTGTGGGAAGATCCCACATGCCGTGGAGCAACTAAACTACTGAGCCTGCACTCTAGAGCCCATCTGCCACAACTACTGAGCCCACACACCACAACTACAGAAGCCCACACACTCTAGGGCCTGTGTGCTACAACTACTGAAGCTGTGTTCTGCAACTACTGAAGCCCACGCACCTAGAACCCGTGCACCACAATGAAGAGTAGCCCCCGCTCGCCACAACTACAGAAAGCCCATATGCAGCAATGAGGACCCAATGCAGCCAAAAAAAAAAAAAGGTCCACATCAAAAAAATAAAATTAAATTAAAATAAAAAAATAAGAAGAGTGTAAAAAAAAAAAAAAAAGCAAAAAGAAAAGAAAAGAAATTCCAGAAACAACCCCTTGCATATAAGGTTGATTGATTTTTGACATGGGTGCCAAGACCATTTAACGGAGAAAGGACAGTCTTTTCAACAAATGGCACTGGAAAAACTGGATATACGGTATATGTCTGAACCCCTAAGGCCTGGCACAGTTTATCAAATGAATGACATTTGGGTCAAAGACTCATCCTACATTACACAATATGAATACGTGGGGGATGCCATGCCATTTACTCTGCTGTCAGTTGAGCTAAGTATGCCTAGGCAGGGAGTCACCAACAGGGGATGGCTTTGCTCCTTGGTCTACAACCAGATAGCCACAGGCAGAGAGGAGACAGGATTCCAGGAGGAGGAGGGACGTTTGTAAGCACCCAGAGCTCCTGAGCAAATAGCAAAAAAGGGAACCTAATAGCAAATAGCCTTTGAGCAAATAGCTTTGGTAGCAAAAAAGTGGCCACATCTAGGCCAGGTCCCAGCCCGGACACTTGTGTGCATAAGCATCCTGCCCCTTTGCCCTGGATGGGAGGAGTGGGGGACCCGGAGCCTTTGCTTATGAAGGTAGAGCGGGTTTCTGAGAAGATATCACTTACCTTTGCCTCCAGGCTAATGGTCACCCAGTCATTCTTGGCAGGGGGGTGCACCATGGGCACCCAGCACCCCAGTGTGACAAAGGCCTCCATTCTCCCATGTCTTCCATCCTGGTGAAGGGGTATAGGGTCCAGGAAGGGGGATAATAAGGACAGCCTGGTCTCTGCTGAGTCCTGAGCCCCTGCAGGACCCTGGCTGGAGGCCCTGGTGTGTGGGTCAGGAGACTGCTGAGGCCTGGTCAAGGTCCCTGCCTCCTGGAGCTGACATTCCAGGAGGAGACAAAGGTGCAAACGTGAATAAGCACAACATGCAGGATGCCACGGAGGAAGATAAAGCCAGGAAGGGGAACAAGTCATGAGGGCAGAAGGGCCACTTCCCAGAATGTGAAGTGTCTTGGGGGGTGGCTGCTGTAATTAGGCTTTGCCTCTGGGAGGGGGCTATGATCTTAAGTTTTGTGCCCCACCAAATTCACACATTAAATCCTAACCCCCAAGGTGATGGTGATAGGATGGTGGGGTCTTTGTGGGTGATTCGATCATGAGGGTGGAGCCCCCATGATAAGTGGCCTTATAAAAGAGACCCCAGAGAGCTGCCTCACCCCTCCTGCCATGTGAGGACACAGTGAGAGAAGAGGAAGCCAGTTCTCACTAGACACTGAATCTGCTGACACCATGGTTTTGGACTTCCAGCACCTTAAGAAATAAATGTCTTTTGCTTATAAGCCTCCCAACCGTGGTATTGTTACAGCAGCCTGAATGTACTAAAGGAAAGAGTTTTGAGCTGAGGGGGTATGACTTGCCTTGGGCTAAGGATCCTACTGCTGCTGTTAGAGAAAATATAGGGTGAGGGGGCTGGGGGAAGGCCAGTGAGAAGATGACTACAATAGTCCAGTTGGGAGGCAATTGGGTTCGAGCCAAAGAGGGGGCAGTCAGGAAGGCAGGAGGCCAAGGCTAGTTCTGAGTCTGTCGTTTGCTCACAGATTGACAAATCAGATGGAGTGTGTAAGAAGCCAAAGGTGATAACTAAGGATTTTGCCCTGAGCCTGTTTTCTCATTTGTAAAACATGTAGCATAAGCCCCACATCCCGGGGTATTGGGAGGACTCGATGAAATGATGGAGGGCAAGCACCTGGCAATGTTGGAGGCCCAGTTGGAGCCCAAAAAGCAGCAGACCTGCTTCTTTTATCTTTGCCAATCCCCTATTCCAGCAGCCTCACTGGCCACTTCCTGTGCATCTTCTGGGTCTCCACTCAGGTGTCATATCCTCAGGGAATCTCTTCCTGATGACTATTCCCCCAACACTGTCACACATCATGGCTCCTCCAGTGACAGGTCCTCTGTCCCCAGCACCTATGAGAGTCCTTGCCTGTCCCCTTCCACCACCACCCTGTCTCCAAGTTCTAAGCTCCGTGGTCAATGCCTGCCTGCACCAGATTCCCACAGCCTTTTCTCTTCTCCCTCCTCAGGCCAGCCTCATATGAAGGCATGGAGTTGGGTGGGGGTTTGGAGTTTGGCCAGTTTGGGTCAGAAGGGGCCACCAATTCTCAGAGCATCTTCCTCTTATGTTCCTTCTCCCTTCTTTTCCCTAGCATCTCTCGCACTTAGACTGAATGGTGAGCCTAGGCCTGAGGGTTTCCTAGGACTTGGGACTCTCAGCTAAGACAAGGACAGACAGGCTGATTGGGCATCTCACTCCTACTGTGATTGAATGCCCTAAAAATTATTTTTTAATTTCACAAGTAAAATTATGACATATTCTCCTCATACAAATAAAACATGAAACCACTAAAAGGAATCAGGGCTCCTTGGAGAAATGGCTGATTCCAGGTCTGGGCCCAGAGTACAAGATGATCCTGGAACAACTTTGCTAGAATGTAAGAAAATTCTTAAAAATCGTGACATGTTGAAAGGATACAAAGCCAGCTGGTGGAGCTCCCACTGGCCAAATCTGCCACATCTGAGCATCTAAGTGAATATGGAGAGTAATGGATTATAACTCATTAAGTAAAATAAGAATCCACAGATCCATACCACTAATGAATGTAGTATCTTCCCTAGAGTACAAAGTTAGTAGGTGGAAAAGGAATGATGGAAATAGAATAGTCTGATATATACACAACCAAATATAAAATAGATAGCTAGTGGGAAGCAGCCGTATAGCACAGGGAGATCAGCTTGGTGCTTTGTGTCCACCTAGAAGGCTGGGAGGGAGACGCAAGAGGGATGAGATATGGGGATGTATGTATATGTATAGCTGATTCACTTTGTTATACAGCAGAAACTAACACACCATTGTAAAGCAATCATACTCCAATAAAGATGTTTAAAAATAATAATAAATAAATATATAGAAAAGAATAGGCTAGTAACAATTCCTTTAGGCAAGAAATATCAATGAAAACTACTTAGTTAAAAGTTTAAGGAGCTCAGCCTAAGCCATTTTGTGATCTAATCCTGGCTACAATGCTTGCCCTTGAACAGGTCTCAGTAATTAATGATCTTAAGGGAACAAAAGAATGCAGAAACATTACCTGCTATCAGGCAAGAGAAGTAACAATAGCAAAGATAATATATCAGTTGTGAAGACTGCCAGTTATCTTTCAGTGGTAAAGATTAGCCTGAAGCACTCAACCACCAGATCAACCAGAACCTAAGGGATGATGATGTTGACCTTTTCTGACCCTGGTGACTTCAATCAACTAAAGTTTGGATTCTGTCAACTGTCAGCTGAGCCCCTTCATGAATATGCATGTACCCTCAGCTTACAACCTCCCCAATTTTACTGTTCTGGGACATGCTGCTTTAGGAAAGATCCCTGGTGTTCTCCTTACTTGCTGCAAGTAATAAATCCTTTCTTCTCCTGATTAAAAAAAAAAAAAAAAGTCTGAGGAGCTCATATAACTCAATATCAAAAAAACAACCCGATTAAAAAATGGGCTGGAAACTTGAATAGACATTTTTCCAAGGAAGACATACGGATGGCTTACAGGCACATGAAAAGATGCTCAACATTGCTAATTATCAGAGAAATACAAATCAAAACAACAGTGAGGTATCACCTCACACCTGTCAGAATGGCTAGCATCAAAAGACTACAAACAACAAATGTTGGTGAGGATGTAGAGAAAAGGGAACCCTTGTACACTGCTGGTGGGAATGTAAATTGGTGCATCCACTGTGGAAAACAGTATGGACGTTCCTCAGAAAACTAAAAGTAGAACTACTACGTGATCCATTAATTCCACTCCTGGGTATATATCCGAAGAAAATGAAAACACTAAATTTGAAAAGATACAAAGTGCCCCAATGTTCCTAGCAGCATTATTTACAATGGCCAAGATATGGAAACAACCTAAATGTCCATCAACAGATGAATGGATAATGACAATGTGGTGTATACACACACACACACACACACACACACACACACACACACCCAATGGAATACTATTCAGTCATAAAAAAGAATGAAATTTTGCCATCTGCAACAACATGGATGGACCTAGAGGATATCGTGCTAAATGAAATGAGACAGAGAAAGACAAATACTGTATGTTACCACTTTTACGTGGAAACTAAAAAATAAAACTAGTGAACATAACAAAAAAGAAACACTCACAGATGTAGAGAACAATCTCTACATCTGGGAGAAGGATGTACATCTGGGGAGAAGGAAGGGGTGAGGGACAGGACAGGGGTAAGGGATTAAGAGGTACAAACCACTACGTATAAAATAAAGCTACAAGGATATATTGTACAGCACAGGGAATATAGTCAATATTTTATAATAACTATAAATGGAGTATAATCTTTTTTTTTTTTTTTTTTTTTTGCGGTACACGGGCCTCTCACTGTTGTGGCCTCTCCCGTCGCGGAGCACAGGCTCCGGATGCGCAGGCTCAGCGGCCATGGCTCACGGGCCCAGCCGCTCCGCGGCATGTGGGATCTTCCCGGACCGGGGCACGAACCCGTGTCCCCTGCATCGGCAGGCGGACTCTCAACCACTGCACCACCAGCAAAGCCCGAGTATAATCTTTAAAAATTGTGAATCACTACATTGTACACCTGAAACTCATGTATTATAAATCAAGTATACCTCAATAAAAATTTTAAAAGCTTGAGGAGTGACAGGATATTTGCAAAGTCTGAATTGTCTTCTCACAGGATAGTATCAATGATTACAAAGGAGTATCCAGCAGCATCCGGGCCATGGGTTTGCGAGTCTCCTGACAGGATTCTGTGAGAATTTAGCACCACCTCGTTGATATTCCAGCCAAAGTGCATAACCTAATGTAACCGTGGGGATGCATCGGTGTGTACATCTCTGGCCTGCACGCCTCAGAAAGGTCAAGGTCATAAAGACAAAGAGGGAGAAAGTCTCCCAGATTGAGGGACAGTAAGGACACCTGACTGCCATTTGAGGCGTGACCCAGGACCGGGTCCCGGACCAGAACCCACGCTACGAGGGTAGCGCAGGGAAGCCATGCTGGATTCGAGGCCCCGTCAGTGTCGGCGGTCCTGAATTGGATCATCGTAGGACGCATGGAAATGCCTAATTCTTAGGAAACACGCACGAGGCATTTCGTATTTAGCTGGGGCGAAGGCGTCTCTTCCGCTAGCGGTTTGACCATCTCCCCAACTGGATACGTCCTGGGCTCCGCAGGCCTCGCCCGTCTGAACCGTCGGGTTATAGTCCCCACCGCCACCCAGCCCGCCGTCCCCGCGACGCCCCGAGCGCTCCACGTAGGGTGGTTCAGACCGGTGGCCGGCTCCACCCAGCCCCTGCATATCGCAGTCCGCGTCCCGCTGATGACCTACCGCATCACCTACCCACACCTCGCAGGCCCGGGGGCTGCACCGGAAAACACCAGTTTCCGGCTCCGCGACGGCGGATGCCCTGGCCAATCACGGGCGGGGGCGGGCGGGCGTGTGGAACTAAGGGCCTTGTAGTCGGCGCGCTGGTGGGACTACGACCCCCACAATGCTCCGCGTGGCAGCAGCGGAGGCTACAGCATTGGAAGGGGCCTCCCGGCACGGGGCGCGGGCCAATCACGGGCGGGGGAGGACGGGCGCTGGGCGCGACGGGCCTTGTAGTTGCCGCGGGCGGGACTATGGCCCCCACAGTGCCCCGCGCGGCGGCGAGCTCACGGCGGCTGCGTGGCGGCGGCGGCCGGGGCGCCGTCGGGTTGGGCGGCGGCGGCGGCGGTGGCGGCGGTGGGGAACCCGGCCTCAGCCTCGGAGCGAGTGGCGTGACTCCGGCCGTGGTCACCATGTCCGCGCCGTCCGAGGAGGAGGAGTACGCGCGGCTAGTGATGGAGGCGCAGCCGGAGTGGCTGCGCGCGGAGGTGAAGCGGCTGTCGCACGAGCTGGCCGAGACCACGCGTGAGAAGATACAGGCGGCCGAGTACGGGCTGGCAGTGCTCGAGGAGAAGCACCAACTCAAACTGCAGTTCGAGGAGCTCGAGGTGGACTACGAGGCCATCCGCGGCGAGATGGAGCAGCTCAAGGAGGTAAGGAGCAAGGGCCGCCGGCGCCACGCCCTCCGCGCCCCCGGCCAATCCCGACCCCGGACTGACCTCAGCTCTGACCCCAGAGCCGGCCCTTGACCGTGGCCAAGACTACCCCCGAGCGGACCCCCAACCAGCCTCCGACGCAGGCCAGACTGACCCCTGACCCTGGGCCGGGTCGACTCCCCAGCCGACCCCTGACCCCAGGCAGCCCGGATCAGCACCGGGGCGCCCAGCGTCAGTGTGCTTGGCCGACCGGGAGGCGGCCCTGCGGTGGGTGGCGGGCCCCAAGTGTGGTGGGCGATGCGCGTTCTAGAAACTCTGGCCTCCGCGGCAAGGGCTGCGGTGGAACCGTGTGGTCAGCTTTTCTGCTACTGATGGCAGGTCTCGGGCACGGTGGGATGGCGTCCTCTGCGGTGTTTGATTTTCTGAGTGCGGGGGATGGGGACGTGGGATGGATGCAGGTGACCGGCTGGGAAAGACCGGGCGTGTGTCTCCATCGTCTCCAGGCACATCACCTCCTTTCTCTGGGCGCAGCTGCCTTCAGAGGTTTCAGCGCCGGGAGACCAGGAAAAGGCGAAGTCGGGGGCTTGCCTTGCATGTGTTCATCACAGCTGGCGGGAGTACCCCACAGCCTCTCCCCATGCTCAGCTTGCAGACCACCCCGCTAGTTACTTCTCTGTGATGTAGTGCTTCTGTCCACTTCCCGTCCTGGTTGCCCTCCCAGGCCCTTCCCTGAAGTTGGGGGACAGGTCTGTGGGGGTTTGTCATGGATAAGCCTTGTGTCTCCTGTGTGATTTTTACTCCGGGGTGAGCAGATTGGACCCCCAGGCTGCCAAAGAGCCTTGCAGCGAGAGAGCTGTGCAGTCCTGCCGTGAAATAATTCTCTTGGGTGATTTAAGCACCATTTTCTCTCAGTCCTCCTTGCCTCCCCAGCCTTGTTGTGGGGGTGGAGAGGGAGAAGTTGCTTCCTGGGTGGAACACCCAGGTTTGGATCCAGGTCTTGCCTTTTGCTGGTGATGTGGCTATGAGCAGGAACCTTAGCTTCTTCCTCTGCAACATCCCACCCAGAAAGGGTTCGTCTGCGGCATATTTAAAAAGCCTGGACAAGGTGTTAGGTATCTAGCCTGTCAGTGCCTGAGATAGTCTGCCCCTTCCCTACTTGATTCTTATCTTGTCCAGGTAGGCTCCTGGCCCTTGGTCTCAGGATCCACCATGCTCGCTGCTTCCCGGACTGCCCACCTCCCAGCACCCCACTCCCAGTGGCCTCAGGAAGGTGCCTGGGCTATTTTGAGCCTCCGTATCTCACTGGGTAGACCAGTTGGGTCCCCTTCTGATAGTGCAGGGAATTAATTCATGAAGGTACTTAAATCTATGCTTGGTGGAGCAGGTGCCCTGTAGAAGACAGATAGGGGCCCCAGGGAGGGTGATGGTGGAGCTCATTCGACCCGAGGTCTTGTATCTGTCAGCAGGTATTGGTACCTACTCCAAGCCAGGTTTATCTGGCACTAGATCTACAAGAGGGGTGACATGTGACCCCTCTGGCAAGGGCCTCATCTTAGTGTGTGGGGTAGGGGAATGTGCCCAAGATGGAGGGATGCTGAGGGGGCCTTGAGAATATGGAGTGGGAGACATTAGGCTCACCCTCTGCAGCTCAGAGGTGAGCCTGGTCTTCCCTAGCCTCTCCCCTCAGAGTTCATAGTGAGCTCCCACTGGCAGCATGTGCAGTCCCCTTCTGTGTTCACAAGCTCGAATTCACGTCCGCTGTAAGAGCAGACCAGAAGGGAAAGTTGCACAGGAATTAATCATTCCCTGCTTAGGGACCTTTCAGTTGTCAACTCTTTACTGTCACAGACATTTGGCCAGTGTAAGAATCTTGACTCAGTTTTGTGGCATGTGTCTGGAGGATGGGTCCCCAGGGGAATTGGGAAGATGGTATATCGGTCTCCACAGGTGTTCTTCAGGTGGCTGCTTGCTTAGTTTGATGTTACCGTCTGGCTCTCGCACACACTGGCCACATGGCCTTGGACACATTGTCCCACTGTCCTGAACTTCAGTTTCCCTCATTGTAGGTGGGATGAGAACAGTTCAGCTGGAAGTCTCAGCAGAACTAGAGGAAGGTGCATCAGAGTCTCAGTAGATGTTGCCAGAAACCTCACACCAGTTTACTCAAAGCCATGCCAACACAGGCTCTTGTCAGCCTCTCTTAATTCTTGTTATTATTATACTTGGAAATATTTACTCTTATTTTAAAAATCAAGATTTAAGGAGACCATATCTGTTGGGTCTTTTTAAAATTTTATTTGTTTTCTTCTGTAGAGAGATGAGCCATCTTCATTCTTTTAAAACTTTATTTCTTTAACTAAAGTGGGTTCAGTTACTAACAAATTATGCTACGAACAGAGGGGCCTGTATTCCTGTTGAGCATTTGTAGATAATACTATTTTAGAGGGAGAGAAGCTGGCTGGTCTGTCCCAGGTGACTGGGTTGTGACCAGACCTGAGGGAGGGTCCTCTGTGGGGCCAGTGGCAGTGGTGCTGGCCCTGCAGCCTTTCTCACATGGTGAGTGTATGTGTGTCTGTGTCCTACTGACACCATGGTGTGCGGGAGGAAGGGTACCCACTGGCCCATTTTGCCTAACCATTTTGCTAGTGATTGAGCTTGGCTTAATAAGGGCGCTGTATGTCACAAGTTCTGCTGTGCCCCCTTCCCCACCATGGTGACAGATTTTGGTCAGCCATGTGATGTTTCCTGTCCTCAGTAGCCATGGAACGTCTCACTCTGTGTCCTTAGCTGCAGTTTGAAAAGGACAGGTGTGCTGCCCTTTTCAAGACAGTTCCTGCCTGCATGGCTCAGGCAGGTACCAGGAGTGAGTGGTCCTTGTAGGTTGGGAATGTGAGGGCTGGAGGGCATGCCGCAGGCAAGTGGTGGGGGTCGTGGTGCAGTCTCAGCCCCACCCTCGCTTGGCTCCCAGAGAGAGCAGGAAGACAAAGTCTGGATGCCCTTGCTGACTTATGTGCTACCTCGGGATCTTGTCTGTGCAGTATACTTATATCCCAGGGAAGCCGCGGGTGGAATTTGGTGAGCTGAAGCCTGTCACAGGCTGGCACTGGTGCCTGGCACACAATAAGTGCTTACGCAATAAGTATGTGTTGGCTGGTGTCATTAGCTCCTTCCTTCCCTCCACCTCACCCAGGCCTGGATCCCCTCCCAGCTGTCCCTGTAGTCACCTTGTCTCTGCTCCTTGTTCTCGCAAGGTCTGGAGGGGCCCTGCTTCGTGTCCAGAGGGCGGCCTGAGCCTGCTGCCTGGGGCCTCTGGCCTGGCTCAACCTACACTGCTCTCTGCATTCTGGTTGCCTTCACTGCCCTCACCATCCCTGCCTCTTCCCAATCTTGGATCTTGGAAGCTCTGCCTGCCCTTCAAGGCCTGGACACTTTTCAGAGCCTCCTCTGGACTTGCCTGAGCCCAGCTCCCAATACCTGGATATCCCTCCCATCCTGCAGGCTCTGGCTGAATGAACAACTGTGGCAGAGCTGGTGGGAGCAGCTGCTCTGTCCTCTTTGCTTCCTCCTTCCCATCCCTCTTGTAATTTCCTCTCTCAGAGGATGGGGAAACCAAGGTAGGGATGGGTGTGAGTGATTGAGGAAGGTCCAATAGCTCAGACCAAGTTGGAAGTTTTCTTTGGGCACCAGGTTCCTGTCCAAGTCTGTGTAGAAGTTCCGGCCATGAGCTGGCTTCACAGAGGAGGGTGGTGTGAGGGCTGCCGCTCAGGCCTCGCCCCTGTTGGTGAGCTGTTCCTGCCATAGCCTCCGCATGCCCCACCGACTCCTGCAGTCCTCATGCCATCCCTTGGAGTCACCACCCTGTTATGTCTGTTGTACTGCTGGGGAAACCGAGGCATAGAGAAACTGAGTTTCACTCAAGGCTCTGAGCCTAGGAAGCCTGTCCCCAAGAGAGCAGGCACCTGTGGAGGAGGGAAGGGCAATTGGAGGCCTCTGTGCAAGGCGCATCCTTCTCAAGTGTTTGTTTTGAGACAGGAAAAGTCCTGATTTGGACTAAACCCTGTGAGGATTCTGCTCATCTGATACCACCCTAGAACTTGGAGCAGAGAGCCATTGGGGGTTGGGAGACTCTAGGAGACCTGTGGGCCTTTCAGGGCAAGCTGTGTGGTGGTCTGCTGTCAGCATGAAGAAGCCTGACTTGTGGTGGAAGTGGGGATCCAGGGAATCCTGGAGGTGCTGAGACAGCCCTGCTCCCAGGGGTCTAACAGCTGGGAGAGGCAGCTACCAGCATCCAAAGGCAATGACCACACGCCTCACTGTGGCTGCATTGCTGGGCATTCCCCACTTTCCTGCCTGCAGAGCTTGTGTCTGGCAGGGCGTTGTGAAGCAATCTTGAGGGCTCTTCCATTTTTAAAAATTCCCAAGACTCCCGTGTCACCTGGCATTCTGTCTTCCTGCAGGGCCTGGGGGTTAAGCAGCTGTGTACCTCAATGTTCTCAGGGTGTGACTTTGGATGGGTGGTTGGACACACTATGAAGGAGCTGCTTTTCCATAACTGGTGCAGGAGGGAGGCCAGGCCTAAGAGTGGCACTGCCTGTGCAGGTGAGGAGGTACTGCATGTGCTGTCCAGGGCTGTGGTTTCCACACTTTGGCTCCAAGGGAGCAACTGGACCCTTCCTGGGCCCTCAGGAGCTATGTGGCCCTGGAGGAATGGCTCTTCCCTCAGGATCAGGCTGGTGTACCTGGGGCACTTGGGCAGGTAGTGACCGAGGCTCCTTAAGTTTGAGCAGCTGCCTCAGAGAGAGCCACGGCCAGGTAGACACAGACTCCTGCTGGGCCTTCCCACCTCAGGGACCCCAACCCCTTACTGTGAGGGAGGAGAGATCAGTTTACCCTTGTCAGTTTGGGGCAGCCACCCCTCAGTCAGACCTGCTTCTCCACATCCGTGCACTGGATAAAGGGCCACTACACATGCTGAAGGTAAAGAAAGATTTGGTTTCTTCTTAGACAGCAAAGCGAAGGTGGCTAGCAGGCAGGGGCTGGCCAGGACCCTGCAGGCTCTGATGGATGAGACTCTCCTGGGCCCCAGGCCCCATACTGTCCAGTGTTTGAAGTGTGGCCCCTCAAGCTGTCCCCCAGAGCCGGAGAGGGCCCCGTGTGACTGCCCAGCCGCTGTCCTGGGCATCAAACCTTTCTGTCCCAGCCCTGCTGTGCCATGGGAGGTGGACTGACAGATGGGGCTGCAGGGGCAGGGTGTGTCTCGGGGACATGTGGTAGAACAGGCAGTCCAGGCTCAGGTAGGTGATGACATCAAGGAGTATCGGGGCCTGGCTTCTTCTTTAGAGCTTAATATGCTTAAAAAAATTGTTCATTCACTTTAAGAACATCAAAATGTAGAAATGAGCATGTCTCTGTAGGAATTATGGAGTATGTATGGGGAACTACCGGGTTTTTCTACTTGCCAGCTTTTTTCTTCCTGTGTATGTATGTGAGATACATATGATCTATAAAAACTAGAAAGTGCTTTGAGCATCTATAACAGTTGTTTTTAAAAAGACACAGAGTTTGGTGTTATTCTTTGAGTTGCAGAAAAGTAGGTTTCATTCAAGTGGTCGAAGACCTGGAGGTTTCCATGGGTTTGGAAGGTTCTGTGCACTTCCAGTCTATTGTTGTATCATGTGAAATAATTGTTGTAGTTTGAGTTTTATGGGTTTGCTTTTTTAAGGCAGTTTTTCTGCACTGTTCCCCTCCTAAAGGTCTTCCATCTTTAGGGGAAGTTTTAAGCATAACCAGAGCAGAGAGATTGGCCTGTGTGTTTTCGCGCCCACTTTGGCAGCTCCAGCTTTGGCAGC
Source organism: Pseudorca crassidens (assembly GCF_039906515.1). Lineage (NCBI taxonomy): Eukaryota > Metazoa > Chordata > Mammalia > Artiodactyla > Delphinidae > Pseudorca > Pseudorca crassidens. The sequence continues at coordinate 89,566,156 of NC_090302.1, forward strand.
CTCCGTTCTGTGCCTCACTTCTACTGTAAGTACATTGGTGTGTTGTGTTGAGAAAGTAATCTGTGATTCTGTTTTTTTTATAAAAACAGAATCACAGATTAATTTTCATACCTCACAAGATTAACAGTGACTCTTTAATGTCATCTTCTATCTGGTCAGCGTCCGGATTTCCCTGTTTGGCTCATAGTCGCTTTACAGTTGTTCTGTTTGCATTGGGAGCCAAGCAGGGTCCACTTGGTGCACCTGGCTGAGGGCGCCACTGCTTACAGGGCCTCATGTGACCATCCTGAGGCTGCCTGTCCTGCTTCCCCACTGGCAACCTGGAGTAGCTGTCCCCGCCCCCATGCAGGCCAGGCATCTCACTCTTGTCTTGTCTTTCCTTTCTCTTTTTTAGGAAATTGGCCACAGTGCTACCTTCAGCTGATACATGTCCTTGCCCTTGCACTGCTGAGTCATTGTTGCCCATCCAGTTCATTCATTAGACCAGCTTTTATTGTGCCGCTGAGGCTCGTGGTCACCTGTCAAGTGTATTCTGACTGTGGTGCTGAGAGGTGTCCAGCTCTCTCTGAACCAGGAGGGAGGAGCTCTCTTTGTCCCAGTTCCATAGGTGAGGATGCTGGGGCTCAGAGTGAGGGCTAACATCCCACACTGTGTGCTAGCAAGGCTTGACATGATCTTGAGTGGTCCTCTCCCTGGGCCTTGGTTTCCTTGTTTTAGGCCAGCACATCCCTGAAGCCCTGGCAGTGGACCAGATTCTCCCTCAGTGATGGTGTCAGGGCAGGCCTGGGACCTCACCCTTCTAGCTCCTGGGGTCCCCTGGGCATTCTCCTCCCACCTTCCCCCTCACATCCTGCCCCAAATTCTCTGCAGGGGTCCAGGCTTCTCCACCGACCTGAGAGATTCCCTGGGTATTGTAGAACTGTGACCCAGGATGATCAGAGGGGATGTAGGCCCCTGGAGTTGCTGCACCCAACAGTCATGAACCCGAGGCAGTACCTAATGTTGCCCCATTGCCGGTTTGGAGAGGCTGGAATTGCAGTGAGTCCAGCAGCAGCTGACAAGCAGGTCTGCATTCTCATCAGCACTTAGTGTTGTTGGTTTTGTCATCGTGGCCAGCGTGGTGAGGGAGAAAGGGTGTCTCAGAGGGTTTGATTTATTTCTTATGGGAGCAGTCAGCTCTGCCATAACACTGTTTTTTTTTTTTTTTCTTTTTCTTTTTTGCGGTACGCGGGCCTCTCACTGCCGTGGCCTCTCCCATTGCGGAGCACAGGCTCCGGATGCACAGGCTCAGCGGCCATGGCTCACGGGCCCAGCCGCTCCGCGGCATGTGGGATCTTCCTGGACCGGGGCACGAACCTGTGTCCCCTGCATCGGCAGACGGACTCTCAACCACTGCGCCACCAGGGAAGCCCCATAACACTGATTTTGAAAATGCAAATTTTTTCCAGAGTGATTGATATTTGAGGGAACAATATGAGCATAATAAGAGTTATGTGTGATTTTGTCCTCAGAAAACACCAGGTGAACACAGAACCTGCACCCAGTGACCCACCCACCTGCATCTGGTGTGACTTTCCATCTCATTTCAGAAGGCCTGCTTTCCCCCTCTGGAGACATCATATCCACGGGCAAACCTCAGGGTTTTGTCAAGATAAAGTGCCGTGTGTTGCAGCATTTATGTGTTTTTAAACTACCTGACACTTCTAAAACTCTGCTGCCTTTTTTCATTAATTTAAAAAAATAAACTGCTTTAGGGCTTCCCTGGTGGCACAGTGGTTGAGAGTCCGCCTGCCGATGCAGGGGACACGGGTTCGTGCCCCAGTCCAGGAAGATCCCACATGCCGCGGAGCGGCTGGGCCCGTGAGCCATGGCCGCTGAGCCTGCACGTCCGGGGCCTGTGCTCCGCAACGGGAGAGGCCATGGCAGGGAGAGGCCTGTGTACCGCAAAAAAAAATAAAAAATAAAAATAAACTGCTTTAGATCCCCTGGCTGAGGTGTTTGTCAGGCATCTCCACTTCAAGGTGCTCTTTCATCCTTTCCAAACTGCACAGCTACCACCCTAAGGAGAAGGCGGGGGCAGGAGAGGGTCATGCTCACTGCCTTGAGGGGAAGCATGTACATACATTGTTCGGAATTTTTCCCCATGGGAGACATGTCTCTTCCCAGTTTACTTGTTTATTCATCCATTCATTTATATTGGTATGGACTCACGGATATTTATTTTATATTTGGGCTTTATTTTGTTGCTTAGCTTGTTACAGCTTTGGCCCCTGGCAGCTCTTTCATTTGGCTCCTGTGCCCCTTCAACATACCTATCATTGTGATTGTTTCCTTCCTTCCTCCCTTCCTCCCTCCCTCCCTCCCTTCCTTCCTTCCTCCCTTCCTTCCTGAGAGCCTCTTTACTTTCTGGTGCTACAGGGTTCTCCAGAGGCATCCTGTATGTTCCCTGCCCCAGTACAAGAGTAAGCATTCTCCAAGGAGTCCTGGTTCCTTTTATTGGAGAATGGTATTAGAAGCCAGGATCTGGGTGCTGGGTGTTTGTTGCTGCTGGAGTGTCCCTGCTTCTAGGCCCTCTCAGCCAACAGAGGCAGGAGATAGATCTGGCCCACATATACACACACATCTATAAACATTTCTAGATATAGTCACATGTATTTATATTAAGCTGAACATGAGTTCCTACTGATGTCTCCAGCTCTGATCTATCACCACGTAGGTCATTCCCACCACCTCCCCTTGCTTATCTGTATGTAACCTCCCTCCACCAGAGAGACACCTGGCTTCCCCATCCCCCACACAGCTCCATTCCAGCACACATCACAGTAGTGTCAGAACTGTTGACCTATACCCCTTTGTGAAATAATTTATCAACTAGAGTATAGTGCTCACGTGCTGTTCTTTTTGACTTCAGTCTTATATACTCCACTGATTTCCAAATACATTACTTAAGCAAGCACCTTATTTGCTATCCCCTTCAGTGAGGTGGTTTTATCTATCTGTAACACAGTTAGATTGTTTTACCACATTCTGTGTTCCAGCCTAGGATCCCCATATGTCCTAAATGATTTTTTAAAAAAATTTTATACATTAAGGTTCACTCTTTGTGCGGCAAAGTTATCTGGGTTTTGACAAACAAGTAGTGTCATTTATCTACCATTACAGTATCATACAGAATTGTTTCACTCTGTTAAAAAAATCCCCTGTGCTTTATTCAACACCACTCCACCCCAAAAAAAGAACCCCTGGCAACCGCTGATCTTTTACTTTCTCCATAGTTTTGCCTTTTCCAGAATGTCATATAACTGGAATCATATAGTATGTAGCCTTTTCAGATTGGCTTCTTTCACTTAGCAATATGTGGGTTTTTTTGTTGTTTTTTTTGCAGTACGCGGGCATCTCACTGTTGTGGCCTCTCCTGTTGCGGAGCACAGGCTCCGGAGGCTCAGGCTCAGCGGCCATGGCTCACGGGTCCAGCCGCTCTGCGGCATGTGGGATCTTCCCGGACCAGAGCACGAACCCGTGTCCCCTGCATCGGCAGGCGGACTCTCAACCACTGCGCCACCAGGGAAGCCCCAGCAATATGTGTTTAAGATTGATCCATGTCTTTTCGTTGCTTATTAGCTCTTTTTTTTTTTTTTTAAATCACAGAATGATATTTCATTGTTTAGATATACCACAGTTTGTTTATCCATTCAAAGTGGGCATCTTGGTTACTTCCAGCTGGGAGCAATTATTAATAAAGCTGCTATAACACATCCATGTGCAGGTTTTGTGTGGACATAAGTTTTCAGCTCCTTTAGGTGAACACCAAGGAGTGTGCGACTTGCTGGATCACAGGGTAAGAGTATGTTTAGTTTTGTAAGAAACCGCCAGACTGTCTTGCAAAGTGGCTGCACCATTCTGTATTCCTACCAGAAATGAATGAGAGTTCCTGTTGCTCCACCTCCTCACCTGCATTTGGCAGTTACTAGAGTAGGTGTATAGGGGCATCTCATTGTTCTCATTTGCATTTCTCTGCTGACATATAATGTGGAACATGTTTTCATGTTTGTTTGCTGTCTGTGTATCGTCTTTTGTGAGGTGTCTGTTCTGATCTCTTGCTCATTTTAAAATTGAATTGTTTGTCTCCTTATCATAGAGTTTTAAGAGTCTTTTATCTATTTTAGATACAAGTCCTACTTTGCAAATAAATAACCCAGTCTGTGGTTTGTCTTTTCATTCCCATAATAGTGCCTTTCACAGAGCAGTTTTTAATTTTTTTAAATTTATTTATTTTTATTTTTGGCTGTGTTGGGTCTTCGTTACTGCGAGTGGGCTTCTCATCGGTGGCTTCTCTTGTTGCGGAGCACGGCCTGTAGGCATGCGGGCTTCAGTAGTTGTGGCTCGCAGGCTGTAGAGCTCAGGCTCATTAGCTGTAGCTCATGGGCTTAGTTGCTCCGTGGCATGTGGGATCTTCCCGGACCAGGGCTCGAACCCGTGTTCCCTGCATTGGCAGGCGGATTCCCAACCACTGCGCCACTAGGGAAGCCCGAGAAGTTTTTAATTTTAATGCCATTTTGTTTTCATGTTAAGATTGTCCTCACCAAACCCAGGTCATATAGATTTTTTGCCTATGTTTTTATCTAGAGGTTTTATTAGTTTTGCATTTTATATTTAGATCTGTGGTTCATTTCAGGTTGATTTTTGTGAGAGGTATAAGGTCTTTGTCTAGATTCATTTTTCGCACATGGATGTACAGTTGTTCCAGCGTCATTTGTTGAAGAGACTGAACTTTCTTTATGAAGTTGCTTTGCTCCTTTGTCAGTGATCAGTTGGCTGTATGTGTGTGGGTCTACTCCTGGAAGTTCTGTTCTGTTCCAATCATCTGTGCAATTATCCTTTTTCCAACACCCTGCCCTCTTGAATGTATGTTGCTGATTTTATTAGGTTTCTGTCTTTTTATGTGTTAATGGTGAATCTTTCCCTTAAGCCCTGTGGTTTTTGTTATGTGACTCGGCACACCTGACTGGGATCTGCTGGCCTAGGTCTTCAGCCCTGGGTTGGCAGGGTTGGTCCTGGTCATCATCAATTGGTGGTCCTTTTTTTTTTTTTTTAAATCTTGAGAAAAAGTAAAAACAAAAATCACTAGTACAGTTGGTTAGATTTTTGATAGAAGATGAGTATGATACTTCTCTGTGTCTTTGTGTCACTGTTTTTAAGGTGGTCCATGGGACCTTCTGTTTGAGCAGCTCAGTCAGGGTTGACTTTACTCCTGGGAAACCACCCAGAAAGCTGCTTAACTTACTAGCCTTATGCATTTGACCCAGGCAGTAGTTAGGGGAGGGGTGTGGACTCAGCCACTGCTCAGACCTGGGATTGGGTCCCAATTGGCCGTTTACTAGCTGCTTGCCCCACAGGCAGAAGCTGGTGGCTAGGTCCCTCCAAAACTGTGACAGACGCATCCCCATCTTCGTTTCAGGTACCTTCACTATTATTTCAGGTGCTCACCACCCTATGTGAGCCCCTTTCCAGCCTGCCAGGCCTCTAGGTCTGGCCCTCTTCTCTGGTGCTAGGGTCAGACTCCACCCCAGAGATGCCCGCCCAGCCTTTCCGTATGCCAGCTCTGACTCTTCACTACCTTTGGAATAGGTCTGTAGGGACCCACAATGGATTTATGGTAGGTGTGGGTGGTGTTTACGTGCCAGGCCGCCAAGTCTGCATCTCTCGCAGACTCTCACTACCAAGCACACCTCTTTTTCCTCATGTTCTCTCAGCATCAGTGTCTCACCTCCACTGTGGGATGCCCCTTTGTGCCTGTACTGGTTGAAGTCTGGAACACATCTCTGTTTTCAGGACCCACAGGAGCCTGTGAGGCTTTGGGGAGAGGTAGCGTGCCTGGGCCAAAGGCGCAGGGCGGAGGGTCAGGTCCTGATGTGGCACTTTCTTTGGCTGCGATTTGCACAGTGGCTGCTGCAACTTAAAGCAGTGTTGGTGCTGTTGTGATTGGGCTGAGAAATGGCCCCGGGCAGTCTACTGGAGGGTGTCCAGGATGAGTCAGGAGTGTTAGGCTTTCATGCCCAAGCTATGATGAAGTGAGCCATGTGTGCGTGTGTGTGCATGTGTTCACATGTGTGTGTGTCACAGACAGCACAGGAAGGATCCCTGCAGGCCTCACTCTTCTGGGTGACCTCGATGTGTGCAGGTTGGAGGGGCGAGGCTGGGAGACCAGGTACCTGGCTTCAGTACAGGGTCTCAGCCGCCCACCCTGAGCCTCAGATTCTCACCTCTTTTCATGAGCAGTGCAGCATCCTTGGTTCCTTGGGGTGTGGGAGTCCTTCATGACGGGGACTTACCCTGCCAGGGTGACTGTGACAGAATGCCAGACATGGGGGACACTTGGCTCCTGACACCCTTTATCTCATCATGGCTACAGCTGCTGACAGGCCCGTCTGCCTTCCAGAGCCTCTTAGGGCAGATGTGAGAATTGAATCATCATTGCGGCCCATGCCCATACATAGTTCCATTGGCTCCACTCTCGTCTCTAAAGCTGCAGACCTCTGGGTTCTTGAAGGGACATGGCCTGAGTTAGAGTCTCTGGCTACTTGCTGACTGTGAGGCTTGCTGGAATGTCCCTTCCTAAATGGGGCTAATAACGTGAGGACATGTGTTGAGATTAGAGATGAGGTGAGAAACCGCAATCCACTCTCCTGGTGTTTCCAGCCGGGTATAGTCCCGGCTGCTCTGCCTACCAAATGTATTCTGAGGCTTGGGATAGATGGGAGCTGATCAGCTCCCTCGACTGCAGGCCATTGAATAGAGGTTTGTGTCGGGTAGCCAGCTGCCTCGGAAGACAAGGGCTTGTCCCCAGACCCCAGGATTGACAGAGGAGCCAGGGTCTGTGGGGAGTGCCACTGGCTACAGGGCTCAGCTGGCCAGAAGCCTGTCTGCTGACACTGGGGCAATTAGAGTGTAATCTTCTCTAAATGGCACCGATTCTGGCTAAATCCCTCCTGCTCAGGAGTGGATTCCCAGTTTTCTAAAAGCAGCTTAGTGTTTGGACACTGCCCAGGGCAGCTGGGCTTTGTGGTTGGTGATGGGATGGATGTGGACCTGTGGGACAGGCGTGGGGGTTGGGGGTGATCCCTGGGTGAGTACCACACCTTGGGGCCAGTTTTTCTGATCCCTACAGCCAGTGTGCAGGTGCTCTGACGGGAAACTAAGACAGGAAGCCACACAGTGGGAAGGGCAGGCCAGTGGAGAACAGCTGTCACACACGTGCCCCTCCTGGGCCTTTGGAGGGAGTCTGGGACAGGGTTGGGCCCTTGGCATGCTGATCTGATGGATGAGGCTTGTTTGCTTGGGCAGGGTGTATGCAGGTGTGCTTGTAGCCTCTGTTCTGCTCCAGTTCCCAGGTGGAACCCTCATCCCCAGGAGGCCCCCATCCTCTCCTGCAGGGGAGATCTGTGCAGCCTTCCCCAGCTCCTCCCTGCCCTCCTGCCAGGTGAGGCTGCTGGGGGCTCCTTGGAGCCCAGCTCCACCTTCATCCCACCCCGCCCTTCCCAGCTCTGGGAACTACTTTGCTGCAAAGAAGAAAAGTTGTTTTTGGAGTGAGAAGCCCTGTGGTGCCATTCAGGGGAATCATCTGACCTCGCTGAACCTTGGTTTGCTCAGCTGTGAAATGGGAGTGATAAGTTTCTACTTTGCGTGGCTGTTGTGAAGATCAAATAAGATTCACACCCACCTCGGTCACCTTTGCGGGGTAGCCAGGCCTTCCCAGGCTGCCTCCAAAAATGTCTAGAGGCCTGGGGCCATGCCTGCCACCACCTGTCTGTTCAGGAAACCTGTGAGACAGGGAAGAGGGAGTGGGTCTGGGGTAGGTCCTTCTTGGAATGGAAGGTGGGAGCAGATGAGAAGAGCTGGCTGAGGGTGGTGAGCTGAGTTCTCCCATGGAGTGCATGGGGTGTCCTTTTGTGTGGGTTTGCAGGTCTCTGAGGGCCTGTGTAGGGAATGGGTCTGTTTCTGCTTTCTCAGCTGGCTTGGGTTCCCTGGGAAGCTCATGCAGAGCCAGTGTGGTGTATTGAATTTCCTGCACGCCAGGATCACCAGGGAGCTTTCAGAAATTCCAAAACATTGGCCACACCCAGAAGGATCAAACAGTTTCAGGGTGGGACTTGAGCATCAGGAGATTTCATGTTTCTGGAAGGATCCCAGTGGGAAGATGCATCTGGGAAACCTATCATGTTACTGCAGCTTATGCTAGGGATCTGAACCCTCCCTGGCCACATGGGTGGACTGTCATTCTGTACTTCTGCACAGCTACAGGATTTATCCGCATCTCTCCACCTTGGTGCACAGTGAGGGCCCAGGAATGTCCTTGGCTGTGTCCACGTGCTGGCGGGAGGGCCTGCCTCTTTGTCTGCTTCCCACGGCCAGGTCATGGGCCACTGGCTACCCGGGGCTGGTCCTGGAAAGGACCCCTCTCTGGAGGTGTGCATGAGCCACAGGCAGACCCAGGTAGAGGGGTGAGCCTAGGAGCTATTCCTGCTGCCAAGTCATGGGGGTGTGTCTCCTGCTGGCTGGGGAAGAGTGGTAAAGAGGAGATGCCTGCAGGACCCGCTTCCCAGCTCCCTCAAGCACCAAGCCTCACCCAGCACCCCTACTACCTGTCCATTCACTGGACCTTCTGTCCCTGTCCACCCACTTCTGATGTAGCCCTGTCACCCCCTTGCGGTGTCCCCACATCCTCCCTATTCTCCTGTCAGTCCGCATATATTTACTGAGTGCCATTCTCTCGCTGGGAGTGGGCTTGCCCACTCCAGGCCTATACCCAACTTAGGAGGCACAGACTCCTTAGGCACAGGCCAGGCATGGGGTGCCGTAAGGTGCACCACTGCTTGCATTCCCACAGGCCCACCTTCCTTGTGTGAGAAGCCACCTCACCCCCACTGCCCTGGCCTGCACTATGTGTCCAAGGGGTTTGAACCCTGCCTCCCCCCAGCCCAGCTCTGCATCTGTGAACTCAAATGGTAGAGCACCAGCCCTAGGATGGCTTTCTGTAGGGAAGGTGGAAGGTCCCAGAGTAGCCCCTGACACTTTTTTTTGCCTGTCCCCTGCTGTCCCTGGGGCTGACTGCCCTGAGTGCCCCCCCCAACCCAGGCCCCCTTGACCCCTGGTGACACCCTAGGTCTGAGATATGGCCTGATAGGGACCCAGTGGGGATGTCACAGGGCTCTGTTCAGCCCTCCAGAACGTTCTGTCCTTGTGTGTGAGTTTGGCATGTCATCCTCCCTCCCCACCTTGGTTTCTCTTCCTGGAAGCTGCTCCTGGCCAGTTTGGTCTCACCCACCTGTCGGAATTTGGGTGATTCACTGCGAGGCGAAGCTGAGCCCCTCTTCCAGTGGCAGACTGCATTGTTCAGGTACACCTCTGACAGATGCTTCTGGAGTGACAACTCTGGCTACTGCCCAGAGGATTCTGTCTGTAATCAGCTCTCATTTTAAAATTGGGGCATAATTTACCTATTACAAGACACAGAGTTGTTTGTGCTCCTGTGGCTGCCCTGCCTGAGGGTTGTCCTCACATGCCTTCCAGTCCACCCCATCCAAGACAGCCCTGCCGACCTTCTGCTGCAGTGATTAGGTTCTTTTCTAGACTTGCATATTGACGGGCTGCACCCAGGTGGCCTTTTTGTCTGGCTCCTCTGAAAGGCATCAGAGCTGTGAGTGAGTGTTGGTGGTGGCTGTTCTCTCTGAGCAGCAGTGCCTGAGTCGTATGCCTTAGTCACCAACACCTCCCCTTGGAGGACATCAGGGTCACCTGTGCAAGGCTCTGTGTGGACCTGCATTCTCAGTTTCCTCGGTGATACCCGAGGAACAGAACTCACTTCCTTTTGTCTAGGACAGATACACACAGTTGGCCACCCTGGTCCCTTGGCCAAAAGGCCAGCTCCTCTGCAGGCTCTGCCCCTTTATTTAGCTAGTGCTTGAGGGTGGCAGGGCTGTGCCAGGAGAGAGGTAATCTCCATAAGCTATGTGAAGTAGGACCAAGGACCAGCACGACCAGCCTCAGCCAGATCTGGGGATTAACAAGCACTGCCCCAGTAAGCTGAAACATTCCAGATTCCAAGCTTGAGACTGGCAGGGCTGACTGGCAGGTGGACCTGTACTTGGGAAGGTACATTTCTGGCTCCTGGTGTGATTCTTAGGTGTGGGCAACTGAACAGCAGAGTCATGGGTCCAGGTGCTGGTTCTGCCTTCCAATCTGTTACGCCTCTTTCCTGCCTTTTCTGGCAGTCCCACCTGGGAAGTCATATGGAGTTGCTTGTTCTCAGAGTTCAGTTTCTTACCTGTGAAAGGAGATCCCTCCTGTGAGAGAAGCTAATGGGCTCATGTTGACACAGATTGTGAAGTGCACAGGCCTCGGGTTATTGCCCACCCTCCTGGGCCTCTCCCACCTGGTTCGTCTCTTCCCTGGACTCCATCAGAGCTGGAAGAGGGGCCTGGGAAAATGGGCCTTGGAGCCACTCTGTTTCTGTGTGCTGTGTGATTCTCAGGGTCTTTCTCAAGGACATCTGTCCTGGATGCATCCTTATTGATTGCCAGCTCTAGCCCTTTTTATGCCCCTCTCTCCCTACCCCATCCGGTCCCCCATCCAAGCTGGTACTTTGTAGCTGTTGTAACTTGTTTCTCTCCAGTTGCCAGCAAGACTGTGTTCCTGCATGGGGCAATTGGAAGCATATGGCCCAGAGTGAGCATGCAGTCCATTTTTTTGTCCCATTTCCTGGCTGGACCTTGCATTCTTATGTCAGGTTTTTGCTGAAGTGCATTTATGGAAAGTTGATCTCTCATTGTCTCTCTGATACCTTGTTTCATTAGTAATGAGTAATTGGTCTCCATGGGCTATATTGAGATCTGGGGTACATTTGGTTTGTGTTTTGTTAATCTTATAACTGTACAACATACAGTAAAATGCACAGACTTTAAGTGCATGTGCACACCAACCCAGGTACATTTGCATCCTGCTTCCTGTTCTTTCTCATCACCAGGAGTGGTGGTAGCTAAGGTTCTGAGCATCTCACCTCTAGCATTTACATTTAGATAACATTGCAGATGTTGCATCTTTTCAATGGTTTGTTTCTATTTCAGTATGCAGTTTCATAAATCATTTTGTTTACTTTTTGAGATATAGTTTACTTCCTATTTATTTTTAAGCCCTATTATAGTTTTGACAATGGTTAAAATTAGTTTTTATTGGAGTATAAAATATAGAAACTACACAGATCATACTTTTACAGTTTGATGTTTCCATGCAGCTCCACAGATGGAGCAAGGAGCATGTTGTCAGCATCCCAGAGACTGTTCTCTAATGCTTGTTCAGGGTTAATAATTCAGACACTGCCCCATACATTGATCTTACCTGTTTTCGACTTACTCTAGGCAGTCCTACGGACCTTGGGTTTTGTGTGTTCACTCAGCATTTTCTATCTAGAGACACTGTTGCCTGAATTTGCAGATTGTTGGCACTCATCACTGGCAGGGTTCCATGTGGACACACCATGCTTCCTTACCCAGATTTGTGCTGTTGGACTCTGTGCCTCTGTGAGCATGCATGTAGATAACACCCAGGGTGGGCACTGGCATTTTCCATGTTAAATTCTGGCCTTTCTGATCTGTGTGTCCTAGTCGCCATCCTGATGCTAGTTTGCATTTCCCCATGGACCTTTCCTATGTTGACTGCCTATTTGGAAACCCTCTTTTGTGAGGAGCCTGTTCAGGACCTTTACCCTTTTTTCTGTGGGGTGTCCACTTTTTTCTTCCTGGTGTGTCAGAGTTCTTAATATATTCTGGACATGGATCTTCCTGCCCTCCAGCAATAGTTCTGACACTGGTGCAGCAGAAGGAGCTGGTGTGAGGGGGTAGGGATGGCCCAGAGTCCCAGCTGTGCTTCTGCCCAGGATAGCTGAGCATGATAGCTGACAGCTTGACATGGCCCTGGCCTCTGGGACCCTTAGTTTCTTCCTCCATAAAATGGGAACCAGAATTCTCCTGAGAACTTTGAGCTAGGCATTAAGTGAAATAATAGATTTAAAGAAAATTATAAGAGTGGTAGCTATTATTGTTACTAATATTAATCTTTTTTTAAATGGGAAGAGACCTTACACCTACTAGGACGGGTAAAATCAGAAGACCAACAGTAACAAGTGTTGATGAGGCTGTGGAGAAATCAACACTGGAATGGAAAATGATACGCTGCTTTGGCAAGCAGTTTGGCAATTCCTCAAAGTGTCAGACATCGAATTACCATGTATATGTACCATCGGTTCACTCCTACATATATACCCAGGGAAATGAAAATATGTGTCCACACAACAACTTGTATGTAAGTGTTCACAGCAGCATTATTCATAGCAACCCTGAAGTGGAAACAACACAAATTGTCCATCAGCTGATGAATGGATAAATAAATGTGGTCCGTCCACATTTACTGTATTGTAATACTATACAATGGGATAGTATTTGACAGTAAAAAGAAGTGAAGTGCTGGTACACGCTACAACATGGATGAACCTTGAAAGCATTATGCTCAATGAGAGAAGCCAGTCACAGAAGATAACGTGTTGTGTGGTTCCCTTTATATGAAATATCCTGAATAGTCTAAGCCATAGAGACAGAAAGTACATTGGTGGTTCTTAGGGTCTGGGGGAGGGGAGCTGGGGAGTGAATGCTAATGGGGAATGAAAATGTGGGTTATGAAAATGTGAAATTAGATGGTGGTGATGGTTGCTCAACCCTGTGAATCTACTAAAACCCACTGAATTGTACATGTTAAATGGGTGAATGTTATAGTATGTGAATTATACCTTAAATTTTTTTTCATTGGAGGCAAAGGGGAGAGAGTCTCTTTGTTAAGTCAGCTGGATAAATTGCACTATTGCTCTCAAGTAATCCCAGAGGATTTGGGGCAGCTTCCTTCAGCCTTATAGCTGTGGTGTCCCAGACACATGAGCTCCAAGTGACAAGTCAGGCACCTTACTTACCCTTTTAGGTTCAGCCCTTCTTGTTAGCCTATTTATCATTTTCTTTGAATATCATTTTCTGGTTAAATTAATATTCAAGGTTAATGTTTTTTGATGTTGAGATTATAAATGTAATTTTTTTTTTAAAGTACGTTTTCCTAGCCTAATTTAACTTGGGAGGATTGGAGATTTCTCAATGACCTTTTTGGAGGTGTTTCTTAGCGCATTTTCTGGAGAAAATTAGACAATCAGACCTGCAGACAATACGGAATTAACATATCCTTTCTTCTGTTTCTTTCTTCCAGTCTCTGAAGTGTGGTGGGAGGTTATCTTGCCTTGTCCTTTTAAGTGGAGTGGCTCTAGTGCTTGTCCATTATTTATTAACGCGTTCTGTTCCTTGTTAAGTTGGCTCTCATTTTAAATCTGTCTAGGTAGATTTACTGCAGCTATAGGTGCTCTTTCTATGAAATTAAGAAAGAAAGTTACCATATCCATTTTTCTAAAACTTCAGTTGAGGAGTGGATTGAAAGCATCTTTGTGCAGATGACATTCTTCCATCCTTTCTAAACATTAGTTTGTCTGTGACAGGGATGTTGATAGTTCACCTTCCGACAGCACTATATGGTTTACTTACTGTGCTTGCTTATCCTGATCCTGGACAGGCGCCAAAGCAATATTTTTAAATTGAATTAAATTAGTGCCTCTGGTTTTGTGTTCCTGGGGCAGGTGACTGATTCTCAAGGTGGACTGTTGGCTTCTGTTTGCTGAGGTCTCACCTAAGTTTTTGCATGCACAGTCAGCCCAGGTGTCCTCAGACACCCCCCCACCCCCACCGGCTTTTGAAGGAAGGATTTGTGGAGCTCCTCTGAGCTCCACAGGGTGTCCATTGAGCCTGTGATGACTGCCCCTCCCTCCCCTCCCCCCATCCTGTCTTGTGCTGTGAGTGGATGTGGAAGTGGACAGAGAAGTCCCAGGTTCCAGTCCTGCAGCACAGTTCAAAGTTCCAGGGAGTGGGGCAGCAGGGCAGAGGGCACTGGCTTACAGCTCCCTGTTTTAGGAGCATGTGCTTTTCCTATGGCTATGATCATCACCAGCTTGAGAAAATACACTAACTTAGTGGCTTTTTTTTTTTCTTTTGTTTTGGGTTTTTGTTGTATTACTTCCCCTTTCTAAGACCTTTGCCTCATTACTTTGTTCAGTTTCTGTTTCTTTTTATCATTAATATGGATTTTTAGTGTAACCCCTCCCGCAGCACGGTACTGCTTTGGCAGTGATCCCCAAGTTCTGATATGAGATGTTTCTATTTTTTGTTTATTTGGTTTCCTGTTGTTTGTTCTGTATGCCCTCTCTGGTCCAGACATTACTTAAGAGACCAATTTCCATGTGTTTGGGTGTGAACTGATTTTATTTAATAGCTTTTATCTTCTAGAACAGTTTTAGATTTACAGAAAACTTTTTGAAATATATTTAAAAATTTTTCTTCTACAGTGATGCACACGTATATGTAGTTATATTCCCTTTGTCAGATTACTGTGATATCACTCTGTCCCATTGTGATACCATTTCCTTAGGAAAAAGCTTGAAAGGAAGCGTGTGCCCTTCAGCCTTCTGTTGAGTCGTCTTTACGTTGATGCTAATTCTGACTCATTTGAACCCCAGTCGAGTTCTTTGCCAGTTGACACATTCTTGCATGTCTACCATTATACAGTATTTTGTACCCGGCTGTTTTGGCCAGTGAATTAAGTGTTGATAGGTTTAATCAACCTTTGAGAGACTTTAATCTCCTAATGCTATAAAATCTTTATCTCATAATGTTATAGAGCTTGTTATCTGTGTCCAGTTCATAAGCCTTAGTCCCGTTTTGAGGTTAATGAGGCTCAACGTGGTTTCTTGGGGCTGACAACCTCGCACAGAGAGTGTGTGGCCCCATATCACAGGTCCCCCCATCATGTCTTCTTTCCATTTCTCAGAGTTGCCAGATCCCCCTTGACTCAACCGAGTGGTGAAGCCCTGTGGTTTGTATGTACTAGTTTTGGGGTAGGGGGAAATCCATCAGCCGTCGGTATCTGCTGAACAACTTCTGCGGCAGTCTGCACTGAACTTGAGTTACTGGTTCCTCTTCCTTACCTAGCTCCCTGCATAAGGATTGGGAGGGAGGCCAGCTCCCAAGGCTGCTCCTTCCTGCCTCAGAGCAGAAGCAGACAACTACGGCTTTCTACTGATTAGTAAGTGCTCTGTGCTCCAGGTGGGGCTGAGCCTGGGCTGCCAGGTCCAGTAGGCACAAGTGTGCCAGCAGATGGTGACCATGTGGAGTGATGACTGGAGGGAGTCCTCCCTCCCTGAGCACCAGCTGCCATGTGGCCCAGCTCTGCCCCAGGCTGGTGCCCTGCACCTTGGGGTTCTCAGCACACATTTGCTCTGAGGAGCTGCTTCCCAGGGTGAGGTTCTGGTAGGGACACCACTTAGAACCAGAAAAGAAGTGAGGGACACTTTAGGGACTTCTCACTCTGGTTGGGGGATAGAGAGAGGCTGTGGTGCTGACTGGTTATAGTAATCAAGACCATTCGTGAGCTGAGGGTGGGCGGTGTTTCTGTCCATTCAAGTGGTTCCCCAGGATGCCAGGCTTTGGAGTCCCAGCTGGGATAGAATTGGGTCCTGAGGGCCTGACAGTGTTGGCTCTCCTGGTACCACTGGCACCCACCTGAGGCCAGACACTCAGTAAGCATGCTCTTGCTAAAGGCAAACTGAATGCTACCTGGAAAGGTCCTTGTGAAGCTAGCCGGTGGGGTTTCCTATAAGCCTGCATAGGAAGACGATGTGGGGTGGGTGCATAATGACCATACCCAGCCCCTGGTCCCAGGAACAGGATTAGGAAGGAAACCCAACAGAGGGGCTTGGATGGGCAGCTAACAGAAGTCGGGAATTTCCGGGATGCCCACACCCTGCTTGGTAGCCCTTCAGGAAGAGGTGGGAACTGCTGTGAGTGGATAGGGCTGGGTAAGCCCAGGAATTCCAACAAGCAAGTTGAGAATCCCAAATCCCAAGCTTCATTGTGAAAACTGCTTCCTGGAATCACGCCTTAACTCCTGGAAATGCTTATTAGTCCGGTTCTCCTCGTTTGACATGTATTGTGCCTGCTGTATCAGATCATCACCCGAAAAACTGGTTCACCTCTTGGTGGATATCAAGCCAAAAGACACGACCAAGCCAAAGAGCAGGAGAAGGAAGGGTTTATTACTTGGCAGCAAGTAAGGAGAGTACCAGGGATCTTTCCCAAAGCAGTGTCTCCCTGAACATCAAAATTGGGGAAGTTTTTTGTTTTTTTCTTTTCTTATTCAATATTATTTTCACTTTATTACTCAAGAATATTTCTGAGCTGGATAGTGTGGCAGAACCCCTATCAGATTTGTCAGTGAAAAGAGGCAAGAGGAAATGTAATTCTGCAGGCAATATAATATAGATACAGTTTTAAAGAAAAAGGGCAAAGAAAATGTAAATGTGGTCTGTCTTCTTACCTATATAGAAGGTAGGCACAGGAGTAAATTATTTTTTATGTTACATTTATTTCTAAAGGTTTATAAGATATGATTTTAAAATGGGTGTATTTTATGGTTTCTATATTAATTGATACAGACATAGCAAAATACCTATGTGTATAAACTATTTGGCCAGTATCTGCTCACTTCATACCTTTAAGAAAGAGAATATAAGGTTATTTGCAATAATAATTAACTAGTTAATAATGTAAAGCAAGCTAAGTGTTTTTTTTTTTTGTGGTACGTGGGCCTCTCACTGTTGTGGCCTCTCCTGTTGCGGAGCACAGGCTCCGGACGCGCAGGCTCAGTGGTCATGGCTCACGGGCCTAGCCGCTCCGCGGCATGTGGGATCTTCCCGGACCGGGGCATGAACCCATGTCCCCTGCATCGGCAGGCGGACTCTCAACCACTGCGCCACCAGGGAAGCCCAAGCTAAGATAATTTTTAAAGAATGTTGACCTGAAAAAGTGTAATGATTCTCAGTGTAGGCGTTCCTGTGTGGAACAAATTATGTGTGAATTACAATACAGTTTAAAAGTACACATGCATATAACTATCCTCTAAAGAGCCTTATAATTTTTGAAGATAAATCTACCACATTTCTGAATAATGTGTTTCAGTCCATAATAATCATCAAAAAACGATCAAGGCTGCCTTCCACATAAGGCGCCCTCTGCTGGACAATATGGGGAAATGAAGAGCTCCGTCAAAATGACACTTTGCCATATGCATTGTGAGATTATGCTGCACAGAAAAGAAGTTCAATTCCTAAGTGATGTTACACTGTATTGAACAAATATAGAGAATTCAACAATCAATTCAACAATAAAATTCTCTCAAAAATTGAGGAAGTTTTGGGCTTCCCTGGTGGCGCAGTGGTTAAGAATCTGCTTGCCAATGCAGGGGACACAGGTTCGAGCCCTGGTCCGGGAAGATCCCACATGCTGCGGAGCAGCTAAGCCCGTACACCACAACTACTGAACCTGCGCTCTAGAGCTCGTGAGCCACGACTACTGAGCCCATGCGCCGCATCTCCTGAAGCCCGTGCGCTCTAGAGCCCGTGCTCTGCAACAAGAGAAGCCACCGCGGTGAGAAGCCCGCACACTGCAAACGAAGAGTAGGCCCCGCTCGCCGCAACTAGAGAAAGCCTGCACGCAGCAACGAGGACCCAACACAGGCAAAAATCGTAAACAAAAATAAATAAATTTATTGTTTTTTAAAATTGGGGAAATTTTAAGATAATATCACATGCATATTCATGAAGGGGCTTGGGCAGTGTATGCATATTCATAAAGGGACCAGAGCAAAGGAGAAATCAGCATAGAATTGGGGCACAGATCGATAGAGTCCAAGCATTAGTTGGAAGTCACAAGGGTCAGAAAAGGTCCATATCATCATCCCTTAGGTTCCATTTGATCTGTTGGTTGAGCACTTCAGGCCAATCTTTACCATTGAAACAGAACTGGGAGTCTTTACAAATATATATTATCTTTGTTATTATTACTTCTCTTACTTGATAATAGGGAATAATTTGTTCCCGCATTCTTTTCTTCCTTTAAGATAATTACTGAGACCTGCTCAAGGACAAGCGCTGTGACCAGGCTTAGATCACAAAATGTCTGTGGCCAAAAATGGCTTCTCTTATGTCAAGAAAGCCATGCCTGATTCTTTCTCCAGGGACCCCCTACCCTCTCTGCTAACAAGATGGCCAGGCTGGGTCAGGAAGAAAGGTCCTCCAGAGCAGCCCTGTTTGCAGCCTGGTTCCCACTGCTGCTTCTGCCCTGCTAGGGTCAGGAGCCAGGCTTGTGCTCAGTCCCCTCATGCAGACTTGTTTCTGGCCCCTTGTAGGTGTGTCAGAGACTAAGGATCAACCTCTTTGAGCTAGGACTGGTAACCCGTGCTCATTGCAGAAATGCTCACATTGTTCTCTTGATGGGAAGGGGAGTGGGCAGTGAGGACACTGCAGAGCAGACTCTCACCCAGGGTCACTCTTCAAGCCCTGGCAGTCTTCATAAGTGGGCTCAATGGGGCTTATTTCACCTGGGGCTCAGGGCCCATCAGCTGGCTTGGGACTGGACATTCTACACACAGCCCAGTTTACAGTTGGGCTCAGCGAGGGGAGGGACTTGTCCAGACTCACAGCCAGGATGGAGCAAAGGCAGCAGATGCCACAGTACTCATACCTTCTTTCCTGCCCAGTGAGTGCTAGGATCTGCCATGGCCGAGGAGGAAGGGGCCTTCTTGTTCAGGGCTCAGAGGCATGGCATAAGGACCCAGCTCTCCTCCTAGCCCACCTTGTCCTGCCCTGGGCTTTCGTCATGGCCACCCCTGCACCTGCAGCACCCCTCATCCTTCCAGGCACTGATCCGATGCACATTTTCTCCTCTGCACCTGGCTTAGGGATGGGCCCCTTCAACATACACTTAATAGTTTTTCTATAGTGAGCCACAGAAAGTGGATGCCAGGTGATGACGAGGTGCTGGCCCAGACTAGGGGTCAGCAAACTGCTGCCTGAGGGCCATATTTGGCTTTCAGTCTGGTCTTGTAAATAACATTTTACTCATTTTTGCCTCTGTTGTCTACGGCTGCTTTCACACCACAGCATCAGAGTTGAGGGTCCTTGCAACACACCCCATGCCTGTGTGACGGTTAATTTTGTGTGTCAACTTGGTTGGACTAAGGGATGCCCAGATAGCTGGTGAAACATCATTTCTGGATGTGTCTGTGAACATGTTTCTGGAAGAGATTAGCATTGATTCAGTAGATGCCTCCTCAAGTGTGGGCAGGCATCATCCAATCCATTGGGGGACTGATTGGAACAGAATGTGGAGGAAAGGTCAGTTCACTCTCTGCTTGAGCTAAGATGTCCACCTTCTGCCCTCAGGCACCGATGCTGCTAGTTCTCTGGGCTTTGTACTCAGACTGATTACGCCACAGGTCTACAACTTGCAAACAGTAGATTGTGTGACTTCTCAGCCTCCGTAACTGCCTAAGCCAACTCCTATAATAAGTCTCCTCTTATGTATATCTACATATATTCTCTTGCTTTCATTTCTCTGGGCATCCCTGACTAATACAGATTTTGGTGCTGAGAGTATGGAGCTGTTTCAGCTCTCTTCCTGTTTGACTCCCTGTTCCCTCCCTCCTGTCCTTGTGTCTGCCCTGGATGCCCCACCCAGAGAGCCTGTGTGGCAGCCGGGGCTTCTCTGGAGGGACCTTCTGTGTCCGAGGGGTCCTGAGGTCTGTGCCCTGATCCAGGCAAGTTAGGGAGAGGCGGATGGGGCCTTTTACCTGGAAAGTCCACAGACTCTCTGTGGACACCAGGCTCTTGGTCCCTGTCCAGTCGCTGACCCCCGTGTGGGCCATGTGGGCCTCACACCCATGGACTGAAGGCAGAAGCCCCAGCGTCATGCTAGCCTGCTTCAGCTTTCCCATTTAGCTGTGCTCCAGTACAACTTTAGCTGTAGAATGAGGCTTGGACCAGACATGGGCCACAGTGTGCTGACCTCCATTCTTCTCATCAGGTGGAAGAGGCAGGAGGGGGGCTGTTTGTCTACTGGTGGGTCCCAGCCCTTGGTGGAAGCAGAGGTTTGGTTTGTTGCATGAATGTCCTCATGGGAGTCTGCTCCCTGCCAAGACCCCACCCTCATAAACAGTTGATGGTCCACTAGTTGTCACCCTCCCTGCACTCACTCCATCCCCTCTGTGTCCTGCTTTCTGGGTGCCCTGTGCTCTGGACCATGCGGCCCTCGATGCCTCACTGCCAACACACCGAGATTGGTGGCTGCACTGGACAGCAAGGTGGGGCCACCCAGAGCCTGAACTTCGTGACAGGAACTCATCCTCTCTTGTCTCTAAGGGCTCCCGCAGTGAGACTTCAGGCTTGAGGGAGGGAGGGTCAGGGTGGTACCGGTCTCGTTTACCAAGGTGTGCAAGTGCCCTGGTCTCTGAGCCCTCACCACTGTTGCCACTCCACAGAAACTAGGCAGCATGCTAAGTTACTTGGGGAAGCCTCCAGGCCTGACTCCCATCCCCACCCAGCCCCTCTGCTCCCCACTTGGGTCTTCCTGCCCAGGCTGTCCCTGTGGTCTCTGAGACTCTCAACTCCTCCACTCTCAGAAAGTGGCTCCTGATACCTCCCAGAGAGCCTGGGATCTCCTGCCTGGCATGTGCTCACACCGTTCCCCGGGCTTTGGCCCCTCTTCCCACCACATTTGGCTTTGAAATCTTACCCCTGGAACCCTGCA
The DNA here is from genome assembly GCF_039906515.1 of Pseudorca crassidens. NCBI lineage: Eukaryota > Metazoa > Chordata > Mammalia > Artiodactyla > Delphinidae > Pseudorca > Pseudorca crassidens. Next base: position 89,586,933 of record NC_090302.1, read on the forward strand.
GCTCCCCTTCCTGGGCTGAAGCTTGCCCTTGGCCCCCTCCCCATTTGACACATGCAGCCTCCCCCACCATGTCTGATTCTGGCTCCAGGTGTCCACATAAATGTGGATGTACTTGAAGCAAGGCCCAGCGTGACCCCACAACTGAGCTCACTGGACCTGGGAAGCTTCGGAGCAGTGGGCAGGGTATGGGCTGCAATCCTGTGTCAGGAACAGCGTCAGCCGGCTCGCAGCTGGAGCAGCCCTGAGGGGACATCACAAAGGCACTACCACCGCCGCCTCAGAGTCAAAACAGGCACGCTGTGGTTCAGGAGGTCGTTGCCTTTCTTCCCCAGAGTGGCCAGGGAATTTTGTGGACAGACCTGGGATGGAGGCCAAAGCTGGGCCCCTGAGCTGCCCAGAAACTTTTGGAGGCCCTCCAATAGGCACCGGCCTGGGAAGTGTGCAGTGAGGCGAGGACAAGCATATCCGCAGCTGGACACCCCAATCACATGGTAAATGGTGCTGCTCTGAGCGCTTCCTGGGATAGGGAGGCAGGTTTTGAGATAGACTCAAGCCTGCACATGATGGTGCAAGGTGGGAGTAAGGATGCTTTGGTCAGAAGAAATTCAGACAGGTGGGCTGAGTGACCAGGGGCATAGATAGTCTCCACTTCTCCCAACTTCAACCTCCTGTCCTGTGAGCTGGGGCAGTGAGCATAAGGGTGAGGTCTCCAGGTTGATGCTTCAAAGACATCCAGGTTTTTGTCTTAGCTTTATTGAAGTATAAGTGAAATACAATAAATTGCATATATTTAAAGTATTCAGTTTGGTAAGTTTTCATATAGGTGTATACTCATGAGGTCCACAGTGTGATCGAGATAATGAAGGTATTCATCATCCCCACGTTTCCTCATCCCCATTTGTAATTTCTTTCCTCCTCATCCCCAGGCGACCATGACATATACATTTGTTTGCACTTTCTAGTTTTAAATAAATGGAATCATACAACACATACGATTTTTTTTTTTGGTCTGGCGTAATTTTTAGGTGTACCTTTGTTAACGTGCATATCAATAGCTATTCCTTTTTGATTGCTGAGGAGCATTCCATTGTGTGGCTGCTCCACACTTTTTTTTTTTTCCCCTACACTTTAAAAAATCTATTTTCCTATTGATGATCATTGGGTTGTTTTGAGTTTTTTGTTTTGTTTTGGCTGTTACAGATATACACATTCCTATATGAGTCTTTGTATAGACAATATGCTTTCATTGCTCTTGGGTAAATACCTAAGAGTGGATGGCTATGCCATATGTCAGATGTATGCTTAACTTTTTAGGAATCTGCCAGATTCTTTGCCAAAGTGGTTGAACCATTTTACTCTCCCCATCAGCAGTGTAGGAGAGTTCTAATTGCTCCACCCTCATGCCAACCTTGATAGGGTCAGGCTTTTTTTTTGCAGTACGTGGGCCTCTCACTGTTGTGGCCTCTCCCGTCGTGGAGCACAGGCTCCAGACGCACAGGCCCAGCGGCCATGGCTCACAGGCCCAGCCGCTCCGCGGCACGTGGGATCTTCCCGGACCAGGGCACGAACCCGTGTCCCCTGCATTGGCAGGCAGACTCTCAACCACTGTGCCACCAGGGAAGCCCCTCTTCTGCCCATTTTTTATTGGGTTATTTTTCTTACTGAGTTTTGAGAGTTCTTATATTCTGGGTACAAATCCTTTATCAAATGTCTGATTTGCAAACATTTTTTTCCCAGTCTATGACCTGTCATTCTCTTAACTTGCCTAACAGCATAAATTTGTAGTTTTGGAGTCCAGATTACCAGTTTTCTCCTTCTGTGGGTCATGTCCAAAGTCACCAACATTTTATCTTGTTTTCCCCTGGAAGTCTTATATTTTCAATGTTTGAGCCTATGATCCATTTTAAATTACTTTTCATATATGCTGTAAGGTATGGATTGTAGCTCATTTTTTTATATAAGGATATTCATTTATTCCATCATCATTTGTTAAAAGATTATCCCTTCTTCACCAAATTGCCTTTGTACCTTTGTCAAGTCAGTTGGCCATACGTATGGGTCTATTTCTCGATTCTCTGTTCTGTTCAGTACCTCTGTTTGTCCATCTTTATGCCAATAGTATGCTCTCTTAATTACTATAGCTTTATAATATTGAAATCAGTTAATGTTAGTCCTACTCCTTTGTTGTTCTTTTTCAAAGTCATTTTGATTGTTCTAGGTCCTTTGAATTTCCATAGGAATTTTAGAATGAGATGTTCAATTTCTACCAAAACAAATACTGGGATTTTGATTGGCATTGTGATGAATTAAAAGATCCACTTGTGGAGAATTGACATCTTAACAATATTGAGTCTTTTGGCCCATGAATAGGTATATCTCTCCATGATTTAAATTTCTCTCAGCAATATTCTGTAGCTTTTAATGTATAGAGGTCTTGCACATCTTCTGTCAGATTTAAGCATAAGCATTTAATATTTTTAATGCTATTGTAAATAACATTTAAAATTTTTTCACTTTCTGATTGTTCAATCCTAGCATATAGAAATAAGCTTGATTTTTGTATATTAATCTTGTGTCTTGCAGTCTAGCTGAACTCACTTATTAGTTCTAGTGGCTTCTTTGTAGAATTCTTTGGATTTTCTATACAGACTGTTGTGTGATGTGTAAATAAAGACAGTTTTACTTCCTCCTTTCCAATCTAGATGCCTTTGGTTTTTCTTGTTTCATTGCACTGTAGGCTGGGAACTCCAGTGCAAGGTTGAACAGAACCAGGGAGACTCAGTTTTTCGTCATTAAATATTAGCTGACAGGTGTTTGGAAGATGCCCTTTATCAGGTTGAGGATGCTCCCTTCTGTTTGCTGAGAGTGCTTATCAGGGATGAATGTCGAATTTTGTCAGGTTTTCCTGCATCTTTTGAGATGATCCCATAGATTTTCTTTTTTTGTCTTAATATACTGAATTACATTGTTTTTCCCCTAGTGATTGCTAATCAACACTACATTCTTTGGATAAACCCCTCTGGATCATGGTTCCTTATCCTTTTTATATATTGGTAGATTTTTTTTGTTTTGTTTTGTTTTGTTTTTGTTTTTTGCGGTACGTGGGCCTCTCACTGTTGTGGCCTCTCCCGTTGCGGAGCACAGGCTCCGGATGTGCAGGCTCAGCGGCCATGGCTCACGGGCCCATCCGCTCCGCGGCATGTGGGATCTTCCCGGACCGGGGCACGAACCCGTGTCCCCTGCATCGTCAGGCGGACTCTCAACCACTGCGCCGCCAGGGAAGCCCTATTGGTAGATTTTTGTACTGTCTTTGGTTTTGGTTACAGGGTAATGCTGGTCTCATAAAATTAGGTGGAAAATATTCCCTGCTTTTCAGTTTTCTGAAAGAATCTGTGTACAGTTGGATTTATGTTGTTCTTAAATGTTTGGTAGAATTCACCAGTGAAGCCATCTGAGCCCAGAATGTTCTCTTTGGGGATTTTAACTACACATTCAATTGCTTTAGTACATGTAGGACTATTCAGATAATCTATTTCTTCTTGAGTGGGCTTTGGTAGTTTTTGTCTTTCAAGGAATTTGTCCATTTCATCTAAGTTGTCATGTTTGTTGGCATAAAGCTGCTCATGACATTCCCTTATTATGCTTTTTAATGTTTGTGGTGCTCCTTACCCCCACCCCAGTTATTCTGGCTAGAGATTTATCAATTTGATTAATCTTTTCAAAGCACTTGCTTTTGAATTAATTTATTTTATCTATATTTTTTCTATTTCATTCGTTTCTACTCTGATCATTATTGCTTCCTTTTTTTCTTTGAATTTCATGTGCTCTTCTAGTTTTTTGTTTCTGTTTTTACTTTTCATTGAGGAAAAACATACAAAGCACAAAGCATAAGTGTGAACTTCCAGATGCTAAACACACCCATATAACAAGCACCCAGATCAAGAATCAGAACATCTCCAGCCCCAGAAGCCTCTTTCAAGGGCCCTCCCCCAACCCAACGGTCACCACTGCCCTAATACCAGCAGAGATTAGTTTTACTTATTCTTGGAACTGTATATATAAATGGAATCATACAGTATATCTCTTTTGTGTCTGGCTTCTTTCACCCAATATTATATGAGATTCGTCTCTGTTGTCTAAATAGCAGTAATTCACTCATTTTCATTTCTGTGTGGTATTTCATCATGTGACTATATCATAATTTTTCCTTCTGTTGACAAAACTTGGGAACTTTCTGGGTTTTTTGTAAATAATGCTCCTATAAACACGCAGGGTCAGAGAACAGGTGTGTGCTTAGTGTTAGTAGATAATAGTTTTCCTAAGTGGTTGTACCAGTTACACTCCCACCACCAGAGGATAAGAGGTCATGAGGGCTTTAGGCAGGGCATAACAATATGTGTCCTAGTCCACCATCCTGCTATCCAGTGTTTGTTGAGCAACAACAAACAGTGAATACACAAGCACACAGCTGAAAAGAGAGACAGTTCTGACTGGGGCTGGCTGAACTCTCATCACATACCATGTGGGCCCAAAGACTAGCCGTAAACAAGAAACAGCTCCTCCCTAAGTAATACACAGTCTATAAGGAGGGTTTAAAACCATGCTCCCAGTGGGGTTTATAGGGTCTGTGTTTAGTACAGAATTTGTGTCTGGGACATAGAGGTGAGGAACATGGCAGCCACCAAGCAGGACTTGAAGGCCTTCATCCCTCGGTCTGTAGAAGGCCCAGAGAACATTTGGGCTAAGGCCTGGAGGAGTGTTGTCTGGAGAAGACGAAGCATGCATGGTGAGCTGGGGTGAACGTGGGGCTCTTAGGAGCTTTGCACCTGGGGCCTAGGCTCTTAGCCTTGTGAGCCTCAGTCGTCTCATCTGTTAAAAGGGCTTAACCCCACAGGGCTTTTAGCTGTACCTTGAGCTTTGTGTCCATTACCTGGTCTAGTTTTTAAGATGGAAGTGAGGTTATTGATTGGATTGGTGTTTGGTTTTGTTTTTTGGGGTTTTTTTCCTGTAACATACTCATTTAGTGCTATAAATATCCTCCTAAGTCCTTGCTATAGTGACATCCCACAAATTATCACATTCATTTCATTTTCATTTAGTTAAAAATACTTTCTAGTTTCACTTTTGATTTCTTCTTTGACCCATGTGTTGGTTACGTGCCAAATATAATATTTGAGGATTTTCTAGAGAGCATTACATTATTGATTTCTCATTTAATTCCCTGTGGTTAGAGCAAATTCTCTGTATGGCCTGAATCCTTTTGGGGCATGTTTAATGGCCCAGAATATGGTTTGTCTGGGTAAATGTGTCATTGAAAAGAATGTGTGTGCTGCTGCTGTCGGGTGGGAGATTCTACACATGCCAATTAGGTCAACCTAGTTAATAGTGTTGTTCATGTCTTCTGTGTCCTTACTGATGTTCTGTCTACTTGTCCTATGAAATCTTGAGAGAAATATGAGGAGTTGGATGTTGAACTCTCCCAACTATAATTTTGGATTTATCTATTTCTCCTTGCAGTTCTATCAGTTCTTTTTAAATTCTATAGTTACTCTGATGTTTTTTTTAAGTTATCCTTTCTTTTTATGTATGTATGTATGTATGTATTTATGTATGTATGTATGTATATATGTATGGCTGTGTTGGGTCTTCATTTCTGTGCGATGGCTTTCTCCAGTTGTGGCAAGCGGGGGCCACTCTTCATCACGGTGCGCAGGCCTCTCACTATTGCGGCCTCTCTTGTTGTGGAGCACAGGCTCCAGACGTGCAGGCTCAGTAGTTGCGGCTCACGGGCCTAGTTGCTCCGCGGCATGTGGGATCTTCCCAGACCAGGGCTCGAACCCGTGTCCCCTGCATTGGCAGGCAGATTCTCAACCACTGCGCCACCCGGGAAGCCCAGGTCTATCAGTTTTTGCTTCATAGAATTGTAAGGTTCTCTTTGTGACTTAGACTCCTTTTTTTGGCTGTGTTGGGTCTTTGTTGCTGCACGCAGGCTTTCTCTAGTTGTGGCGAGCGGGGGCTGCTCTTTGTTGCGGTGCATGGGCTTCTCATTGCAGTGGCTTCTCTTGTTGCAGAGCACGGGGTCTAGGAGCGTGGACTTCAGTAGTTGTAGCACGTGGGCTCGGTAGTTGTGGCTCACGGGTTCCAGAGAGCAGGCTCAGTAGTTGAGTTGCTCCACGGCATGTGGGGTCTTCCCGGACCAGGGATCGAACCCGTGTCCCCTGCATTGGCAGGCAGATTCTTAACCACTGCGCCACCAGGGAAGTCCCTAGACTCCTTATTATTATGAAATGACCCTCTTTGTTGCTGGTGATATTCTTTGCTTTGAAATCGACTTTATCTGATATTAATAGAGCCATTTCAGCTTTCTTTCTTTTTTTTTTTTTGATTAATTAATTAATTTATTTTTGCTGTGTTGGGTCTTCGTTTCTGTGCGAGGGCTTTCTCTGGTTGTGGCGAGCGGGGGCCGCTCTTCATCACAGTGCGCGGGCTTCTCACTATCGCGGCCTCTCTTGTTGCGGAGCACAGGCTCCAGACGCGCAGGCTCAGCAGTTGTGGCTCACGGGCCTAGTCGCTCCGTGGCATGTGGGATCCTCCCAGACCAGGGCTCGAACCCATGTCCCCTGCATTAGCAGGCAGATTCTCAACCACTGCGCCACCAGGGAAGCCCCTCAGCTTTCTTTTGATAAGTGTTAGCGTGGTTTATCTTTTCTCATTCTTTAACTTCTTTGAACAACTTTAACGGCTTTATTTATTAATATAATTCACTTACCATACAATTCACTCATGTAAAATGTATGGTTCATTGGCTTTTATATTCAAAGTTGTGCATCTATCACCACAACCAATTTTAGCACATTTTCATTAGCCCCAAAAGATACCCCTTTAACTGTCACCCACTCCAACCTCCCAACTCCACCCCCCGCCATGGGCAACCGTTGATATGCTTTCTATCTCTATAGGTTTGCCTGTTTTGGACATTTCATATAAATGGAATCATAAAATATGTGGCCCTTTGTGACTAGCTCTTTTCACATAGCAGAATATTTTCAAGGTTCATATATGTCGTACCGTGTATCAGTAATTCATTTCTTTTTATTACCAAATAATACGCTATTGTATGGATAGACCACATTTTATTTATCCCTTCATCAATTGCTGGACATTTGGGTTGTTTCCACTTACTGGCTGTTATGAACATTTGTGTACAAGTTTTAGTGTGGATATATACTTTCTTTTTTTTTTTTTTGAGTCTATACCTAGGAGTGGAATTGCAGAATCATATGGTAATTCTGTGTTTAACTTTCTGAGGATCTGCCAGGCTGTTTTCCAGAACAGCTGCACCATTTTTCATTCCCACTAGCAATGTATGAGGGCTCCAGTTTTTCCATACCTTCACCAGCACTTGTTATTTTTCTTTTTTTTTAAATTTTATTTTTCAATTATATCCATCCTAGTGGGTGTGAGGTGCTATCTATTGTGGTTTTGACTTGCATTTCCCTAATGTCTGCTGATGTTGAGCATCTTTTTATGAGCTGATTGCCTTTTTTTTTATATGCTCTGGATACTAGACCCTTATCAAATGCAAAATTTAAAAATATTTTCTACTGTTGTATAGGTTGTTTTTTCACTTAATAGTGTCCTTTAATACACAGATTTTTAAATTTTTATGAAGTACAATTTATCTATTTTTTTCTTTTGTTACTCACGCTTTTGGTGTCACATGGAAGAACCCATTGCCAACAAGGTCATGAGGATTTATCCCTATTTTCTTCTGAGAGTTGTAGTTTTAGGTCTTCCATTTAGGTCTCTGATCCATTTTGAGTTAATTGTTATATATGATGTAAGGAAGAGATCCAGCTTCATTCTTTTGCATGTGGATTTCCATGTGTCCTAGCACCATTTGTTGAAAAACTATTCTTTCATCACTGAATTATTTTTGCACCCTTCTCAAAAATCAATTGACCACATATGTGAGTGTTTATTTCTGGACTCTTCTGTTCTGTTGGTCTATTTTGTCTATCTTTATGCCAGTACCACACTGTTTTGATCACTGTAGCCTTATATTAAGTTTTGAAATCTTAAGTTTGAGAATTTCAAAACTTAATATGAGTCCTCCCCCTGTGTTTTTTTTTCAATATTGTTTTAGCTGTACTGGGCCCCTTTCAGTTCTGTATAAATTTTCATTTCTGCCAAAAAAGGTCATTGGAATTTTGATAGAGATTGCATTGAATCTCTTAATTATCTTTTAAAGGGATTTACATAAGAAGAAGAACAAGTCTTTTATATTTACTCACGTAGTCACCATTTCTGGTGCTTTTAACTCCTTGTAAATCTAGATTTCCATCTGGTATTGTTTTTCTTCTTCTGAAGGATTTTATTTAGCACTTTGTAATGCATATCTGCTGGTGATGAATTCTTACAGATTTTGTATGTCTGGAGTCTTTATTTCACCTCTATTTTTGAACAGTTCTCACTGGGTATGGAGCTACAGTTAATAAGTTTTTTGTTTTGTTTTTTCAAGATGTTGCTCCTCTGTCTCCAGGCTTGTCAGAGAAATCCTGTGTCATCCTTATGCTTCCTTCTCTATAAGTACTGTGTCCTTTTTCCTCTGGCTGATTTTAGTTTTTTTTTTTTTCCTGCATCACTGGTTTTAAACAAGTCTGTGATATGTTTAGTGCAGTTTTCTTCTTGTGCTTGGAGGTTGATGAGCTGCTAAGATTTGTGGATTTATAGTTTCCATCAAATTTGGAAAAATTTCAGTCATTATTTCTTGAAGTTTTTTTTTATCCTCATCTCTTCCTCTCCCGTAGGGACTCTTAACTACCCGTGTGTTGGGCTCCTTGCAGTTAACCCACAGCTCGCTCACACTGTGTTTGGTGTTTTAGTCTTTTTTTTGTCTATGTGTTTTATTTTGTGTAGTCTTATTGCTGTTTCTTCAAGTTTACTAATCTGTGTTGTGCAGTTTTCCGTTAGTCCCATCCAGTGCCCCTTTCATCTCACACCTTGCAATTCCATCTCCTCTATCTTTGGTTGCTGCTTGGCATGGCTCAGTGTTCCTGAGCCTGTAGAAATCAGTCCTGCCCCGTCTCCCGGCTCTGTCACTGTGTCACTCTGTCCTCTCCTTTCCTCGTGGACTGGCTTCTCTGCCCCTTTGCAGGCCCAGCCACCAGTGATTGGGTGCCAGGTTCTGGGTTTCACTGTGTTGGGAGATGGTGCGGTTGTTCCTGTGTGTGTTCATGTGCTTTATTCTGGGATATAGTTTGATCCTTTCAGGTTTTGCCCTTAAGCTTTGTTGGTCGGGACCAGAGAGCATTTCCCCAGCTCCACTTTGCCCTGACCTGCAAGGGCTCTACCTGCTGCCTGTGGGTTAGGGCTTCCCTCTTGCTGGTAGGAACAAGTGCTGCTTACAGCCTCTGTCCCTATGGGTGGCCGTTTCCTGGCTTCGGTGGCTTCCTCACAGGCTTGCACTGACTGTCCCCTGCGAGGACTAAGGGCCCCTCTGTTCAAAGGTCTACTGCCTTCACTGCCTTGTCCACTCACTGTCTTCCAGTACCACCTCCTTCTCTCAGTCCTGCCAGGCCTCAGTTTCTTTCTGCACGGTGGCTGAAGTTCCTTCCTGGAGGAGTGGGGGGTGTCACGGAGCTTACCTGTGCCCTGCCTCTCACTATCTGGTGTTCAGTGACTTGAAAACTATTGCTTAGTCACATAAACTTCCCAGTTGTTTTTAGTTTTCCACATGGGAGGGAGATCCAGACTCTGAGTGTCTTGTCTTGGCAGGGAGGTGTAAGTCTCCAGCTCCATTGTCTTTGAAAAGCTGCCTGGGTGCTCATGGGCCCCAGGCTGGGAGCTGGGTGGAGGTGAAGATTCAGGCCAAGGTGTGAGTGAGTGAGTGAGTGTGTGAGTGTGTGTGTGTGTGTGTGTGTGTGTGTGTGTGTGTGTGTGTGTGTGTGTGTACACGCGCATGCGTGTTTAGCCATCCCACCTCAGGATAGCCTCTGAGGATGACATGGTGCCTCAGGAGATGTTGGTGCTCCAGCTCGAGATTCAAGGGTGTGTTCTGCTCTGTTTACCCCGTTAGGCTTGTCTGGAGGTTTGGAGAGACACCCATGACCTGGCTGATGCTTTCCAGTACACCTGCCCCATGGGTTGGGTTCTTCCTGCACTTCTGGCAAGTTCTGGTTCGCCCAGGGCTGGTGTGCAGCTGGGGGTTGGGGCTGCCACCCAGGATATGGCAGGTCCTATGTAGACACAGATTTATGCTTTAGTCTTTCCCTGGGACCAGGATGGAAGAGGTGGAGGACAGCAACAGAAATCATAGAGCTGAGCTGACTTGATTTAAAAAGGAGTCTGTGTCTTCACAGAGCAGGTTGTCAGTGGCTGAGAGCAGATGAACAAGACTCACTCTTGGGAGGGAGAGCAGTTACCCTGACCATACCCTACCCTACTTTATTTAGCCAGTCCCCTGCCGACAGAGAAACAAGACACTTTCTACATTTTGATTTTTTATATTACAAACAGTCCTGCTCAGTAACATCCTTATACATGGCGTTGCACGTTTTCCCAGTTGTTTTCTTGGACTAAATTCCTGGACTTCATATTAAATAATAAGTGAATGAAAATGTTTCTCTTTCTCTCAAGAGATAAAGGCATCATTTTCTTTGCTCTTTAGGAACCCTCTCTTCTATTTTTCTTCTGTGAGCCAGGAGCCCTGTAAAGAGACAAGGTCTCCCCTCAGAGGTCTGCATGGGGTGGCCAGTGGGAAGGGAGCCCCTGGGGAGGACACACACTACAGGCCTATGTGGGTCACGTCCTGGCTACTGTGATGGTGCGGGTGAGAGGGAAAGAGAAGCAAAAGTGCTTACTAGGGGCCGTGACACCTGGGGGGACACGGCACGATGGCAGGTCCGAGCCAGCCGGGACCTGGGGTGTGGACTTGGGCAGGCCAGCACCAATCCTGGTTGTACTTGCCCATGGGGGCTCCTCCCTGAGCCAGCCACATGCTCCTTTGCCTCTTACAGCCCAAAGCTCCTGCTGGGTCTGCGGATGGTGGGTCCTCTCTCCTCTGGTATTTTTATCTCTGTGCTCAGGCCCTGGACAGGTGGGCAGGGTCTCCTGACTAGGACACACATGGGGACCTGTTGGCTGATTCTGAGTGTTCTGGTTCACACTCCTGTCCCCTCACTTGTGCCAGGCTTGGGCTTCCGCCTTCCCAGGCCTCCCCAGGCACAGGTGTCTCCCAGGATGAGTGAATCAGGATCAGGCAGGGGAAGGGCACTTCTCTGAGTCTCGGTTTCCATATCTGGAGGGAGACCTCAGACCCACCCTGGTTCTGGGGGCTTCCCTTCCTGGCCCCGAAGTGGGGCCAATCTGCTGATGGGGGCCACACTGGCAGAGATGGTGGCTGGGGCTTCCTATCCCTGCCTCGCCCCAGTTCCTCCAGCCCGTCCCTCTATCCCATCCCACCAGGGCTCCTCATTAGCTCCACTCCCAGCTCTTCTGTAACCTCACAGCCCTCGTGTAGCCCTTAGGTATCTTGCTCCTCCTGTGTCCCCTTCTTCCCCCACGTGTCTGGCCACAGGGTTGCCTCCAGGCTCCCTCTCAAGAGCATCTCATCTCCTGCAGGCATTTGGACAGGCCCACACGAACCATAAGAAGGTGGCTGCAGACGGCGAGAGCCGGGAGGAGAGTCTGATCCAGGAGTCAGCTTCCAAGGAGCAGTACTATGTGCGCAAGGTGCTGGAGCTGCAGACAGAGCTGAAGCAGCTGCGCAACGTGCTTGCCAACACGCAGTCAGAGAACGAGCGCCTGGCCTCAGTGGCCCAGGAGCTGAAGGAGGTAAGCAGCAGAACTAGGGTGGGCTGCTTGACTGTGGGTGGGTGGGAAAACAAGCCAGTGCTTCCTGGGGGCAAGGCCACCCACAAGTTGTTCCACTCCCAGCCCAGTTTTATGTGGTTCATGGTGGTCCAGGAAGGGCTGAGGGTGGCAGGATCCCAGCTCTGCCCTTGGGCTGATGTGAATCCTGGGTTCCTCATGTGAACAACAGAATTATAGTGTCCACCTGCCAGCTCATGACAACAAAATCAGAAGGGACCACCACAGATAGCTCCTAGGATCAGCTTGGCCACTGACAGGGGCCTGGCCATGAGAGGCCTGGGCCGGTGGAGAGGGGAGGGCAGGCATCTAGTGCCCTCTGAGAGAGGTGGGAGGGTGGACCACCATTCGCAAGATGGGGTGGGACAGCATCAGGGGAGCAGCAGAAGTCTACGTGAGCTGCAGTCCTGGCTGTGGCCTTGAGGGGGGTCCCTGGTTGTTAGAGCCCACAAGTTCTCATTAGGAAGGGCAAGAGGCCTTGTTCTGGGCTGTGGGAAGACCCACTCTCTGGCCTCTATTCTCCTGGGTTGGGGCGGGGAAGGGGGAGCAGTGACAAGTGACCAGAACAGCAGATGGTTCTGAGCGGTGGGCAGCTCTGAGGTCGACACCTCAGATGTGAGGATGTATGACAGTCAAGGTCCCACAGGGCTGGGAGGGGACACTGGCAAGGTTTGGGGCAGAGCCCAGGATCCGGCAACAGTGGGGAGTAGTCACCCACCCTGGTTTGGGATCAGAGATCACCAAGGCTTGTGGGCCTGGGAGGAACTTGGCTGGATCCAGGGGGAGTGCATGATCTCATTTCCTCCCACAGGAGCATTCTAGTCAGGGTGGGGAGAAGGGGCCATTGGAGCTGTAGATTTGACCACCCAAGTTAGAGACTAGACTCTTTGCTGGCTAAGCACCCTTTTCCGGAAGAGCCAGTAGAGGTGCTCTGCCCAGCCCAGACTCATTCTGCTCCTTCCCCCTTCTAGAGGGGGCAGTCAGGAGCGTGGCGGGGGACTTGCTGACTACTGGCTTTGGTGTCAGGAAATGAGCTCAGCCAGTCCCACACACTGCTATTAAAGAACAGGTCTGGTTGGGCCAGGATTCCTGCTGTTTCTGTTAGTGCTTCAGGAGGAAGCCTTCCACTCCCCACCCCCATACACCCTCAGTTCATCTTTCTCCTGAGGCCCCACCTGTGCCCCTGATCACTGTAGGAGCTCTGTAGGATCACTGTGGAGCCATGCCAGGTTCTTGGTTGGAGTGGAGGCTCTCCATCACTGCCTACTCAGACTAGAGCCCTGGTCAGTGTCCCCATGATTGCTGGCTCTGTCTGTACTCCGCGCCCATCCCACTCAAGTTACTCTTCTGCTGGTCCTGGCCCTGCTGCTTCTGCCTGAGCTGCTCTGCTGAGCTCCTCCATGGCCGTCCCCCATCCTACAGGAGGCTTGCGCCAAGGCTCGGGCCTGGCTGAGGAGGCTGGATCATGAGGACACAACACCAAGCACTGTCCCTGATAAGCACCTGTACCTGTCTTGGTGTGACCCAGCCGAGGAGGCTTTGCACAGTCGCCATAGGAGATGCCCCTTCCACAGAAGGTCATTTCCCTCCCTGTGCCTGGTCCTGCTTCCGTCCATGTTCAGTGACTGATGGGCCAGCTGTGCTGTGCCCTCTGACCCCCACCCCCATCCCCATCCTTCCACCCTGCGATAACTGGCTTAGGGGTTCAATTCCCCATGCCCAACTCTCCAAGAGGAACTTGTGGCCTCCATCATGTGACACGTGTAGCAAACATGCTCAGCATGTGAGACAGTTCCAGCTACCCCATAACTTGTCCTCTCAGTGACGCTGTGGGCATCCACTTACTTCCCCCATCTCACAAATTGGGAAGCCAAGGTGCAGAAGGTTTGGCTGCATGCCTAAAGTCAGTGGGTCCTGACCTCTGCACTGTGAATGGACGGGCCCTGTCGACTTCTGTCCTGGGACATGGCCTTGGGCCCCATTTTGCAGATGGAGAAGCAGAGACCCAAGGAGCTGGGCACAGCCACAGCTGGCTGGAGGCAGAGTCAGGTCCTTGGCACATGCCAAGGCCTTCCACGGATTTGCCTTGGGAATGGAGGAGTGAGGGCTTCCTGGCGAAGCAGGACTGTGAGTTGTGGAGGGGTCAGCAGCATCTGCCCAGTGGGACCCCCCACTAGGAAAAATCTTTCTGTCCCATTGGACCCTGGCCTTGCTTTCCTGGTGGACTCTGCACATGTCAGGCCCTGCACAGGCCCAGGAGTAAGTGACAAAGATGTCCCAGCAGAAGTTATGTCGGCTGTCATCTCCCCTGTCCTGGCTAGGAGCCAGGAAAAGGCTTATTTCCTGCTGTGGTGGCATCTGGGCCACCAGGAGCTGCTGGAAGAAAGCAAGGTGTTTGGCCACAAAGTGAGGTGGTGGGTATTGGGTGAGGGGCAGCAGCCCCGTGCTCCAGCGTGGAGTGGACAGGCTTGGACAGAAGGACACCTGGCTCCAGAGCCAGGGCATGGAGTTGTCACATGGGCAGACAACCCAGAGGTTGCTAATCATCCAAATTCCTCGCTTACTAATTCTGCCTTCCACCCAGCCCTGGTATACAACTCAGTCTGGTTTTCTACCGCCTTACAGCAAGGACCGCCTTTCCACTGTTTCTTGTTCCCTCCTAAGGCCTTACTGGGAGCACTTCTAACTACCATTCGTACCTCTTCTAGTGTTATTTTGTGATGGTATATGCATTCCCTAAGGCAGCTGAAGATTTCTCTGTGACTCTTCTCTGAGCCTCACCAGAGTCACCTGAAACAATTACATTTCTCCCAATAGTCTCAAGGCAGTCTGGCCTTTTCCTGTCCTCCTCAAAGCTCTTCCAGCTTCTGGCCATCCCCACCTCCACAGCCACTTCCACATATTCAGGTATTTGTTACAGCAATGTCTTTTTCCTGGTATTAAACCTATATTTGTATATTTGTTCTTTCGGGCCACCATAATAGATTGCCACAAACTACTGGCTTAAAAACCACAGAATTTTATTCTCTAAGATTTTCTGTATCTGAAATGAAGGTGCTGGCAGGACCGTGTTCCAGGTGGAGCCTCTCCAGCTTTTGGGTGCCGGCAACCCTCAGTGTTCCTTGTCTTGTGTTCACGTTGCTCCGGTCTCTGCCTCTGTCTTCACCTTCTCCCTGTGCAGGCTCCACAGCTCTGACGGGGCTGGGGCATCCCTCCCACCTCCACCCTGGCCTTACATGGGGCCACAGGCCTTTCCTGGGGCTTGGGCTATGGCCTCATGGCTAAACATCTTGTCCTTTCCTCTGAGGGAAAATACTGACCAGCTTTGGAGCGCTCCTGTGCAGGGCGGTGCTCCGTCCCTGTGCCTTAGTTCCAGCTGTGCCGTGATGGGGCTTCTGCAACATGGGGTACTGGCTGCTCTGCATTCCAGACTCCCAGACCTGACTTCAGTACAACACCCCTCCTCACTTACTCAGGGCCTCACTCAGCAGCAGCTGACACCAGTTGGCCATGTGTGTGCTGTGCGTGGGCGACTATACACGTGCCTCAGTGAACAAGACAGAGCCTAGAGCAGCACCTAGCACAGTTGGTACTCAGTAGTGAAGGAGTGGGTGATGCCCCTCGGGGCGGTCAAGCACCAAGTGCAGTGCCAGTATGGAGACAGCGCCAGTGAAAGGTTTTCTGAGCCACACAGAGGCCACATGTTGTTCAGGTCCATTTCTGTGAAAGGCAAATCCACAGACTGAAAGAAGATTGGTGGTTGCTAATTGGTGTGTGGTTTCTTTTTAGGGTGATGAAAATGTTCCAGAACAGGTAATGGTGCACAGCTCTGAATAAGCTATAACCACTGAATTGTACACTTTCAGTGGGTGAACTTCATGGTATATGAATCATATCTCAATAAAAAAAAACAAAGACGATTCCTGTGCAGGAAGACTGTGTAAGGGTTCAGCTCAGCAGAGGTTTCTGGTGCAGCCTGGGCACATAGGTTCCGGGGTGCAGAGGGCTTCGGCCTAGGCAATCAGGCTGGCCCGTGGTCTTATCTCTTTCTGTGTTCTTTCTGTCCACCTCAGGACCACTTGTTTTATTGAGGGGAGTTGTTAAATTTTAAATAAAGCCCATTTACATTGTTCGTGACCAACAGCTGCCCCTGCCCGCTGCCTCTGTCTCACCATCTTACCTCCTGTGTCCTCCCATACTGAGAGTGGGCAGGTGGTCTCAGCAGGTGCATCAGGCCAGAGTGGGCTGAACCACACCAGGTGGGGAGCAACCAGCTTGCCTTACACAAGGTGGATGCAGCAGGCATGGTTCTTGTATAGCAACCATTGTGTTAGTGAGGACTCTCCAGAGAAGCAGACCAATAGGGGTGTGTGTGTATAGAGAGAGAGATTTATTGTAAGGAATTGGCTCCCTCAGTTGTGGGAGCTGGCAGATCCAAAATCTGCGGGTTGTGCCAGCTGGCTGGAGGCCCAGGGAAGAACTGATGTTGCAGCTTGAGTCTGAAGGCTGTCTTTTTTTTTTCCTCAAGGCCTTCAACTGACTGGATAAGGCCCACCCACACTATGGCACGTGATCTGCTTTACTCAGTGGGTCTACTAATTTAAATGTTAATCTCATCTAAAAGATACCTGAATGGCGACATCTAGACCGGTGTTTGACCAAATATCTGGATGCCAGGACCTAGGCAAGTTGACGCTAAGATTAACCATAACAGTCAGTTGGGTGGTTAACAAGGGAAATGGCCAGAGTCGAGGTGTATGCAGAACTTTGTTAGGAAGCAAGTAAGTATATGTTTCTTCCCATTGCCACTCACACTGTTATTTTGTTTATTTTTGCCTAATAGGAGTTTTGGTTTCCGGGGGCCTTGCATTTCTCCAGTCAGTAACTTGGTGTGTTTTTTCTGGTGTTGGCTCTTGGGTACCTCCTTGGGTCACTTATTGAGAAGACTGCATCAGTCCATTTACTGGAGATTTTGGTAGTGAGCGTTTGTCACGAGTGCTTGACACATACAATGACTCACTCCCCTCTCTGTTGCTTTCTTGAACTTTTTTTCTTATTGGTCCTATTTCATTTTACCAATCCAACATTGCCGTTCCATGTGTACCTATATGGAATCTTAGTGTATGCACGGATGTGATCACAGGAAACCTCAGCACCAGCAGAGAGGCCAGTGTGCTGGGTGAGGAGGACAGAGTGAGCTATGGGGCCCAGTGGGTGATGGCGCTTCTAGCCGAGGGTCCAGGTGGGGCGGTGTTGGCCTGGGGGTGGTGGTGTTAGGTCTTTGCAGGCATGTGGGGGAAGCTGCTTGGATTGTTGGGAACAGGGATGTGGGGAGAGATGGAGAGTTTGTCTAGGGGATGATTCTGCCCCCATGGCACACTGGCCATGTCTGGAGGCAGTTTCAGTGGTCACAACAGGGGTGCGGGCTGCATCCAGTAGGCAGGGCTCAGGTCGCTGCTAAGCATCCTGCAGTATACAAGATGGCCCCAGAATGTGGGCCAAGGGACCCAGGTCCTGGCACACGGCGCATAGTAGCAGCCGGTTGAGAATTCCCACCAGTCTTGAGTGCACAGTTAATGACAGGTCTGCACTGGCCTCTCTCCGTGCATGATATCTGAATCCTCAAGGCACCTCGGAGGCAGGAACTCCTTTTTTAACAACTTTATTGAGATAATTCATAGCCCTTACAACTCACCCACTTAAAGTGTACAGTCAGTGGATTTTAATATAGTTACAGATTTATGCACCATCCCAAATCAATTCTAGAATATTACATCATTCCAAGAAGAAACCCCGTTAGCAGTCACTCTCCATCCCATCTTCTCCTTGCCCCCCAGCGACCACCCATCTGCTTTCTATCTCTGTGGATTTGCCTATTCTGGACATTTCATGTAAGTGGAATCTTACAATACAATACATGACCACTAACACCTCTTCTTTTACTCATGTTGTTTTCAAGATTTATTTGTGTTACAGCATGTTATCTCATCAGTTGGGGGACATTTGAGTTGTTTCCACCTTTGCTATTGTGAATAGTGTCTGAACATTTGTGCACAAGATTTTGATGGACGTGTGTTTTCCTTTCTCTCGAGTGCATGCCGAGGAGGGGCATTGATGGGTCAGATGTTAACTCTGTGCTGAACTGTTCGAGTAGCTGCAGACTGTTTCCACAGCACTGCACCATTGTACATGCTACCAGCAGCATGTGACCGAGGAACTACTCTGAACCCCATTTTACAGATGAAGAAACCAAGGGTCAGAGCAGGCTGAGATCCTGCATTGTTCACTGCAATACCTCACAGCCCAGGGCCCCAGCTCCTCGCCAGGTGGCCACATCGGGCACCAGAGCAGGCCTGGGATTCCAAGTCCCAGCTGTATGACCACTATGGTGGGCCTGGCTGCACTGAGCTCCTTCTGCCCAAGGGGTGGTGAGACCAGCTAGGGCAGGCTGCTCACACCTGCCTTCCTCCTGGCAGATCAACCAAAATGTAGAGATTCAGCGTGGCCGCCTGCGGGATGACATCAAGGAGTACAAGTTCCGGGAGGCCCGCCTGCTGCAGGACTACTCGGAGTTGGAGGAGGAGAACATCAGTCTGCAAAAGCAGGTGTCTGTGCTCAGGCAGAACCAGGCAAGTATCTGGGCTGGGCAGGTGGGACAGGTAGGTTGGCTCTGGGCCACGGCCCTGGCCTAACCCTCACTTTCACTTGGCAACACTTTAAGTCACCTGACAAATTGGCAGTGTGGATGTGTTCTGATTTCCGTGGCATCTCTGGTGATGAGCAAGTCTCATGCTTCTGCACTGTTCATACCACGTGCACGTGTGTCCCAGGTGTGGGCTGACCATTTCCTGTGTGCACCTCATGCCTGTAACTCTCTAAGCATCCGTGTCTTCCCAGCTGTGTAGTCAGCACAATGGTGCTTCTTCCCCATTCCTCAGGCATAGAAGAGTGTTGACCTCTTTCACAGGTGGAGTTTGAGGGTCTCAAGCATGAGATCAAGCGTCTGGAGGAGGAGACCGAATATCTCAACAGCCAGCTGGAGGACGCCATTCGGCTCAAGGAGATCTCGGAGCGGCAGCTGGAGGAGGCGCTGGAGACGCTGAAGACAGAGCGGGAGCAGAAGAACAGTCTGCGCAAGGAGCTGTCGCACTACATGAGCATCAATGACTCCCTCTACACCAGCCACCTGCACGTCTCCCTGGACGGCCTTAAGCTCGGTGATGACGCCGAAGCCCTGGCCAATGGCTTTGAGCACGGTGGCCTGGCTAAGCTGCCGCTGGACAACAAGACCTCCACGCCCACCAAGGACGGCCTTGCTCCACCTTCACCCAGCCTCGTTTCTGACCTCCTCAGTGAGCTCAACATCTCTGAGATCCAGAAGCTTAAGCAGCAGCTAATGCAGGTGAGCGGGTGGGTAGCCCCACCCCACCCAGGTCTTGTCACAGCCCCAGGCCTTGGGCCCACGTGCACCATTCCCACCTCCACTCCTGTCCCCCATGGTGTTGGCCAGACCTGCTCGTCACCAGGACAGCGCTTTCCTGACACTTTGTCAATGCTATGCACCTTCTTTTACTTACGTTTCTTTTACATAGGTAATTCTGTATTGTTAACCTAAGTGGAATTGCAGCATTATAGGTGGAAGGTGCCCAGAGAATTAGGTTTCTGGTTACAAGTTTGGGCACCACCAGAGGTTTTCTTATGTCGCTCTGAGGTCCCTGTGTGTAGTTTCCCATGCTGTGTCCTGTAGACACGTCACGTCAGGGTTTCCTGCCCCGACTGAACAGAATCCCAGGGTCTGCACCACAGCCCCTTGGTTCACTGCATGTCTCTGAGGAGGGACTCACCAAGCCCCGCAAGCATCTGGGCAGGGGGAAGAGCCATCATAGCGCCCCACACATGACACCTCCACCCGAATTTATCACAGAGAGGCTAGCAGGGTGATGGTCATGGCATGGATGGGGTCACTCCTGGGACTGTCCAGGGGTCTTCTGAGCGCAAGTACTCCTGTGGGCTGTTGACGGGCCTTTTCTGTGCCTTCGCAGATGGAGCGGGAGAAGGTGGGCCTGCTGGCAACGCTGCAGGACACACAGAAGCAGCTGGAGCAGGCCCGAGGGGCCCTGTCGGAGCAGCACGAGGAGGTGAGCCGCCTCACAGAGAACCTGAGTGCTCTGCGGCGCCTGCAGGCCAGCAAGGAGCGGCGGACAGCCCTGGACAGTGAGAAGGAGCGAGACAGCCATGAGGATGGTGACTACTATGAGGTGGACATCAATGGGCCTGAGATCCTGGCCTGCAAGTACCGTGTGGCCCTGGCAGAGGCTGGTGAGCTTCGGGAGCAGCTGAAGGCGCTGCGCAGTGCACACGAGGCCAGCGAGGCCCAGCACACCGAGGAGAAGGGCCAGCATGAGGCCGAAAGCCAGGCGCTCACTGAGAAGGTCTCCCTGTTGGAGAAGGCCAGCCGCCAGGACCGCGAGCTCCTGTCCCGGCTGCAGATGGAGCTCAAGAAGGTGAGCGACGTCGCAGGCGAGACACAAGGCAGCCTGAGCGTGGCCCAGGACGAGCTGGTGACCTTCAGTGAGGAGCTGGCCAACCTCTACCACCACGTGTGCATGTGCAACAACGAGACGCCCACCCGTGTGGTGCTGGACTACTACCGAGAGGGCCCGGCTGGCGCCGGCAGCTGCAGCCCTGAGACCCGTGGGCGTCACTCACCTGTCCTGCCCAAGGGGCCGCCTGCCTCAGAGGGTAGGGCCAGGGACAGCAGCCCCTCACCTGGCTCCTCACTGCCCTCGCCCCTGAGTGACCCACGCCGGGAGCCCATGAACATCTACAACCTGATCGCCATTATCCGTGACCAGATCAGGCACCTGCAGGCAGCTGTGGACCGCACCACAGAGCTGTCGCGGCAGCGCCTGGCCTCACAGGAGCTGGGCCCAGCTGCGGACAAGGACCGGGAGGCACTCATGGAGGAGATCCTGAAGCTGAAGTCGCTGCTCAGCACCAAGCGGGAGCAGATCACCACGCTGCGCACGGTGCTCAAGGCCAACAAGCAGGTGTGCACGGCGCTCGGGTCCATCAGGGGCGGGCACGTGGGCGGGGGGTTTCTCACCCTCCCTGGCCTCCTGTCCGTGCTGTTCCTGCTACTGAAGGAAAGATGTGAGAAAACCTCACCTCAGTGCTGCGGGGAGGGGCTGAGGCCTTTGAGAGGGCTGGCTGGGGCCTTGGTCTGTGGCACTGAGGCAGCAGACCTCTCCTGGCGCCCCTCACCTGCCCGTCTTTTGCATCTCTGACCCCCTAGACAGCAGAGGTGGCCCTCGCCAACCTAAAGAGCAAGTACGAGAACGAGAAGGCCATGGTGACCGAGACCATGATGAAGCTGCGCAACGAGCTCAAGGCCCTCAAGGAGGACGCGGCCACCTTCTCCTCACTGCGTGCCATGTTCGCCACCAGGTAACGCTCACTGCTCCTTTCGCTGCTCAGCAGCCCAGGGGCCCAGTTTTGTCTCCACTTTACGCCTAAGATGAGAAAGTTGGAAGCAGAAAGCTGAAAGAGTGGGTCCTTATGGCCAGGCTGGAGGCATGAGCTTCGAAGGAGAAACAGGCAAGTGGGCAAGCCAGTGATAACAAATGAGTTTGCCCCCAGAACTTGGTGGGAAGTTCATGTATTTAGAAGGAAGGTTTCCCTCCCAGCAGGGGCGGGGTCCCAGTGCTGCCCCTCTGACCCTACCAGTTAAGAGTTTGTGGGGGTGGCAGGCGGCGTCTTTCTTTAGGCCAGTCCTGTGGTCAGGAAGCCGGGCAGGTGCAGAGCTGGAGGCTGCTTTTGGGACCTGCTTCTGGGTGTTTCCCTATTCAGAGAGGCATGGTGCCATCTGCTGGCCAGTGTCAGTCAGGGTTGGGAGGCTGAGGCTCTGGGTTAAACAGCGTTGAAACTGAGCTCAGGGCCTACTTTGCCTTGTGCCAGGGTGCTGGGCACTCCCTGCATTTCAGCGATGTGGGAGGAGGGGGCAAAGACAAAGAAGCTTCCAGGCCTCTCTGGAAGCTTTCTTTCCTCCTGGGCAAAGTGCTTGGGAAAGATCTCAGTTAGTCCTCAGCACATAGTATGTTGACCCTTGCTTCCTCAACTTGTTTTATTTAAAAGCCTGACTTGTCAGATGGTGCCAAGATTGCAAACCTCGGGGCAAGGGTTAAAACTTGCTGATGGTCCTTGGCCTTGGTGGATGGGGGTGTAGGGTGGGTGTACCCACCATCCCCTTCACCCAGGCCGCACTCCCTCCCTCAGGGACAGGCCCAGGATGGGCATTTCTCTCCCAGCTCCTTACCTAGGTGGGGAGCATGTGCCACAGCTCAGCAGATACTAAAATAGGGCTGTTTATGACATCCACATGTGCTTTTCCCAGGCTCTGGTTAGCCATTTGTTCTAGACTTACTAAGCACCTACTGTGTGCTTGGGCTATTCCGGGAGCAAGCCAATTCCTGCCCTTGGGTTTATCCCCACATCCTGAGAGCCAAGTGATATCACACCTCCAGCCCGCTGCCCCTGAGCCACCTGGAGGCCTTGAAGGGCAGCCACCACCTCCTTTAGTGAAAACTGGCTTCAGAGAGCCCCTCCCAGAGAAAGCCAAACCTCAGAGGGGCACATCCTCTTCGTTTCTAGCCCAGTGAGCAGATGGGGTCTGCTCACCTTCTGGAGCCCTCAGTACGGGAGCCATGATCACACACGCCGCTGGCTCTCCCAGGTCCTTCAGCCACGCTCTTGCCTCTTGCGTCCCCGCAGGTGTGACGAGTACATCACACAGTTGGATGAGATGCAGCGGCAGCTGGCAGCTGCTGAGGACGAGAAGAAGACACTCAACTCGCTGCTGCGCATGGCCATCCAGCAGAAGCTGGCGCTGACCCAGCGGCTGGAGCTGCTTGAGCTGGACCATGAGCAGACCCGGCGAAGCCGCGCCAAGGCCACCCCCAAGACCAAGCCTGGTACCCCGAGCGTAAGTCACACCTGCGCCTGCGCTAGTGACAGGGCTGAGGGTGCTGGGCTTGCTGCCCAGGTGCTCTGTGGCGAGAAATATAACGTTTACTGCGATTAGGGCCGCAAGGGTACACGCTGCAGCTAACCTGCCGCATATCACCTGTCCGCTTCACCTCAACTAACCTGGCAGCAGCGGGACCATGGTGCTAGGCTGGTCTTAACTGTGACTAATGCACAGAGGGAAGAAGTTAGCAGAGGCAGCCTGCTTCTCCACCTGGACACTGCAAGCTTTGTGTCTGTTTCTCACCCCTCGGGACCACCCTTCACAGCAGCTGCTCTCTTGGAGGGGTGGTCAAGGTGGGGTTGGAGCCATCTGTCCTCACAAAAATGTGGCTTCCCAGGGCCCGCGTGCCATTGGCTCTCACGGGGAGGGGCAGAACTTGCATTGAAACTTGCATGTTCCCTGCATGTGTCTAATGCAGTTGTACTGCCCCGGCACCCAGAAACCAGTGTTAGAGGTTCCAGCCTGAATCCCAGGTGCGGCCTCGGAGGACACTCTGTGCTTGGTACAGATTACGGAGACAATTATTTTGTAGTTTGCGCGGCATCTCGTTACAGTTTATATTTGGGACAGAATTACAGAATTCCTTCCCCTAAACCCAGAGGAAGAGCAGCCCTGTGTCCCATGTCCTCCAGCCCAGGCGTACCTAACCACACCCCAGACCAGAGCTCAGCAGCCTCAGCTTCTCTTTCTGAGATTTGTACGCTTGTCCGGTGGCCTGCAAGGTGACAAATCGGCAGGCCAAAGGCTTGGGTTTTTTCTAATGAGAAAAACTTCCCAAGTGCCTGGCCAGACCTCTGTCCTCACAGGAAGCCCATCCTTTTGTACTTAGAGTGTCCCCAGCTTCCAGTTGGATTTTTTCACTCTCTGCCCATTATCAGGCCTTCCTCTCAGGGGGCTTCAGACTACAAGAAACAGGGCTGTGGAAACCCCCAACCTGAGCTTGAGTTACCAGCGGGCCAGGCTGAAATGAGGGACTGGGTTCCACACCTATTAACTGAAGCCCAGCCTGGTGTAGGAAGGGAACCTTGAATGGACCCAGGGCTAGTTTCAGGATTCACAGTAGGAGGAATATGGTTCTTGATCATCAGTGCAATTCCAGAGGTGGTGACAGGCAGGAAAGGCAGCCATAGTACTCCCCCATGCTCAGAAGCTGCACCCACACCAAGAGCTTTGGCAGCCGAACTTCTCTCAGTGTTTCTCTCCATGTCATCCTTGGGCCCACCAGTCATGAAGGTGCAGTCTTCCTGAATAGCTCTTTGCCTCCTCTCTCTGGGGCCCAGAGGGGGAATTTTCATTGTCCCTGCACACTGGTATCTGCCCTCATTCCACTCTTTCCCTTAATTCCCAAGCATGTCTCAATTCCCACCAGATGCCAGGTGCTACCCAGACCAACTTGGATTTGGCAAACTGCGGAGTGAAGATACACAGGATGGACCATACCTGTCCCTTCTGTGTGCCTATACCCAGCTCCAGGCTGTTTTGCAGATGGGATGTCAGATCTTGGATTCCCCTCCCACTTGAGAAGATGTCAGGCCATCTCCCCTCTGCAAGCAGGACTTCCAGGGGCGTGGCTGCCTGCTGGTGCCGCATACTGCTTCTGCCTCCTTGCCAAGCCTGGCACACAGCTTCTCTCCATACTTGTAAAGTAAAGGGTCTTCATGAGGTACTCGGGGCCAGCGGCGCCCCCTAACATATGCAGGTCTTCTCTGCTGCCAACTAACACACCCATGCCCTCACAGCTCGGTGAGAGCTTTAGTTGTCTGACGGGTGACCGGTTCTAACGTTGTCTTGTTTTCTCCCATTTTCAGCTGTAGAGTAGCTGCTGGGAGGACTCGGCCGCCGGCCCTGTCACACTGCAGCCCCCTCCCCTCCTCTCCCATGGGCCCACGCAGAGGAAGGAAGGGCAGCCTAAAAGTCCACTTAGAAACGTTTTTGGATATGCTACTGCAATTCTTTTCAAAATAGCATTCCCCAAGTTTTTAATGGCAGAGGAAATAAAAGCTTTAATGTTGAGAATGCCGGCAGCTGCTGCTTGGAAAGGCCTTTGTACAGGCGCTGAAGAACCTGCTTGGACAGCAACCACCAGGCTTGCTTAGGAACCCTCTAGAAACACTCACCACTGGGGTATCCCTATTACAGATACTCCTTTTTTACCCAATCCACCTGTGCACTTTTGATATTTTGATATTATATTTGCTTCCTTCATCCCTGGCGTAGAGATGGTCTCAGATGCCGTAGTCTGTCTCGTGGTCCTGTAGCTCCCAACGGTGTGTTGATCTGTTATCAGCACATGGCACAGGTGTGTCCTCCTAGCGTGTAGCTCTAGACTGTTTAGGTGAAGGCTTCAACTTGGTAAGGAGCCCGGCTAAATGTATCCATGCTGTGGTTCAGCAGCCTTTTAATTATACGGCATTGTGGTTCGTGTTTGAAATTACAGATTTTAAATGCCATTGTTCATTAAGAAATCCAGGGTATTCGGATTCTGGGGTTTTTCATATTGTATTATTATTATTCTTAGGAATAGTTCAATGTAACAAGAAGAAAACTTGACCTTTGCTCTGGTTAAACAGTAAAAGGCACTTGAAAACAAAAAGATAAATTATTGAATGAGTAGTATTACCTACAAATTCCAGAATTTTCTGGGTTTTAGGACATTGTGAAGCATGACTGATTAACAGAATTTTATACAACTGTACCAGTGAAATTCCAAATTGGAATTGTTTTGTTACTCCGGTTGTTGTGCCAAATTGTGGTACACTTAGAAAATTCTACAGTCGTCGATTTTTAGGGTGTTATATTTCAACGCCTTTTTGTTAGTAATCATTGCCAGTAGTGCCTTCATCAGTTTAGGGAGGTGTTCCAGCGTAGTTTATTCTCTAAAATGGACAGTGAAGAGCTAGTTGGGAATGTTGAAGGCCAGTGTGGACCAATCAGTGTGAACAGGTGCACACCTTCTAACCTGACCCTGGGCATCTTCATTGAGGGAAAGAAAACAGCAATTGTGCAAAATTCTGTTAGTCAGTGATTCTTTACTGTGCAGATCCTTGCAAATTCAGGGGCTGAGAAAACGAAAGTGAACACAAACCTTGAGTGTGCTTTGGGAACCAAATGGACTTTATGGGACAAGCTAAGCAAGCTATGTGAACAACACGCCACGTTTGTGAAGAGTGGGGCGGGTGGCAGGGGAGCCGGCACCGTCGGCCTCGTGCATTGGGGTGAGGGCTAGCCATAGTATTCTTTGCAAATGTGAGAGAGAGACATTATATATTCTCTTGCTTGGTGTAACTAATCACTGTTAATTTCAGGAAACAGAAGTCACTAAAGCTCCTTAGCAAACCAGATCTATGTCCTGTCCTGATTTGCTGAGTGAGGTTGTGCAAGTGGTCAAATTGGTACTCAAGGAGGAGGAAGAAAAAGTGTCCTCTCTCCTCCAAAATACAGGACAAATTATAATAATATAAGTAGCAAGAATAGAAGAATTCTGTTTCCTGGAATAAGCATTTTTATTCCTAGTTGTAGGGACCCCTATTTTTACCTTCTCTTACAGTGTTGATTCATAAGAAATAATGTTACATTTACAAAAACTTCATCTGTACGGGGTATTTATTTGCAATGATGTCTGTGTACTGTATTTTTTCTGTGCATTACCTTAGTGTCAGAATGTCTTTATTTTAAGATCATATGCATGTTCTCCTGCCAAGGAACCTTTACACAGACCCAAACAAACAAAAATGCCTTCAGATTCTGAGAAAATGAGGCACTGCATGGAAAAGGAATAGGAAGGAGAAATCAGTCACAACTTGGGACACAGACATATGGTGCAAATGTCTGTAAAGCCAGTGCACATAGGAACAGTGGGCCTGGGTAAAGGGTCACGTTGGTAGGACCAGTAAATAAAGAATAATAAAAAGACAAAGCACAAAACTTGTTCTCTGTGGTTGCTCCGACCCCCTGCTCCAGATGACTGTGGGTCCAGCAATGCACTATAATTCCAGCACCTAAAACAAGAAAACCAGCCTGTCGTTAACCCTGGTGGTGGAAACTGGAAGCAACCTGAAGCCCATCTCAGGAGGCGTGGGGGGAAGGGGAGACAAGGGGTGCCTCCCGTGACGGGCGTCAGGTGTCATGAGCACCCAGCAGCGTGGCAGTGAGAGCACATTGCCTTTGCATTGTACTGACTAGGAAGCAAAGAGATTTGCATGACGAGGGATCCTTTGCCCTCCAAACTCTTGCTCGTTGTGCCCAGGAATGAATAGGTGCAGGCAACAAGAGTTACTTGTTTGTCAACACAAAACCATGTTCACCTGCAGGAATGTGTTCAAGGCACGCTGAGCCCGTCCCAGTGATTGCTTGTGAGTGTGAGCATAGGGTACAAATCATGTCTGAGGGAATAGGAAGTCTTAGGGACAGTTTGCCACCTCTCCTTCTGATGGTCTCAGTCAGGCCTGAGTGATTTCACCCAAATCTCAGGGCTTCCCTTGGGGAGGCTGTCTGAGGTCAGGATCCTGCTACCCTGGCATCTCCTCTCCACCCGGAGTCTCCCTTGGCTTCATGGTCACTGAGAGGCCCCCTCCTTCTGACAATCCCCACCCATCCCACTTTAGTAGCATGGACCCATGTTCAGTTTGAACCTTTCTTTCCAAAGAGAATTGTTTTTGTAACTCAGGAGCTAGAAGGAGTCTTCTTTCCCTACTGTCCTGTCATCCCAGCAGTTCCCTGGAAGAGGTTGGGAAGAGAGCCTGCGACAGATCTGGAGGAGACCCCCAGGAGGAGGGGGCATTGGCAGTGAGCTGAGCAGGGCAGGCTCTTTTTCAGGTGGGGATACCACCCGGTCCTCGGCCCAGTCCTGCTTTTTGGGGTGTTTGATTTGCACAAGCGCATATGCTGAGGCCTTCCCTACCCCTCAGTGTGCTTCAGGTCCTTGAACATGTGCTTCTTCAGGAGTGGCAGGCTCCTGAGTGGGTGGGGTCCTGGGGAGCCTGTGGGAGGGGGCAGTTGGAGCTGAAAGGCTTTCCACTTGGTCTTCCTTTCCGAGAGGGAATGTCCCCATTCCTGCCACCTCCTCCATCTCCCTGCAGTGATTTTCACCCCCACACACCCAAGCAGGTTACCAGAGCTGGAAACAACAGCGCCAGCTTGGAGACACTGCCTCCTGCCTTTGGGAGCCTCCTGGAAAAACAGATATGCCTTCAGTCTGACATCACACTGGTGTGGAATTTTGGCAGGGATCAGATGCCATCAGGTTCGCCTCTGTGCTCATCTTTCATGTGTGCCCAAACAGAGCTGGAAGAGCGATGTGTTATCATTTTGTCAGATTTCTTGTGGGAAAGCACACTGGCTCTTGTGAGTTCACCTCAGTCATCCATGAACTTGCCTTGGTAAGCCTAGGTCCCTGGAGCGGAGGCTCCCTCCTCCCCGCCACCCCCCGACCCACCCACACACACAGCTCCTCCTCCTAAGCAAATGGCAGTGCCACAGTACCTTACCCACAGAAAAGGCCTCCCTGCCTGGATAGTATGAGCACACCCCCTCGTGGGCCTCCATGAGAACAATAGGAATCAGTGGTCACACCCACACACACCAGGATCCATTTTCATCTCTTAAGGAATCAAGATTTGTTTTATTTACCCTAAAGTGTTTGTGAAGTATAGCACACATACATAGGAGTGCAGGCAAGTGTCCAGTGGCTGTATATTTGCAAAATGGACACACTCTGCAGCCACCATCCAGATGAGAAAGCAAATGAAGGCAGGCAGTCCCCCAAAGCCCTCGTGCTTTCTGCACCCACTCCCTTTCAGGGATAACTCCCTGAGTCTGTCAGTTCAGGCCACTTGTGCCATTTTCTGTACTTTATATAAATGGAAGCATACAGTAGAGACCCAGACCTATAATAGATTTGCTTACCAAACTACATTTGATTTCTCACACCATCATCGAACTATGGTTGTCTCACTTTTGGTTCAAAGACATAAATCAATTGACTGTAAAATGACGGGAAAAGTTATTCCATGCAAACAGTATCCAAAAGAGAACAAGAGTGATTCTACTAATATTAGACAGAATAGACTAATTAAGACAAAAATTGTTACAAGAGACCAAGAGGAGCATTATATAATGATAAAAAAGTCAATTCACCAATAAGATATAACAATTATAAACATATGCAACAGACAACCGAGCCCCCAAATACAGTGATAATACAAATTACAGAATACAAAAGAATAGACAAATAGATCGATGGAACAGATTAAAGAATGGTACTGGAACACCTGGACATCCACATGCAAAAAGTTAATCTAGACTCAGACCATAAACGCTTCACAAAAATTAACTAAAATGGGGCTTCCCTGGTGGCGCAGTGGTTGAGAGTCCACCTGCCGATGCAGGGGACGCGGGTTCATGCCCCGGTCTGGGAAGATCCCACATGCCGTGGAGCGGCTGGGCCCGTGAGCCATGGCCGCTGAGCCTGCGCGTCCGGAGCCTGTGCTCCGCAACGGGAGAGGCCACAGCAGTGAGAGGCCCGCGTACCAAAAAAAAAAAAAAAAAAAAATTAACTAAAATGGATTGAAGACTTATACATAAAACTCAAAATTGTAAAACTTCTAGAAGATAACATAGGAGAAAATCTAGATGACCTTGGGTTTGGCTTTTTAGATACAACACCAAAGGCATGATCCATGAAAGAAATAGTTGATAAGCTAGGCTTCATTGCAATTAAAAACTTCTCCTCTGCAAAAGACATTGTCAAGAGAATGAGAAGACGGCTGTCTTCTGGAAAGAAGCTATTTGCAAAAAACATAAACGTTTCATTTTGGATAAAATAAAAGGGAATACTCTTACACTGTTGATGAGAATGTAAATTGGTGCAGCCACTATAGAAAACAGTTTGGAGGTTCCTTAAAAAACTAAATATAGAGTTACCATATGATCCAGCAATCCCACTCCTGGGCTTATATCTGGAAAAGACAAAACTCTTAATTTGAAAAGATACATGCATCCCAGTGTTCATAGCAGGACTACAGTAGCCAAGACATGGAAGCAGCCTAAGTGTTCATCAACAGATGAATGGATAAAGAAGATGTGGTGTATATATATATGCAATGGACTATTACTCACTATAAAAAAGAATGAAATAATGCCATTTGCAGCAACATGGATGGACCTAGAGATTATCATACTAAGTAAAGTAAGTCAGATAAAGACAAGTATGATATCACTTATATGTGGAATCTAAAAATTAGTATAAATAAGCTTATTTACAAAACAGAAACAGACAGAAAACAAGCTTATGGTTACAAAAGGGATAGGGGAGTGTGTGTGTGTGTGTGTGTGTATTCTAATCACTTTGCTGTAAACCTGAAACTAACATGGTATTGTAGGTCAGCTATACTTCAATAAAAATAAATTCAAAAAAATTTCAGAATACCTTAATACTGTAATGGTAGTGTGTAAATCACTTAACTCTAGTATAAAAGCTAAAAGACAAAATTTAGCCACAATAATTTGTTAATGGTACACAATATAAAAATATGTAAATTGTGATATCAAAAACATAAAATGGGGGTGTAAAGCAGTACAGTTTTTATGTGTGATCAAAGTTAAATTGTCAATTAAAAATAACTGTTTTATGTAAGCCTCATGGAAACCACAAAGCAAAAACCTATAGTAGAAACACAAAAGATAAAGAGAAAGGAATCAAAGCACAACATTACAGACATTATCAAATCACAAATGAAAATAGGAAGAAAGGAACACAGGAATTACAAAGCAGTCAGAAAACATTTAGCAACATGGAAATAGTAAGTCCTTACCTATTAACAATTACTAAGTGTAAATGGATTAAGTTTTTTAATCAAAAGATACAGAGAGGCTGACTGGGTTAAAATTGAAGGAAAAAAAAAAAAAAGACCCAACACCCTACAAGATCCTGCCTGTAATCAGTCCAGCTTTAATGACAGTTGTAGACTGAAGGCAAAGGTATGGAAAAAGATATTCTACGCAAATGGAAACCAAAAGAGAGCAGGGGTAGATATACTTCTGGCAGACAATATAGACTTTAAGTAAAAAAATGTGACAAGAGACAAGGTCATAAATAATGAAATAATGATAAAGGGGTCATTAAGAAGATATAACAATTGTAAATAGGTATGCACCCAACATTGCAGCATCTGAATATATAAAGCAAATATTAACATGTGAAGGTAGAAATAGATAGCAATGCAATAATAATAGACTTTAATATCCCACTTTCAACAGTAGAGCATCCAGACAGGAAATCAGTAAGGAAACATTGGACTTGAACTGCATTTTAGATCAAATGGACCTAACAGATATATACGAAACATTCCATCCAACAACAGAAGATATACGTTGTTCTTAAACACACATGGAACATTCTATCATACATTAGGTTACAAAACATAAGATCTTAACAAATTTAGGAAAACTGAAATCATAACAAGTATCATTTCTGACCCTAATGGCATGAAACTGGAAATGATTGACAGGAAATTTCACACACACAAAAAGGGAAGTTAACACACACCTGTACAACCAGTAGATCAAAGAAGAAATCAGAAGGAACATCAAAAAGTGTCTTGAAACAAATGGGAAAAAAACATACCAAACTTATGGGATGCAGGAAAAGCAGTTCTGAGTAGGAAGTTTGTAGTGATAAGTGTGTACATTAAATAAACAACCTAGGACTTCGCTGGTGGTCTAGTGGGTCAGACTCTGTGCTCCCAATGCAGGGGGCCAGGGTTGGATCCCTGGTCGGGGAACTAGATCCTGCATGCATGCTGTAACTAAGAAGTCTACATGCTGCAACTAAAACCCAGTGCAACCTAAATAAATAAATAATTTTTTTTGCTGTACACGGGCCTCTCACTGTTGTGGCCTCTCCCGTTGCGGAGCACAGGCTCCGGATGTGCAGGCTCAGCGGACATGGCTCACGGGCCCAGCCGCTCCACGGCATGTGGGATCTTCCCGCACCAGGGCATGAACCTGTGTTCCCTAGCATCGGCAGGTGGGCTCTCAACCACTGTGCCACCAGGGAAGCCCCAATAAATAAATATTTTTAAAAAATAACCTAACCTTACATGTCAAGGAACTAGAAAAAGAAAAAGCCCAGCATTAACAGGAGGAAGGAAGTAGCAATTATAAGAGTAAAAATAAATGAAATGGAGATTAGAAAACAATAGAAAAGGTGAACAAAACAAGAGCTGTTTTTTGAAAAAATAAAATTGACAAACCTTTAGCAAACTTACTTTAAAAAGAAGATGCAAACAAAGTCAGGAATGAAAAAGGAGGCATTACAACTGATACTACAGAAATACAAGAATCATAAAATACTACTATGAACAATTATATGCCAACAAATTGGATAGCCTAGAAGACAGATATAAATTTCTAGAAACACAACCTACCAAGACTGAATTGTGAAGAAATATAAAATCTGAACAAACCAGTAACAAGGAGATTGAATCATAATGAAAAACACCCCAACAAAGAAAAGTTCTGTACCTAAGGTTTCACTGGTGAATTCTACCAAACCTGTCAAGAATTAATACCAATCTGTCTCAAGCTCTTTCAAAAAATTGAAGAGAAGGGAACACTCCCTAATTCATTCTATAAAGCCAGCATTACACTGATACCAAAGCCCAACAGGGACGCTATAAAAGAAAATTACAAGCCAATACCTCTGATGAACGTAGATGCAAAAATCCTCAACAAAGTCCTAGCAAACCAGATTCAACAGCACATTAAAAGTTCATCAAGTTGAATTGGGATTTATCCCTGGGATGCAAGAACAGTTCAACTTACATAATAAATGTAATATACAACATTAACAGAATGAAGGAAAACACATGATCATCTCAACTGAGGCAGAAAAAGGGACTTCCCTGGCAGTTCAGTGGTTAAGACTCTGCGCTTCCACTGCAGGGGACGTGGGTTCAATCCCTGGTTAGGGAACTAAGATCCCACATGCTGCACAGCATGGCCAAAAAATAAATAAAAAATATAAAGGCAGAAAAGGCATTTGACAAAATTCAGTATCCTTTCACAATAAAAATAGCCAACTAGGAACAGGAGGAAACTACCTCACCATAATAAAAGCCATATATGAAAAAGCGACAGCAAATATCCTACTCAGTGGTGTAAGACTTGAAAGCTTTTCCTCTAAGAGCAGGAACAAGGCAAGGATGCCTACTTTCACCACTTCTATTCTACAGAATTGGAAGTTCT
Organism: Pseudorca crassidens; assembly: GCF_039906515.1. Taxonomy (NCBI): domain Eukaryota; kingdom Metazoa; phylum Chordata; class Mammalia; order Artiodactyla; family Delphinidae; genus Pseudorca; species Pseudorca crassidens. Next base: position 89,620,075 of record NC_090302.1, read on the forward strand.
AGCCAGAGTAATTAGGCAAGGAAAAAATAAAACAAAAGTCATCCAAATTGGAAAGGATGGATTAAAATTTTGTCTGTTTGCAGATGATATAATCTCATATGTAAAAAAACTGAAACGTTTGCACAGAAAATACTGTTATAATTAATAAATGAATTCAGCAAAGTAGAATACAAAGTCAATACACAAAAATCAGTTTTGTTTCTATACACTAACAATGAATAATCTGAAAAGGAAATTGAGAAAACAGTCCCATTTACAATAGCATCAAAAATAATAAATACTTAGGAATAAATTTTACCAAGGAGGTGAAAGACCTGTACACTGAAAATTATAAATCACTGATGAAAGAAGTTGAAGAAGGCACAAACAAATGGAAGGAAAATCCTGTGTTTATGATTGCAATAATTATTCTTAAAGTATCCATACTGCCCAAAGCAACCTATAGATTCAGTGAAATCTTAGGAAAATTCTAATTTTCACTGAAAAAAAAATCCTAAAATTTGTATTGAACCACAATAGACTTCGTGTACCCAAAGCATTTTTGAGAAAGAAGAACAAAGCTGGAGGACTAACACTTCCTAATTACAAAGATATAATAAAATAATATCATACTGGGACTTCCCTGGCCGTTCAGTGGTTAAGACTCCATGCTTCCACTGTGGTGGGGCACAGGTTCAATCCCTGGTCAGGGAACTAAGATCCCGCCTACCACATGGTACAGCCAAAAACAAACAATATGATACTGTCATAAAAAGACACACTGACCAGAGAACTCTGTTCCATTAGAAAGTCCATAAACCCACACATATATCGTCAACTAACCTTCAACAAGGGCGCCACGAACACACAATGGGGAAATGATAGTCTCTTCAATAAATGGTGTTGGGAAAACTGGATACTTACTACAAAAGGATGAAACAGGACACATATCTTTCATTATTTGAAAAAATCAACTTGAGAGCGATTAAAGACTTAAATGTAAGTAAGTCCTGAAACCATAAAACCATAAAAAAAGCTCCTTGACATTCATCTTGGCAGTCATTTCTTGGATATGACACCAAAAGAACAGACAACAAAAACAAGTGGGATTACATTAAACGAAAAAGCTTCTTCACAGCAAAGGAAACGGTCAACAAAATAAAAAGGCAACCTACATAATGGGAGAAAATATTTGCAAACTATATGTCTGACAAGGAGTAATATTCAAAATATGTAGGGAATTCAATGGGGAAAAAAAGTAACCTGATTAAAAAGTGGGCAAAGGACCTGAATAGACACTTTTCCAAGGAAGACATAGGTATGCCATTAGGTACATAAAAAGTTGCTCAACATCACTAGTCATTAGGGAAATTCAAATCAAAACCACAATGAGATATCACTTCACACCCATTAGGATGGCTATTATAAAAAGACAACAGATAACAAGTGTTGTTGAGGATGTAGAAAAAAGGAAACCTTTGTACACTGTTATAGGAATGTAAATTGGTACAGCCATTAAGGAAAATGGTACGAAAATTCCATAAAATTAAAAACAAAACTGCCGTATGATCCAGTAATCTCTCTTCTGGGCTTTTATCCAAGGGAAACAAAATCAGTATCACATAGAGATTTGCAGTCCTGTGTTTATTACAGTATTTTTCACAATAGCCAAGATATGGAAACAAGTTAAGTGTACCTTGGCAGATGAATGAAGGTAATGTAGTATATACATACAATGGAATATTATTGATCCGTACAAAGAAGGAAAGCCTGCCATTTGCAATGACATGGATGAACCTGGCAGGCATTATACTAAGTGAACTAAGCCAGGTAGAGAAAGATAAATACTGTGTGCTGTCATTCATATGTGGAATCTTAAAAAAAAAAAAAAAATGTCTCATAGAAGCAGAGTAGAATGGCCGTTGCCAGGGGCTGGGGCTGGGGAAAATGGGGAGATATTGGACAAAGAGTACAAACTTTCATTTATAAGATGAATAAATTCTGGGGATCTAATGTACAGTGTGCAAATTAAATATGTAAAGCTGTATATAATTGGATCAGCATATAGTATAGATTACTATAGTTAGGAATATTGTATATATAAAATTTGCTAAGGCAGTAGATTTGAAGCTTTCTCACCACACATACACACACAGAGGCACAAAAGGCAACTATGTGAGGTAATGGATGTGTTAATGGTAATCTTTTTACAATGTGTATGTATATCAAATCATTGCATTGTACACTTTAGATATATACAATTTGACTTGTCAATTATACCTCAATAAAGCTGGAAAACAAAATGACTGAAAGGGGAGAGGATAGAGGTGTAAAAGGAGCAAGCTTTTTTTTTTTATGTTATTGCAGTTAAGATGGTATAAATTCAGATTAGAATGGTATAACTTTAGGATGTTAAATGTGATCCTCTGGTAAACTTAAAAGAAAATATCTATAGAATATACACAAAAGGAAATTAGAATGAAATTTAAAGATTTTACTACCAAAAACTCAACTAAACATAGAATAAGACAAAAACACAGAAAATGAGGATGAAAAGGTTATAGGGCATAAAAACAAGCAAACAAAAAACCGCAATGACAGAAGGAAGTCCCTCTTTAATTACTCATTAATTACACTTAATAAGTAATTAAGTGTAAATGGATTAAACTCTCCAATCAAAAGACAGATATTGGCAGAATGGATTTTTAAAATGATCTGACTATATGCTGTCTATGAACAACTCAATTGAGATCTAAAAACACAAAAAGAAAAGGATATATGCAACAACATAGGAGGATCTTGAAGTCATTATACTAAGTAAAATAAGCCAGTTACAAAATGATAAAAATACTGTATGATTCCGCTTACATGAGGTACTTAGGGTAATCAAAATCATAGAGATAGAAAGTAGAATGGTATTGCCAGGGGTTGGGAGGAGGGGGCAAAAGGGAGTTATTGTTTAATGGGTACAAAGTTTAAGTTTTATGAGATGAAAAGAGTTCTGGAGATGGATGGTGTTGATGGTTGCAAAACATGAATGTACTTAATGCCTTTCTACTGTACACTTAAAAAAGGTTAAGATGGTGAATTTTAGGTTATGTGTATTTTACCACATTTTAAAAATTGGGGATAAAAAGATGCTCAACATCATTAATCTTGGGAAAATGCAACTCAAAACTACAGCGAGATACCATCTCATACCCATTATGATGCCTACTATCAAAAAAAAAAGGAAAATAATGTATTGATAAGGATGTGGAGAAATTGGAACCCTTGTGCACAGTTGGTGGGAATGTAAAATGGTGTAGTCAATGAGAAAAACAGTACGGTGGATACTCAAAAAATTAAAAATGGAAATACCACATGATCCAGAAATTTCACTTCTGGGTGTGTATACTCAGAATAATTGAAAGCAATATCTTATGAAGATATTTGTACACCAATGTTCATAGCAACGTTATATTCGCAGTAGCTAAAATGTGGAAGCAACTCACGTCCCTTAATGGATGAATGGTTATGCAAAATGTGGCGTATGCGTACAATGGAATACTATTCAGCCTTAAAGGTAAGGACATTCTGACATGCTACAACATGGATGAAACTTAAGGACATTATACTAAGTGAAATAAGCCAATCATAAAAAGACAAACACTGTATGATTCCACTTATGAGGTACTCAGAGGAATCAAAATCATAGAGACAGAAATAGAATGGTGGTTGCCAGGAGGCTGTGGGTTGGGAAGGATGGAGAATTCTTGTTTAATGGGTATAGAGTTTCAGTTTTACAAGATGAAAAGAGTTCTGGAGGTGGGTGATGGTGTGGTACATAACAATATACTTAATACCACTGAATTGTACAATTAAAAATAGTTAAGATAGTATATTTAATGTTATGTGTATCTTACCACAATAAACCACTTTCAGTAATTGAAAGAACAACTAGGCAGCTAATTGGAAAGGATAAAGAAGATTTGTACAACACTTATCAAGCAACTTGACCCTAGCTGACACTTATAAAACACCCAACTGTAGAGTACATATTCTTTTCAAGTATTCATGGAACATTCTTCAGCACAGTCCATATTTTGAGACACAAAACAAGTGTTATAAGGTTGAAAAAGATAGAAATTATACAAGGTATGCTCTCTGACACAATAGTATTAAAGTAAAGGTCCATAATTGACAGTAATATGAGAAAGCTCAGAATATTTGGAAATCAAAAAACTCACTTCTTAATACTCTGTGTCCAAAGAAGAAATTAGAAGGAAATTTTAAAAATATTTCTAACTGAAAGAAAAGAAAAATGCAACAAATCAAAATATAGGAGATGCAGCTAAAGAAGTGCTTAGGGAAATGCTTTAAACACTTAAGTCAAAAAGAAAAAAACGTATGCCAAACTAACAATTGCTTAGGTTGTTAAGAAAGTATAAAAAGAAGTATAGAGAATTACCTGGAGATCCAGTGGTTAGGACTCTGCGCTTTCACTGACATTCAATACCAGGTCGGGGTGACTAAGATCCCACGAGCTGCATGGCCAAAAACAAAAAAGTACATTTATCATAACGCAAATAGAATGAAGGAAATTATAAAGATAAAAAGCATAGGGAGAGAGCAAGATGGTGGAATACAAGGACATGGAGCTCACCTCCTTCCATAAATGCATCAAAAATATATCTACATGTGGAACAATTCTTGCAGAATACTGGATGCTGGCAGAACTCATACAACCAAAGCTGCAAGAAGGATCACCACATAACCAGGTAGAGCAAAAGAAAAAAAAAAGGAATCAGAAGGAGACCTGCACCCCTGGGAGGGAGCTGTGAAAGTGGAAACATTCCCTCACCCTGGGAACACCCTTCCCCTGCTGGGAGGTCAGCTGGGACAAAAAGGGAGCTTCAGAGGCTCAGAGGAGAGTGCAGCAACTGGCTTGTGGCAGGCAGAACAGAAAGAGACCAGCACAGATGGTCCCGGCCACCTGGCTGCACGCCCCAGCCTGAGACGTGCATCTGCTGTTGCATGCAGGGGCTGGTTCCTGAAACTCAGGCTTCAGCAGACAAACCTGGAGAAAAGACTGGAGTTGGCTGCATGGAGACAGCCTGAAGGGGCTGGAGTGTGACTCAGGCCATAACTGGGGGTGTGCACAGGATGAAGCCCAAATCCCCCATAGAAACCCCATTGTTGACACACATGAAGGGAGGGGCAGGGCCCCACCATAGCAGTCTCATTTTCTGCGTGCTCACAGCAGGCACAGCTCCACCTCTCTGAGCTCTGGGAGCATGCCCATGGTTGCCCACACATGGAAGTGGGGCTGAAATCAACCGTGTCTGGTGGCTTTGCAACTTTGACTGATTTATGCTGCTGGTGCCTTTGTAAGCTCAGTCCCTGCAGGACATCTTAGCGAATTACTGGTGCCCCCACGGCTGTGGGAGGTCCAGAGTTAGCAGCTTCAGGCTTTGTGGGTGTACGCACGCAGAGGCGGGGCCAGGGTCTATGCTGATTCTGTAGCACCTGTGGTGGGTCCAGATGTGCGACTATGCATGACTACAGTGGGTCCCAGTGCCTGACTTCAGTTCTGCGCTGGTGGATTTAGGAGCACAGTGCCTGAGAGACATCTGGCCAATTGCCTGCATTCCCACGGCTGAGGCAGGGCCAAGGGCAGTGCCAAAAACAGTGTACTTTGTGCACGTGCACAATGGATAACAGATGACACAACAGAGCGCACTTCCCAGTGGAAACCTCCTTTGGAGGAATGCTCAGTGGCTTCTCTCCCAGCGGAAGTGCTCCAGTTCCACCTACTTCACACTGCAGCTCAGAAACAGATCTGTGGCTTCTACTCCAACAACTAGGGAGCAGACCCTGCTCCTGACAAGGCTATAACAGCCAAAGAGCAAAGAGGAGGCCCTACTCAACATCCAGTGCAAGCTCTATTCAACATAACACCAGTCACACCCCCTATCAAGGGGATAATGGCCAGCACACCCAGAGGAAAGATGTGGCAGGCAACCATACCTAAAACAGCCCTCACACCAAAAATGTTAGATTCATGCAGCCTACACAGGGACACTCCCACTTAAAAACAGCCCTTCAGGACCACAGTTGATAATTGTTTCTCCTAAACTCAGAGAATCAGAGAAATATAAGTAAAATGAAGAAGCAAAGGAGCCACTCCCAATTAAAAGAACAGGAGAAATCCCCTGAGAGAACAAAGAAAGAGACCTTTCCAGTCTACTAGATCCCAAGTTCAAAAAGGAAGTAATAAAAATACTGAAGGAATTAAGAAAGGCTATTGATAGAAATGTAGATCACTGTAAGAAGGAACTAGAAAGTATAAAGAGTAACTAAGTACAATTAGAAAACTCATTTGCCGAGATGAAAGCTGAGCTAAAGACAATAAATAGCAAAGTAATGTTGAAGAACGAATAAGTGATCTGGAAGATGGAATAATAGAAATCACCCAATCAGAACAGCAGACAGAAAGACAAATGAATAAAAAGAAAGAAAGCAATATACGAGATCTATGGTATAATATAAAGTGAGCCAATCTACGCATAATAGGGATCCCAGAAGAAGAAAGAGAATAGGGGATCAAAAAGTATTTGAAGAAATTATAGCTGAAAACTTCTCAAACCAAAGGAAGGAAATAGATATCTGGGTACTGGAAGCAGAGGGTCCCAAACAAGATGAACCCAAACAGACCTACACCAAAACATTATAATTAAAATGGCAAAAGTTTAAGATAAAGAAAGGATTCTAAAGGGAGCAAGAGAAAAACAAAGAGTCAGTTACAAGGGAACCCCCATAAAGCTATTAACTGATTTTGCTACAGAAATGTTGCAGGCCAGCAGGGAGTGGTGAGATATATTCAAAATCTTGAAAAGGAAAAAACCTGCAATCTAGGATACTCTACAAAGCAAGATTATCATTTAGAATAGAAAGGGAGATAAAGAATTTCTCAGACAAGCAAAAACTAAAAGAATACAGCAGTACTAACCCTATCTTAAAAGATATATTGAAAAGTCTTCTCTAAACAGAAAAGAAGCCAGAATCTATAGGAAAGAGAAAATCACAACTGGAAAATAAATCACTTAAATAAGCCACTACATAGAATTTTAAAAAAATAAATTGTGAAAGCAATGATAACTACAGTGAACAGAAAAAGGATAAACATGAAGATGTAAAAGAGGACATTATAACAACAGAATGTGGGGGAGAGGCGTAAGAAAGTGTAGGTCTTTTTTAAAGAATGTGTTTGAGCCTATATGACTACCAGTCTAAAGCAAGTAGATATAGTAATTTGTTAATATACTCGAAAAACAGGGTCGCCACAAATCAAAAACATACAATAGACGTACAAAAACCAAAACTAAACAAGAGAACTCAAGCATAATACAAAAAGTAATCAAACACAAAAAGAAAAAAAGAAAAAGGAACAAAAAAGAAATACAAAATCAATTGGAAAACAAGGTTTAAAATGGCAATAAAACACATCTATCAATAATTACCTTAAATGTCAATGGTCTTAATGCTCGAGTCAAAAGACATAGAGTGGCAAATTGGATAATAAAACAAGAGCCTACATATGCTGCCTATAAGAGACCCACTTTAGGGCAAGGGACACACATAGACTGAAAGTGAGGGGATAGAAAAAAGATGTTTCATGCAAACGGAAATGACAAGAAAGCCGGGGTAGCAATACTCATATCAGGCATAATAGACTTTTAAAAAAAAAGGCCATAAAGAAAGATAAAGAAGGACACTATATAATGATAAAAGGATCAAGAAGAGGATATTACACTCATTAACAGATGCAGCCAATATAGGAGCACCTAAATACATAAAACAAATAGTAACAGCCATAAAGGGAGAAATTGACAGGAATACAATAATAGGAGACTTTAACACCCCACTGACCTCAATGGATATATCTTCCAGACAGAAAATCAGTAAGGCTAGAGATCCCAAATGAAACAATAGCATAATTGGACTTAATTGATATCTTCAGGACATTACATTTTAAAAAAACGAAAATACACATTCTTCTCAATGCACATGGAACATTCCCTAGGATAGACCACATACTAGGACACAAAAACAAGCCTCAACAAATTTAAGAGGATAGAAATTATTTCAAGCATCTTTTCTGACCACAATGGCATGAAACTAGAAATCAACCACAGAAAGAGAAACAAGAAAAAAATACTTATATGGAGGCTAAACAACATACTACTGAAAAACCAATAGGCCAATGATGAAATCAAAGAGGAAATTTAAAAATACCTTGAGACAAATGACAATGAAAACACAACCATACAAATTCTATGGGATGCAACAAAAGCAGTCTTAAGAGGGAAATTCATAGCCATACAGGCCTTCCTGAAAGAGCAAGAAAAATCTCAAATAACAATCTAACCTACCACCTAAAAGAATTAGGGAAAAAAAGCACAAACAAAAGTCAGCAGAAGAGAGGATATAGTAAAGATCGGAGAGGAAATAAATAAAATAGAGATTAAAAATAGAAAAAATTAATAAAACCAAGAGCTGATTTTTTGAAAGGGTAAACAAAATCAACAAACCTCTGGCCGGCCAGGTTCACCAAGAAGGAAAGAGAGAGGACCCAAATAGACAAAATAAGAAATGAAAGAGGAGAAATAACGACTGATACCACAGAAACACAAAAAAACCTTAAGAGAATACTATGAAAAATTATGTGCCAAAAAATTGCATAACCTAGAAGAAATGGAAGGGTTTCTAGAAACATATAGCCCACCAAAACTGAATCAAGAAGAAATAGATAATTCAAACAGACCAGTTACTAGAAGTGAAATCGAATCTGTAATTTAAAAACCTCCCTGCAAACAAAAGTCCAGGACCAGATGGCTTCACTGGGTAATTCTACCAAACATAACAAAGAAGAACTTATACCGATCTTTCTCAAACTCCTCCAAAAGATTGAAGAGGAGCGAACACTCCCAAAGCCATTCTCTGAAGCCACCATCACCTTTATACCAAAACCAGACAAAGACACTACAGAAAGAATGAAGGAAGGAAGGAAGGAGGGAGGGAGAGAGGGAGGGAGGGAAGGAGGGAGGGAGGGAAGGAGGGAGGGAGGGAAGGAGGGAAGGAAGAAAGAAAGAAAGAAAAGAAAGAAAGAAAGAAAGAAAGAAAGAAAGAAAGAAAGAAAGAAAGAAAGAAAGAAAGAAAAAGAAAGAAAAAGAGAAAGAAAAAGAAAGAAAATAAATTACAGGCCAATATCTTAGATGCAAAAATTCTCAACAAAATATTAGGAAACCAAATCCAACAGCACATAAAAAGGATCATACACCATGATCAAGTTGGATTCACCCCAAGGTCACAGGGATAGTTCAACATATGCAAATCAATGTGATATGCCACATCAACAAAAGACAAAAACCATATGGTCATCTCAGTAGATACAGAAAAAGCATTTGATAAAATTCAACATCGATTCATGACAAAAACTGTTACCAAAGTGGGTATAAAGGGAACATATCTCAACATAATAAAAGCTATTTATGGCAAACTCACAGCCAACATAATACTCAATGGTGAAAAGCTGAAAGCCTTTCTGCTAAAATGTGAACAACACAAGGATACCCAGTCTCACCACTTCTCTTCAACATAGTATTGGAAATCCTAGCCACAGCAGTCAGACAAGAAAAAGAAATAAAAGGCATCCAAATTGGGAGGGAAGAGGTAAAATTGTCATTATATGCAGAATGACATGGTATTATATATAGAAAACCTAAAGACTCCACACAAAAACTACTAGAACTGATAAGCAAGTTCAGCAAGGTAGCAGGATACAAGATTAACAGACAGAAATCTGTTGCATTTCTTTACACTAACAATGAAGTATCAGAAAGGGGAAGTAAAAAACAATCCCTTTTAAAAATTGCATCCAAAACAAAACAAAACAAAACTTTGGAATAAAACTGACCAAGAAGGTGAAAGACTTACATGCTGAGAACTATAAAACGTTGATAAAGGAAATTGAAAATGATTCAAAGAAATGGAAAGGTAGCCCATGCTCTTGGATTAGAAGAATTAATATTGCTAAAATGGCCATACTACTCAAAGCAATCTACAGACTTAATTCAATCCCTATCAAATTACCCATGATATTTTTTACAGAACTAGAACAAATAATCCTAAAATTTATATGGAACCATAAAAGATCCAGAATTGCCAAAGCCATCCTGAGGAAAAAGAACAAAGCTGGAGGCATAACCCTCCCAGACTTCAGGCAATACTACAAAGCTACAGTAATCAAAACAGCATGGTATTGGCACAAAAACAGACATGGATCAATGGAACAGAATAGAGAGCTCAGAAATAAACCCACATACTCACAGTCAATTAATCTTCAACAAAGGAGGCAAGAATATACAATGGAGAAAACATAGTCTCTTCAGCAAGTAGTGCTGGGAAAGGTGGACAGCTGCATATAACTCAATGAGGTTAGAACAGTCCCTCACACCATACACAAAAATAAACTCAAAATGGCTTAAAGACTTAAGTATAAGACACGTCACTGTAAAACTAGAAGAGAACATAGGCAAAACATATTCTGACATAAATTGTACCAGTGTTTTCTCAGGTTATTTTCCCAAGGCAATGGAATAGAATAGAGAGTGCAGAAATAAAACCTCACATGTATAGTCAAGTGATTTTTGACAAGAGTGCCAAAGATCTTTGATGGGAAAAAGACAGTATTTTCAACAAATTGTGCTGGGAAAACCCAGCACATGCAAAAGAATGAAGCTGGACCCTTACTAATGCCATATACAAAAATTAACTAGGAAGAGGATTCTGGGAAGATGGTAGAGTAGGAAGGACCAAGAATCTGTCTCCTCACCTGGACAACAGTTGCAGTGGCAGAATCTGTCTGATATTACTATATGGGACCTCTGAAGTCTGTTGAAGGATTGCAACTTCCAGGAGAAGGCTTAGATCATAAATTGCTATCAATTTCAGCTCTTAGCATATTAGCAGCTACCCATCAACCACCCACAGCCACATGGCAAGCAACTGTACATATGTTTCTAGAGCAGATTGCATGCAGCATGTGGGAGCAAGGGTGGGTAAAAGAGACCCTGTCTTCCAAATACTGGAGATCTGTGTTCTGATTGCTGCTTCTGATCATAAACGTGCAAAGATGTGGGCAGCCATTGTTGTTCCATCTCCTCCCATTGTTGCAATTCCCTCCTCCTCTGGCTTAACTGACTTCCAGAGATTTAAAGGGCTAGCACTCTTCCTCCTGCCTCTTCTTTTTTTTTTTTTTTTCTTTTCCCCCTTTCAGGAACCAGACTTTCAAGACTAGGACATTCGAAAACAGCTGCATATGTGAGGAAAATTACAATAGAAAGTGACTGTGCATGCCCAAGGAAAGGCTCAGAAAAGACCTAAAAAAACCCGTTAAGTTTACACCTCAGACTGATCCTCAGCACAGAGACAGCCTACAAGAATAAAAATAATAATAACAGAAAGTGGCAAACTCTGGGAGAGGGGGAAATCTCATTTAGCACATTTTTAGATTCAAATGTTCAGTGTTCAGCCAAAAAAAAAATCACAAGATATACAATGAAACAGGAAAATATGACCCATTGAAGTAAAAAAAAAAAAAATAAGTTAACAGTCTGTTCCTGAAAAAGAATTAATGGTTGAGGGACTTCCCTGGTGGTCCAGTGGGTAAGACTCTGTGGTCCCAATGCAGGGGACCTGGGTTCATTCCCTGGTCGGAGAACTAGATCCCACATGTGTGCCACGACTGAGTCCACATGCTGCAACTAAAAAGGCCCCTCATGCCACAACTGAGACCCAGTGCAGCCTAAATAATAATTAAAAAAATTTTTTTTAATTTAAAGAAAGACATAATGGTTGATATTATAGGCAAAGACTTTAAAACAACTGTCTTAAAGGTGCTCAAAGAACGAAAGGAAGATGTGGAGAAAGTTTTAAAAAATGTGAACAAAATGGAATTATCAATAAAAAGATTTTAAAAACTGAAAAGAAACCTAAAAGAAATTCTGGAGCTAAGTGAAAAAGAAAAATTCACTAGAAGGATTCAAAGGCAGATTTGAACTGGCAGAAGGAAGAATCAGTGAACTTGAACATAGGACAATGCAAATTATTGAGACAGGAACAGAAAGAAAAAATGATTAAAGTGAACAGAACCTAAGGGAGTCCTGCAAATTGAAAGGACACTAGATAGCAACTCAAAGCAGTGTGGAGAAATAAAGTTCTCAATAAAGGTGAATACATGGGCAATTATAAAATCTAGTATTATTGTAACATGGTTTGTAACTATACTTCTTTTGTTCTACATGATTTAAGAGACTAATACATTTAAAGAAAATAAACAATTATTAGTGTAAAAGCTAGTATTACTGTAACTTTGGCTTGAAACTCCAAATCTTGTTTTCTAAATAATTAAAGAGACTAATGCATTTAAAAGAATTATTAGTTTATGTTTGGGCGCACACAATGTATACAGATGTAAATTGGTGATATCACAACTGAAAAGGATGGGGACAGAACTGTAAAGGAGCAGAATTTTGTATGTTATTTATGTTGCTATAAATTCAAATTAAAATGTTATAACTTTAGGATCTTATATGTAATCCCCATGGTGACCACAAAAAGAATAGCTAAGAAATATGCACAAAAGAAAATAAGAATGGAATTGAAACATTTCACTGCAAAAAAACAACTAAACACAAAAGAACACAGGATTATAGGAAATGAGAGACAAAAATAGCCATAGGACTATAGAAAACAGAGGTCTCTCCTTGTCAATAATTACTTTAAATGAAAAGGGATTAAACTTTCCAATCAAAAGATAGAGATTGGCAGAATTTATAAAAACACATGTTCCAGCTATATGCTTCTATAAGAGACTCACTTGAGATCTAAAGACACAGACAGGATGGAATGTGAAAGAATGGGAAAGATATTACATGCAAATAGTAACCAAAAGAGAGCAGGAGTGATTATACCAATATCAGACACAATAGACTTTAAATCAAAAAAGATTACAAGAGACAAAAGAATCTTAACAAAATACTAACAAATATAATTCAGCAGTTTATTAAAAAATTTATACACCATGACCAAGTGAGATATATTCTTGGAATGTAAAGATGGTTCAATGTATGAAAACTGATGAATGTAATGCACCACATCAACAAAATGAAGGGGAAAAGCATGTGATATCTCATTGAAGAAAAAGCAATTGACAAAATTCAACATCATTTCATGATAAAAACACTCAAAAAATAGGAATATAAGGAAACTATCTCCACATCATAAAAGCCATATATGAAAAATCCACAGCAAACATAACACAATAGTGAAAAGTCTTTCCCTATAAGATCATAACAAGGCAACAATGCCTGCTTTTATTACTTCTATTCAATATAGTACTGGAAGTTCTAGCCAGAAATGTCAGGCAAGAAAAAGAAATAAAAGGCATTCAAATGGAAAGAAAGAAGTAAAATTATCTCTTTTTGCAGATGATATGAACTTATGTGCAGAAAATCCTAAAGAACCCACAAAAAAGATCTGATAAACTGAGCAAAGTTTTAGGATACAAAATCAATGCACAAAAATCTGTTGCTTTTCTGTACAAGAACAATGAACAATCTGAAAACGAAATTACAAAAGCCATTTCATTTATAATAGCAACGAAGGAGGTAAAAGACTCCTTCATTGCTATTATAATTTAATGAAGGAGGTAAAAGACTTGAACAACAAAAACTACAAAACATTGCTGAAAGAAATTAAAGAAGACATAAATAAATGGAAACACATCCCATGTTTATGGATTGGAAAACTTAATATTGTTAAAATGTCAGTATTACCCAAATCAATCTACAGATTCAATGCAATCCCTATCAAAATCTCAATGACGTTTTTTGCAGAAATAGAAAAACCTACCCTAAAATTCATATGGGACTTTAAGGGACCCCAAATAGCCAAAACAATCTGGAAAAAGAAGAATAAATGTAAAACCTAAAACATTAAACTGTTAAAAGGAAACATAGGACAAAACTTCATGACATTGGATTTGGCAATGATTTCTTGGATATGACACCAAAGGCACAGGCAACAAAAGAAAAAATAGACAAATTGGATTTAATTTAAATTTTTTAAAAATTTGTATATCAAAAGTCTTTATCCACAGAATAGGAGAAAATATTTACCAATCACATATCTGATAAAGGATTAACACCCAGAACATAAAAAGAACTCCTAAAACAAAAACAAAAAAACAAACAACCCATTTGAAAAATGGAGAAAGGACTTGAGTAGACACTTCTCCAAAGAAGATTTTCCAATGGCCAATAAGCACATGAAAATATGCTCAACATCCCATCAGGGAAAAGCAAATCAATACTATGAGATACCAGCTCACACCCATTAGGATGGCTACTATCAAAAAACAGAAAAAAAAAAAAAAACCACACAAGTGTTGGCAAGGCTGTGGAGAAATTGGAATCCTGTGCACTGTTGGTAGGGATATAAATGGTACAGCCACTGTGGAAAACAGAACGGAAAATGAAAAATTAAAAATAGAATTACCATATGACCAAGCAATTCTATTTCTGGGTATATATATCCAAAGGATTTGAAAGCAGGTTCTCAAAGAGATATTTGTACACCCGTGTTCATAGCAGCATTATTCACAATGGCTGAAATGTGGAAGCAACCCAAGTGTCCACCACTGGATGAGAGGATAAACAAAATGTGGTATATACATATACTTAGCCTTAAAAAGAAAGGAAATTCTGACACATGCTTCAACATGGATGAACCATGAGGACGTTACTGAGTGAAACAAGCCAGAGACAAAAGGACAAATATTATGATTCCACTTATGTGAGGTACCTGGAGTGGTCAGATCATAGGGACAGAAAGTAGATAAGTGGTTGCCAGGGGCTGGAGCAGGGGAGAATGAGGAGTTATCACTTAATATGTACAGAGTTTCCCTTTCATAAGATTAAAAGAGTTATGGGGATGGATGGTGGTGATGGCTGCACAACAGTGTGAATGTGTTTAATACCATTGAATTGTACACTTAAAATGGTTAAGATGCTAAATTTTATATTATGTGTATTTTTGCCATAATAATTTAAAAACTAAGAAAAGAAAAGTTACGTTGAATCATATCACTCCCGTCTAAAAATTCCTCCACAGTAGCGGGGTAGGTTGTGTGTGTCTGGAACACATATGGGAACACTGTACTTTCTGCTCAGTTTCTCTGTAAACCTAAAACTGCTCTAAAAAATAAAGCTTATTAATTAAAAAAAAATTCTTCCATGACTTCTTAGTGCACTTAAACAAAGACCCCGCCTCCTCATCCTGCCTTCCTTTGCCCTTCCCGCCTAACTTCAGTCCTGCTGGCCTTCGGTCCCCTGAGCAGGCTTCTCTCTGGATCACTTCTCACATCCCTACTGTCGATCTGATACCCCCCTCCCCCATTATAGCTCTCATTCCTCTCTACTCTGGGGTGACATGCACAATGCCCCACCATGGGCCTCAGACAAACCAGTGGTATTTTTCTTCCTGGGAATGTATATACAGTGGTCAGTCTCAGGAGGGCAATTTCCACCCAGGCGGCATTTGGCACTATTTGGAGACATTTTTGGTTTGGGGAGTGTGCTACTGCCCCCTATCATAATCCAGCTCTTTTTCATTACTGCCTACAAGCACTTGCATTATCCAGTGATTCAAGGAAGTTCCATTGTGCTTTGGATCTTCTCCCCAAGTCCCCAAAACCTCCTCCCTCACCGACCCCTGCAGGGGCTGGCTCTGGTGACCTGCCTGCTTCTTATACTATACTGGCGAGGCCTCCTGGGCATCTTCTGTTCCCCCCTTCAGTCTCTTGGGGACTTTGCTCTGTTCCTGACCTTCACGCACCACTAGGTCAAGCTGAGTTCTGAACCCAAGTCTCGACTGTGTATGTTTTCTGACACCAGGGTTTCATCCTCACTGCTTCAAGCGTGGGTCTTCACTCCACCCTGGTCCACTGCTCTCTGGCCCAGGCGAGGGCCAGTTGCAATCCTGCTGAACCACAGGCAGGCTGAGCTGTTTCCTGACCTTCTCTCGGCTATAGAGTTGCTCACCAACAGGGCGCACTGGCAGGGAACACAAAGTCCAGGGCACCCTGCTGGGCACGTGAGGCTCTTCCCTCCTTCACTTTTGCTAAATCAGGTAAATCAGCCAACACCCTCAGCCCAGTCTGCAGGCCACCATGTATCCCCAAGGATGGCCTTTGGCTCTGCCTTTCACAGTACCCCCAGAACAGACACCACCTCCTTCTCCCGATCTTGTGCCATAGTCTTCTACCACGCTCATTCTCCTTGCTCATCACTTCTTAGTCACTGACTGCCTGGAGCACTCCTGAGAAACACCATGCACACTCGGCGTGGCAAAGCGGCAGTGCTACATGCATGTCCCAAGGGGAGAGAGAGAAGAGTTTGGTTTCATTTACTCATTCATTCATCCATTCACTGGACAGGTATTTATTGAGTGCTTACTGAGAGCTAGGCATGGCTGGACACTGGAACACATGGGCACCGCAGTGGCTGGGCAGTTATGGGGTTAAAGTCCAGTGTAGGATGGCGGCAGACATTGAAGAAATATACAAACAGGGCTTCCCTGGTGGCGCAGTGGTTGAGAGTCCGCCTGCCGATGCAGGGGACACGGGTTCGTGCCACGGTCTGGGAGGATCCCATGTGCCGCGTGGCAGCTGGGCCCATGAGCCATGGCCGCTGATCCTGCGCGTCCAGAGCCTATGCTCCGCAACGTGAGAGGCCTGCGTACCACAAAAAAAAAAAAAGAAAGAAAGAAATATACAAACAAAAAATGAACTTGTGTGGTGGTAGATATATACATCCTCCCCATCCCCTGGTAACCACCATTTTACTCTTTTTTTTTTTTTTTACAGCTTTGATTTTTTTAAAATTTTATATTGGAGTATAGTTTATTAACAATGTTGTGTTAGTTTCATGTGTACAGCAAAGTGATTCAGTTATACATATACATGTATCTATTCTCTTTCAAATTCTTTTCCCACTTAGGTTATTACAGAATAACCAAGAAGGACCTACTGTGCTATACAATAGGTCCTTGTTGGTTATCTATTTTAAATATAGCAGTGTGTATATGTCAATCCTAAACTCCCAATCTATCCCTCCCTCACCTTTCTGCCCTGGTAACTATAAGTTCATTCTCTAAGTCTGTGAGTCTGATTCTGTTTTGTAAATAAGTTCATTTGTATCATTTTAGATTCCACATATAAGCAATATCATATATTTGTCTTTCTCTGTCTAACTCCACTTAGTATGATAATCTCCAGGTCCATCCATCTTGCTGCAAATGACATTATTTCATTCTTTTTAATGGCTGAGTAATATTCCATTGTATATATTTACCACATCTTTGTTATCTATTCATCTGTCAATAGACATTTATGATTTGATTTGCATTTCCCTGATGATTAGTGATGTTGTGCATCTTTTCATGTGCTTGTTGTCCATTTTTGCCCATTTTAAATTGGGTTTTTTGTTGTTGTTGTTTTAGTTCTTTATGTATTTATATATATTTATGTATTTTGGATACTAACCCCTTATCTGATATTTGGTTTACAAAAATATTCTCCTATTCTGTAGGCTGCCATTTCATTTTGCTGATTGTTTTTCTTGCTGTGCAGAAGCTTTTGAGTTTGATGTAGTCCCATTTGGTGATTTTTGCTTTTGTTGTTTGGCATCATGTCCAAAAAATATCATTGCCAAGACCAATGTCAGTGAGTTTCTTTCCTTTTTTTAATGTTTTATTCTAAGAGTTTTACGGTATCAGGCCTTTGTTTCCATGTTTAAGTCTTTGATTCGTTTTGAGTTAATTTTTCTGAGTGACATGAGATAGGGGTTCAACATCATTGTTCTGCATATGTTTCTCCAGTTTTCCCAGCACAATTTGTTGAAGAGACTATCCTTCCCATATTGGGTGTTCTTGGATCCTTTGTCAAATATTAGTTGACCATAAATGCTGGGATTTAATTCTAGGCTCTTTATTCTGTTCCACTGGTCTATGTGGCTATTTTGTGCCAGGACTCTATTGTTTTTATTAGTGTCACTTTGTAGTATAATTTGTAATCAGGAAGTATATTACCTCTGGCTTTGTTATTTTTCCTCAGGATTGCTTTAGCTATTTGTGATTGTCTGTGGTTCTACACAAATTTTAGCATTGTTTCTTCTATTTCTGTGAATGCATTTGTTATTTTGGTGGGAATTGTATTGAATCTGTAGATGGCTTTGGGTAATATAGTCACTTTAGCAATATTTATTCTTATGATCCATGAACACAGGCTGTCTTTCCACTTGTTTGTGTCTTTGATTTCTCTTTTCTTTTTAAAATATTTATTTAATTATTTAATTTATTTGGCTGCACTGGATCTTAGTTGCAGCATATGGGATCTTCCTTGTGGCATGTGAGCTCTTAGTTGTGGAATGTGGGATCTAGTTCCCTGACCAGGGATAGAACCTGGGCCCCCTGCACTGAGAGTGCAGAGTCTTAACCATTGTGCCACTGGGGAAGTCCCATATCTTTGATTTCTTTCTGCAAAGTCTTGTACTTTTCATTGTATAGATCTTTCACTTCCTTGGTTAAATTTATTCCTAGGTATTTTTGATGCTGTTTGAATGGGATGGTTTTCTTTCTTTTCCTGATTTAGTGTAAAGAAATGTCACTGATTTCTGTAAGTTGACTTTGTAACCTGCCACTTTACTGAAATCATTGATTAATTTCAACAGGTTTTTCATTGACTTTTTTTGGATTTTATATATAAGATCATATCATCAGCAAACAGCAACAATTTCTTATTTTATTTCTTGCCTAATTGCTCTATCTATGACTTCCAGTACTATATTGAATAGGAGTCGTAGGAGTGGGCAACCTTGTCTTGTACCTCATCTCAGAGGAAACCCTTTCAATTTTTCTTCATTGATTACAATGTTACCAGTGAGTTTATCATATATAGCCTTTATTATGTTAAAGTATGTTCCTTCTATACACAGTCTGTTAAGGGTTTTTATCTTGAAAGAATGTTGTATTTTGTGAAATGCTTATTCTGCATCTATTGAGATGATCATGTGATTTTTAGCTTTCAGTCTATTAATGTGATGGATTACATTTATTCATTTGCCTATGTTGAATCCTCCTTGCATTCCAGTGATAAATCCTACTTGGTCATGGTGTGTAATCCTTTTTAATGTATTCTTGATTCTGTTTTCTAATATTTTGTTGAGAATTTTTACATCTATTTTCATCAGGGATATTGGTCTATATTCATCTGTATTCTTTTCTTGTGATATCCTTGTATGATTTTGTTATCAAGGTAATGCTGGCATTGTAGAATGAGTTTGGAAAGGTTCCCTCTTCCTCAGTATTTTGGAAGAGTTTGAGGAGGACTGGTATAAATTTTTCTTTACATGTTTGGTAGGATTTATTGGTAAGGTTGTCTGATCCTTGAGTTTTTTGTTTCGGGAGTTTTTGTTTTTTTTTTTTTTTACTGACTCAATCTCTTGACTCGTTATTGGTATGTTCTGATTTTCTATTTCTTCCTGATTCAGTCTTGGTAGGTTGTGTGTTCCTAAAATGAATCCTTTTCTTCTAGGTTGTGTAATTTGTTAGCATATTATTGTTCATAGTAGTCTCTTACAATTCTCTGTATTTCTATAATATCAGTTGTAATGTTTCCTCTTTCATTTCTTTGTTTTTTCATTTCTAATATTATTTATTTGAGTCTTCTCTCTTTTTTTCCTTAGTCTAGTGAAAGATATGTCAATTTTGTATCTCTTTTAGAAGAACCAGTTTTTAGCTTTGTTGATGCTTTCTATTGTCTTTCTGGTCTCTATTTTATTTCCACTCTGATTTTTATTATTTCCTTCCTTCTACTAACTTTGGGATTAATTTGTTTTTTCCCCCTAGTTCCTTAAGGTTTAAGCATAGGTTATTTATTTGGGATCTTTCTAATTTCTTAAAATATGCATTTTTTGCTATAAACTTTCCTCTCAGAAGTGCTTTTGCTGCATCCCACAAAATTTGATATGTTATATTTTTATTTTCATTTGTTTTGGGATAATTTTTTATTTCCCTTTTGATTTTTAAAATCTATTGGTTGTTTAGAAGTGTGTTGTTTAGTTTCCACATATTTGAATATCTACTCACCTTTCTCTTGTGTTGATTTCTAATTTCATGTGATTGTGGTCAGAGAAGATAGTTGGTATGATTTTAATCTTAGATTTGCTTAGTTTAGTTTTGTGGCCTATGATGTGATGTATCCTGGATTATGTTCCATGCACATTTGAAAAAAATGTGTATTCTTCTGCTGTTGGATAGAATGCTCTCTATATGTCTGCTAAGTCCATTTGTTCTAAAGTGTGGTTCAATCCCAATGTTTCCTTGTTTATTTTCTGTCTGGATGATCTATCCATTGCTGATAGTGAGGTATTAAAGTCCCCTACTTTTACTGTGTCATTGCCTATTTCTCCTTTAAGATCTGTTAGTATTGGCTTAATATCTTTTGGTGCTTAGATACTGGAGGAGTATATATTTATGGTTGTTATACCTTCTGAAATACTGACTCCTTTATCATTATAACATTTTTAGCTTGAAGTCTGTTTTGCCTAATATAAGTATCAGCTACACCTGCTTTCTTTTGGTTACCATTTGCTTGGAATATTATCTTCTGCCCCTTCACTTTGAGCCTGTTTGTCTTTGGAGCTGAAATGAGTGCCTTAAAGACAGCAGATAGTTGAGTCTTGTTTTTTAATCCATCCAGCCACTCTGTGCCCTTTGATTGGTAAGTTCAAACCATTTACATTTATGGTGATTGTTGATCTATGAGGACTTACTACTGCCATTTAATCTTTTGTTTTCTGGTTGTTTTGTATCTCTATTGTTTCTTTTTCCTTGTGCTTCTGTCTACCTTTTTAAGTTGGTGGTTTTCCATGATGATTTGCTCAGTTTCCCCTTTCTAAATGCTTCATGTTTTTTCTCTAGATTTTTGTTATGTGGTTACCATGAGGTTTGTATAAAATGTCCCATAGATAAAATAGTCCTTTTCTGCTGAAAGCAACTTGTCTTCATTTCCCCACACAAATTCCATTCTTTTTCCTCCTCCCACTTTATATTTTTATTATCACAAATTATTCCTTTTTATGCTGTGCCTTGCTTGCCAAATTGTAGTAGCTATAGCTATGTTTAATGCTTTTTTCTTTAACCTTTATGATATAATTAAGTGTTCAACACTCTATTCTAAAATAAAGTTACAATTTTCTGATCCTGTCTATTTACCACCTTACTCAAAGTTTTTTGTACTTTTGTCTTTTCATTTCAGGTAGAAGAGCTCCTTTCAAAATTTCTTGTAAGGCAGGTCTAGTGGTAATGAACTCTCTCAGCTTTTGTTTCTCTGGGAAAGCCTTTATTTCTCCTTCATATATGAATGATAACTTTGCTGGTTAGCGTATTCTTGGCTGGCAAATTCTCTCTTTCAGTACTTTGAGTGTATGGTTGCACCCTCTCTTGGCCTGGAGAGTTTCTGTTCAGAAGTCTGCTGATAGTCTAATGCGGGGCTCCTTGTAGGTTACTTTCTTTTTTCCCTGGCTGCTTTTAAAATTCTTTATTTATTATTGACTTTTGACAGTATCATTTTAATGTGTTTTGGAGGGCGTCTTTTTGCACTGAGATAGTAAGATGATCTTTTAGCTCCATGGACTTGTATGTCTAGTTCTTTTCCCAGGTTTGGGAAGTTCTTAGCTATTATTTCTTGAAATAATCTCTCTGCCCCCTTCTTTTCCTTCATGTATACCCATTAATCTTATGTTGGCTCTCCTAATGGAGTCTGATAACTCTCCTAGTGTTTCTTCACTTTTAAAAAGTCTTAGTTCTCTCTCCCCTTCCACCTGAATCATTTCTAGATTCCTATATTCCAGGTCACTTATTCCCTCTTCCATCTGATCTGCTCTATTTCCAATGCTTTCTAATGTAGTCTTCATCTCCTTTATTGACTTTTTCAGCCCCAGAATTTATTTGATTCTTTCTTTTTAGAATTTCAACACCTTCTGTTTATTAATTTTATTTCTAAGTTCACTGAATTGCTTTCTGAGTTTTCTAATCATTCATTGAATTTCTTCATAACAGCTATTTTGAAATCTCTATCAGGAAGATTCCAATCTTCTGTGACATTGACTTTGGTTGCTGGAAAATTGTCATTTTCCTTTTGTGATACCATATTATCATGATTTTTCACGGTGTTTGATGAAATATGCCTTTGCTGCCACATTTGAAGTATCAAACCCCTTTCTTATTTTGAAAAGATTTTGCTTACTTTGATTTTAACAGTTCAATGGGTTGGCAATTAGAGGCCTTTCTTTTGTTTTACAGCAGGTGGCACTATAGCAAAAGTTTTTGGTTTCTCTTACCTGTGCCGCCTCTTGGCTGTATTTGGAGCACATGTTCCACCTTCTACCTCTTCCGCAAGAGGGGTTGCTGGCACCCACATTGCTGCTTGACCACCAAGGTCACTAGTGACCTATCCAGTTCTGGAGTAGTTGGGGTTGCAGGCCCCCCACCACAGTGTCTCCGGGGATCTCAGGCATTGCTGCAGGGGAGGAGGGTTGTGGGGGCATTTAAAATTTTTTAAGTAACTTCCATTCTGATTTCCATAGTGGCTGCACCAGTTTACATTCCCACCAACAGTGTACAAGGGTTCCCTTTTCTCCACACCCTTCCCAGCATTTGTTATCTCTTGTCTTTTTGAGAATAGCCCTTTAACAGGTGGAGGTGATATCTCATAGTGGTTTTGAATTGCATTTCTCTGATAATTAGTGATGTTGAGCACTTTTTCGTGTAGCTGATGGCAATTATAATACCTTCTTTGGGAAAATGTCTATTCAGGTCCTTTGCCCATTTTTAAATTGGATTATTTGGTTATTTTGCTAATGAGTTGTGTATTTTGGATACTAACGCCTTATCAGATATAAGGTATTTTCTCCCATTCCAAAGGTTGCCTTTTCATTTTGTTGATTATTTCTTTTGCTGTTCAGAAGCTTTTTAGTTTAATGTAGTACCACATGTTAATTTTCGCTTTTTATTGCTGTGCTTTTGATGACATCCAAAAATCCATTTCCAAAGACCAGTGTCAAGGAGCTTTTTCCTTATGTTGTCTTGTAGGAGTTTTATGGTTTTAGGTCTTGTATTTAGTTTTAGATTATTGATTTTAGATTTAGATTATTGATTTTAGTTTTTTCTTTTTTCTGCTATATGCATTCACTGCTATAAATATGCATCTAAACATTGATTTCACTGCATCCCACAAATTTTGGTAAGTTGTATTTTCATTTTTTTCAAAATATTTAAAAAATTACTCTTGAGATGTCTTCTTTGATTCATGTGTTATTTAAAGTTTGTTTTTTAATCTTAGTTCACTCATGCTGCTATAACAAAAATACATAACAACAGAAATTTATTTCTCATAGTTCTGGGGGCTGGGAAAGCCAAGATGAAGGTGCCAGCAGATTCAGTGTCTGGTGAGAACCTGCTTTTTGCTGTGTTCTCACATGGGAGAGAGCTCACAAGGGAGCTCTCTGGGGCCTCTTTTTTAAAGGCACTACTCCCATTCATAAGAACTCTACCCTCGTGACTTAATTACTTCCCTAAGACCTTCACCTCCAAATGCCTTCACGATATTCAGGATTAACTTTAAAATTATGAATTTGGAGGGTCACAAACTTTCAGTCTAAAGCAAATCTGCATGTATTTTGGGATTTTTCAGCTATCTCCTATTATTGAATCTAGTTAAATTTCACTGCGTCCTGAGAGTGTACATTGTATGATTTCTATTCTTTTAAATTTCTTAATGTGTTTTGGCACCCAGAATGTAGTCTATCTTGGTGAATGTTCCATGTGAGCTTCAGAAGAATATGTATTCTGATGTTGTTGGATGAAGTAGTCTACAGTTGTTAATTACACCCAGTAGATTGATGGTGCTGTTGAGTTCAACCATGTCCTTAATGATTTTTTACCTGCTGGATCTGTCCATTTCTGTTAGTAGGATGTTCAAGTCCCCAACTATAATAGTGAATTCATCTATTTCTTCTTGCAATTCTATCAGTTTTTGCCTCATATAGGCTGATGCTCTGTCGTTAGGGGACTTCACATTAAAGACTGTTATAACTTCCTGGAAAATTGCCCCCTTTTTCATTATGTAATCACTTCTTTATCCCTGATAACTTTCCTTGCTCTGAAGTTTGCTGTGTCTGAAATTAATATAGCTATACTCACTTTTAATTCGCGTTAGCATGGTATCCCGTTACTTTCTCCATCCCTTTGTTGTTCTTTTAAATAATATAGAAATCAAAAAGTACAGTTACAAGAGACTGTTATAACAATATTAGATTTTAGAATTGCCCATGTATTTACCTTTATTGAGATCTTTATTTCTTCGTATGGCTTTGAGTTTTGTCTCCTGTTCTTTCCTTTCAATCTGCAGGACTCCCTTAAGCATTTCTTGTAGGACAGGTCTAGTGGTCATAAACTCCCTTAGCTTTTGTTTATCTGAGTGTCTTTTTTTATTGATTAAATTTTATTGTAAGGAATAAAAAACAATGTAATAAATATATCACCAATCATGTACATATACAGTAATATATACATAGTCATAATTCCTTTTTAACTAATATGTTTGATATAAATGATATTTCTACTGTGCTTAAAACCATCTTTTATAAGTTTAAAGTTTTTCTTTGCTGTCTTTTTCGTTTGTTGGGATTTTCTTTTTTAAATATATATATATTTAATAATCACAGTGTGCATGTGATTTTTAAATTTTTATTTATTATTTATTTTTGGCTGCTTTGGGTCTTTGTTGCTGCATGCGAGCTTTCTCTAGTTGCAGCGAGTGAGGGCTACTCTTTGTTGCAGTGCACAGTCTTCTTATTGCGGTGGCTTCTCTTGTTGTGGAGCATGGGCTCTAGGTGTGTGGGCTTCAGTAGTTGTGGCACGTGGGCTCATTAGTTGTAGTTCATGGTCTCTAGAGTGCAAGCTTTATAGTTGTGGTGCATGGGTTTAGTTGCTCCACAGCATGTGGGATCTTCCCGGACCAGAGCTTGAACCTGTGTCCCCTGCATCGGCAGGCAAATTCTTAACCACTGTGCCATGAGAAGTCCCTTAAATATTTTTTATACAATTTTTAAAGGTTACATTCCATTTACAGTTATTACAGATATTGGCTATATTCTCCGTGTTGTACAATACATCCTTGTAGCTCATCTTACACTCAATAATTTGTACCTCCCACTCCCCCAACCCTATATTGCCCCCTCCCACTGTAACCAGTAGTTTGTTCTCTATATCTGTGAATCTGCTTCTTTTTTGTTGAGTTCACTAGTTTGTTGTATTTTTTAGATTCCACATATAAGTGATATCATACAGTAATCTGTCTGACTTCTTTCACTTAGTGTAATGCCCTCCAAGTCCATACATGTTGCTGCATCTTCTTTATCCATTCATCCATCAGTGGACACTTCAGTTGCTTCCATATCTTTGCAATTGTAAATAATGCTGCTATGAACATTGAGGTTCATGTATCTTTTTGAATTAGTGTTTTTGTTTTTTAAGGATGTATATGCAGGAGTGGAATTGCTTGGTCATATGGTTCTATTTTTTGTTTTTTGAGAAACCTCTACACTTTTCCACAATGGCTGCACCAGTTTACATTCCCATATTCCCCAGTGTGTGAGGTTTTCCTTTTCTCCACATCCTTGCCAACGTTCATTTTTTGTATTCTTTTTAATGATAGCCATTCTCACAGGTGTGAGGTGATATCTCATTGTGGTTTTGATTTGCATTTCCCTGATGATTAAAGATGTTGAGGCTCTTTTCATGGCCTGTTGGCCATCTGCATTTCCACTTTGGAAAATTTCTGTTCAGTTTCATTTTTTACTTGGGTTGTTTGTTTTTGTGGTGTTGAGCTGTACAAGCTGTTTATATATGTTGGATATTAATCCCTTATTGGTCATATCATTTGTAAATATTTTCTCCCGCTCACTATGCTGTCTTTTCATTTTGTCAATGGTTTCCTTTGCTGTGCAAAAGCTTTTGAGTTTAATTAGGTCCCATTTGTTTGTTTTTGCTTATATTTCCTTTACTTTAGGAGACAGATCCAAAAAAATTGCTGCAATTTATGTCAAGGAGTGTTCTTTGTTTTTCTCTAGGAGTTTTATAGTATTTAGTCTTACATTTAGGTCTTTAATCCATTTTCAGTTTGTTTTTGTATATGGTGCTAGAGAATGTTCTAATTTCATTCCTTTACATGTAGCAGTACAGTTTTCCCAGCACCACTTATTGAAAGATTGTCTTTTCTCCTTTGTATATTCTTGCCTCCTTTGTCATAGGTTAATTGATGATAAGTGCATGGGTTTATTTCTGGGCTCTCTATCGTGTTCCATTGATCTATGTGTCTGTTTTTGTGTCCGTGCCATATTGTTTTGATTACAGTAGTATAGTCTGAAGTCAGAGAGTATGACTCCTCCAGCTCTGCTCTTCTTTATCAAGATTGTTTTTGCTGTTCAGGGTCTTTTGTGTTTCCATACAAATGTTTAAATTATTTGTTCTAGTTCTGTGAAAAATGCCATTGGTATTTTGATAGGGATTGTATTGAATCTGTAGATCACCTGGAGTTGTATGGTCATTTAAACAATATTGATTCTTCCAATCCAAGAACACAGTATATCTTTCCATCCCTTTGTGTCTTCAGTTTTGTTCATCAGTGTCTTATAGTTTTCTGAGTACAGGCCTTTTGCCCCCTTAAGTAGGCTGATTCCTAGGTATTTTATTTTTTGATGCAATGGTAAGTGGGATTATTTCCTTACTTTCTCCTTCTGATAGTTCATTGTTAGTGTATAGAAATTCAGTAGATTTCTGTATATTAATTTAGTATCTGGCAACTTTACCAAATTCATTGACGAGATCTAGTAGTTTTCTGGTGGCATCTTTAGGAATTTCTATGTATAGTATCATGTCATCTGCAAACAGTGACAGTTTTACTTCTTCCTTTCCAATTTGAATTCCTTTTATTTCTCTTTCTTTTCTGATTGCTGTGGCTAAGACTTCCAAAACTCTGTTGAATAAAAGTGGCAAGAGTTGGCATCTTTGTGCTGTTCCTGATCTTAGAGGAAATGCTTCAGCTTTTCACGATTGAGTATGTTAGCTGTGGGGTTGTCATATATAGCCTTTATTATGTTGAGGTAGGTTCCCTCTATGCCCACTTTCTGGAGAGTTTTTTTCATAAGTGGATGCTGAATTTCATCAAAAGCTTACATCTATTGAGATGATCATATGGTTTTTATTCTTAAGTTTTATTCTTAATGTGGTATATCACACGGATTGATTTGCAGATATTGATATATCCTTGTATCCCTGGGATAAATCCCACTTTATCATGGTGTATGATCCTTTTAATGTATTGTTGGATTCTATTTGCTAGTATTTTGTTGAGGATTTTTACATCTATGTTCATTAGTGATATTGGCCTGTAATTTTCTTTTATTGTGGTATCTTCGTATGGTTTTGGTGTCAGGGTGATGGTGGCCTCATAGAATGAGTTTGGAAGTGTTCCTTCTTCTGCAATATTTTGGAATAGTTTCATAAGGATAGGTGTTAATTCTTCTCTAAGTGCTTGATAGAATTTGCCTGTGAAGCCATCTGGTCCTGGACTTTTGCTTGTTAGGAGTTTTCTAATCACAGATTCAATTTCAGTACTTGTAACTGGTCTGTTCATATTTTCTATTGCTTCCTGGTTCAGTCTTGGGAGATTGTACCTTTCAAGAATTTAGCCATTTCATCTAGGTTATCCATCTTATTGGCATGTAGTTGCTTGTAGTAGTCTCTTATTGTCCTTTTTATTTCTGTGATGTCCATTGTAGCTTCTTTTTCATATCTAATTTTATTGATTGGGACCCTCTCTCTGTTTTTCTTGATGAGTCTAGTTAAAGGTTTATCAATTTTCTTTATCTTTTCAAAGAACAAGCTTTTAGTAGTTGATCTTTTCTATTTTTTCTTTTTTTAGTCTCTATTTCATTTATTTCTGCTCTGATCTTTATGATTTCTTTCCTTCTACGAACTTTGGGCTTTTTTTGTTCTTTAGTTGCTTTAGATATAAAGTTAGGTTGTTTATTTGAGATTTTTCTTGTTTCCTGAGGTAAGCTTTTTTAAAATTAATCTTGGGCTTCCCTGGTGGTGCAGTGGTTGAGAGTCCGCCTGCCGATGCAGGGGACATGGGTTCGTGCCCCAGTCCGGGAAGATCCCATATGCCGCAGAGCGGCTGGGTCCGTGAGCCATGGCCACTGAGCCTGCGTGTCCGGAGCCTGTGCTCTGCAACGGGAGAGGCCACAACGGTGAGAGGTCCGCGTACCACACACATACAAAAAAATTAATCTTAATTGGAGTATAGTTGATTTTCAATGTTGTGTTAGTTTCTGCTGTACAGCAAAGTGAATCAGTTATACATATACGTACATCTACTCTTTTTTAGATTCTTTTCCCATACGGGTCATTAGAGAGTACTGAGTACAGTTCCATGTGCTATACAGTAGGTTCTTGTTAGTTATCTATTTTATATATAGTAGTGTGTATATATCAATCCTAATCTCCCAATTTATCCCTCCCCTGCTTCAGCCTTGGTAACCATAAGCTTGTTTTCTACATCTGTGACTTTATTTCTGTTTTGTAAATAAATTCATTTGTACCATATTTTTATGTTCCACATATAAACGATATCATATATTTGTCTTTCTCTGTCTGACTTACTTCACTCAGTATGACAATCTCTAGGTCCATCCATGTCACTGCAAATGGCATTATTTAGTTCTTTTTAATGGTTAAGTAATATTCCATTGTATATGTGTATCACATCTTCTTTATCCATTCATCCATCAATGGACATTTAGGTTGCTTCCATGTTTTGGCTATTGTAAATAGTGCCACAAAGAACATTGGGGTGCATGTATCTTTTCAAATTATGGCTGAGGTAAGCTTGTTTCGCTATAAACTTCCCTCTTAGAATTGCTTTTGCTATATCCCATAGATTTTGGATCATCATGCTTTCGTTTTTATTTGTCTCCAGGTAGATATATATATATTTTTTAATTTAAAAAAAATTTTTTTTTTTTTGCGGTACGCGGGCCTCTCACTTCTGCGGCCTCTCCCGCTGCAGAGCACAGGCTCCGGACGCGCAGGCTCAGCAGCCATGGCTCATGGGCCCAGCCGCTCTGCGGCACATGGAATCCTCCCGGACCGGGGCACAAACCCGTGTCCCCTGCATCGGTAGGCAGACTCTCAACCACTGTGCGACCAGGGAAGCCCTCTCCAGGTATATTTTGATTTCCTCTTTGATTTCTTCCATTGGTTGTTTAGTATCATATTGTTTAGCCTCCACATGTTTGTGTTTTTTACAATTTTTTTTTGTAGTTGATTTCTAATCTCATAGTGTTGTGGTCAGAAAAAATACTTGATACAATTTCAATTTTCTTAAATTTAAAGAAGCATGTTTTGTGGCCCAGCATGTGATCTATCCTGGAGAATGTTCCATGTGCACTTGAAAAGAATGTCTGTTCTGCTGCTTTCAGCTGGAATGCTCTATAAATATCAGTTAAGTCCATCTGCCCTAATGCCTCATTTGAGGCCTATGTTTCCTTATTGATTTTCCATCTGGATGATATGTCCAGTGATGCAAGTGGGGTGTTAAAGTCTTCCATTATTATTGTCAATTTCTCCTTTTATGTCTGTTAACAATTAATTGCCTTATATATTGAGATACTCCTATGTTGGGTGCATATATATTTACAGTTGTTTTATCTTCTTCTTGGATTGATCCCTTGATCATTATGTAGTGTCCTTCTTTGTCTCTTGTAATAGTCTTTATTTTAAAGTCTATTTTGTCTGATATTAGTATTGCTACACCAACTTTCTTTTGAATTCCATTTGTATGGAATACCTTTCTCCATCCCCTCACTTTCAGCCTGTCTGTGTCTCTAGATCTGAAGTGGGTCTCTTATGGACAGCACATATATGGGTCTTGTTTTTGTATCCATTCAGCCAGTCTGTGTCTTTTTAAAAATTATTTATTTATTTACTTATTTATCTGCATTGGGTCTTTGTTGCTGCGCATGGGCTTTCTCTAGTTGTGGCGAGTGGGGGCTACTCTTTGTTGTGGTGCATGGACTTCTCATTGTGGTGGATTCTTGTGTTGCAGAGCACAGGCTCTAGGCATGCAGGCTTCAGTAGTTGTGGCACGTGGGCTCAATAGTTATGGCATGGGCTCTAGGACTCATGGGCTTCAGTAGTTGTGGTGCGCGGGCTCAGTAGTTGTGGCTTGCGGGCTCTAGAGTGTAGGTTTCAGTAATTGTGTACACAGGCTTAGTTGTTCCACAGCATGTGGGATCTTCCCAGACTAGGATTAAACCCGTGTCCCCAGCATTGGCAGGCGGATTCTTAACCACTGTGGGAAGTCACAGTCTGTGTCTTTTGGTTGGAGCATTTAATCTGTTTACATAAGGTAATTATTAATATGTATGTTCTTATTGCCATTTTGTTAATCGTTTTGGATTTGGTTTTGTAGGTCTTTTTACTTCATTTCCTCTTTTGTTCTCTTGTGATTTGATAACTTTCTTTAGTGTTGTAGATTCCATTTTCTTATTTGTGTGTATATCTATTATAGATATTTGGTTTGTGGTTACCATGATTTTTTGATATAGCAGTCTATATATATATATACATAATTGTTTTAGGTTGCTGATCTCTTGGTTTCAAATACATTTCAAATATCCTGCATTTGTACTCTCCTCCTCTCATGATTATTGGTTTAAGATATCATATTTGTGTGTGGATAATTTCCTACCTTTACTGTATGTTTGCCTTTATTGGCAAGCTTTCCCATTTTGTAATTTCTTGTTTCTAGTTGTGGCCATTTCTTTTCCACCTAGAGAAGTTCCTATAGCATTTGTTGTAAAGATGGTTTGGTGGTGCTGAATTCTTTTAGCTTTTGCTTGTCTGTAAAGCTTTTGATTTTTCTGTTGAATCTGAACGAGAGCCTTGCTGGGTAGAGTATTCTTGGTTGTAGGTTTTTCCCTTTCATCACTTTAAATATATTGTGCCACTCCGTTCTGGCCTCAGAGTTTCTGCTGAAACATCAGCTAATAACCTGATGGGGATTCCCTTGTATGTTATTTGTTGCTTTGCCTTTGTTGCTTTCAATATTTTCTCTTTATCTTTAATTTTTGTCAATTTGATTACTATGTTTCTCAGCATGTTCCTCCTTGGGATGATCCTGTGTGGTACTCTCTTTGCTTCCTGAACTTGGGTGACTGCTTCTTTTCCCATGTTAGTGAAGTTTTCAGCTATTATCTCTTCAAATATCTTCTCAGGCCCTTTCTCTCTCTCTTCTCCTTCTGGGACTCCTATAATGCGAATATTGGTGCATTTGACGCTGTCCATTTACATTTAAGGAAAATTTTTTAAAATATAGATTCCGTTCTTTTTTTTTAAAGTATTTATTTATTTATTTAATTTCTTTGGCTGTGTCATGTGTTAGTTTTGGCACACAGGTTCTTCGTTGTGGCATGCAGGCTCTCTAGTTGTGGTGCATGGGCTCCAGAGTGTGCAGGCTCAGTAGTTGTTGCACAAGGGCTCCAGAGCACATGGGCTCAGTAGTTATGGCACACAGGCTCTCTAGTTGTGGTATGTGGGCTCTAGAGTGTGCAGGCTCAGTAGTTGAGGCACGCAGGCTTAGTTGCCCTGCAGCATGTGGCATCTTAGGTCCCCGACCAGGGATTGCACCCACGTCCACTGCATTGGAAGGTGGATTCTTAACCACTGGACCACCAGAGAAGTCCCCATTTAAGGTAATTATCGATATGTATGTTCTTATTGCCATTTTGTTAATTGTTTTGGATTTGTTTTTGTAGGTCTTTTTTCTCCCTTTCTTCTTCTTTCATTCTCTTGTGATTTGATGATTATCTTTGCTTTTATGTTTGGATTCCTTTTTCTTTTTTGTGTGTGTGTGTATATCTTTCACAGATTTTTGGTTTGCAGTTACCAAGTGGATTTTGTATAGCCATATATATATTAAGTTGCTGATCTCTTAATTTCAAATGCATTTTAAAAACCCTGCATTAGTTCTCTCCTCCCTTCATGACTGCTTTCTATGTTATCATATTTTACATCTGATTGTTTTATGTATCCCTTAACTGCTTTTTGTGGATATATATGATTTTTCTACTTTTGTCTTTTCACCTCCCTACTAGCTTTAGTGTGGATGATTTCTTACCTTTACTGTATGCTTGCTTTTACCAATGAGCTTTTTCATTTTGCAATTTTCTTGTTTCTAGTTGTTGCCTTTTGCTTTTTGCCTAGAGGAGCTTCTTTAACATTTCTTGTAAAGCTGGTTTGGTGGTTCTGAACTCTTTTAGCTTTTGCTTGTCTATAAAGCTTTCGATTTATCCATCAAATCTGAATGAGAGCCTTGCTGTGTAGAGTTTTCTTGGTTATAGGTTTTCCCCTTTCATCACTTTAAATATATTGTGCCACTTCCTTCTGGCCTGCAGAGTTTCTGCTGAAAAGTCAGCTGATAGCTTTATGGGAGTTCCTTTGTATGCTATTTGCTGCTTTTCCCTTGCTGGTTTAATATTCTCTCTTTATCATTAATTTTTGTCGCTTTAATTACAGTGTGTCTTGGCATGTTCCTGTTTAGGTTCATCTTGTATGGGACTCTCTGCACTTCCTGGACTTGAGTGATTGTTGTTGTTGTTGTTTTCCCCCAGGTTAGGGAAGTTCTCTGCTATTATGTCTTCCAATATGTTCTCAGGCCCTTTCTCTCTTCTCCTTCTGGGACCCCCATAATGCAACTATTAGTGCATTTGATATTGTCCCAGAGGTCTCTTAAACTGTTCTCATTTCTTTTCATTCACTTTTCTGTTCAGCGGCAGTGATTTCCACTACTCTCTCTTCAATTCACTGCTTGTCCCAGAGTAAGGTCTGGCCTGCTGTGGGCACACTGGTTCTGCAGGCTGTGGGATTGTGGTTTTCTTGCATTTGGTGTCTGCCCCCTCGAGGGTGAGGCTGGTTTAGAGGCTAGTGCAAGCTTCCTGGAGAGCCAATGCCTGCCCCCTCATAGTGGAGCTGGGTCTTGGCCTGGTGGGCAGGGCAGTGTCTAGGGGCATGTCTAGAGGCACATGAGATTTTGTCTGTGCCCTTTAAGAATGAAGTCTGTATTTTCCCCAGTACTGTGGGGCTTCTGATAGTAAAGCCAAATGCTCTTGGGTCTTGTCTTCCTGGCACGTGATCCCAGGGCTGGGGAGCCTGACGTGGGGCTCAGAATTCTCACTCTTATGGGAGAATCTGTTCAATATAATTATTATCCAGTTTGTGGGTTGCCAACCTGGGGGTATGGGACTTGATTGTATCATGAGTCCACTGCTCCTACCTGTCTTGTTGTGGTTCCTTCTTTATGTCTTTGGTTGTAGAAGATCTTTTCTGGTAGGTTCTGTCTTTTTCATTAATGGTTGTTCTGCAGATAGCTGTGATTTTGGTGTGCTCCTGAGAGGAGATGAGCTCAGGGTCTTTCTACTCCACCATCTTGGCTGATCTGTATCAGAGAGTGTCTTAATTTCTCCCTCACTTTTGCAGGACAGCTTTGCTGGATATAGGACTTTCTGGTTGACAAGTTTTTTTTTTTTCTATCACTTTGATATATTGGTCCATTGTCTTCTGGCATCCAGAGTTTCTGATAGCAAATCGGCTGATTTTGAGGATCGATTGTATGTGACAAATGACTTCTCTCTTGCTGCTTTCAAGATTCACTCTGTCTTTGTCATTTGACAGTTTGATTATGTGCCTTGGTGTGGGTTTGAGTTCATTCTACTTGGAGTTGGTCTAAATCTTTGGATATTTATGTTCATGTATTCCATCAAATTTGGAACATTTGCAGCCACAGTTTCTTCAGATATTCTCTGTGCCCCTTTTGCTCTCTTTTCTCCTTCTGGTACTCTCTCAATGCATATGTTGTTCTGGGAGATTGTATCCCACAGGTCCCTTAGGTTCTGTTCATTTTTCTTGAATCTTTTTTCTTTCTGTTTTTCAGCTTCAATAATTACCATTGTCTTGTGTTTAAGTTCACTGATTGATTCTATCTTCTGTCTGCTCAATTCTGCTTCTAGTAGTTTTTTCATTTCAATTATTGTAATTGAACTAAAATTATTTTAATTATTATAGTTGAACTAAAAGTTCTTGAATTGCTTTTTAGCTTCTCTATCTCTTTATTGTTCTTTCCATTTTATTCATACATCATTTTCTTGACTTTCTCTATGCCTTTCTTTAATTCTTTGAGCATTTTTAAGACAGTTGTTTTAAAGTCTTTTTTCAGAACAGTTTCTGTTGGTTTATTTTTTTCCTTTGAATGGGCCATACTTACTGTTTCCTTATATGATTTTGTCAAACACTGGACCTGTGAATCTAATAATGTGGTAACTCTGAAAATCAGATTCTCCCCCTTCCCAGGGTTTGCTTTGTTATTATTTTTGTTTTTTAGATTGTTGTAGGTCGGTTTTTGTGCTAAGAATTAGCCTGAGGTATAAACTTAAGGTCTTATCTCAGATTGTGTCTTTCCTTGGGCTTACACAGTGACTTTCTAATTTCCAGTATACACAGTTGCTATTGAATGTCCTAGTCTTTAATATGTTTCTCCCAAAAGGGCAAAAGAAAAAAATGAATGGGGTGGCACCACGCTTTTTACTCCCTTAAAAGTCATTTCAGCAGAAGGGGGAAGGGCTTACAATGAGGAGGTGTAAAAATAATGGCCACCCACCTCCTTGTACCTCTGTGATCAGAGGCAGCAATTAGTGATCAGAACACAGATCCCAAATATTTGGATGACATGGTCCTTATTGCCCAATCTGACTTTCTAGAACAAATGCATAGCTGTCTGCTATGAGTCAGGAGGCTGGGGGATGGGTAGCTACTACTGTGCTAAGAGCTGAAATTGACCAAAATTAACTGCAATTTACCATTCAAGTTTGCAATAGACTCTAAAGTTACCAGATAGTTACATCAAACAGATTCTGCTAGTGTAATTGTTGTTTGAGGGGAGATAGATTCCTGGTCCTTTCTACTCCCATCTTCCTAGAATCTTCTTTCTCTCCTTCACTTTTTTTTTTTTGCAGTATGCGGGCCTCTCACTGTTGTGGCCTCTCCTGTTGTGGAGCACAGGCTCTGGACGTGCAGACTCAGTGGCCATGGCTCACGGGCCTAGCCGCTCCGCGGCATGTGGGATCTTCCCAGACTGGGGCATGAGCCCGTGTCCCCTGCATCAGCAGGCGGACTGTCAACCACTGCGCCACCAGGGAAGCCCTCTCCTTCACTTTTGAAGCTAATTTTTCAGAATACAGACTTCTTGGTTGATGGGGTTTTTCTCTCAACACCTTACATATTTCACTCCATTCACTTCTTGCATTGTTTCTGAGGAGGAGTCAGATATCAGTCTTACCTTTCCTCCTCTATAGGTAAGCAATTTTTCCCTCTGGTGTCTTTCAGGATTCTCTGTTTTTAATTCTCTGCAGTTGAATATCATATGCCTAGGTGTAGTTTTATTTTGGCATTTAACCTGGTTGGTGTCCTCTGAGCTTTCTGGATCTGTGGTTTGATATCTGACATTAATTTGGTGAAATTCTCAGTCATTACTGCTTCGACTTTTGCTTTTGTTCCTTTTGATCTTTCTTCACTTTCTGGTATTCCCATTATACATATGTTACACCTTTTGTAGTTGTCTTCTGTATTCTTTTTTTTTTTTTTCAGACTTTTTACTCTTCACTCTTCAGTTTTGGAATTTTATCTTGACATATCCTCATGCTTAGAGATTTTTTCATCAGCTGTATCCAGTCTACTAGTGAGTCAATCAAAGACATTCTTTCTCTGTTACAGTGTTTTTGATCTCTAGCATTTTCAAAATTCTTTCTTAGATTTTCCATCTCTCCATTTACTTTGTCTACTTTACCTATCTGTTCTTACATCTTGTCTACCTTTTTCATTAGTGCCTTTAGCATGTTAATCATTGTTATTTTAAATTCCTGGTCTGGTAATTCCAACATTCCTGCCATATCTAAGTCTGATTCTGATACTTGCTCTGTCTCTTCAGACTATGTTTTTGCCTTTATTATACCTTGTTTTTGTTGAAAGGCAGACATGGTGTACTGGGTAAAAGGAACTAAATAGGTCTTTAGTGGTATAATATAAAATGTGGAAGTGGGGGAAGTCTTCAACAGTCCTATGATTAGGTCTCAGTTTTTTGTGCGCATGTTGACCTGGGATCTGATCTTCATAAGTAGCTCTCAGTTTTTTCCCCAACTTAGGTGGGACAGGATGTTTGGAGGGGGTTGAGAGTGGGGTAGTTCCCTTCTCCACATGGAAAGCTAGAGGGGGTTGAATTTGCATATTACCCTTGCCCCAGGTTGGTTAGACTCTAATAGAACCCAAATAGGTTAGGCTCTGGTAAAACAGTTTCTCCTGAAGGCAGACCTTTTAGGAAGTACAGAATGCTCTGTGTGTTTCAAAATGATTACTTTTCTCTTCTTCCTGCTGGAAGCACAAGGGGATTTTTCTCCAACATTCGCTGTGAGAAACCTGCTAGTGCTCCTGGAGGTAAACTTACAAAAAGTGTGGAGGCCCCCAGTGAATGGGGCCTATGGAGTTTTTAATCTCTCATACTTGTCCACACTGAGCCTCCAGCAATTAGTCAATTACAATTCAGGTTTTCCTACCCAACATTGGTTCCTGCAGATGTCTCTGCCTGAGGGTTTCTATTCCAGTAAGCTGATTCTCTGTATCTGCCTGTCTCCCCAGTTTTTGTGGCAGTAATTTGCCCTGTGACCTCACTTCCTCAACAGAGCTAAGATTTGTTGATTTTCAGTTTGTTCAGCTGTTTACTTGTTAAGATAGAGTGACAGTTTCCAAGGTTTTTACAAGTCAGACCAGAAACCAGAAGTCCTATTTTTAATAGGCAGCACATACATATGTACAAAATTTAAAAAGGAAAAAAGGTTACACAGAGTATACAAGGAATTTTTTTTTGCTAGCATCACATTTTACTCCTAGTATGTAACTGTTACCAATTTCTTGTATCCTTTCAGAGATACCCTATGCTCATAGAAATATTTGGCTGATTAGATATGTATGTTTGTGTTGTATATTTTTATATGAGTGGTATCATAATGTACACAGTATCTTAAAATTTACCTTTCTCATTTAACAACGTATCTTGGAGACATTCTTCCTTTGTAATAGCTGCATAGTATGTCTCTGATGGATAATTTAGATGTTTCCAACTTCCTTTTTTTTTTTTTTTTAATCTGCTATGTGCATTGCAGTTTTGTGACTTTTGTTGTGCTGAGATTTTCTTTTTAGTGGTATTATGTACATTCATAATGTACATTCACCACCCTCCATCTCTGGAACTTTTTCCTCTACCCAAACTGAAACTCTGTAGCTTTTTAACACTAATTCCCTGTTACCCCTCCCCCCAGTCCCTCGAAACCACCATTCTATTTTTGTCTCCATGAGTTTGACTACTCTAGGTATTGATACCTCAAGATTTTAATTTTTAATGTAGACAAAGTTATCAATCTTTTGTTTGATGGATTGTACTTTTCTGCGTTGTCTAAGATGATAATGATGCCCTGGGATGCCCTTATTGGAAGGGTTGGGCCTCCTTAGTCATGCTGTGGCACCATCACCCTTTCCCCTGTACTTTCCTGGAGTGTAAAAGCTGGAGAAAGGAGAAGGTGGATGAGGAGCAGAAATTCTGGGCATCAGACCCCAGGAGAGTGACTAATTCATGTAATAGCATGCCCAACGTCATCATATCCCTGTGTGGAAAGAGGCCAAGTTCCCACCAAGGACTCTTTTTTTTTGGGGGGGCGGTATGCGGGCCTCTCACTGTTGTGGCCTCTCCCGTTGCGGAGCATGGGCTCCGGACGCGCAGGCTCAGCAGCCATGGCTCACGGGCCCAGCCGCTCTGCTGCATGTGGGATCTTCCCGGACCGGGGCACGAACCTGTGTCCCCTGCATCGGCAGGCGGGCTCTCAACCACTGCACCACCAGGGAAGCCCCCTCCAAGGACTCTTGACTCACCTTCCAGTCAGGATACCTTGGAGTTGGTGGGATTACCTGAGGTCAGCAGTTCAGGTGGCCTGAATATCCTGGAGTCCACCCTCAAGAACACCTGCCTAATTCTATGTAGTTGAGCATCCTGAGGCCACTGCATGCAGAGCTTTATTATTTTTTTCTAATTACAAAGATAACTCATACTTTGTACGCAAAATTCAAATGTTACAGACACATGTAGTGTAGTCAGTGCACATCACCTGTGGTCCCATCCCCAAAGAAAATCTCAGTACACAGCAAGGCACCTATTTCTTTTTTTTTTTTTTAGGTTTGTTTGTTTATTTATTTATTTTGGCTGTGCCAGGTATTAGTTGTGGTTTGTTTATTTATTTATTTATGTAGGCTGCGCCGGGTCTTAGTTGCAGCACGTGGGATCTTTGTTGCGGTATCTTTTAGTTGCTGCATGCGGGATCTTAGATTTATAGAAATGTTGCAAGATAGTACCAAGTTCCCAAATGCCCTATCCCAATTTCCCTCCACGTTAACATACCTAACTATGGTACATTTCCCAGAACAAAGAAATTAACAGTGATCCATTACTAATAACTAAACTCCAGATTTTATTTGGATTTTACCAGTGTTCCCACCAATGTCCTTTTCTGTTCCAGCATCCCACATTGCATTTAGGTGTCTTGTCTCCTTAGGTTCCTCTGGTCTGTCCATGTCTCCTATGACCTGGGCAGTTACAAAGACTCTTGGTCAGTTATTCTGCCAAATGTCTCTCAATTTGGGTCTGTCTGATGTTTTTCTAATGATTAGACAGGGATTATAGCTTTAGGGGTGAGGGGAATACCACAGAGGTGAAGTGCCTTTCTCATCATGTCATGTCATGTCATATCAAGGGATACATGATATCGCATGCTTCCTTCAAAAATAAGAACTGTTTAGTAAGGAAAATTCCAGACACACATAAAAATAGGAAGAATAGAGTAAGTACTCATCACTGGGCTCCCAGTCACTAGTGTTTTGCCACTTTGGTTCTGGATGGCTGTTCAATGTGGTTGGAAGATGAGTTTCCCATCTCACCTTTCTTCCTTTTCTCTTCTCCTCTTTCCTTCCTTCCTCTCTCTCTCGTTTCCTTTTTCAAACAGAAAGGTGACACTGATTAACTGTGGTGGGAATCTAGCTGGGACCTAGATGGAGGAGCATAAAGCATCTAGGCAAAATGTCCTCATGTAGGAATCCCAGCTAATGATGGCCTTTTGGTCTTTGCTTCACTTCTAGCTTTTTCTTGAAGAGGTGACTGGTCCAGCCTAGGGTACCCTTATTATTAGCTTGGACTCTAGGATCTGAGTGAAAGGAACCCAACTCAAATTGTTTAAGCAAAATACAGAATTCACTAGCTCAGAAAATTAAAATCAACTGAGTTGGACTCGATCCTCTGGCTCACTTTGTGTCCCCTTTCTTGCCACTTTCCAGCTGTTTCCCCTCTGTTGCTGCCACCTGTGGTGCCTGGATCACTGCTGACAGCATGTGGTGACCCCCCCAGCTTCTCAGCTGAGGTTGATTCTCCCCACAGTCATTTCAGTGCAAGCCAAAGGCGTGCGCTTGGTTGGACAAACCTGGATTACTTCCCTGCGCTTCCTGAACCAACCACTGGGAATGTAATTCTTGATTGCACAGCCTTGAGGCTAGAATCAAGTTCATTTAAGTCAGACCACACGGGTTAAATAAAGGAAAAGGTACTTCCCCTAATAAAAACTGGGTTGATGCTATAAAAAAGAAGGGAGTGTGGATCCAGGGTATGAAAAACAACTGATAAACCCTGTTTATCTGGGACCCCTTTCTCATGTCTTTCTTTTCCAGCCTTTCCTTCTCCCAACCCCTGCAGATGAGCCCACTCTCCTTTGTGTCCCTCACTGTTTAACCCACCATGATTCTTTCAGAGCATTTGTCCCTTTGATAAGGTGGGTGTGGTCCACCCTAGGAGCATCTGTGGAGAATTTTTAAACAATCATAAAATCAAGATTTAATCTTTTAAATAACCATACACTAGTAATTCTAAACAGTGTCAGTGATAAAATGTTCCTTGAAAAAAACCCCCAACAAACCAAGATACAGAACATTTCCAGCACCACAGAGGCTTCCTTAAGGAAATGGTTTTTTTTGTTGTTGTTTGTTTGTTTTTGCGGCACGCGGGCCTCTCACTGCTGTGGCATCTCCTGCCGTGGAGCACAGGCTCCGGACGCGCAGGCTCAGCGGCCATGGCTCACGGGCCCAGCTGCTCCGCGGCATATGGGATCCTCCTGGACCGGGGCACGAACCCATGTCCCATGCATCGGCAGGCGGATTCTCAACCACTGCACCACCAGGGAATCCCAGGGAAATGTTTTGATACTTAACAATCTGATCCGAATTCTGCATTCACAGATGCTGAGAAAATCTCAGACATGTTTAGAGATGTCTGAGAAAATCTCAGACACCCCCACCTTGTGGGGGTGTAGGAAGGCCTTCTCACCCTTTGTGAGTGTCCCCCCCACCCCCCCAAGTAATCCCCCAGTCCCCTTGGGGATTACTTACCTCCAGGAGTGGGCTGTTTCTGCCCCCATTTCTCGACCATCCCTGGAGTGGGGCCTGAGCCTACCTGCGCCAGTCCTTTGGGGCCCAGGGTGGGGGAGATGTTCAAAGCTATCAGCTCATTTTCCTGACTCACTAGCTTCATTTCACTACTATTCCCAAGGCCTTGCCAGGTGCTCTAAGCTGTTCTCAGAGTAGGGTCTGCAGGTCTCTCCTTGTTGAACCACATACCTGAGGCTGGGTTTTCTTCATATACTTCAACCCTAGCAATATATTGCAACAGATTCAATGCAGAAGCAGATGTGAGACTCCAGCTATCTTCTATGAAGCCAGACTTTAAAGAGATTTGCAAAAATGTGAAACATTTGCCACTCTTCTCTATATTTGGGGGAATTATAGCTACGTTTTAAAAAAGGGTAATATTTAAAATGAAAATAATTTTAAAAAATGTTTTAATTTATAATATGGTAAACATAGAAAGATATAAGCCATATTAGCAAAAACTTTTTGAGGCCTTCAATCTGTTTTTATTTCTTGGCCACACCACACAGCTTGAAGGATTTTAGTTACCTGACCAGGGATTGAACCTGGGCCCTTGGCAGTAAGAGCATGGAGTCCTAACCACTGCACTGCCAGGGAACTCCCGTCAATCATTTTTAAAAAGTATAAAATGGTTTTGAGAGTAGGAGTCTGAGAATCGCTAATCTAATTTAATCCTCATAGCAGCTCTATAAGGTGGTATCATTAGTCCCACGTCAACAGTGAATAAATTGAGGCCCAGAGAAGGGAAGAGATCTGCCCTTCGCTTCACTGCCATTAAGTGGCAAGGGCAGAATTCAGACCTCCTGCTCAAGGTATATCCCTCAAGATTCAACGAAACCTACTCCTCCTGTAGGCAGATAGGGTAGGGGAGGTCCCCGGAAAAAGAAATCCAGGCATGGCTTTCTTTTTAATACATGGACTCCCGTATTTTTAAAAAATTTTTTATTTATTTATTTTTGGCTGTGTTGGGTCTTCGTTTCAGTGCGAGGGCTTGCTCTAGTTGCGGCAAGCGGGGGCCACCCCTCATCGCGGTGCGTGGGCCTCTCACTATCGCGGCCTCTCTTGTTGCGGAGCACAGGCTCCAGACACGCAGGCTCAGTAGTTGTGGCTCACGGGCCCATTTGCTCCGCGGCATGTGGGATCTTCCCAGACCAGGGCACAAACCCGTGTCCCCTGCATTGGCAGGCAGATTCTCAACCACTGCACCACCAGGGAATCCCCTGGGCAGGGCTTTCTTGACATAAGAAAAGCCATTTTTGGCCTAAGTCATTTTAAGCCTGGCCACAACGCTTGCCCTTCAACAGGTCTCAGTAATGATCTTAAGAGAAAAAAAGAACAAACTATTATCAGGCAAGAGAAGTAACAGTAGCAAAGATAATATATCAGTAGTAAAGACTCTCAATTCTGTTTCAATGGTAAAGAGTAGTCTGAAGTGCTCAACTACCAGATCAGCTGGGACCTAAGGGATGATGTAGACCTTTTCTGACCCTCATGACTTCATTCAACTAAAGCTTGGACTCTGACTGCCCAAGCCCTTTATGAATACACATGTTACCTTAGCTTAAAACTTCCTCAATTTTGCTCTTTGGGGAGACACTGCTTTGGGAAAAAGCCGCAGCATTCTCCTTACTTGTTGCAAGTAATAAATCCTTCCTTCTCCCACTCTTTGTCTTCTGGCTTGACACCCACCAAAAGGCAAAGCCAGTTTTTCAGGTAACACTCCGACAAGAGCGCCATTTAGGAGTCCGCTTGCCTCTTTGAGCTACGTATCCTCATTTGTAAGGTGTGGACCACAATGTTTCCACTTCCTGGGACTACTGGGGTGATTCTGCATCAGGTAAAGAGCAAACGAGGATATTAATAACCCGCTGAGTGAGAAATGTATCCCATTCTACAGAAAAGAAGGCTGAGGCCCCATGACTAAGCGGGCTCCAGCTCTAGGGACCACCCGCCCCCGGCCCGCCTGGACCATCCCCTTCCAAGCTCCCGACTTGCCTGGGCGTCCCCCGCCCCCAGCCCCACTGGGACCCCCTGGCTCCTAGCGCGCCAGTACCGCTCTAACCCCAGCCCGCCTGGACTCATGTTCCCCACCAGGCCAGTGCTGGTCGCCGGGTAGCAGACGGCTCCGCCCGCTTGCCTCACTTCCGGCGCCCAGGCCGGAAGCCTCTCTTCCGGTTCTCAAGATCGCGCTCAGGAAGTGAGTCACTCTGCCAGCACCTAAGATGGCCGCCAGTCCATCCACCACCGTGGTCAACAGAGGAGAAGCGGGAGCGAACCCGGAAGTTGCCCGGCTCGGCCATGGGAGATGTTGGGGGCGTGGCTTCCGGCGGCCAGCGCCTGCGAGTGCGGGCGGCTGGGTCTAGCTGAGGCGGCGGCTGACAGGAGCTCCTCCCCGGTCGGCTGCGGCTGGTTCCTAGGCGAACCCGCGGCCCTCAGCTCGTGGCCCCGCGAGGCTCCAGGGCCGCACCGTGGGATGGACGAGGGGAAGATGGACGAGAATGAATGGGGGTACCACGGTGAAGGCAACAAGAGCCTAGTGGTGGCCCACGCACAGGTGAGCGGTTGACTGTCGGCGCGGTTCAGGGCCCTTACCCTACTCCCGGTGGGTTCCGCGTCCCCCAAGCACCCCCTCCGCTCAGGTCGGTTCTGCATCCCCTCAGGACCCATTACCCCCGGATCGGTTCCCCAGCAGCCCTCCTTCCGGTCGGTTGCGCGTTCCCCCAGTGTCACTGCCCCGCGATAAGTTTCGCGTCCCCCCAGCATCACCCCACCCCGTCGGGTCAGTTCCGCGTCCCGCTGGTATCACCGCCTTCCCCCAGATCAGTTCCGCGTCCCCCCAGCGCTCTCCTCCCCGTAGGTTGGTGCCATGTCTCCCCAGCACTCCCCTCCCTCCAGATCGGTTCACTGTTCCTCCAGTGTCACCTTTTCCCCCCGGTTTTGTTCCGCGTCCTTCCAACGCTCCCCATCCCGGCCTCACACGGTGCCGCCTGCGACTGCCCAGCTGCGGTGAGGCCGTCCCGAGTAACCTTAGGGAAGATACAGGGTACGGGCAAGGTCAGGAGAAAGAAGCAAAGTGCTTGGGGTGCTGTTACCTCCCTGAGATGCAGGGAATTGCTGTTCTCCTGCTGCTGTTGTTAATATTAGTGGAGCATTGTCTACAGGTTCTTCTCCAGAATCTTTTAGAATTGAAAGAATTTCCCTTTCTTAATTCAGTAAGGAAGAGAGTTTCAGAGAGTGCAGTGACGACTCCCAATGAGTTGAATCCAGGAAGAGAAGCTTGTGGATTTGTGTGAAGGCCCAGATCTCTCTGACATCTTGCTGTCTAATGCAACCAGGCAGGAATGTGGTGGGCTGGGGGAGGAGTGATAGGTGTCACTGAGGGCTTAAGAGTATGGGAGTTGCAGTTACACAGAGCTGGGCAGAATCCCAGTTCTACCACTGCCTGGCTCAGGCTCAGTTTCTGCATTTTCAAAGTGGAACTAGTAACAGAATCCCCTTTGCGGAATTGATAGAAAGATGAGGAGCTGGACAAGTTATGCGAGTGATAACTATCATCCACCTTGGACTTGGCGGTTAAAAGCGCTGACCCAGCCCAACAGCTCCCGTGGGGAGCTCATCTTCCAATGCCTCAGTAAGATTGCATGGTATATCATCATTTTATGTAAAGCTAATTAAGGCTTCTTTTGGCTAATGTACTGAGTTTCAAAAGTAGCCTCAGATGAAG
Organism: Pseudorca crassidens; assembly: GCF_039906515.1. Classification (NCBI taxonomy): domain Eukaryota; kingdom Metazoa; phylum Chordata; class Mammalia; order Artiodactyla; family Delphinidae; genus Pseudorca; species Pseudorca crassidens. The sequence goes on from NC_090302.1 coordinate 89,664,629, forward strand.
TAGCAAGTTCCAGACTCAGCGTAAAAGAACACCAGGCCTTGGGCCCTCAGATGCCTTCTCCATTGTCCCTGACAAGCATGTGTCTACCCTTCAGGGCAACTGGCCCCTTCCCTTCCCTTGTTGCACAGCCCCAGGTGTTAGGGTCATGTTTCTTTTTCCTTTTTTTCCCCCCTTTTAAACTGAGTCATCAGGGTATCCTGTACCTGTTCTCTTCATTCTTTATTTAAAATCTAAATTTGCTTTACTATGCTCATTCCTGCTTTGTTGTTGTTAGCTCAACATTTGAATTTGAAGATTATCATCACGAGTAGTCTTGTAAGAAAAGGTTCCCACCAAGTGAAGGCGCTGAGTAAAGGGAGAACTCTGACCCTTGCGTGTGGAGAAACCTTTGTGCTTTGCCTGGGCCTTGAGGGAGGACAGAGCCCTGGAAGGCAGCTTTCAGGACCCTACTGTGCCCAAGGAGAGGGTGTGTGTGTGTGAGTGGGATAGAAGAAGGTGGGTGAGCACCAAGTATTTCTGCTCCCATGGGTGGACTCTCCAGACCCACCTCGTTCATTCTGAAGTAGAGGGTGACCCTCACCAGGTTTCTTTCAGATCGGGAGACGGTCTCTTTCTCAGAGGGGGCATCGTCTACTTTCAGAATTGAAAGGTCCTTAAAAAGTGATGAGTCTATCCCCTCTCCTTTCCAGTGTCAGAACCCGACATACCTTCAGCCAGCCAGTCCTGAGGCCTGGCATCTGCACTGAAGGAACATGGGATAAGACACAGACAGACAGCCTTCCAGGCTGGTGGGTTGGGAGGCTTCCAGGAGCACAGGACTTGAAAATGGGGCCTGGATATGGAGGAGCTAAGTGCAGGCCGAAGGAGGCCATAGCGTGGTGTGTGCTCAGGGTTGGGCAGTAAGAGATGACAGTGTGAGGCCTGAACCATATGCCAGTTCTTGACAGGTTGCTGTCAGTTTTCCTGTGGCCCAGTGCTCAGCATCCTTGGGTCCAGCTGTGCAATTTAACCCTTTCCCAGGCACTGGCCCTTGGCCCTGGCACTGACCCTCTGAGGTGCTCTAAGGCTGTGGCCAACCTGACACTGTACTCTAGTGGGTGCCTGGAGTCCCCGGCACTGACCCTGTGGGGGGTCTTGGGCAAGGACACTTCCCTTGTGGGCATGTACTTTCCTTTCCTTACTGTAGCCCGAGGGTGCTGTCACTTGTTCTAGTGGCTGTGCCAGTTCATGCTGAGCTGTGGTCACGAAGCCTGGCGCTGCCCTCAGGTGCGCTGCTGCCAAGTGGGATTTCTCTCCGTGTGGTGGTGTTGCTTTTACATCTGCAGTGACTCTTCTTTACCTTGGTCTTGTTCGCTTTGGCTTGGCATCCTGTCCTGTGAAGGTCACTGTAAGTCTGGTTTGTCATTTGATCTCGTATGTGCCTTCAGTGTGGAGAGTCACCCAGGGCAGGCCAGGCAGACTCCTCCCCAGGCACTGAGCTGCCTTCCAGCTGCCCTCGCCTCTGGGGTGCAGGGCAAACAGGGGCCCACTCCCTTTATCACACTAAGCTGTTGTGATGTTTTCCTCCTGTTGACAGAGATAACATGAAAGACCCGCCAACCAAGATCTTTTATCAAAAGTTTGTTCCTGATCTTTCAGGTTTTATAGCCTTTCTAAGATTCTGATTGGGCTTCAGATCCTTTCTGCAATTGTTTTGATGCCCTGGGGTGTTTGTCCTGAAGATACGGGGTTCAGGCAGTCAGGAGCTGTGTGTTTCTCTTCTCTTGTGTTTTAGGATTTGTAGATCATACTTCTTAATGGAGCTGTTGGAAGCAAATGAGTTGTTCTCTCTTTTTTTTTTTCTTTCTTTCTTTTTTTAATGGCGTATTCCCAAGTCCTGGGCTAAATTTTCTCCTGAATCTAGTATAAGGAGTCTTAACGTTCTGTTGCCTATAGTATTTTTTTTTAACAAGTAACTTATTCTGCATTTGAGAGTTTTAATGATATTCATACAGGTTGATACAGCTGATGTGACTTCTTGGTGATGTCTCATTGGAGAGCTGTGCATGTAGCCCTGTCTTTATTCCTGGGATCACCTGCAGTTGAAAGGTTAGGATTTGTTATTTCCAAAATATATTCCCTTTGGTGGTTTCCAGTCCTGGCCTTGGTGAGTGCTGAGCTCTGCCTTTCTAGCATGTAGGGGTCTGCTGGTCTAGGTCTGGTATCCTAAGGTGGCATGGTCACTTCCCCCGCCCCGACAATACCTTCTTCCTCCTCAGCAGAACTCAGGACAGCAGCTGCCCCTTTTACCAGGAAGGTAAGGAAGGTTTCTGTGTCTGCTGCAGAAGGACGAGACCACAGCACTGGGTCACCTACCTCTTGGTTTGTTTGGACACCTGCTCTGTGGCCATCGTGTGGCCTTGGAGAGCCTGGGGTCCTTGAAGGCTCCACTCTACGCACCCTCACTGTGCATTCCATGCATTTGTGGTGTGTCTTTATAAAACATTCTGATTCTCTTCTGACTGTTGGATTTTCCATCCTTTAGGGACCATCTGAACACCTCTTCTGCTGCAGCCCCTAAGTGTCCTTCCCCCAAATGTCACCTGGGCTTACATCTCCACTGTCCTGTCTCCTACCTCACAACTTGCATCCGTGTCTGCTTCAGTCCTGAGGCAGCTGTGGGTCCATACAGGCAGGTGAAACATGGGATGGAAAATGTCCTGCCCATTCCAGACACCTGCTGTCCCCACCTGTGGTCTCCACCTCCTGTCTGGCCTCCCTTTGGAGTCCTTGGCCCCCCTTTATGACAGGGGTTCCCAACCCCCGGGCTGTGGACCGGTATGGGTCTGAGGCCTGTTAGGAACCAGGCCGCACAGCAGGAGGTGAGTGATGGGCAAGCGAGCGAAGCTTCATCTGCCGCTCCCCATCGCTGACATTGCTGCCTGGACCACCCTCCCCGCCACCCCCCGGCCTCCGCCGTGGAAAAATTGTCTTCCACAAAACTGGTCCCTGGTGCCAAAAAGGTTGGGGACAGTTGCTGTATGAGATGTCTCGAGTCACCCTCCATCTGTTCTGTCTGAGGCTGTCAGCCCAACAATGCGTCCCACACCTTGTCCCTCTTATCCTTCTGTGGGCCCTGGGGTGTGTTTCTGGTTGTCTCTGGTCAGCAGAGGCAAGTGACTTGGCTTGGTATTCTGTCACGGGTATTCTGATGGAAGACCTGGGCTGTGCCCGAGTGGGGTGTCTGTGGGTGGTGGCCTCACTGAGAAGCAGGGCTGAGCCATTTTGGGATGCCTGGGGCAGCACCCTGCGGGTCGATTCCTTCTGCTGTTGTTGTGTTTATCTGTCTCCCTTTCCCTTGAAAGTTGCGTGATCTCTGCTTCCCTGGGGTCTTCTTGGGGTCCCATCCTGGGTTATATCCTCACTCTGGTGGAAGACCTGACTTGGGCTTGTCCTCCAGCAGTGAGGCTTCAGCGACTGATCACTTCACACCTTGTCTTTGCCAAGAGGCCCTGGAGTCTTAATTCCACCCACAAGTTTCCTTCCTTGGGCTTCACATGGGCAGGTGACCCTTTTATATATTGTTTTTGTGGTCTTTTATTTTTATTTAATACCAATCATTTGTTCCTCTCTCTGCCCCAGAAAATACAGAATACTAGAAGGAAGAAAGTAAAAAGCATCCAATGTCTCCCTACTAAGAAAATAATTTTTGTTAACACTTGGTGCACTTCCTTGTATTATATGCTTTTATTGGGTACTTAAGCATGCTTATCTGTCTGTTTTTGTTTTCTGCTTTTTCACTCAACCCTACAGCATAAATATGTAGATAATTCTTCACACAAGTTTTCAAGGCTGCAGAGCACTTAGGCAGCCAGAGTTCCTGTGCTGTCAGACATTCACATTGTTGTGCTTTTAGAGCTGTTGTGAGCCAGGCTTTGCTGATGTCTTGGTGTTTTGAGGACTTGGGTGGGTTCTCAGAGGGGATCGAAGGAGCATCTCCTAGGCCTCGTGGCACATGACATGCCAGTACTCCCCCACCCCTGCCATGGCCTGGGACCCTCACAGCACTGAATGCTTTCTATTCCTTTTATAAGTGGCGTGTTGTACGTTTTGAGGTTGTTTAATGTGTATGTGTTTATATGTGTCATTTCTCCATTCACTGACTTTTTCAGTTTGTTAAAATCTTTGATTTTCATCTAGTGTTCCACGGTATGAGAGAGCACACCATGATTTTCTGTCCTCAAGGACAGAGAAGGTGTGGCCCCGGCCTAAGATTCCCTGTCCTGCTTTGGAACAGGGAAGAGCTGCTTCTGCCCCAGACTGTGCAGAAACTCTTGTTAAGCCCCTCTTCTTAGTCTCACCCCTTTCTCTTCGTTCTTAGCATTTTAGCCTAGACACTATGAAGAGGGTATGTTTTAAAATCTGGTTTCAGATATTTAGTTTAAAAGGAAAGGAGTTGTTTCCTTCACAACTGGTTAAGACCTTGTGAGCTTGCAGGGCCCTGGTGCTTACCAGATTATGCGTTGATTTCAGCTCCTTCGTGGGAATCTCCCTGTGGGTGGCTGGATCAGTCCCACTCCATGCCATGGGTGGCCCTTGGACTAACTGCGTCTTTGTGCCAACCAGGGCTGGTGAGGTTGATTTCTCACCTTTTCTCTGCTATCCACTTGAATAGGTGTTGTCTGGTCCCATGGCCAGCCTCGTGGCATGTAACAGGGCCACCAACCCAGCCCAGTCAGACCTTTACAAGGGGCAGTTAGCACTCGCCGTCCAGAATAGGTGTGCCCACTGAGTGCTTGAGTTTGTGGAGACTGGCCTTCAAGGCTGACACTGTGGCTCCTATGGGGCAGGTGGGCAGTTTCTGGCGACGGTTTTAAATGGGTCCCTAGAGAAAGCAGTTTTCCTTGAAGCAGACACAACATGACACTCAGAATTTCTTAGCAGGTCTTGAGAAACAGTGAAGTCCAGGTGAGAAGTGAGTGTGCTTTTAGGGGGGCTGAGTTTCTGGAATGTTGCCTAGAATTAGGGTTTCTGCATATCAGCTTTTGTTTTTCCTTGAATTTTTTTTTTTTTTTTTTTTTTGGTGGTACGCGGGCCTCTCACTGTTGTGGCCTCTCCCGTTGCGGAGCACAGGCTCCGGACATGCAGGCTCAGCAGCCATGGCTCACAGGCCCAGCCGCTGCGCGGCATGTGGGATCTTTCCGGACCGGGGCATGAACCTGTGTCCCCTGCATCAGCAGGCGGACTCTCAACCACTGCGCCACCAGGGAAGCCCTTTCCTTGAATTTTGATGGACTCCTTGGCCAGTTGATGCCCATGATCGAATATTGATGTCTGCCTGGATTTGGGAGGGGTTAGGCCCATGTGCACGTCCTCGACCTTTGCTTCCCCAAGTCTGAGCTTGGGGCTCAGGGAGATGATGGATGTCTGGGGTTTTGAGAAGAGTGTGCGTCATCTGAGTGGGGCAGGAAGTGCCAGGGGGTCTGTGGGCTAGGGAAATGGATCTCGTCTCTATGGGCCTTCCTTGCTCTCAGCCATGTTTTGGGTTCTAAAGCTGCACTTTCTGAGCCTCTTCAATCACCAGCTCCTCCCACCCCACCTAGATCCCAGTGCTCCAGACAGTGCCCGAGCTCCTGCACCTCTGCTCTCCTTCTCCTGTTCACTGCTTCTCCCTGAGCACAGTCCAGGTTCCCGACCCAAGCCCTTCTGCCTGGAACTCCCTATCTCCATGGGAATGGTTTCCAAAGTTGTCCACATGGAATTATCTCCCCCATTACCAAGGCTCTACAACACATCCAGGTTATTTCCTTGGAGAATCGCCATTTCAAAGGCTGCACTAGTTTAAAAGGTTATTTTTTTCCATTTTTTAAACTTTTGTTTTTTAACATTTTTGTAATGTATGTTATATGAGCATTGTAAAAAATTGGAAAACCCAAATAAACAGAACTTTAAAAAATAAGTTCCCAGTTGGTGCTACCTGGACACGCGGTTACCTATTCAGAAGCCCTTTCAGACAGTTCATACAAACTCAGCATGCATATACTTTATTTAAAATTTTTTGTTTTACAGACTTTAAAAAATGAAGAGTAATAAATCTACAGAAAAGTGGTCAGATCATATGTGTATATACAGCTTGATTATGACAAAATACATGGACCCGTATTCTCATGACCAGCCCCTTCTAGAGCCTTTCTTAGGGACCATCCCACCTGCCAGAGATCTTAGTCTTGTCTGTTTTTGAGCTTTACATAAATAGAACTATACCCATGCATCATTCTCTAATACATACACACACAATACACACACACACACACGTTTATGTACATATTTATATAAAGATAGGTTAATTCTATAAGCCCTATTCTGTAATCTTTTTCATTTATCAGTAGATGATGACTGTACCTTTGTGTCTGTAAATACGGATCTTCCTTATTTTCTTGTAAATGACGGCATAGTATTTCATGGTCTGGAATATGTCCCTCTGTATTTAACCATCCTACTATTGTTGGATGTTTAGGTTTCCATTTTATTTGGAATTATAAACAGTACCTTTATATGCAGTAGCTAAAATCTTCTGTGCATCTTTAATTAAGATAAATTACTGGGAGTGGGCTGGCTAGGTCAGAGAGCACAGGTTTTCCTGGTTGCTCTGTGTCTCCAGACGTGTGGCCCAGTACTGGCCCCCACCTCCTCCCCGGGGCACTGGCTGCCTGTGGGGCTTCCAGCATCTGCACTGCTGAGGATGGCTCCTTATCCACAGCCACCCACCCTTATCCCCGGGCTTTGGGTGGGTACTAATCAGACTTTGTTTTATTTTCCAATAGCGTTGTGTGGTGCTTCGTTTTCTGAAGTTTCCTCCTAATAGGAAGAAGGTAAGATCAGTGGATTTGCCACCCAATCATTAAAATAATTATTTAAGAAAACTTTGATTTTTTTCTGATGCAGAAGTTTTAATGCTAACTTTAGAAATTTGAATATGATACAAGCATTCAATGCCGAAAGCAGTGTGTCCATCTTTTGTGCTGGATTCAGCACTTTGACCTGCTGGGGTCACTATGGGTCATCATGGTTAGTCCCTGGGTACTGAGCCAGGAGCCTCCCTGACTAGTTCAGAGAGCTCTGCTTGTGGCTGGGGAACCCAGGGCCAGGTCTTGGCTTTGCCTTGGCGATTTTCTTACACCCTGCTGCCTCAGTTTCCCCATCTGTGGAATTGTATCAATGAAAATGAAGTCTGTGATGCTGTGGTAGACAGTCAGTGTTACAAGTCACAACAGGCAGTTCAGATGGAGCCTTGTGTTTCTATTCACTGAGTCAACCAGGCAGAGTACCGTGGATACCCTCAGAAAGCCATTGTTGTTCTGTTGTATGCCTGCTGACCACTGAGTTGCAGTGTTTCTCTACATTGAGGCGGGATGTCATTGTGGTGTTTATCTAAGTGGTCGCAGCGGTCAATATGGCATAGCCCTGTGGGAGCCTTTACTCTTTCATGGTCTGGGGGGAAGGAGGGAGGTCCAGAGGGGCTAGGTGTGAGCATAGGCTCTTATCTTAAAAGGGGAGAAGAGGCAGGAGCTGCACGTCACACCCACACAGTGGGGGCAGGGCTGGTGGTTGTTGGATGATGAGTAGAAATTGGGCTCAAGATCAGGGTGTAGGAGACATGAGTCACCACCTCACCTCGTTTGAGTTATGGAGAAACAGCCAGAAAAGAAGGTGAGGTGGATGGCTGATGGGTATCAATGGTGGCTGATTGTGCAAATGAAGGGCACACTTGCAGGTTAGCTTCATAGAAAGAAAAGTGGGGACTGTGGGAGAAAGCTGGGGGCTGCCATCACAGTGGGGCTGCAGTGAGATCTGGGGACAGTGTGGTTAGTGCAGAGAAAGATGGCACAGGATGGGAGGGTGCAGCTGCTGAAGAGAATTGTGCAGGGTGGTTCTGTTTCTGTGGAATCCAGGTGGAAACTAGAAACATCTCGGAGGCTGCCTCTAGCCCCCCTCCCCTCCCCTCTATCCCCACTCAGGGTCTACAGAGCCTAGCCTCGGTGAAGGGCCAGCGTTCTCTGGATGCCTCTATTTTCAGTTTTTCCTGTTTACATTTATTGAGGCAATGTCTTCCAAGGTAACAATTCGCCTTTCTTTATTATATAAATGGCACTGTGTGATGCCAGCTGCATTATTTGTGGGGAGTTGTGTGTGTTAATTCTGTCAATAAGAAGAGCTTTTTGTCAGAAGCCCTGTGTCCACAGCTCTACGTACGGAGCCACTGGGCGTGTTCTGGGGTTTTTTGACAGGCTTCGTTCTAATACAGTAGTCCCCCGGAATGCAGACTGTGGTCTGCCTGTTTTATGGTGCCTGGGTGGCAGCTCAGACTGAGACCTCCCCAGAGCCTGAGCCATGTGTCAGGCACCTCCCAGCCTGCGGTTGAAGAAGACAGCCCTCTCACTCCTGAGCGAGACCTGTGATCAACCCTTTGCACTTCTCACCTTGGGTCAGAGTGAGGGATACAGGAATGATTTCCTGTCTCACCTAAATCTCACAGCTTATTGATTCTTTAAGAACCTCTGAGGAGAAAATATTTTATTTCTACATCTAGAAGCTGAAGAATAAAATCTAAATACTGATTTTTGGATGGGACCGATTTTTAAAGTCGAATTCCTCAGAAGGTGTGCACGGGCCACTGGCGGGATCCACGTGTGTTCCTGGTGGGGAGGAAGGCAGGGGCACAGATATGGTTCTCAAACTTTGTTTCACAATCACATGGGGCCCTGAGTACAATGCAGAGGTGGGCCTGGGGGCCCTGTGGGACAGAAGCTCCAGTGAGTGTGGCAGTCTTCATGATGAGGCTTACCTTCCTCCAGGTCCAGGGCCACTGGTGGCTTTTTGTGGCCACATACATGGCAGCCCTGTATGTGACAGGGGCTTGTGGTGGTGTCAGAGTCTAGGAGGTCCCGGTCGTTGAGGTCTTCTTGTCCTTCTCTTTTGCAGACCTCAGAAGAAATATTTCAGCACCTACAGAACATAGTGGACTTTGGCAAAAATGTCATGAAAGAGTTTTTGGGAGAGAACTATGTTCATTGTGGGGTAAGTGATTTTTTTTTTTTAATGTAGTCTAAATTCATGGGCCTGTTCTGTATCAAAGTACCAACTTCTTATTTATAGTTTGGAAGTTGCTTAATGATACCACCCCCCACCCCCCACCCGCAGCCCCACTGTGTTAGTTACAAAGTTTCCAAGTGCTTTTCTCATTTGTTGCACTGTGAAATAGCAGAGCAGATAGTGTTATTCCCATTTTCTAGCATGAGGTTCAGAGATACTTTCACTTGCTGAGACTCCTGGTCTTCACCATCCTGCCCTCATGGAGGCATTCAGTTTGGTGAGAGCTCTCTAGTGAGGTCCAGGCAGCAACACTGACCTTCAGTGGGCACCTTTGAGCAAGTTAGGGAGAAAAGGGGATCCCCATGCTGGGAGGTGTGACCTGGTCTCGTGGGAGAACCTAGCTGAAGCCCATGTGGGGTGATGGCCTCCACCTACCTGCAGGTGGTCTGCGTTGCTGGCTTTTTCTGGTCTCAGCGACTGAGAGGAGTGCCTGTTACAGGCAAGGTCTGCTGTTCAGACACTCATGGAGAGGGCAGTGTAAGAAGCCACAGTGGACTGGCCCTGTGATCCTGGCAATCCTCAGAGCCAGTGGCCTTGGTCCATGCCTGGGACAGCCATTCTTCTGTCTCCACTTTGATCACTGCTGCTTCTCTGCTTACACTGGTCTGACTGCTTGTCTTAGATCAGAGCCCTGAACAGACTAGCAGGTTTGTCATTTTGAACAGAGAGAGCACTGCCTCTGTTTTGTAAATTCTGTACCTTGTGTCCATCCTGAGAAAAATGATACCAAGAAGGTTGAGTAAAAGTTTCTTTGAAGCTTCAGGATTGCCTAGCAAAGTAGAATTTAAATGGCTCCAACGACAAAACATCCTCCAAGGAGGGTCGTCCTTTGACAGCTTAGGAAGTACTGTGGATGGTGTTGCTTTGGGTCCCTTAGGGCTCTAGTCTAATCTGTAGGCTGGGACTAAGGATCCTCTTCCAGGGTGGCCCAGAGCCGTGGAGCTGGCAGTGTGGTGCTGACTGTTGACTGGGGGCCTCAGCACCTCCCAGTGTGGACTCTCTGAAGGGCTCTGAGCATCCTTGTGACTTGGCCCTGACTCCCCCAGTACACCATCTGAGGGATGACCTGTTTGGGAGTTGTGTCTGTCGTTTCCACAGCATCCTGGGGCCTTTAGGCGTCATCCCTAGGCAGAGTGGGACTACACAGGGGCAGAGGTCACTGGGGCCATCCTGGGGCTGGCACCGCCCCTAGTGAGGTCCCCAGCTGTCCTGTTGAATTGTGAAAGGCTGAAACCCACCACCTGTGAGAGCCTGAGTCTCTGAGCTATCTGCGTGCTGGGTGCCACCTACTTCTTGGCCTGGACGATGTGTGAGTGAATGCAGGTATGCCAACTACCAGTGTCCTTCTTGGGGAGAGAGCATGCTCATATGGCCAAGTGGGAGTATTTCTCTGTCTCACAGCACTTGGGGGCTCTAGACTTTTCTTCCAGGAGGGGCCAGCAGTGAAGGAGAATGGTGAAGAGCTTGGGGTTCCAGCCAGTGGCAGCCCGGCAGGTGGGAATAGCATTGGGGTGTCCCCCCAGGGCCCAGGGCATGCTCTAGCTCCAGGTTTGATTCTGTTTGTCCACAGTGCACAAGGCTCTGGGCATATGAGGTGAGCCCACCAGGTCACATTTCGGGAATATTCATCCCGTTGACATACCTCCTTCACGTGAAGACACTGCCAGAGTGAAACACAACCTGCTTTTCCTCCAGGTAGTTGTAGTATCAAGAGAGGACTGCCACTCAGGCCCAGCACTGTTGAAATGTGGGATACAGAGCACATCTCTGGCCTGAACAAGACCATGTTCAGGCAAAATCAGCATTTGTAAATGATGCTGTTTTCTCTGACTGATGGCACGAGCTAGGTTAAAGTGGAGCCCTGGGGAGAGTGTTTCCCTCTTCTGTGTCCTGGGATGAGACATAACTAGCACAGTGGTGAGAGAGCAAGGCTCAGACAGAGTGACAGACACACCCCTTGTACCTGTGCTGCCTCCGGCCCTGCCTGGCTGGTTTGGGGACTGGTCTAGGCCTGTCTTCATGTGAGCTGGAGGCTAGGTGGGACAGGGCATGATGGAGAAGGTGTGGCATGTAAGTGGACAGGATCCCAGCATTCTCATTCTAGGCAGGTATCTTGCGTCACCTTGGAATTCCTTTAGAAGTCAGAATTCTGCCACCCTGGAAACATGGGGAAGATGATGAGCAATGTGGATTAAATAGAAACTCTTAGTTTGGGAGACTGCAAGAAATAGTAGAGAGTAGTTGCTCCTTTGTTTTTTGACCCAGAGCACCAAATATTGGCCATCCTGAGTCCTGTGGCTGATGGGTACCCAGGACATCTCACCCAGAGATTAATATTTGATCAGACCCTGTTCCTTGAGCTGCTTCTCAGATGGAAATGTGAGGAGCCTCAGGTTGTCTGAGGAGATAGCTGGTGAGGAACTTCTTGCAGGCAGAGAACTGCCTCAGGCCCCTGCTCTGCCGTCCACAGACGCTGAGAATGAGGATGAGGTCGCCGTGAGAACAGAGGAGCTGGGTGAAGAGCCCTCTGTGGAGACTGACTAGGTGACATGGGGCACACTTCTGGCCACCACCACTGTGGACACCAGCTGCTCTGAGGAGGGCCTGTTCCTCTTAGTGCACAGAAACTTTAGCCTGTCTGTTTAATCTGGACATGTCCTTAAAATAACAGAGCAGCTTTTATTCCTAAATCCCACATACTGAGTATTTTTTTTTAATGTGGTAACATATACATAACATAAAACTTACCATTTTAACCATTTTTAAGTGTGTGGTTCTGTGGCATTAAGTATGTTCACATTGTTGTGCATTCCACACTGAGTACTTCTTATTTGTTCCTACAGGAAGTTGTTCAGCTGCCTTTAGATTTTGTGAAACAGCTTTGTTTAAAGATACAGTGTGAAAGACCAGGTAAGGGTTTCTAACTTACGAATTTATAATATTCCATTTGAAATGTGTTTGACGTTATTACTCGTCTTAGGTAGATATAGATATAGTTTTTAACTTTATTATCGGGGGTAGAAATCCTAGGAGCTCATGAATACAATTCTGGGCATCAGATTTGCAGATCACTGCAGGGAATATATGACCAAGAACAAATTAATAAAAATAAAAATGCATTTGGGAGCCAAGAGGGAGCTGAAGGAGTTCAGGGAGACTTAGGGAAGGGAAGGTGGGCTCCAGGGGATGCCTGGAGGAGTCCAAAGGAAAACCGGGGTAGACCTGAGCCATGGAGGGTGGGCTAGGCCCTAGAGGGTGGCAGTTCTGCAAACCTTCTCCCAGAAGCTGGCACCACCCAGCCTGCTCATCCTCTTGAGGTAAGGTGAGAGACTTGAATTTTTTTACCTCCCCGCTTCACCTCATGTACTTCCCCACCATCACCATACATACCCCACCCCCCATCACCACACATGCTTTCCACCCATCACTACACATACCTTCCCCTAGTCACCTCCCAGACCTTTCCCAATCACCACAAATACGTTCCCCCATCATCTCCCAAACCTTCCCCCCATTACTTCCCATACCTTCCACTCATTACCGAACATACCCTCCCCCATTACCTCTCATATCTTCCCCCCATCACCACACATACTTTCCCCCGTCACCCCCCAAACCTTGCCCCCCTTTACCTCCCACACCTTTCCCACATCACCACACATACCCTCCCCCATCACCTTACATACCCTCCCCGCAGTCACCTCATGTACCGCCCCACGTCACCTCACGTATTTTCCCCTCAGTACCTCATGTACCTTCCCTACACTTGCTCGTGGCAATAATGACAGTAACCATGTCAAAGCTTTTCCTGTCACAGTCAGAGGCAAAGATGTAAAATCTGTGTTGTTGAGGAGTGAAATGTCTCCTCCTAAAGCACAGCCAGGCAGTCAGGGTGTGCAGTGAGTCAATATAAAATCCTTTTCATGTTTGATTAGGAAAATGAAAGAAAACAGGATGCTGTGCCCTGGAGCCCTCAGTTTGGGGAGCAGTGAGGAGCAGGGCTTCATGGATGGAGAGGACCAACGAAGGGGGAGGAGGCAGCAGCTTTGTTCAAAGCCTGGACTGTGTCTTGGCTCTGTTTTCCCCATCTAGACAAAGACAGACTGAGGCCTGCTGTGGTTCTGCCATCTAGTTACTAGTGCCACACAGCGTCATTCGTTTTATAATTGGCAGTTATACGACGTAACAGTAATAATGTTGTAATAATGACTCATAGTCAGCCTTGTTATGTGGAAGGAGGAAAGCTGACTTCTCCTGGGACCAAGAGGCCATATCTTATGTGACTGTCTACAATATAACTTCTAGCAGTCAGTGCTGAGGAAATATTGGTGTTTACATATTCTGAAGGAAGCTTTAAAAGGAAGGTAGTGGCTGTTGCCTCCTTCTTCTCTGAGCTCCTGGGTTAAGAGAGTCACAGAATTGGGGAGCAGTTCCCAAGATCACCCTCACTCATGAGAGCTGCATGTTTGGGGGGTCCCCAGGACCAATCTCAGGTCTGATAATTTGCTAGAAGGACCCACAGAACTGTTATCCTCATCGTTATGGCTTATTACAGCTAAGGGACACAGATTAAAACCAGCTGAGATAAGAAGGGTTAGGGTTTTTGCTGGGGCTTGGGCATATAGACACAGCTGACCACCTGTGTGGCTGCCCTCAGCCTCCAGCCCCTCTGGAGGTCAAGCTGGTACTACAGGGCCCAAACTCCTACCACAGATCGCAGCATTATACTCATGTGACTCTAGGTCCCCAGGTAAACTCCTCAGGCAAGACATCCCAAGGCTTAGAGGTGACCTCTCAAGAGTGGAGGCCAAGGCCAGCCCTCTCTTGGGCAAGGCTGATCCTTCCCCAACAGGAGTCCAAGTTGCCATGGAGTCATCTTGTCTCTCTTGCACTGATCCTCAGTTATTTTCCTTGCTCTGTTTTCCAGAATCTCGCTGTGACAAGGACCTGGACACTCTCAGTGGTTATGCTCTGTGCCTTCCCAATTTAGCCAGACTTCAGACCTACCATTTTGCAGAGCACCGGCCGATTCTGTGTGTAGAGATCAAGGTGAATTTCTGTCAAGGGGGAAATGGTGTGGGGGAAAAGGGAAAGGTGGGTCCAGACTGTAAATCCATGAGTCATCTGCCTGGAGTGCACTTTGCCCATGCTGGGCCCCATGACCTAGGCAGCCCCCCAACTCCCAGAGAGTAGGCTTACTTCTTGCTCCTTCTGTGCATGCCTCTTGCACCGTGCTATTCTGGTTCCTTACCCTGGCCAGACCTGAGGGGCATGGCTTCCCAGACCCCCAGGTTTAGGCTCGTTCTCAGGTGTCATAACAGGGAACTAGCCAGGGACAAGCCCTAGCCGATCGCCACCAGAAGGAAGCATGGGCTCCACTCTGCTTATTTTCCTTGGAGGGTACAGCTTGCCAGGGCCTCTCTTGACCTCCTTCCCAGCTGTGCCTGCTTGGCTGCTTGGTGACACTGCATGCCATGCTCCAAGGGCTCAGCTTGAGGACCACCCTTTAGACTGGGTGACACTCTGTTCCTTTGCTTCTCAGGAGAATGCTCAGGAGAGACCTCCAGGAGGCATAGAAGCCTTTGTGTCTCTCAAGGCCCTGGTTTGTCGTGGCAGGGATCCTCAGGAGGAGGCGACAAAAGATGTCGCTTGTCTAGTGCAGGGCAGTGATTTCTGGATAAGGGCCAGGCCGCTGCTTCAGCTCTGTGGCTCAGTGTCCAGAGTGGCCACCTGAGTCTCCCTCAAGAAGCCTGCCAGATATCTTGTTATTTGTTTCCTTCCTCCAAACCTCTGGTGGCGACTTGTGGGTCATGCTCTTGGCCCTGAGCATTCACATCCGTGGGTGTTCAGTGTGGACTGATGTTCTGCTTCTCCAAGCAGAGGATGAGTGTCTCAGGCGTCACAAATGATGGGCAGCGTGATCTTCAGTGCCCCGACGCTAGGCAGTGGTCTTTCATATTGTATGTGCCCAGAAATCATGGCTTTTAAAAGGCAACTAGAGTTTCAGATGTTCTGGGAGCCCAGCAGCCACCATATGGGCACCTTCTCCTTCACACATTCTTATCAGAGGGACCAAGCGTTCTTCTTCTTGGAGCTGGAGTGTGTGGCAGATCTGCACTCCTAGAGTCTTTCCAGTCTTGTTCCATGATGAAAACACAAAGCTACTGTTTGTTGTCAAGCTAGCAATTGAGGCATCACTGTTCTTCCCCAGTGAGAGTTCTGGCTTTGGATTCTGTAGTGGCAAAGAGATATTTATGTGATGCAGTGGGGGAGGCATCAATTCCCACCGGGGACTGAGGATAAAAGCAACTTTTGGGAATGTTTATATCTAACACTTGGTGATTCTCCTGGGAGCTGCACTTCATTATCCTGTAGTTATATGTCTACCTAAAGGTATGTGTTTTCTCCCTAAGCTTTTTTTTCTTCCTTACTTGTTTATTTTGCAGCCAAAATGTGGGTTTATTCCTTTCTCCAGTGATGTTACGCATGAGATGAAGCATAAGGTGTGTCGTTACTGCATGCACCAGCACCTCAAGGTGAGAAGAGTTGACCAGCTGGGTTCCCTCCCTGCACAGAGCCTTGTGATGAATGGCTGGACCACCTAGAGTTTTCAGAGGAGTAAAATAAAACATAGATATTATTTACTTTTTATTTCAAAAGTACTTCATGTTCATCTTTTCCTTCTTAATTGAGATATTTGCATATCCTAAGATTTACACTTTTAAAATATATAATCCAGTGGATTTTAGTTTATTCATAAGGTTGTGCAACCATCACCACTATCTAATTCCAAAACATTTCATCACCTCGAAAAGAAGTCCTGTGCCCATTAGCAGTCACCCCCTGTCCTGCCAACCCCTGGCAACCACCTATCTCTGTGGATTTGCCTATTCCGGACATTTCCTATAAATGGAATCACACAAATTATGGCTTTTTGTGACTCTCTTCTTTTACTTAGCATAATATTTTTGAGGTTCATACACATTGTAGCATTTATCAGCACTTCATTTCTTTTATGGCTGAATAATACTCCATTGTATGGAAACATTTTGTTTATCCATTCATCTATTGATGGAAATGTGGGTTTTTTCCTTTTGGCTATTGTGAATAATGTTGCTATAAATGTGCACGTACATGTACATGTTTGAGTCACTGTTTTCAGTTCTCTTGGGTATATTCCTAGCAGTGGCATTGCTGGTTCTTAGGGAAATTCTGTTTAACTTTTTGAGGAAATGGCAGATTGTTTTCTACAGCTATAGCACCATTCTATATTCCCACCAGCAATGTATGAGAGCTCCAGTTTCTCCACATCCTCGCTTGCACTTGTTATTGTCCCTGTTTGTGATTATAGTCATCCTAATGGATAGGAAGTAGTATCGCATGTGATTTTCATTTGCATTTCTCTAACAGTGATGTTGAGCATCTGTTCATGTGCTTATTGGCTATTTGTATATCTTCTTTGGAGAAATGTCTATTCAAATTCTTTACCTGTTTTTGAAATGAGTTGTTTGTTTTTTAGTTGTTTTAGGGGTTCTCTGTTTATTTTAGATGTTAATTTCTTTATCAGATATGTGATTTGCAAATATTTTCTCCCATTCTGTTGGTTGCCTTTTTACTCTGTTGATAGTGTCCTTTGTTGCACAAAAGTTTTAAATTTTGATAAAGTCTAATTTGTCTTTTTTTTCTTTCATTGCCTATGCCTTTGGTGTCATATCCAAGAAATGTTTACCTAAACCAAGGTCATGGTGCTTTTCCCATATGTTTTCTTCTAAGAGTTTTATAGTATTAGCTCTTATGTTTAGATCTTTGATCCATTTTGAGTTAGTTTATGTGTTTGATGTTAGGTAAGGGCCCAACTTCATGTGATATCCAGTTTTCCCAGGACCACTTGTGAAAAGACCATCATTTCTCCATTGAATGGTCTTGGCACCTTTATCTAAAATCTATTGGCCATATATGTGAGGGCTTATTTCTGGCCTTCTATTGGTCTGTATGTCTGTCCTTATGCCAGTACCACACTCTTGATTGCTGTAGTTTTGTAGTAAGTTTTGAAATCAGGAAGTGTTAGTCTTCTAGCTTTGTTCTTCTTTTTCAAGATTGATTGTTCATGATTGTTTTGGCTATTTGAGGCCCCTTAAAATTACATGTGAATTTGAGAATTGGATTTTTCATAACTGCCAAAAAAGACTTTGGAATTTTGACAGAAATTTCAGGAGTCTATAGGTCACTTTGGGTAGTACTGCCATGTTAACAATACTAAGTCTTATAATCCATGAACACAAGCTCTCTTTCCACTTACTTAGGTTTTCTTTAATTTCCTTTCAGCAATATTTTATAGTTTTCAGTGTACAAGTCTTTCACCACTTTGGTTAAATTTATTTCTAGGTATTTTATTATTTTGGAATATTGTAAATGTGGTTATAAGTAGGATTG
The DNA here is from genome assembly GCF_039906515.1 of Pseudorca crassidens. NCBI lineage: Eukaryota > Metazoa > Chordata > Mammalia > Artiodactyla > Delphinidae > Pseudorca > Pseudorca crassidens. The sequence goes on from NC_090302.1 coordinate 89,682,194, forward strand.
CTTCCTTAATTTCCTTTTTGGTTTGTTTATTGCTAGGGTATAGAAACACAACTAATTTTTGTGTGTTGATCTGGTACCCTACAACTTTGCTGAATTCATTTATTAGCTCTGGTAGCATTCTTGTAGATTCTTTGGAATTTTCTATGTACAGGATCATGCCATCTGTGAATAGAGTTTTACTTCTTCTTTTCCAATTTAGATGTCTTTAAGCTTCACGATTTCCAAGACAGCAGCTGGGTTTTTTGATAAGGATTCCAACGTATTGCAGATTAGTATGGGGAGTATTGCCACCTTAACAGTATTAATACTCTGTGAACACAGGATGTTTTTCCATTTATTTAGGTCTTTAATTTCTTCCAGCGATGTGATAAAGTTTTCAGCCTATAAATCTATGTGTCTTTTGTTGAACTTATTCCTAAATTTTTTATTTTGGGGGATGCTATTGTAAATGGAATTTTTAGAAATTTCATTTTCAGATTGTTTATTGCATAGAAATACAACTGATTTTTTAATATATATATTTAATTGTGATGAAATACACATGACATAAAATTTACCATCTTACCCATTAAGTGTACAGTTCATTGACATTAAGTACATTTACATTGTTGTGCAACTGTCACCATCATCCATCTCCAGAACATTTTTCATCTTGTAAAACTGAAACTCTGCATCCATTAAACAACTCTACATTTCTTCCTTTCTCAAACCCCTGGCAACCACCATTGTAGTTTCTATCTCTATGAATTTGACTACTGTAGGGACCTCATATATGTGGAATCACACAGTATTTGTCCTTTTATGACTGGTTTATTTCACTTACCATAATGTCCTCAAGGTTCATCCATACTGTAGGTTGTGTGAGAATTTCCTTCCTTTCTAAGGCTGGATAATATCCCATTGAATGTATATACCATATTTTGTTTATCCATCCATCCATTGATGGGCACTTGGGCTGCTCCCATTTCTTGGCTATTGTGAATAACACTTCTGTGAACATGGGTGTACAAATATTTCTTTGAGACTCTGCTTTCAATTCTTTGGGGTATATACCCAGAAGTTGAACTGCTGGATCATATGGTAATTCTGTTTTTAATTATGAGTACAATATTGTATAGAAATAGTAAGAGTGAGCATCCTTATCTTGTTCCTGATATTAGGGGTAAACCTTTCAGAATTTCACTGTTGAATGTAATGTTCTCACTGTGAGTTTGTGAAAGATGTTCTTTTAGAGTTTTTTTGTTTTATTTTTATTAATCATGAAAGAATGTTAGATTTTGTCAAATGCTTGTCGTGCATCTGTTGAGATGATCATGAGTTGTTTTCCTCTTTCTATTAATATGGTGTATTACATTGATTGATTTTCATATGTTGAACCACACATGTATTTGATTGATAAATCCCATTTGATGATAGGTGTGTAATCTCTTTAATATGCTGCTAATGTGGTTTGTTAGTTTTTGTTGAGGATTTTTTCTTGAGGGATATTTGTCTGTAGTTTTCTTTTCTAGTGGTGCTTTTGTCTAGTTTTGGTACCAGGGTAATAACTGGCTTCATAGAATGAGTTAGGAAGTGTTTTCCATCTTTTACTCTTCAGTTTTTTGGAAGAGTTTGAGTAATGGTGTTGATTCTTCTTTAAACATTTGGTAGCATTCAGTAGCAAAGATGGACCAGATGGTCCTGGGGTTTTCTTTGTTGAAAGATTTTTTTTAAGTCTTTATTGAATTTGTTAGAATATTGCTTCTGTTTTTTATGTTTTGTTTTTTTGGCCCCAAGGCATGTGGGAATCTTAGCTCCCCGATCAGTGTTTGAACCCGCACCCCCTGCACTGGAAGGTGAAGTCTTAACCATTGGACTGCCAGGGAAGTCCCTGTTGAAAGATTTTTGATTACTGATTCAGACTTTTGTTATGTCTGTTTAGATTCTCTATTTCTTCTTGAGTCAGTTTTGGTAGCTGTATGTTTCTAAGAATTTGTTCATTTCATCTAATTTGTTGGCATATAATTGTTCATAGCATTCCTCTAAAATTCTTTTTATTTCTGCAAGGTTGGTAGTAATGTCTTTTCTTTCATTCTTGGTTTTAGTCATTTGAGTCCTGTCTTTTTTTTTTCTTGATCTAGCCAAAGGATTGCCATATTTGTTGATCTTTTCAAAGAAACAACTTTTGGTTTTGTTTCTTTTCTCAAATTTTCCCTTTCTATACTCTGCTTCATCTATCTCTGCTCTAATCTACTACTTCTTTCTCTCTGTTTGCATTGGATTTAGTTTGGTCTCTAGTTTTTTAGGGTAGAAAATTAGGTTATTGATTTGAGATCTTTCTTCCTGTTAATATAGGTGTTTACAAGTATAAATTTCTCTCTAAACATTGCTTTTTCTGCCTCCTATAAATTTTGTTATGTTGTATTTTCATTTATCTCAATTTATTTTCTGACTGCTGTTTTGATTTCTTATTTGACTCATTGATGATTAGGAATGTGTTTAGTTTTCATGTATTTGTGAGTTTCTCAAATTTCCTTTTATTATTTGTTTCTAGTTTCATTCCACTGAGTTTGCAGAGTTGTATCTTTTTAAATTTATTGAGACTTGTTTTGTGGTTTAACATATGGTTTCTCCTTGAGAATGTTTCATGTTTACTTGATTAGAATATACTCTGCTGTTGTTGAGTGGAGTGTTCTATAGATATTTGTTAAGTCTAGTTGGTTTATAATGTTGTACAAGTCTTCTACTTCCTTGTTGATATTCTGTCTAGTTGTTCTACCTATTGATTTAACATCTTAACCTAAACAATCTAACTCAATAACAATTCAACTTCAGCAGTATACGTAAACTCTGCTCCTATATAGCTTTGTTGCCTTCCCGCTCTGTTGTGCTGTTATTGTCATACAAATTACATCGTTATGCATTGTATGCTTGTCAATACAGATTTGTAATAATTGCCTTATGCAGTTATAATAATTGCCTTATGCCATGCAGGGGACATTCTGTCTTTTGAACCAGGTAGAAGAAAAAAGTTACAAACAAAATATATTTATATTATCCTTTATACTTACCTATGTAGTTCCTTTACCCAGTGCCATTTATTTTTTCATGTGGATCTGAGTTACTGTCTAGTTCCCTTTTAGTTCAGCCTGAAGATTTCCCTTTAGTATTTCTTGTAGGGCAGGTTTTCTAGCAACACATTTTTTAAGTTATTGTTTATCTGGCAATGTCTTAATTATTGCTTCATTTGAAAGGATAATTTTATAGGCAAGACTTCTTGGTTGATAGTCTTTTCTTTCAGCACTGTGTATGCCATCCCAGTGCCTCTGGCCTCCATGGTTTTCAGTGAGAAATCAACTGTTAATCTTACGGAGGATCCTTTGTACATCATGAGTCACTTCTCTCTGCCTGCTTTCAAGATTCTCTCTCTCTTTGTCTTTGGACAGTTTTATTATGATGTGTCTAGGTGTGGAACTCTTGGACTTTATCCTAAAATCCACTGATTGTTTCTTCTGCCTACTCAGATCTGCTGTTGAGCCCTTGTGACTTTTTCATTTTAGTTATTGTATTTTTCAATGACAGAATTTCTATTTGGTTCCTTTTTATAATTTCTAGCCTTATTAATATCCCCTGTTTGTTAATACATTGTTTTCCTTGTCTCCTTCAGTTCTTTGTCCTTGGTTTCCTTTAGCTTAAAGCTTATTTAAAATAGTTGAGTTAAAGTCTTTGTCAAGTAAGTCCAATGTATGAATTTCTCAGGGACAGCCTATTGATTGTTTTTTTCCTGGGTGTGGACCATACGTTTTTGTTTCTTTGCATGTCTTGTAATGATTTGTTGAAAACAGGCATTTTAAGTAATATAACGTGACCACTCTGGAAATCAGTTTCTACAACCTTTCTAGGATTTGTTGTTGCTGCTTGTTGTAATTGTTATTGTTTTGTGATTTTTCTTTGCCAAGTTTGAGAAGTCTGTGCTTTGTTGTTTGTGGCCTCTGATGCTCCATTAGCTTAGGTGAGCAGCTAATGGTTTAACAGAGATTTCTTAAATGCCTGATACCATTAAGTCTCCCAGGCATTACTGAGGGGCTCTGTGTGTGTACTGGGGCCTGCCATCAACACTTAGCAGGGCGGTTGCAGCTCTGCCTTAGCCTTCACTTCTGCAGAGCCTCAGATCACCAGAAGGTGGTGGCCTTTTCAGGTCTTTCTGGAGCTTGTGCATGGCCTCCTAGATGCCCAGGATATACTGGAGCTTTTCAAAGCCCTGTGTACATGTCCTTCCTCTGCTTTTTCTTTTTAGTTTTAGGTTAGCCTATTGTTTGCTACAACTGTTAACCAGTATCTCAGGAAGTCATGAAGTAAAACAGTTGCCTCTGAATATTTTTCACAAATGTCCCTGGGGGAAAATGCCCCCCCCCCTTTTTTTTTTTTTGCGGTATGCGGGCCTCTCACTGTTGTGGCCTCTCCCATTGTGGAGCACAGGCTCCGGACACGCAGGCTCAGCGGCCTTGGCTCACGGGCCCAGCCGCTCCGCGGCATGTGGGATCTTCCCAGACCGGGGCACGAACCCGTGTCCCCTGCATCGGCAGGCGGACTCTCAACCACTGCGCCACCAGGGAAGCCCGAAAATGCCCCTTTTGTAGTTGGTTAGCTCTGAGTCAAGTAAGTGAAGACAGGAAACCAAGAGACAGGTCAAATAATGACCACTCTCTGGAAATGAGGCTTTGGAGAAGCTCCTACACCATTTAGCCTTCTCCAGTGGCTGCCACACTTCTGTTTTCACTGTGATTGGGGATGTTGGTTTTTAGGGTTCCCTTGGTGCTAGACAGAAGGGGTAAGAAAAAGGCATTAAAAGTGCCACATAGCTCACTGTTCTTATTTAGATATGGCCATTTTTCTTGTATAATACTTTCCAGATTGTTGTAAGCCTTAGGTTAATTTTCTGGTTTCTGAAAATTTTGATCCTGACTGTTTTTGCCAGTTTTCCCCTTGCCCTTATGGGGGAGAGAATTTCTAGAGGTCTTTAGTCCATCTTTTCTTTGTGGGGTTATAACTTTCTAGGCTCTTAGGAAAAAGAAGGTATGTGAGCCATTCCCTTTAGGAGATGGTTTTCATTGTTACGATTCATTTTCAACATATATGATGGATTTTTAAGAACTGTTTTTTTTTTTTTGCTATGAAATAATACCTGCTTGTTTAATTGATAAAATATGTAATTTTATGAATTAGGTCTCCTGCCTTCCCAGAGGTAACTCACGTTGTCAGTTTGCATGTCCTTCCAGACTTCTTTCTGTGCCAACAAAAATATACGTGTTATTCAAGTGGAAGTGAGGTGATGCCTTTCCATACACATATTCTCATGTGTGCTCACACGTGCATGTGTGCACACATACACTTTTATAAAGCAAATATGGAGTCTTGCCATAAGTTATTGTTCTGCTAATTGCTTTTTTCACTTAAATAATCCTTGGAGATTGATTGTTGTGTATCCTTCAGGGCTTTTTCAATGCATATTTAGATACATGGCATGTATAGATGCACATATCCTTTTTTTTTTTAAGCAAAAGTGATTTCATATGCATTGTTCTGCCAATTGCTTTTCCCTTGAATAAATATTGGTGATTTTGAGCTCTGCCTCTTTCTGTTAGTGGCTGCATATTATTTATTCATTCCTTCATTCAACATGTGACTTGCTGTGTCCTGGCCCATACGAGCAGATGTCCTTTGATTTATTTAGTTGTTTCTAGGTCTTGCTGTCACAGTTAGGTCGCAGTGAATCCTTGACCCAGCGATTCCTCATACATTTGCCAAATCAGGGGGCACGCACATTTAAAATTTTGATGGAAACCAGCAAGTTGTCTTTCAAAAGGTTGTACCAATTTATCTCCTCGCTGACAACATGAACTTGCTAGTTGGGTGCACCCTCCCCTTTCTGGATATTATAATTGTAAAGATTTGTTCATCTGATTACCAAAATTCAGCCATGTCATCTTATAAAGGTGCTTGCTGCCGCTTCTCTGCTCATGTGGAGGGGCTGGCAGCTACATGAGGCTCTCAGAGGAGGGCCGAAATTTCCTGGGGTCACAGTCAAGCCCCCTGCCCCAGCTAGTGATGTGCACTTGGAGGTGGTGTCATCTGCTGGGCCCTTCAGCTGCCTTGGTCATCTCACAGTCACTTGGGCTGTTTTGTGTGTTAGAGTTGGAGTGCTCCCCCAGTCCACTCATTGATACCATGTGGTGGTTTCTTAACAGGTAGCAACTGGGAAGTGGAAGCAGATAAGTAAATATTGTCCCCTTGATCTCTACTCAGGGTAAGTGAATGCTTCTCCTTTGTCCCTAGTGCTGACTTTCTTGGTGGGGGGTGGGAGTGGGCCGCATTCTGTGAGGTGGGGGCTACTTGACTACAGATAGCCAGGGCCCTGAGCAGGGCCCAGGGTTCTTGCCTAGGGTCAGTGTTGCCTCCATAGGTTCCTGCAGATTACCTGTGGGAGCCAGTGGCTGGGAAGGTATTGCCAGAGGAAGGGGCAGAGAGCAGGGTGGGGATTAGGGGCAGGGATGGGGGTACCTCTGTGAGTAGGGCTGGGGAGAATGCAGCTCCTTAATCTGCAAAGCTCAGAGACCTCGAGTGGCAGCTCTTGGGCATGTCCCCTGAGCCACGGGCAGGTGAATGCAAAGTCTGCTTCTGTCAATAATACTTTCTCTGCAAAGTCTGCTTTAATTCTGTCAATAATACTTTCTCTTTTTAGAAATAAACAGAGAATGTACTTTGCTTTGAAAAGCTTGTTACAGGAGGCACAGAACAACTTAAAGATCTTTAAGGTAAGAGCTGCTTCTGTCTTATGGCACTTTTAGGGTGGGGCCTGTTGGTGTCCGAACTGAGCTGGATGAACCCATGGTGCTTTGGTCCTTTACAGGGCCCTGTGACCTTGCAGACGAGGGCATCTGGGCTGGGGCTGGCTTAGCATGATACTTTGGGTCCTTTTTCCAAGCCTCATTTCATGGGCATGTCATCCTGGGACTCCTGGGATGTGTGCTGGTGACTCCTTGACCACTGGGTGGCCTCGGGCTCCTTTGACACATAGACCCTGACTCTGGTTCTTGGAGAAAGATGGCCCTGACTGCGTCCCAGGAGCCTGTGTGGTTGAGATGGGAACAGGAGCTGGTGCAGGGCATCTTAGAGGGTGGCCACACCTGTGCCTTTCCTCCCGAGTAACTTAGGGAGCTTATAATTTGGGGATCTCCTTGTCAACTAGTGAGTTCTCAGAGTCCTGCATCCTGATCGTGGGAACGGTTCTGCATGCAGAATATTCACCATCTGGCACTGGCACCTTCTGCTTCCTTATTGCCACCTGCTGCCGGCACCCTGACCAGACTTGCTGAGGCCCTGTGGTCCCCTGGCCTGCTGCTAGCGGGAGGAGGAGGAGAGGCTGAGGGACAGGAGTGTGGAGAGAGGGGGTGCGGGGAGAGGGGAGGAGGGGCCCAGATCTGAAGGAGGGCTTGGTGTGGCCTGTGTTGGAAATGTGTCCCCTGGGATCCCCCTGGCCACCTCCTTTTCTGCTTACCACTGACTGCCCCCAGTCCTGGTTATCTTCTTATTAAGTATGACATATAAGCGAGAGTTTGTGACAGGCTCCAGGTTCACAGGCTCTGGATCTGTGTGGAGTAGCAGGGCTGTTGGGTGTGGACAGCCTTGTGCCCTCTGTGTCCTGCTCCGTGTGGATAGTGCTGTTCTGCATACTGGATGCCCCTCAGAAGTGGGCTCAGAGGAGTTGGGAGGGAAGCCTATTCTTGCCTTGCTTCCCCCCATGGTTCAAAAATCTGGTCAGAATGAATCAACTTTACCTTGTCTGCCTCCACCTTCCCAGATCTAGAAAAAGAGGACATTTTAAAATCAGTTTTTATTTCTAAATCTTATAAAGACTTCAGGAATTGTATATTTAAATCCTAAAGATAAGTTCCCTTTCATCTGGGGATTTATTTGGAACCTATAATGAGGCTGGCATTTTGTCCTAAATGGACCCTTTTCTGACTGCCCCCGCCTAGGCTGGCCCACACTTAAGCTGAGTGGTGAGTCTGGCTTGGCCCCTGGATGAGCTGACCTGTCCTGGGGCCTGGGACCTGGGACTGAGAACCCTGGCTATCTGCTACTTCTGTTGAACTCAGCTGGGGGAAGAAAATCCAGAGGTTGAGATAATAGTTTCAAAAGAGATGGATTAAAAGAAGTGACACGGAATGGCTTTTTAAAATAATCCCCGGAGCAAGTCAGTACATTATTGCAAGTGCCAGCATCCCTCAGGAGCAAGCTCTCTTGGTTCTGAAGCTCACGCCTTCCCTTGTTGTGAAATTCCACGTGGGCCACGGTCGGTGCTGCCACCGTGCTTTCTGTTGTTGGAGCCTTCTCCTTGTCTGTCTGAATGTTGTTCACAGACTCCAAGTCTGTGGCTCTGTCCACTAATACTGGACACTTGTGAGATGTGGGAGACATGCGGGGTTGTCACAGAGCCCAAGACGATAGCTCTCTGCCAAATGTCACATGAGGTGCTTGAGCAACCATATTTGTATGTGTAAAATGCCCATCTACCTGGATTCCACACACTGGGGAGAAGAGACCTTCTGTTGTCCAGGGGTCACTCAACTGCTTATGGGCCTGGAGGAGAGAGTTTCACGGTAGGCTAAGGCTGCCCTTACACTGGACCGCAAACCAAACTCTGGCCCTACCTCCTGGTTGCAACCCATGTTGACTGGTTTTGGCTTGGTACTCCATCTTGGCCTGCTTTCCTCCTGGGAGCTCCTGCTTTTCCTTTGCCTGGCGCACCCTCCTCCCTCTGTAAGGCCATCTCAAGGGTCAGCATGTCTTGTTGGTTTCCCCTGGTCCTTTGGCCAGCAGTGGCCACAGTGGTGTTCCCATCTCCCTGGACATCCACATCTGTGAACTCTGATGGTGCTAACTGGGGGCTCCCAGGGGAGGCATCATGCTGCTGAATCCCGGGAACTTGCTGAGGGAGGAATGTCCAGTCCACACTTCTAACTGGGTTGAATTGACCCCCCATCTGCCACCTGGGGGCAGAGCAGGGATCGTCCTCATCGTATTATCTACTACTGCATAACAGCCACTTATCATCTCAGTTTTTGTGGCCAGGAATTAAGGAGCAGCATAGCTGGTTCTGGCTCAGGGTCCCTCTTGAGGCTGCATCCCATATGAAGGCTCAGCTGGGGCCAGGGCTCTGCTCCTAGGATGGCGCCGCCACAGCCATTGGCAGAAGGCCTTAGTTCCTGGCCATGTGGGACTCCACGGGGCTGCTCAGTGCGGCTGCTGTGATCTGAGAAGAGAGTCATCAGGACAGAAGCCACAGCATCTTTTATAACTTAATCTTGCTGGGGGTATGCTATTGCTCTGCTCGTATTCTCAGTCACACAGACCAAACCTCCACAGTGCAGAGAGGACTACAGAGTATGAGTGTCAAGGGATGGGGGCCATTGGGGACCTACCTGGAGGCTGCTGACCACGCTGTCTCACAGACAGGGAAACTAGGGGCAAGGGATTCATCACTCCCCTGGGATTGGCTGATGCTCAGGGTGTGGGGACCAGGATTTCCTTAGGGGTTTTCCTCCTAGATACCGCAGACCCCTGTAAAAGTCACAGGGTTGTACCCACTGAGCATCCTTTCATGTAGCCCTGGGAACATTGGTGCCATAAGGAATTTCTTTGCTGGACTTGGTTTTAGAAGGCAGGATGGCCTCAAAGATGAAGATTTCTACACTAGTGATGCTGTTGGCCTTACCCACCCTGGCTGGAGCCTGGCTTAGTCTTTCGCAGAGGACAGAAGCCCTCTGGGATGCTGGCGGCCGATGTCCACACTGGCCGAGAAGTTTGCTCAGGGTCAGATGACACCGTGTGTCCCTCAGTAGCACAGTAGTGTCACTTGGCCTCTTGCGTAACAGGCTAGGGCCTTTGGGAGTTTGTGCTTTGGGCCGAGTTTGCTTGAGCTTGCTAACATCCCAGGTGTTCTGGTCTGAAGGTTTGTATCTCAGACCCAGGGCTCTGATCTTTGGTTCTTGAGAACTTTTCTCCTTTTTCATGTTCCAGTGGGATTTTTCTCTTGGTCAGTGACATGGTACATGAGGGTGGGTTTCCCCAGAGGGCTGCAGTATGCCGAGACCCCAAATGGGGGCATGTAAAATGTCCGGTCCTTTGGCCTGTCTAGTGGATGGGGACGGAGGTGTCTTCCTACTGGCCTGTTGGAGTTGACGTTTCCCTGTTTCTTTCCCTTCCTGAAGAATGGTGAGCTGATTTATGGTTGTAAAGATGCCCGCAGCCCTGTGGCTGACTGGAGTGAACTTGCACACCACCTGAAGCCATTCTTCTTCCCATCCAATGGCCTGGCCAGTGGGCCCCACTGCACAAGGGCCGTGATCCGGGAGCTGGTGCGTGTCATCACACGGGTGCTACTGAGTGGCTCGGACAAGGGCCGGGCGGGCGCCCTCAGGTCGGGGCCTGGGCTGCGGGGCCCACCCGTCTGTGAAGCCAGCCCTTTCAGCAGGAGCCTGCGCTGCCAAGGTAGGCCTGGTGGGTGGGCTGGGTGCAGGGGGAGCAGAGCCTGTGGCATGGCCTGCGAAGGTCCTGCCTGGCCTCACGGAGCTTCTGTGGGAGCAGCCTCAGTCTTGTCAGGGCTCCCCAAAGCTGGGCCTCCCTGTCTCTCAGCCCCAGGTGGGGTTACTGCCTTTCTCATCTCCTATCTGGGTTTATAAGTTGCAGCATACATTTGGGCTATAGGGTTTTCCCTAGATATCGTCCCACACATCTGTGCATCCTCTGTGGTTTGCTGAGTGTTTTCTCTACATTGTCCTGTTCCATCTCATTCCAACCCAGGGGATAGGTTTTCCTTGGCCTTTTTCTTAGATGGGAAGAATTGAGGCCCAGAATGTTGCAGTCCCACAGTGCAAGGCCCTTTAGGGCAGGTGGGTGGCCTCAGTGGGTGGCAGTTTGCAGACAAGTTGTGAACACAGACGTGAGGGACCTGTGGCTCTGGGTGCCTCCTTCTCAAGGCCCCATTCCTCACAGACTTGCTGTGGGCTGACTTTGACTCAGTGGGCATCCAGACTTCAGGGCGATCCGTGACTGATTTGGGTTTTTGCCATGAATGTTCATGGCCTCCTCGTTTGCCACCTTTGTCGCCTGCTGGTGGCTCCACAACACACTCAAGTATGTGGCATGCGGAGCCATAGCCAGAAGCTTATGTTGAGGGGCCAACCAGGAAGATTCAGATTATTCAGTTTTTGTGCTGATGATCCCTGTGGGTTCTCAGAGCCTCTGAGGATGGCCGTAGGGATGTGACATAGGAAGATGGTAGCCCTGTTCCTGCGTGGATTTTAGGTGCTACTGTTTTGCCATACAGCTTCCTAAGCACAAATCACCCTTCTTCTGTCCCCCATTTCGCATTTTTCTTAGTACAAATGAATTTTGTGGGTATTTTTCTTGTTGCAAAAGTGATACCTAGTCATTTCAGACAATTTTGGTAAACTTATGCCCATATTTGGGTACTTAACTGCTAAGTAGATGGAACGTGTTTGGAAGGACACACAGATGGACACTGGTCTGAGGCATTGTTGACACCTGTGGACTTTTCTTCCAGACCTTCCCTGCGTATGTACACAGACATAAACCTGACCCATGGGATGTGCAATGTGTTCTACATACTATTTTGTAACCTGATATTTTTGCCTGATTAGTATAAATCTGTATCTGTATCAGCCGTTGTATTTTTTGCAATTTTATTGACCATGAGGTAGATATTCCACTGTATGAATAGCCTATAATTTTAACAAATCCCTTCTAGTTGGGCCTATGCACTTTCACTCTGTCTTACATGACTGAGCATGTTTTGCCAGAGGTAGGGGAGGTCAGAGGTCAGTGTCAGAACTGCACATGGCCACAGCTGCTCCCTGTGACTTGGACCCATACTCATATATTTGTTTGTTCATAGGACATGGCTGTTTCTTTGAAGGGTGGGATAAATGGGCTGGGACTCTGTCTCCCCAGCCCTCGAGGTCCCCGGTGCATGGCAGGGGCCCGAGAATGCTCGAGTGTGGAATGGACCTTGTTTCCGCACCATCCCTGCCATGACAGCTCCCTGCTCAGTGTGGTCACTCGTCTCTCAGTACGGGCTGTGGCTCTGGGCTCCACAGATGCAGTCTTGCAGTTTTGGAGATGTCAACATGGTCGTTTTAAATTTTGTGTCTTGTCTTATTTAGACTGAGGGTCATCTCTCTAAATTCAGATCTGGGCTGGTGTGATGGAGGTTGAAGGATGTTGAGAGGAAGGAGAGGCACAGAGTGAGGTGTGGGTCACCTCCCTTTCTTTTGTGCCTGGTCCTGAATGTCTGCTTGTCCCAGCCCCAGCAGCTCCGTGAGGCAGGGTGCGGCCTGTGCCCGCCACCTTCTTTAGTCCTTGACAGTAAACCTCTCATTTTCCCCTGATGTTCTTGGTAGGAAAAAACACCCCGGAGCGCTCAGGGTTACCGAAGGGCTGTCTTCTGTACAAAACCCTCCAGGTGCAGATGTTGGACCTGCTGGACATCGAAGGCCTCTACCCTCTGTACCGGCGGGTTGAGCGGTACCTGGAGGAGTTTCCTGAGGAGAGGTGAGGCCCAGGTCCAGGGCTCCCCTGCCCTTTCTGGGCCCACATGGAGCCCCAGCAGCCCTGAGGGAAAGATGGGGATGAGGGGAGCAGGTCAGCCCAGTGGGAGGACAGCATTGGCCTCCCAGGAGGATGACTCACCCCAGCTACCTCCCCTCCCTGCCCCCAGATGCCAGGCTCGGCCCAGAGATTCAGTGCCATGTGAAGGAGGACCAGGGTCCTGCCAGATCAGTGGTCATTTGCCCATTTCTAGAAAGGAAAAGCACATCTTGTGAACCTGACAACCCTGCATTAGGCAGCTCCATGTCCTGAGTTGGGCTGAGCCTGCAGGGGGCAGTGCTGCTCCGCAGCCAGTGAGCCGTGCTCACCCAGCCGCCGCTGGGCTTTGGCCTTCAGGCACTGCCTTGTCCATCTCCTGGCCATCTTGATGGGGGTTGCTAGGGTCCACACCTGTGGCATGTGGTGGAGGCTGGGGCCATTGCCCAGGCCTGGCTTCGCTTCCTCCCTAGCACCCCTTCACTAGCATCTCTTACCTGGACACCATTTGTCATAAACAAGAGATGTTCAGCCTTGGCTCTCCTGGTTCTGGTCTTGCAAGACGCTTCATAACGAAGTTTAGCATCAGGAAGAGATGAATCCATTAATGTTCTTTAAAACCAGATGTATGATTCTTAAACTGCTAACAGTTTAACAAACGATTTCCAGGCAGCTTTGTTATCCTGTTTTTTTGTGCTTTGTCCTTCAGAAAAACATTGCAAATAGATGGGCCTTATGATGAAGCATTTTACCAGAGGCTGCTTGATCTTTCCACTGAGGATGATGGCACAGTGGCTTTTGCACTGACAAAGGTGGGTAGATCCTTCCAGAAACACACTGCATGCTTCTTAGGCTCTTAACACTAACTCGGGGTTTTCCTAAGAAGTGTTTCCCAGTACCTACCCCTGATGGTTAAAGCAGAAAAATTGGGGATTAAAAAAACGTGGCTAAAGTTTCCTCCAGATGGACTGGGCCGGGTGGTAATAACGTTACTTAGTTTCTAGGAAGGATTTCCCTGTGTTCACTTGGCTCCAGGCCACCCAGGGCTCAGCCCTCTCTCCACCCTCCCTGTACTGGGGTCCAGGACCTGAGGCCACTGCTCTGTGCTTCCTTCTTAGCAGCCTTAGAACAGGCTAGCGCCAACCATTCCTCTCCTTACAGCCCTCAGTGGGACTCTAGGCCTGGACCCCACCTGTGGTTGTGTGTGGCTGGCTTCCTTCCTCCCCATACCTCAGGCCAAGGGTCACCCTGGGAGAATCTCTTAGGAAAGAGGCCTCATCCCATTCTTTCCGGTTCTGTAAAATCGGAATTCAGGGGCTCCATGAACTTGGATAGGAAAAAAATTACATCTTTGTTTTCACTAACCACTGATTGAAATTAGTGTTTCCTTCCATTATGAATGTGGCAACAACCACTGTGTGGTCAGCAGGACCCCCAACTTTGCCATTTAGAGAAATCAGACGTTTTAATTTCACACTGTAGTTGCTACAGATATCTCATGATATCTTTATATTCTTCACTCCTGAGATTTTGTTATGTAATACTACATAATATATTTGTTTTAAAAAATAGTTCGGTATTTGACATGGTCAAGCCTCTGTTTTTTATTTTCTGCATTTAAAAATGTTATTCTGAGAGGGATCCATAGGCTTCATTGGGCTGTCAAAGGTTTTGCTAAAATGGTTAAGGAACACTGTTCTAGTGGGAGCAAAGTGACAAAAAGGTAGGAACAAAACAGAATGACCTTCTCTACATCCTCTGGGCAGCTGCCCTGGAGCCCTTAGTTTAACTGTCCTGGTCCTGACGATGTGTCTGTGGTTCTCACTTTTAAGAGTCCTCACTCTTGTCCTTGGGTGGGTGCTCCCTCCCTCCCAGGTTGGGTGCTCCCTCTTCTGCAGCTGTTGGGCTTTTGAGGAGGTCCCTTCCAAAGCCAAGGGCCCTGAGGGAATTAGCTGAGGTGCTTGGGCATAGAGCTGTCCTCAAGGTGGGGAGAGACCCAAAAGGGGGCCTCTATCGGAATAGAGTGACGGACTGCCCTGCATTGTCTGCAACTTGGGTACATTGATTTAGTAATAAGTATCAGTATTCCATTTTTCAAGAGAAGAAGCATAGGACTTTACTTCCTTTTTTACACATTTCTATATTTTTCAAAATTGTAATAAATAAGCATGGATTACTTTTTAATTTTATTGCAATTTTTAAACCTCATATGTAAACATAATCTTGTAAGAGATTCAAGCAATCATTACACAACTATCAGAATGACTAAAATAGTAACATTGAAATAACACTGAATGCTGGTGCAGAGAAACTAGATTTGCAGAGCTAAACATGCATGTGCCCTATAACCCAGCACCTGCACTCCTGGGTATTTGTCACAGAGAAGGGAAGACTCAGGCTCACCCAAAACCCTGTACAGGAGTGTTCATAGCAGCTTTATTTGCGATAGCTAGAAGCTGGGCACAACTCAAGTGTCTGTCAACAGGTGGCCTACAACAGCTTACGTAAACTGGAACCGTTGAGCAGTAAAAAGGAACGAAATCTCAATACACACAACAACCTGGGTGAATCTTCAGAGAAATGTGCTGAGTGACAAAAGCCAGTCCCAAAAGATCACACACTATGATTCTGTTTAAATGACATTCTTGAAATGACAAAGATGAATGGTTGCTGTGGGATGGGGAGGAGGTGGAAGGAAGGGGGTGTGGTTATAAAAGGTCGACACAGAGGGATCTTCTGGTGATGGAACTGCTCTGTATTTTAACTGTGGTGGTAGATGCATCAACCTACATGTGTGATAAAATACACATACACAACACACAGGACTACATGTAAAACTTGGGAGATTGGAATAAGATCATGGAGTGTATCAATGTCACTATCCTGGCTGTGATATTATACTATATAGTTTTGCAAGATGTCACCATTGGGGGAGACTGGGTAAAGGGCACTCAGGATCACCTGCATGTGAACCTACAATTATCTCAAAACAAATAATTTAATGAAAAATATTCAAGCAGTGAGTATATTGTCCGGGAAGATCCCATAGGCCGCGGAGCGTCTGGGCCTGTGAGCCATGGCCGCTGAGCCTGCGCATCCGGAGCCTGTGCTCTGCAACGGGAGAGGCCACAGCAGTGAGAGGCCTGCGTACCGCAAAAAAAAAAAAAAAAAAATGTGATGTTATTCCTGCACAAGCAATAGGTGTCCACTGTTAACAGTATGTATCTTTTCAGAACTTCACACTAACACTCACACACACACTCACTCATACCATTTGGGGGATTATCCACATTATACGTGTTCTTCACTAGCTTGCATTTAATCTAACATGGCTTGAAGTCTGTCTGTGTTGGAATATAAGGGTCTGCCTCTTTTTTGTTTTAGGGATTTAGGTTCTGTTAGTTGGAATCTGAAGAAGGTGGAAGTGAAGCTGAAGCTGGGGGAGCAGGTTGAGAATATTCCTAGGCTACAGACTATTGAAAGTTCTTTCATGAATACTGTTTATCTAATTGAGCTTTGTACCTCTGATGAAATGAGAGAGGTGCGAATATTGTATTTATTTTGAAGCTCAGGAGACTGCAGCCCAGTGTAATTCTTGCTTTCTGACTATCGTTTAGTATTCTATAATGGGAGTCAGCAAACTTTTTCTATAAAGGGCCAGACACCACAGCTCTCATCCCAATCTAGAAAACTGATACTGGTGCACAATGGCTTGGAATGGGCTGCAAGGGCCCATACGGTGATTGCTGTGGGCAAGGCACAGGAGTCTTATCTGGAAGGTAGAGGAGGGTATATCCAGGGGGTCTGGTTTGGGGTTGACAAAATGTGTTTAGGGCTTCTTTCCAAGTTCTGCTTTTACATGATCTCTGGACCCCTAAACTGATGGTTCTCAGTCCTAGCAGATCCAACACTCTTTTTCTATAGCAAATACTGTAACTCCCCCTTTACTATCTTGAAATGAAATTCATAGATAATATAACCTACCTAAACACATCTTAACTGTAATATAGATTTTTTTTGTTTTTTTTTTTTGTTTTTTTGCGGTACACAGGCCTCTCACTGTTGTGGCCTCTCCCGTTGCGGAGCACGGGCTCCAGACGCGCAGGCTCAGCGGCCATGGCTCACGGGCCCAGCTGCTCCGCGGCATGTGGGATTTTCCCAGACCGGGCACGAACCCGTGTCCCCTGCATCGGCAGGCGGACTCTCAACCACTGCGCCACCAGGGAAGCCCCTGTAATATAGTTTTAACTGTAATATAAATGGGGAGGAAAAAAAAGGCAAGTATTTTGTCATAAAATAACATGTATTTAAATTAAAAAAAAAAAAGGCAGGGGTGGCAGAGAGTAAATGCTTTAGGCTTTGGCCATCTGGTCTCTGTTGTAGCTACTTAGCTCTGCCATCATAGCTCAGAAGCAGCCAGAGACAAATATAGATGAGCATGGCTGCGTTCTAGTAAACCTTTATTTACAAAAACAGGTGGCAGGCTGGATTTTGCCCCTGGCCTGTAGTTTGCTGACTTCTGTTCACTTTTGCTTGTTAGTTTTTATATTCATTTTTTTCTCTGTTGGTTTGGGAGTTAGACATTCTGCTACTGTCATTTTTCTGGTTACTTGTTCAATTTGACCATGCATATTTAAAGACTAAAATTAATAATTTAACCCCCACTCCCACCCCAACACCTGCCACACAGACATATAATATTGGGTTGGCCAAAAAGTTCATCTGGGATACTTTAATTCCAGTTATCGCTCCCAATTTATATGCAGTTATTGTCATATAAGTTTTTGTCATATAACTTTTCTTGGGCGTATACCTAGGAGTGGAGCTGCTGGGTCAAGTGGTAACTTATGTTTAACTTTTTCAGGAACTGCCAGACTGTTTTCCAAAATGGCTGTACCATTTTACATTCCCACCAGCAGTGTACAGGATTCCAGTTTCTCCATATCTTTTACAGAACTTGTTACCTGCCCTCTATTTGTCTTATTGTTTTTTTTTAAAAAAAATCACAATTTACAGTATTATTTTTTACAGGTGTTTGTTTAGATCTACCACGTTTACCCATATCTTTGCTTAACATTCTTATATCTCAGATCTTTCCTCTTTTTCCTATAAAAGTTTTATTGTGATATGTTACATACCATACAATTTACCTGCTTAAAGTATGCAATTTGGTGGTTTTTACTATATTCACAGATATGTGTAAGCAGCATCACAGTCAATTTTAGAACATTTTCATCACCTAAAAAAAATTCTGTACCCTTTAGCCATCATCTCCTTATCTCCTCATCCCCAACAGCCCTAAGCAACTACTAATCTACTTAAAAAAATTAATTTATTTATTTTTGGCTGCATTGGGTCTTTGTTGCTGTGCACGGGCTTTCTCTAGTTGTGGTGAGCGGGGGCTACTCTTTGTTGTGGTGCACAGGCTTCTCATTGCGGTGGCTTCTCTTGCTGCGGATCACGGGCTCTAGGAGCGCAGGTTTCAGTATTTGTGGTGCGTGGGCTCAGTAGTTGTGGCTCACAGGCTCTAGAGCACAGGCTCAGTAGTTGTGGAACACGGGCTTAGTTGCTTTGCAGCATGTGGGATCTTCCTGGACCAGGGCTAGAACCCATGTCCCCTGCATTGGCAGGTGGATTCTTAACCACTGCGCCACCAGGGAAGCCCCCTAATCTAATTTTTATCTCTATAGATTTGCCTATTCCAGATATTGCATATGAATGGAATCATTCAATAGGTGGTCCTTTATGACTGGCTTCTTGCACTTTAGCATAATATTTGCAGGGTTCATGTGTATTGTAGCAGGTATCAATACTTCATTTCTTTTTATGACTGAATAATATTCCATTGTATAGATATACTGTATTTTGTTTATCCATTCATCAGTTTGATGAGCATTTGGGTTGTTTTCACTTTTTGGCTGTTATGAATAATGTTGCTATAAATATGTGTATAAATTCTTCTGTGGACATATTTTTACTTTTCTTGGGCATATACCTAGGAGTGGAGCTCAGGAGCTCAGGAATTTCAGGAACTGCCAGACTGTTTTCCAAATGGCTGTACCATTTTACATTCCCACCAGCAGTGTACAGGTTTCCAGTTTCTCCATATCTTTGACAACACTTGTTACCTGCCCTTTTGTTTTTAGCCATCCTGGTGGGTATGAAATGGTATCTCATTGTGGTTTTGATTTGCATTTCCGTGAAGACTAAGAGCATTTTTTAATGTGCTTATTGCCCATTTGTATATTTTCTTTGGAGAAATACCTATTCAGGTCCTTTGATCACTTTTTAATTATGTTATTTGTTTCATTGTTGAGTTGTAGGGGTTCTGTATATTGTGGATAGTAAGCCCTTAACAGATATATGATTTGCAAATATATTCTGTCTGAGACCTTTTCACTTTTTTGATAATGTTCTTTGTTGTAAAATATTTGCAATTTAAAAACTTTACTTGTTCATTTGAAATATAGTTGATGTACAATATTATGTTAGTTTCAGGTATACTACATAGTGATTTGACATTGCATACATTATGATATGATTACCATGATAAATCTAGTAACCATCTGTCCCCATACACAAAAAAGTTTTTAACTTTGATGAGGTCCAGTTTGTCTGTTTTCTCTTTTGTTGTTTGTGCTTTTGGTGTCATATCTAAGAATTCATTGCTAAATCCAAAGTCATGACTATTTTCCCCTGTTTCTTCAAAGAGTTTTAGCTCTTAAATTTAGTTCTTTGATCCATTTTGAGTTAATTTTTATATATGATTTGAGGTAGAGATCCAAGTTCATTCTTTGTATGTGGATATATAGTTGTCCCAGCACCATTTGTTGAAGAGACTATTTTTTCCCATAAATGTATGGGTTTATTTCTGGATAGTCAATTGTGTGCCATTGATATATATGTCTATACTTAATGCTTGTACCCTGCCTTGATTACTGTTGCTTTTTAGTAAGTTTTGAAATTGTTCTTTTGCAAGATTTTTCTGGCTATTAGGAGCCCCTTGTAATTTCATTATGAATTTTAGAATCAGCTTGCCAAGTGCTACAAGGAAGCCAGCAGAGATTGTGATAGGGATTGTTGTGAATCTGCAGATTGCTTGCATATGGCCATCTTTATAATAGTAAGTCTTCCAGTTCGTTAACATGGGATGCTGTTCCATTTATTCAGATCTTTGTTTTTCTTTCAACAGTCTTTTCAGAGGTACATTTTGTACTTTGTTAAGTTTATCCCTGAGTGTTTTCTTTTTGCTGTTGTAAATGAAGTTGTTTTCTTAATTCCATTTTTAGATTGATCATTGCAAGTGTATAGAAATACAATTTGTTTTTGTATATTGATCTTATAGCTTACAACCTTGCTGAATTTATTAGTTCTAATAGTTTTTTACTGAATTTCTTAGGATTTTCTCTATATAAGATCATTTAGAGACAGTTTTACTTCTTCCTTTCCAGTTTGGTTGCCTTTTATGTCTTTTTCTTGCATAACAGCCCTTGGCTAGAACCTTTAGTGCGATGCTAAATGCAAGAACAGACCTGTCTGATTTGTTTCCGGTCTTATTGGGACAGCATTCAGTCTTTCATCATTATGTGTAATGTTAGCTTTGGGCTTTTCGTAGCTATCCTTTATTGGGTTGAAGAAGTTCCCTTCTTTTCTTAAATTGTTGAATGTTTTTATCATGAAAGGATGTTGGATTTTGTCAGATGTCTTTTCTGCATCGATTGATATTTATTATCATGTGTTTTGTTTTTCTATAGATATGACATATTAATTTATTTTTGGATGTTAAAACCAACCTTGCATTCCTGGGATAAACCTCACTTGGTCTATGATTCTTCTTATATATTGCTGGATTCAATTTGCTATAATATTGTTGAGGCTTTTTGTGTCCATTCTCATAAGAGGTATTGGTCTGTAATACTGGCCTTGTCGAATGAGTTGGGAAGTATTTCAGCCTCTTTTTTTTGGAAAGGTTTGAGAAGGACTGATGGTAATTCTTCTTTAAATATTGATATTTGATAGAATTCACCAGTGAAGCCATCTGGGTCTGGGCTTTTCTTTGTAGGTAGTGTTTTGATACCCAGTTAAGTCTCTTTACTTGGTATAGAAAATTGTGCTATTTCTTCTTGAGTCAGTTTTTGTAGTTTGTACCTTTTTAGGAATTTTTCCATTTTATCTAAGTTGTCTAATTTATTGGCCTACAGTTGTTTACAGTTTTCCTCTTCTTCTTGAAGTATATCTTATAGAAGTTACTTTAGTGAATGTCTTTTGGTAAATTCTCTTTGTATCTGTTTATCTGGATATATTTATATTTTGTCATAGTTTTGAAAGGTAATTTTTTCTAGGTACAAAGAAGAGGTTGATTATTTTTTATTAGCATTTAACCATTTTATGCAACATTATCTGACTGTGGATGTTTCTGCTGAGATGTTTTCTGTCAGTCTAACTGTCCTTCCTCAGGAGGTGATTATTTTCTCTATGGTTGCTTTTAAAGTCTCCTCTTTTTAGATTTGACATTTTAGTGCAATGTGATTAGGTGTGGTGTACTTTTAATTTATTCTGCTTGGTGTATGTTGTGCTTTCTCTATTTGTGGATGTGTCTTTTATTAGTTCTGGAAAATCCTCAACCATTTTCTCTTCACATATTTTCTCTTCTCCATTACCCTATTCTCTTCTTCTGGGACTCTAATTAGATATATATATCAGACCTCATTTTTATCATTTTCTTCAGTTCTACCTTCCCATTCACTGATTCTTTCTTCACCTGTGTCTAATCTGTTCATTCATTTGTTCAATGAGTTTTCCACTTCATTAGTTATATTTTTAATTTCTCTCAAAGTTCCGTGTGGCTCATTTTCATATCTGTTTGGTATTTTTGATAGTTCCTTGTTGCTTGCTCTCTTTTAAATTCCATCTTTTATTTCTTTAAACAATTTATGAATAGTTGTTTTATATTTCTGTATCTAAGTTACAGTAAAATTTTGGAGGTAAAAAATCTCTTGTTATTTTACTGACTCATCCTTGCTGCTTTGTTTGCTTGGGTTTTTAATTATGTATGATTGTGAGCTCATATTTGTTTGATTTTGATCTATGAGAATCTCGGGGACCTAAATAGGGGATGCTTTCCTCCAGAGGAAATATGGATTCTTGACTTAAGGGAGAAGTCTCAGGTTTAGACCCGTACTCCATGGCTTATTCCTAGAAACCATGCCTGCACTGACATTGCCTACAGGGCAGCTTAGCCTTCCAATTGCTCCTTGCTCAAAACTCTAGTTTCAGCTCCTGTGGGAGTGAGTGTGAGAAGAGGGGATTGGGTTGGGGATTTCCTTTACCTTCTGCAAGCCTAGCAGTGCATTAAGTGTTAACAGGGATATCATTGTTTTGTAGGAGGTGCCTTGGAAGTTCTCCATACACCTAAAAGTGTTGTTCTCCTTAATATGGTCATATAATTAATTGTCATTTATTTGGGTGTTATCTTTAATTTGTTACTGTTAAAAATGTTTACATTCACATTTTTGTACTTTAACCCTTGTGCACTTAAGCATATCTTCCAGAGTGATTCTTAGAAGTTAAATTGCTAGATTTATTTTTTATAGATTGTCATATTGTCCTCCTGAAAAGATTTTGCCAATTTATATTCCTTCTTGTAACAGTCGAGGGTCCTGTTTCCCACATGCCCTCTAAATTACTTGATATTTCTAGTATTTAAAAGTTTAACTTTAATTTTCTAAGCTTTTGTTTCATTAACCATTTGTAATGTTGAAATACAGCACATATAGAAAAGTGCACAGAAAGAGGTAAAGCTCGATGATTTGTCATAAAGAAAACCCTTGGAGAACTACCAGTTAGGTCTGAATATGGAACACTGGCAGCTAATTAGAATCCCTGTTGGTTTCCTGTACAGTTATTCCTCTTGCCTTTCTCCCTCAAGTTAACTATTGTATTGACTTACATACCTATAGTTTAGTTGTTTTTGAACTTTATTATTACAGAATCATGCATATATCTCGTGTCTTGTTTTTTTTATGTTCTATATAACATGTATAAGATTTACTCATGTTATTGCATGCATTTCCATATTTTCAGTGCTTTGTAGTGATCTATTTAAATGGATATCACCCATTCTACTGTTGATGGATATTTGAGTTGCTCCCAGTTTTGACCATTATGAATAAAGTTTCTGCAAAACATTCTTGTACAGATCTCTTAGTGTACATGCACACATGTTTCTCTTGGGTATATTCCTAGGAGTGGAATTTCTGGGTCAGAGGTGTGAGCATTGAGCATATTTAGCTTTAGTAGGTACTATGAAATAGTTTTACCTGTTTATATTCCCTACAACAGGCTAGGGTAGTTCAACAGACTAGGGGGTTCCTGTGGCCCCATACCCTCTCTGCCACTGGGTTGTGGGTTTTTTAAATTTTAGCCATTCTAGTGAATGTGTAAGGGTAGCTTATTGTGGTAATGAGATTCAACACCTTTTCATATGTTTATTGGCCATTTATATTTTCTTTTCCATGAGGGACCTATTTAAGTCTCTTGCCCAGTTTTTTGTATGGTTGTCTGTCTTTTTCTTATTAGTTTGAAGGAAATCTTTATGTATTCTGGATAGATGCTCATTGTCAGATATGTGTGCTACAGATATCTTCTTCCACTTGCCGTTTTACTCTCTTAATAAAGTCATTTTCAGAAGGGGAGGTCATAATTTTAAGGTCATTTAATTTACATCTTTTTCCTTCTTTAGCAGTCTTTAAGTTTTATCTACCTTAAAGTCACACAGATATTTTAGAAACTTTGTTTTGCCTTTCACATTTGGTGGGTACCTTCTGCAATTGATTTTTGGTATGGCATGAGGTAAGGTTTTATTTTCATATGCGGTTGTCCTAGAATCATAGGAATTGTCCTGATCACTCTAGAGTCATAATGAATCTTGATACCCAGTAGAGTAAATCCTTCTACTTTCTTCAGGAATGTCTTTCTTTTAATTAATGCCTTGGCTCTTCTTGACCTTTTGCTTATCTGTACAAATCTTAGAATCAACTTGTTCAAAAAAAGAAACAGACTCACAGATAACAGAGAATAAATGAGTGGTTATCACTGGGGAGAGGGATGAGGGAGAGGCAAGATAGGGGTTGGGGATTAAGAGGTACAAATTACTATGTATAAAATAAATAAGCTACAAGGGTATATTGTACAACACAGGGAATATAGCTAATAGTTAATAATAGTTATAAATGGTGTATAACTTTAAAAAGTTGCGACTCACTGTGTTGTACACCTGAAGCTTATATAATATTGTACATCAGTATACCTAAAAAAAAAATTTTTTTTTAAAGAATGAACTTTGTTCAGTTCTACAAGGAAAAGCACAACAGACCTTTTGGGATTTTGATTGATTTGGCATTAAAATGATGACAAGAGTTGACATCCATACAATATTAAGGCTTCCAACATGGGCGTTTTCTTTTTATTAGGTGTTATTTAAAGTCTGATAAAACATTTTATGATTGTCTTTAGAGAGATCTTATATTTTATTAGATATATTCCTAGATATTTGATGGTTTTAGATATAGATGGTATCTATGTGGATATATAGGAATGTAATTGATTTTTCTACTTTGACCTCTTTATCTGTCAACCTTGTTGAAGTCACTTACTAATTCTAACAATCTATAGCTTCTGTTGGATTTTCATTATATATAATATATATATGATTATATACAATCATATTGTTTGTGAATTTGATTTTTTTTCTTTCCGATCCTTATACTTTTCACTTATCTATTTTGTTTTGCCTAACTGCATAGTTAATTTTTGTTCCCACTCTCAAAGAGAAAGTATTTACCATTAAGTAAATTGCTTGCTGTAGGTTTTTTTGGGTGTTGCTTAGTTTATTTTTAAAATAAATAACCACTATCAAATTAAGGAAGCTCCCTTCTATTCCTGATTTGTTAAGAGTTTTTATCAGGAGTGGGTGTTGAGTTTTTCAATGCTTTTTCTGTTTCTGTTGAGAAGATCATGTGACTTTTCTCCTATTTTCTTTTAATGTGATTACAGGTATACCTCAGAGATATTGTGGGTTTGGTTCCAGACCACCACAATAAAGCAAATATCTTAATAAAGCGAGTTACATGAATTTTTTGGTTTCCCAGTGCATATCAAAGTTATGTTTACACTATATTAAGTGCACAATAGTATTATGTCTTAAAAAATGTATATACATTAATTAAAAAATATTTCATTGCTAAAATATGCTGACCATCACCTGAGCCTTCAGCAAGTAATCTTTTTGCTGGCAGAGGGTCTTGCCTCGATGTTCATGGCTAATGACTGATCAGGGTAGTGGTCAGGGTGGTGGCTGCTGGAGGTTGGTGTGGCCATGGCAATTTCTTAAAATAAGATACCAGTGAAGTTTAACACATTGGTTAACTCTTCCTTCCATGAATGATTTATCTGAAGTATGAAATGCTCTTTGAAAGCACTTTACCCACAGCAGAACTTCTTTCAAAATTGGAGTCAGTCCTCTCAAACTCTGCTGCTGCTTTATCAACTAAGTTTACATCATATTCTCAATTCTCTGTCATTACAGCAATCTTAGCAGCATCTTCACTAGTAGATTCCATCTCAAGAAACCACTTTCTTTTTGCTCATCCAGAAGAAGCAAGTCCTCATCCAGTAAAATTTGCTCATAAGATTGCAGCAATTCAGTCACATCTTTGACTTCAGAGTTGAAACACCTGGGTTTGAGTCTAGCCTAGCAGTGCAGAGTGGACAGGTCATTCTATGTCTGTTTCCTTATCCATAAACTGGGACACTAGCAGTGCCTGCCTGTGGGGTTGCTGTGGGGATGAAGTGAGTTAACACACAGTTGGTGATCCCTCTGTTTGCAGTGTCATTCATGGAAGCTGCATGACATTCTAGTGTGCTATGTGATCTGGGGACACTTTGTTGCTCTAAGCAGGGCCTTGGTGTGTGTCTGTATGCCGGTATCTTGAGGTATAGAGTGATATGCTCAGTGCTTTCAGTGTGGCTAGCACATCAATAGCTGACGCCACTTACTGCTTTTTCTTCCAAGGTGGGCTGTGATTGTCTTGCCGAAGACAAGCCCTAGGTCCCAGGTTTTGGAATCAGGGTCCATACACTGCCTGCAGTGAGAGGTCAGAGGGCAGCACTGGCCTCTAATGAGCTCTTTGGGACTGGGTCTTCCTAACCTACCCCCAGGTCTGGGACCAGTTCTTGGACCTCTCCAGTGGGGAACGTTGTGTGTGTGGCAATGCCATGGAGCTGACCTCTCCTTCCCCTGCAGGTTCAGCAGTACCGGGTCGCCATGACTGCGAAAGACTGCTCCATCATGATCGCACTCTCTCCTTGTCTGCAGGATGCAAGGTGAGGCACCTGCTACTGTGTCGTGTGTCCTTGGTCTAGCAGGGTTTTGTGGATTGGCAAGAGAGTTGGTGTCCCTATATTTAGAGAGGCTCTGGCAGGATCATGTTTATTAACAGAGGCCAGTTTCCAAGGCCTACTCGATATCATGGGGATTATTAACTCTTGCTCTTTAGAAGTTTGTAATACAGTCAAAAAGACATTATTGAGAATAATTTTAAAAGCTTGTTCATTCAAGTTTACTATTATTTTCTAAGAAAATATCTCAAGGGCTTGGATACTGTGGTCCAAATTCCTTTCTCTCAAAGAAAACCCCAAGCTACCATCATGGCTCAGAGGCCCAAGAAGCTGTAGGTTCCTGTGGGCCTTATTTTTCCTCCTTTTACCAGGTCCTGATGTGCCGACCTTTATAGTCATTTCAAAGCCTTTAAAACAACATTCCATTGTTCTGCTTCCTCTTTGCAGCATCTTCTCCTGGACATCATTATCCAGTCCCCTCTCTGCCTTTTTTAGGAATTCAGGATGAACCTGATAATCTTCTCTCAGTGATTAGATGGCATCTTCAGCATTGATCTTCAGGGTGCCAAACCCCACACACAGTTTTGCAGAATGTTTCACAATCATCTGATGTGTGTTCCTGGGTCAAGATGATCTCGTCACTGGCTGCCAGCCACCCGTTTTTCCGATGCTTTTGAACTAAACATTCCCAGGAGTCCTGCTTCTTGGCAGGCACAGAATTGTCCACTTTCTGATAGGAAACACAGAGGGACATTTATAGGGCGTAACTGAAATATTTTTAAAAAAAAAGGTTGTTCTATTTAGTTGAAAACTCTCATTATCCCCTAAGAAAATGCCCCCAGTGGTTAGTGACAGGAATCCGTTTGGATTAAGCAGTGTTGTTAGATGAGAGAAAACCACACAGATGTGATTATCTATTGCCCTTCCTGAAGCAAGGATGCAGTCAGGATACAGAAATGTGAGGGGCTGAGGGCCAGGAGTCCTGACACCCTTGACCAGCTGCTCAGCAGAAACCGACATGGTGGGAGAGGAGCGGGGACACGTGTCTAGAAACTTCTGAGCCGTGTGATCACCAGTGTCATCCCCAGGGCAGAGAAGCATTTCAGGTGTCAGGAACCTCAGGCCTGGGCTCACTGGAAGCTTGAGGTCAGCAAACGGTCAGACTCTCCTCAGCAGTGGCTCTTGGGCCGTGCTCCCACCAGCCTCTGCATGATGGACTCCT
This sequence comes from Pseudorca crassidens, assembly GCF_039906515.1. Lineage (NCBI taxonomy): Eukaryota > Metazoa > Chordata > Mammalia > Artiodactyla > Delphinidae > Pseudorca > Pseudorca crassidens. The sequence continues at coordinate 89,709,462 of NC_090302.1, forward strand.
CTCTTTATTCATGTCATCTTATTGGGTGTTGGTTCTGATGTGATGTGAGGTATCCTATAAAATTGAGGGCCAGATGTTCACTGTCCCAGCCCCGCTGTGTGGAGCTTGGGTTTCAGGCCCTGAGACTGAGACTCAGAAGCAAGACCTTAATTTGTACCCATGTTCTCTGCTGTTCAGGAGGGAGTAGCTAAGACCCCAGCAAATGAGCCAGGGATTCTTTTCCTGTAAATAGTATTTCTGAGCAGGAATTGAGCTAGAGTCTAGGCCTTGATTAGGCTCATTGAATAGGAATGTTTTATCTGCCTTCCCTCTCCCAGGCAGGAGGTTTTGAAATTGGTATTTTGTTTGCTTGTTTTGTTTTTGTAATAATTTTGAAATCTAGAAGAGTAGTACACATGGAGAAACCCGGACTCCTGAGTACTTCTGTCGGGCTAAACTGAGCTCATATAATGTATCTAACCAGTCATCTGGATGTATACTATGTGTCAAGCACTCTGAGAGCTAAGTGATATATGTAGCAATCTTAGTACAAAATTCAGAATTAGCCTGAAAGTGTTTTTTAAGTACAAGTAATTGCTCATATTTCATTATAAGCATACAACTATTACAATATTTAGAAAGACCACAACTAAACCCTAAGAAACAAAACACCAAACACTGCAGATACAATTTGAGAATAAAACGTGAGACTAGATCTCTCTCTCCAAAAGTGAAAAAGTATAAAGGAGCAAGAGTTTCTCACCAGACGCTAAAGGACACGAAAAGAGAAGTCTGTCCTCAACATTTTATCCGTTTGGCTGTTGAATAGCCAGATCTACTTTCCCCATTTTCTTAGGTTTTGTAATACTCGGCTCATGATAAAGTAACTTTCTTAGCATTCGTTTATACTACTGGGATATGGTGAATATCAATCGAGTATTCTACATAATTGCTTTTCCATCTTTCTGCACATTAACTCTCTCTTGTCTGGTGTGCTGGCGGGTATCACAGTAGGTGCCTCTCTTGCAGAAGTTTCTAGCACTAGTACATACAGTTGGCATAGACAGAGATGGAATGCATATTGATGCATAGAATGGGTGCTCTTTGTGGGTTGGGTTGAGAGGATTTGGGAGGTTTGTGTATTCTGAAATTGTTCTTTTGCTTCCAGCTCCGATCAAAGGCCCATTGTCCCTTCATCGAGATCCAGGTTTGCCTTCTCCGTGTCTGTGCTGGATCTTGACCTCAAGCCCTATGAGAGCATTCCTCATCAGTATAAACTGGATGGCAAGATAGTCAACTACTATTTAAAGACTGTACATGCCAAAGACGCCACCGTGATGTCAACTAGGTTCAAGGAAAGCGAAGATTGCACATTAGTTCTCCATAAGGTCTAACTTTTTTCCTGTAGTGGTTTTGAAACTTGAACATAGAATGTGAAGGTTGAATGACAGAGTTTCTGTTGTGTTGGGTGACTTTTGGCTGTGAATGTTTTTGCTTTTCAACCCCTGTTCAGGTGGGACTGCCTCTGGGAGACACAGAATGGAAGAGCACTAGAGACATCTTCCAGGGCAAGGAATGTTGGACGTGAGCCCAGCAGTGTGCTGTGTCCAGGAGGCCCCTCTGGGCAGTTCTCCCTTTCCACGCAGGGCTCACGTCTAATCTCTAAAAAGCCTTATAAGACCCAAGGTTTGGATCTCCTACCACCAGAATCCTAACACAGAAAACTTGAATTGTCACATATACCTTAGAGTTTGGACTTTTAAGAAAACACAGATACTACTGGAACTTTCCCAGCTGAGTTACTTGGTCACTTTTCCAATGCAAGCCATGTGTCAGCACAGGTTTAGTGGTTCCCTGCTGTGGAGAGCAATAAGTTGTTGATATGGACATCAGTTTTGAGCAGTGGACTCAGAGTCCCTGTGGAGATGCCATACCCACCACTCTGCACAGGGTCAGCAGGGAGCGTGGCACTCAGGGCAGGGGTTGACACCACTCATGCGAGCACTGACTTTTTTTTTGTGCTGAATGATTTTATCCTCTTTAACTTCAGGGGAGACAAGGTGTTCTTTCCCACCTGAAATTGCTGCTGTGGGAGCTGGAAGCAGAGCTGCAACTCTGAGCTGCTGTGCCCAGCGTGGGTGTCATGGGGTGGCTGTGCTCCTGCCAGCTCTGGGTTCCTGGCATTTTTGGGTGTTTGGGAAACCTCAGCTACTTCTGCCAGAGCCAGCATCGAGTTTTCCCTCCTTCCCCATACCTGTTCCTCCCTTGGGTTTCACTAAGATGTGTGGTGTTAGTGGCCTTGAGTGGTGCTGGACCACCTCCCCATCGGGGCTGCCCAAAGCCCTGCTTCCGCAAGACTCCTGGCTGGCACTATGAGGGTTCTTGTTGGGGTCACCAAAAGTGTGCCCAGCTGCTATGAAAACTGTTGGGAATCTTGGCTTCAGTTTTTTATTCTATGGTAGGTTGTATAGATTATTTATATCATCATTTTGAGGGACTAATGAAGGCTTATTGTAATATAATATTAGTGAAACCATGGGATTGTATGAAAATACTACACAAAAAATAAGAATATTTTGCTGATTGTAAATTTTTGTGGGGAATTTTGTGATAAATTGAGAATTATGCTTATTAGAATCAAGCCAGCTCTTCCAGAATTTATTCTCCAATTCTGTCCTATCATTTACTTCTTACTACCATTTACCACTTACTACTTAATTTTACACTCAGAGGTTCAAAAACATATTCAAATGACACACATTTCTCATTCATGTGGTGTGTTGGGGTACAGGGGCTTTGGAGATTCCACTCATAGGGATGTGCATGGAGCCGCGTTCTCATGGGCAAGTTGCAGGCTCCAGAGTGTGTGGAAGTAGGCAGCTTCCAGAGTTGTTTTGGCCTGAGGTTCCTTGTTGCTGGCCTGGGGTGAGGATGGTCTTGGCCAGGGTGTGCAGAGGACCCTGAGTGCCTGTGTGCAGAGCTCTGGAACGCCAGCTCCTCAAGGAGGTGGGCTGGGTAGCCTCCTGTTGCCTGTCCTGGCTGGTCTGGACTGTCTGAAAACCATCACCCTCTACTTGGGAGGAAGAGGTGATAGATGAGTGTCCCCTGCTAGGGGGTCTTGACCCAACCCTTTGCTCTTCTCACACTCCACCACGGCCCCTGCTCTGAGGCTTTCATTTGATCGAAACAATGTTTTCACCCATTCTACTTTAAACTGGCAACTCAGGTCAGTGCAGCACTTAGACTCTGGGGGACTTTAATGAAAACACTGTTTCTTCTGTGCAGAGGGACCAGGGGTGCTAAGGTCCTGTGTGAAGGAACAGTGCCGTATTTGCTGTCTTACTGTGTTTTTTATGCTAACCGCTCTACTTTTTTTGTGGAAGACCAAGAAGAGTGAATGTCAGAGGACTTGCTGCTGAGAGGTGCTGCGAAAGCCTCCAAGTGCTGCTTTCCAGAGCCAGGAGGCGAGGAGGGTGGTGTGGCTCCCCAGAGGTTTCTGAGGGATGTCTAAGAGATGAGGCTGCATTGGCAAGCCCTCCAAGAGTCCCTAGGTGGTGGGTGACAGGAGGAGGGCCGACCTTTGAGATGGGCTGGGGCCACCTCTGCCCTCATATTCATACCATGGGGGGCGCACAGTGGCTCCCCACATCCCAAGGTGGGCAGCCACTCCTGTACTTCCTCAGATGTTGAGTTTACTTTTAAAAATACACTATATGTGTCACTTATTTGGTATTTTGAATTTAAATAACTATTTATTTTTTATGTCCTGACAACTTATATATAATGTGCCATAACTGCATAAACATGTTCTAGAGGTAAGGTTTCTAAGTGGAAAAGAGCAAATTTTTATATTCAATAAAATCACATGCCTCCAGGTGCAGCATCTTACTTCTACGTGTAGTTTTTCACTGTTTGGGAACTAGTTGCTTGCCTCTGTGTGAAATGATTTAATCAGACTTTCCAGAGTGGCTTCAATGCCCAGCACGCCCAGTAGGGTTCGGAAGCTGAGAGGAGCAGTTTCTATGACTCCGTTCTTGTCCAGTTCCAGGGCTGTAAAGAAAACAAACTGGGTGAGAAACTTCACCGAGACAATGCCCTCATTCTCTGCTGGCCACACTGAATGGGAAGGCAGGACGACTGAATCATGACCTTGAACAGAGCACTTACCCAAAGGCCTGCGGCAGAGACATTGAGCGCTCAGCCTAGGAGGGCCGTGGGGGAGCAATCCCCCTTGCCTGTGCTTTTTGAGTGATTATGGACAAAAATATTTTGAAAACTGATTTAAAAAGTACATTAATGAAATTTTTGACTTTTGATTCTTGCCATATAAACCCAGATGAAATAAGTAGGTGTCTGTGTTGAGCATAGTGAGAAATCACCAGAACATCCCTACCTTGCAGCGGCACTTTGGTGAGAAGATCCAGCTTTGGCAAAACCTTCCCTTCTTCATCTATTTGTATCCTCCAAACAATTACTAGTTCAAACCTGAAAGAGGTAAGATGCATTGCTAAGTGCTCTTGAAATCAGACTAAACTGTATGCAGCACCTGCCTCTCTCTAGAGGAGAGGATGCCCACCCAGGCAGGAGTGCTGCTGTCCTCCCAACCATCCTGGGAGTTCCTGCCCTTCCCCAAGGCCGTGCTCAGACTCTCCTGATATTAAAGACCCACAGATGAAGAGAGAATATGGCCAGTGAAACATGAAAAGATGTTCAACATCATGAACAAACAGGAAAATGGGAACTAAGACCATAGTAAGATACTGTTTGTACCCACTGCATATTAGCGTGATCATACAAGTGAAGTACAGGATATAGAGCAATAAGAGCTTAAAAATTACTGGTGGGAAACATAAATTGATACACTACTTTGAAAAGAATTTGGCAGTGATAGCTGAATCTGCCCTATGACCCAGGAATTTCACTTCTAGGTATATGCCTAAGAGAAGCTTGTGTACTTGTGTGCCAGAGGACATGAACAGGAATGTTAGAAATAGTGGAAAATGATGAATAACCCAAATGCCCAAGACCTGAAGAATGCAGAAATACATATATTCACCTAATGGAGTGTAAGCACTGAATATGAATGAACTACAGCTACATGCACCATCAGAGGTGAATTTTGGAAATAATGTTGAATAAGGCAAGTTCCAGAAGCTTACATAGCTACAACACCATTTTAAGAAGCAAAACATCTTTAGGCACAGGTCACAGAAGCACATCCTGTCCATGTGCACATAAAGGTGCCCATGGTGGGTGGAGGGAGACCCAGATGAGTTCTCCCCTCACTCAGTGCTTGCTGACTCCCCACATTTCTTGAAATAAGTTGGTGAAAATAGAGCTCCACCCCTCGTGGCCTCCCCTCCTTGGCCTCCTAAGGACCCCAGCAGTGAGACTGGCACCTTTTCCTTACAGACCCCGTCTGTGTTTAGAGTCCCCACATGGTCCCCCTTGTGCTCTCCTGCCATCGGCTGCTTATCTGTTATGACTCCACAGACATATCTCAAGATGTCAGTTAGGTGGTTTACATTTGTTTTCTATTTGTAATCCTCATTTTTAACAGGAAACAACCGTCTGGGTGTTGGGGAGGGACTTGGTGGGGCCTGTGCACTCACCCTGGTCGGCTGGGGTTCCTGATGCCCATGCAGCTGGAGGAGGCCCCCTCTGAAAGGTGCACAGCCTCTGGGTACTTTTCCTGTGGGGAGAAGAAACGGTTAGAGAAATCTGTGGGGCGCAGGGACGCTGTTCCAGGTGACTGAAAAGAAGCAAGAAACCCTTTTCAGGTGTGTCTCGCATTCCCTGAAAGTCTTTAATTTTCAGGTGTGCCATTTTCTCATCCAGGCATCATGGCGTCCTGGCCATGGCCGTCCCCACTCCTGCCTTCTGTGGTCATCAGCACTGCCTGTTCTAGATCTCCACTGACACACAGCCTCCAGGATTCCACACCATCAAGTGCCCAGTGTTAACAGGTTACAGAACTCCATTCTGATTTCACTGGCTTGTCTACCCAGGGCCCCACAGCGTTTGGCCGACCTGCTTCCTTTGTCTGTGTCTTGTGACCTGGACAGCTTGAGGAGGCTGGTCAGGTATGCCGGCCAGCTGACCCACCAAGGTGATGGTGATCCTGATGACTGAAGTGAGGTGCTGTCTGCCAGGTTTCTCATTGTAAAGCAAATGTTTTTCTCTAGAGTGCTAGCATTTGGCCTTAAAAGCCTTTCAAACTGAGGCCTGTGGGCTGGTCCCCACCACAGTGGATGCTTCCACCATCTGTCCTCACACTTGCTGCCGAATGGCCCTAGCCTGCATATTGGTAACTGTGGGCACTTGGCTCCTGCACAGCCCGCACGGGGCCACCTGGACTCTCCCAGTGACCTGTGTGTCTCCCCCAGGCATGGTGTCTGGCTATTCTGGATAATAGGTTTCAGGGAGCGTGCTCTGCTAAAAGGTAGCTTCATGATGAGATCGTGTACCATTTTAGAGTCAAAAGTATCCTCTCTAAAATGGAAATGAAGTCGAATTTCACGAGTTTCTAGGCTTGCAACTCTAAAGTAGGCTTGGCTTTTCCCTCCATGTAATGTAATAGTTCTGGAAATGTCTGCTTCTATTATTTGTAGGGGGCTCTGGGAACCTCTAGTATTAGACTTGACTTGTAGATCGTTAGAATAACAAAGCTTTGCAAGAATCTGAACAGAATGTTCACAACAAATAGAGTAATGAGTGGCCCCATCTTCTCAATTCTTGGAAAAACTTATTTTTGTTTGTTCTTGTGAGAACAGATTGCGGGGTTGGGGTGATATGATAGAGACTAAAAGTAGGCTCCACAGTAAGATTCTAAGTTCCAAAAGGGTCAGCTTTTGAAAGACACATTTTCTTTCCCTCTTCTCACAGCTCCTGCTGTAGAAACGGACACCTGGACTGATGCTGAAATCACATGTAAGCCCGGCCATGTCCCAAATCCAAACCCAAACCCAGCCATCGTGGCTGCCCCAAACCTCATGGAAGGAAAGTGAGGTGCGGCTTCCTCTGAGAAATGTCTGATCTAGCAGCCAGTCAGAGAAACCCCTCCTCCTGCAAGAGAAGGGGCAGGGCTGGAACTGTGGGTGAGCAGAACTTGCCTGCTTCAGAGGATGGGGCCTTCCTGAGGATGCAGGTACTTGATGGGCTGAAGAAAATCAGCTCCTGTCAAATGAGGTCTTGTGGGGACAAAGACGTGTCATAACCTTTAAAGGGCCAGCCACATATCAGTGAGTTTGTTGCCAGCGTGTGAGGCCAGTGTTCTCAGACCCCTGTGTGAGAAAGATGCTGATGGAGCGAGAACACGTCCAAACACCAAGCCATTCTGACCAAAGGCTGGGTTGGGCCTGGTTTAAACTTAGATGATTTCTAATTTCAGCGAAATAGTTTTTATGAGAAAATGTATACCTAAGTTTTTAAAATGGAAAGACTGCTGGGTGATTTTTAAACCTCAGGCTCTTCTAAATTAATAACAGCTGTATGAGGAATGTAAAGGAGAACATGTGAATGTGGCAGTGTAACTTCCAGGCTGAGCTGGAAGCACATGGCCTGGGCCAGTTCCAGCCTGAGGCTCAAGGGCTTGGTCTGCTTCCAAGCAGACCTCACAGCCTCTCTAGGCCTTCTCCTCATGAGCAAAAGGAGGGTTTAGATTAGAAACTTTCTCTAAAAAAAATAAAATTTACTCTCTTTAGTTTTTAAAATAAAAAACCAAAAGTAGAAACACTAACGTTAGGAAGAGATCAGGCATTTAGTATGTGTTTCTGGAGACCTTTTAGGGGCTTGTGTGGAAAGCTCCTTTTTATACAAGTTAATAATATTGCCCTGTTTATCCAGCTTCATTCACTTGTCTGGTGACCTCAAATATTCAAAGCTGACAGGAAGAAAGCAACTAAAGGCTGAAGAGTAGCCCAGAGACGCAACATAAAAAGCACAGTCTAGATACCGTCAACGATAGTTAGAAATACAAAGGGTGGGTCTCGTCCACACGAGACATGTACAGGTGGCTTTGAGGGAGAAGACAGATAAGTTGTGAAATGTGATACAACTCTAAATGCAAAGTGGGCCTGAGGTCATAGCATAAGATCAGCATATTTCAATAGCGATTGAAAGTTTTACATATTACCATATTTGACATTCAGAAAAGCCAACTGAATCACCAAGAAAGGATTAAGATGATGTACTCTGATAAGGCAGCAATCTGGCCAATATATTTTAGAATATTTAACATGAAAAAATAGCTTCACACAAAAAAAGTTGACTGGAAAGTTATCAGCCTGACCTGGAAAGCACCTTAGATACTTCACATGCTGCCACTGGTGAAACTAAGGTCGAGGTCTGGTACATAAAGGGAGCAAATGGGAGGCCTGTGCTTCCCAGTGTTGTTGGGAAGGCTGGGAACAGGCTGCATGGTGCGGGTCCTTTGCACACACTGGGCCTGTCAGCCTTCCATAGGAAGCTTGTTCTAAGCGGTGATTCAAAATGGATGTTTATTTAGCTGCTTGCCATATGCCTGGACTTTTCAGTCAAGAACTCTCCTGGTGTTTATGATAGAAAAAATGGTAGCTGTGAGAAAGTTGCCAATTTGTTATTCATCCCAGTTTTCTATCTGAGATCTACTCTGCTGTTGGAATGGCTGCTGGATGCTGGTCCAAAGGGAAGAGAGTTTTAAACAGAACTTTAGAGAAAACCAGCCTTGTGTTACGGATCAGTCATACCATCCCGCTTCACCCCCCACCCCCACTTAAATGAATGGGAAACCTTGAGTCTTTAGTTTAAATGTACCCCTGAGTGTCCATAGATATACTAATTCATCTTGACTTTAATATTTTCCCAAAGATTATGTCTGTCTGATTCAGTAATTTTTTTCCCTAAATTGAGGTATAATTCACATTAACAAAATTCACTCCTTTAAAGTGTATAATTCAGTGAGTTTTGGTATATTCACAAGATTATGCAACCATCACCAGTTTCTAACTGCAGAACATTTTCAGCCCCTCCTCCCCCGCCCCCGCCCCGTAAAGAATCCCTGTTCCCTTTAGTTACTGTGCTGTTGGGGAGAGGTGGGCATGGGTAGGAAGATGTGGGACTCCCAACACAGGTCAGTCTGTGGAAGTGCCCATGAAGATGGCAGAGGTGGAGGCCAGGTGTGGGGCAGGGAGCACAGGCAAGGCTCAGGGAGGAGGGAGTGGTTGACTATGGGGCTCCCTCTGTGGTGCTGGGACAAAGGTGTTGGTGGGGCCGTGAGGAATTGTGCTGGATTCTGGTGGATGAAGAAGAATCCAGGATGAGGAAGGACACAGACACAGGCTGTTCCACAAGGAGCGCTTGTTGCCAGGAGAAGCAGGGAAACAGTGGAGCTGCCAGTGAGGGATATGAGGTGCTGGAATTGGGTGTGTGCAGATGGGAATGGGTACAAAGGATGATGGCCAATCCTCAAATCATCATGGCATTGGGACAGACTTAGGTGGATGGTGGCAGAGGCAGCTGATAAAGTTAATTTGTAAATCAGGACCCATAAAATGGAAGTTACCCCTGAGGCCTGGCCCACGGCACACATCTAAAGCTAAGTCAGCCTGCATATCTGGACAACACCTAACCCCAATCACAGTCCTCCAATTCAGCTTTAATGAGCTCACTACACCCTAGAAAATGGGATCTCCTAGCCAATCCTGCCTTGTTTTTGTGTGGGCTCTTTAACAAGTCTATAAAACTCCCTTGGGAACAGTGTTCCCCTGCTTGTGAGGCCCTGGACTTCCCCAATTCATGGATGTTTTTCATTTGAATAAAACACATCAAACTTGTTACTAAATTGTATTGCTTTTGTCACTTGACACAGTACACAGACTCCAAGTTGCTGGGTGTAGGAAAAGGAGGGAGAGCCCATCTGCCTGTAGGGCTGGGTTGGGGCATCACCTGTAGCAGCTCTAGGCTGGGGGCCTGTGCAGCTCTGGGAGGGTGTGCGGCCAGAGTCAAGATAGGCATCCACACTGTGCCCCACACCCAAAAATCCTGAGACAACTGTTCCAGTTGTTCCCAACATCAGAAGGCTTAGAAATGCCTACAACATCCGCACTTAGAAGACAATTGTGCTCTTATTTTAAAGATGAAGCTAACAAACGTTAAGTGGTTCCTCTGCCAGTCACAGGTGCAGTTTCTTTTTTTTTTTTAAACATCTTTATTGGAGTATAGTTCCTTTACAATGGTGTGTTAGTTTCTGCTTTATAACAAAGTGAATCACCTATATGTATACATATATCCCCATATCCCCTCCCTCTTGTGTCTCCCTCCCACCCTCCCTATCCCACCCCTCTAGGTGGTCACAAAGCACTGAGCTGATCTCCCTGTGCTATGTAGCTGCTTCCCACTAGCTATTTTACATTTGGTAGTATATATAAGTCCATGCCACTCTCTCACTTTGTCACAGCTTACCCTTCCCCCTCCCTGTGTCCTCAAGTCCATTCTCTCTGTTTGCGTCTTTATTCCTGTCCAGGTGCAGTTTCTTTACACACATTTTACATCTGTATAATCACAGATGTCACATATGATGTTATGGAGTGAACAAGTGTACCATTTTGGGGCCTCTGAGGCCATTCTGCCCGGGTGGGACCCTCTGTTATCTCCCTGCAGGCTCACTCACAACCATTACACCCACAGTCAGTCGTCCGTTTCTAGAGCGAGCAGTAGATAAGATACCCATCACCCCTGGACACTCAGTGGGCATTTCCCGAAATGGGGCCATCTTCCTGCTTTACCAAAACATAACATTCCAACCAGAAAATTTCAGATGTCCCCAGCTCCCCTCTGTTCCCATCATAGCCCCTGCCCCCACCCCCAATCTCCAGTCGGTCCCTGCTTCAAGTCTTGGCGGTTTGGAGAGTGAGACCTCTTGGGCTGCAGATGGGCCTCAGCCCAGGTCTGACGTCGCCTCATGATGCTACATCAGGAGTGCCACAGAAATGCTGCTGTGCTTTTGGGGTGACCCAAAAGTCACCCTTTTCCCTCTGTAACTGGTATTTTCCAAGGGGACATCATGAGACCAGGCCACTGTCTGGCTCCTCAGTCAGATGTCCACTCACCAGCCTGGGCCTGCTGCTGCCTCACAGCTGAGTCAACCACATGAGCGTTGCCAAAGGGCGACAGTCTGTCTCCATCATTCCTTCCACATTGACGAGAAGATTTCCACCAGAAGAACGAGCTTTTACTTCTCCCTTATTTATTTATTTTGTATCAGTATTGACCCTAATTTATTCAACAGGTATCAGTGTTTCTCCAAGGAGCTAAGACCTGGGCTTATTGCTCCTGGGGCTTCAGTGCATCCAGGCCCTCTCAGGGGAAAGAGCTTGGTAAGACAGGTTGGTGTGACACACGCACACACCATAGCCCCTTCAGAATCCTTCTGCACATGCATATTAACAAGCAGGCGATCACCCCAACACCTCAGTCCACCCCTCAGAATTCTCTAGCCTTCTTTCTTCTGTGGCTCTAAAATCACTCTATTCCTAGGAAGGAATAAAGTTTACACGGATAATCCTTCTACAACTTCCCTGTTTAGAATGGAAAGGGGAAGGTTAGACAAGCAAAATCAGTCATATATACAGCCAAGAAACATACACCATGCAATCAATCTGAAGGCAAGTGTACCCTTAAAAGATCAACCCCATTAAGATTACTAGACAGTAAGCATCACTTCAGGTGGGGATACATGTCCAAACAGTAGTTCTGTTTTTAAGATTGTTTATTTCATTCTAAGCTAATTGGGTAGCAATTGTATGCTTTTAAATGTAGTCTGTTCCCTCCTAGATTGATAATTAAAAAGGCAAGCCAAGTTGGTTTCTTTTAAAATAGTCAGAAATGATAATTAAGAAGCTGAACACACACACACATATAAACATAATCAATGCTAGAAACTCTTTAGAGGTAATTTCACAACTTTCTCTTCATAAAGTTTTTAATATGTAATTATGCAAGCAAAATAATGAAATGCAAGCAGATGATGAAAGTAATATTCCAGATATTCACTGGCAATTTTATCATTACTAAGGTTGAAACTCTCTCATTATTTCATAAATCTCAAAGTAATGTCCAAAGCATTGAAACTGATTATAATTTAAAGTAACTATGGTCTAATTAAAATTTTTTCATTGAATCACAGACTTTTTGAGTTTTTAAGGTGTTTAGTTTCTTTTTCAAAAGACAAATTACACACCCATACTGCCACACACAATTTATCGATCTCTTAACATTTGCAGGCCCTATGCACTTGACGTGCATTAGCTCATCAAATGTTCACAGCAGTCATATGAAACCATTGGTATAATGCCCATTTAAATGAAACTGAGGGGACTTCCCTGGTGGCACAGTGGTTAAGAATCCGCTTGCCAATGCAGGGGACACGGGTTCAAGCCCTGGTCAGGGAAGATCCCACATGCCGCGGAGCAACTAAGCCCGTGCGAAACAACTACTGAGCCTGCGCTCTAGAACCCGCGAGCCACAACTACTGAGGTCTGCATGCCTAAAGCCCGTGCTCCCCAACAAGAGAAGCCACTATGCAATGAGAAGCCCACACACCGCAACGGAGAGTAGCCCCCACTCACTGCAACTAGAGAAAGCCTGCGCGCAGCAACGAAGACCCAACGCAGCCAAAAAAAATAAGTAAATAAATAAATTTAAACAAATAAATAAATAAATGGAACTGAAGCTTGAAAAATTAAGATACTTGCTCAAGATTGCACAACTAGTAAACTGATTCAAACCTAAGGAAATAGGTTTCCAAAACCTGAGCTCATAAAAATTCTACCATTTAACATTTCTAAATTCAAATATAGTTGTAATACACAGGTCAAGTGTGATTACAATCAACTTGTAACAGAATTCATGCTGGCAACTGATTTTGATGGTAGCAACAGAAACATTTTTGTTGGGAAACATAATAGCCCCTACAGGTTTGTTCATATATTCCATGTGGTATAAGACTTAAGTCCCCAACAGTAAAGGGCTCCTGATCTAGTGAAAGCAACTTGTTGTGTCTATTTTTTTTGAGGGGTGGGAGGGGGTGGCCCACACCATGTGGCTTGTGGATCTCAGTTCCCCAGCTAGGGACTGAACCCCGGCCACAGCAGTAAAAGCCCGGAATCCTAACCACTAGGCCACCAGCGAACACCCCTGTGCTTATTTTTATTAGAAGTCCACAGTTTTCTCTCCAGAGGAGTCAGGTTGCAGAGTCCAGGCCCTTTCTGGAGGTTCCTAGCTTTTTCACATAGGCCTTCTGTCAGGGTGAGGACGGACTGACTCTCATATAGACTTTCTACTAATTCTTCTCCTATCCATAGTCCCTCTGTCAGAGCTTCCACAGAACAAATCAACTTCCTTCAAGGGTTAGGTCGCAGCTTTCTCTGGTCCTCATCAAACAACACACTGTTATCTGCTTCCTGTATGTTACTGCTGCCTTCCTCTGGCCTATTCTTCATCCTTGTGCAGTATGTCTTTTAAAACTCTCTACTGTCATTTCAGAAGGGTTTTAGCAGGGTGCCCAACAAAGGCAGTGTGTTTCAATTGTCCATTTTTGAGGCCTTTCATGTTTATATTTTCAATTTTCCCTCATACTTGATGAATAGTTTGGGTATAGAATTTAAGGTTTAAATAATATTTAAATTACATTTTATATATAGAGCTAATGATATATGTCCAAACTTGTATTCTAGAGTCCTATGTTAAAATGCCTTCAGTTTTTAAAAATGGGAAGAAAATATATGAACCATTGTCAGCTCATGTCTGTAGAAAAAGAGGAACCCCCCCCCAACCAGGACAAAATAAAATAGGGCACAAATAATTTATGTAAATAAAATTTTAAATGGTTGAAATTTTGGGGGCTTCCCTGGTGGCTCAGTTGTTAAGAATCCGCCTGCCAATGCAGGGGACACGGGTTTGAGCCCTGGTCTGGGAAGATCCTACATGCCACGGAGCAACTAAGCCTGTGCGCCACATCTACTCAGCCTGCGCTCTAGAGCCCGTGAGCCACAACTACTGAGCTGGCGTGCCAAAACTACTGAAGCCCACTCGCCTAGAGCCCGTGCTCCGCAACAAGAGAAGCCACCACAATGAGAAGCCCGTGCACCGCAACGAAGAGTAGCCCCCGCTCGCCACAACTAGAGAAAGCCCACGCACAGCAACGAAGACCCAACACAGCCATAAATAAATAAATAAATGGTTGAAATTTTGTATTACATCAAATCCTGCTGGTTTAAAGAAAAATAAAATAAAATGAATATTAGGCATGAGAATTAAAATGTGAGAGGGAAAACAAACCTTGGTAAAATAGTCCAAAGGACGCTAATAATTTATTCTATTTGCACAATACTTCTAACTTTGCCAGGTCTTTACATATTTAATCACAGGATGACTTTATGAGGCAGGAATATAAAATTATGTCCATTTTAAAAATAAGAAAAAAAAAAAGGCTCAGAGACTTGCAAGGCTGCTCCAATGACCCCAAGCCCAAAGTAAAGAAGCCAAGCTGAGCTGGCCTCCTGACCCCAATGCCTTTCTCGAAACAAATTTCAGGTGACCCACTAAATTAGGAAATTTAGAAAATTTAGAAAATTCTAGGAAATTAGAATCTGTCCTTTGGCTATTTTATCTTTAAAAAAAAAAGCTTGACTTTGTTGGCCCACATCCTCTGTTTCCATTTTCTCTTATTGCTGGGCGCATAATCCACCTTGGACAGTTGTGCAAGCCTCTGGGGTCCTGGGGCCCGAGTTCCCCTCCAGTCCATCAACACGATGTCTCTCTATTCCCAAATAAAGCTAAAGTATGTGCAGGTCTTTTCCATTTCTTTGGTCAGCCTCAGCCTCTGGTTTCAGCTCAGTGCTGATCAGAGTGAGGGAGGTCAGAGTGAATTCACCCTAAAACCAATAAGGCTTATAGGCTTCAGGGACCAACACCCCCCTCCTCATACATGGGCTCCTTTCAAGACCCTCTACTGAATTTTTATTTTAAAAACAAACTTTAAAAAAAGAGTTTTAGACTGACAGAAAAATTGGGAAGATAGTACAGAGTTCCTATATCATTAACATCTAATATTGGTGTGGTATATTTGTTACAATTAATGAACCAATCTTGGGACATCACTTTTATAACTAAAGTCTACACTTTATTCAGCTATCTTAGTTTTTACTTAATGTCCTTTTTCTCTTTCAGGATTCCCACCCAGGATCCCACATGACATTTGTGAGAGAGAGAGGAAAATTCACCTAGATTCTTACTCTATACACCTCCTTATGTCCTGCCATGGGTGTAAGTATTTTGCTTATTATTATTATTGTTTTTAATAAGGGGCTCCCATTTTTCCCTTAAAGACTCAAGAGAAAACGCATAGTTGTTTTTGGGGTCTTAGAATAACACACGTCTTGTCATCTGGCCACAAATGATATAAGCATCCCCTTCAGGACTGGGCAGTAGGAAGGGGCCAGCTGATCCTGGGCTTGACTTGAGACTCAAAACAGGTAACAGGAGAGTAGCAAACATGGAAAATGCTTTCATGTATGCATTTCTCTACAGACCATCCATGAACTGGCAAAACGCATTCTGTAACAGTTCAAATTTTCAGCATGGAATATCTCTTAAATTGATTGAGGGCAGAAGGATTTTTTTTGCTGCCTTGTCCTGAAACTGCTTTATTCTCCTAGAGGAGCTCTTTATTTATTAGTTTTTTAAATGTTTGTTTATTTATTTAGGCTGCTCCGGTCTTAGTTGCGGCATGCGAACTCTTAGTTGTGGCATGCACATGGGATCTAGTTTCCTGACCAGGGGTCAAACCCGGGCCCCCTGGACCACCAGGGAAGTCCCTAAAGGGCCTCTTAAGTAAAAGTATTTCAAGTTCATCCTCTCATACATCATGAGGCCTACACACATGATGAACTTGGATTGACTAATTCATTCACTCAGAATGATTTGCAGAGTGTCTACTGTGTGGAGCTATTGTGGACTGTAGACCCGTTTTTCTTTGCCTGGCAAGCTTTCTTATTACCCCTCCTCTGGTAACAGACCTGTCCCTGTTCACAGGATTGGCTCAGGTCATCACAGACTGTCAGCTCCTCACAAACAGCATATGATGTGTCCTGGGCCAACTGACAGGTAGATGCTGGGAGGACAAAATCTTTTCCTACAGTGGTTGCTCAGCAGACAGCCTCTTCCAGGTTGTATGAGGCCCGTGTGTTGTCCAGAGAACCAGCAGAGAACCGTGCAGAGATGAGGGCCTCACAATGGCAGGGAAAATCCTCTTATCTTGGTGTGATCCCCAAACGCAGGCAACCTTTCTTTGATTGTCTGAACTACTCCAGCCCTCTACTACTACTGGAGTGACTAACTTTCCCTTTTTAAAAAAATATTTATTTATTTTTGGCTGTGTTGGGTCTTTGCTGCTGCATGCGGGCTTTCTCTAGTTGCGGCGAGTAGGGGCTACTCTTTGTTGTGGTGCGTGGGCTTCTCGTTGTGGTGTCTTCTCTTGTTGCAGAGCACGGGCTCTAGGCACGTGGGCTTCAGTGGCTGTGGCACGCCAGCCCAGTAGTTGTGGCTCACGGGCTCTAAAGCACAGGCTCAGTAGTTGTGGCGCACAGGCTTAGTTGCTCCGCGGCATGTGGGATCTTCCCGGGCTAGGGCTCCAACCTGTGTCCCCTGCATTGGCAGGCGGATTCTTAACCACTGCACCACCAGGGAAGTCCCTAAATTTCCTTTTTTGCTAAGCCAATGTGAGTTAAGATTCTGTCCCATCCTCTGTCACTTGCATTGAAAGAGCTCTAATAAAAACCACGGGCACTTTGTTAAATGCTGGGTATGTCCTGAACAAAATAACACTGAGCATCAGGAAAGTACAAATAAAAACCACACACCTGAATGGCTACAAACAACTGACAAAAGCGGTGTTGAAACTGAATTGAGCAACTGGAACCCTCACACCCTGCTGGTGAGAGTATAAATGGGCACAGTTACTTTGAAAAACTGTTTGGCAACACCTCAAAGCTGAACATACATCTACCCTAAGATTCAGCAACTCTACCCAACATAAACATGTACATGTGTCACCAAAAGACATGCACACAGCAGCACTATTTACAATTGCCAGGACCTGGAAGGGCCCAGGAACAGAATACTGGGTGAATGCTTTGTGGCTTACCCACAGGACGGAAGGCTACATGGCAACAAGGGGAATGATCACCAGTTATACTCCACATGGATGGACCTCATATGGACACCGTATGCAGTGACAGGTGCCAACCCCATCCTGTGGAGTCCTGTGGCAGGTAGGTGGGCCCTGGCCCTGGCGGTGTGGAAGAAATGACAGAAGGGAGCACAGGGGCTCTGGGGGCTGCTCTTTGCTCTGCTTCCTCTTCTGGCCAGTGGTTCTATGATTTTGAAAGAAATTATCCAACTGTATATTTATGATGTGTGCCCTTTTCTGTGTCTATATATTTCAACAAAAAGTTAAAATACAAAAGACAGCATCCCTGAGCCCATGAAGCATACGATCTAGTGGAGAAGACAGACATTAAACAAGTAAATACACGAATGCCTCCCCTCTGCCACTGCCATCCAGCGTGGAGAATGCTTTGTTCTTTTCTTCATCTGGAAGCTCTGTTGCCATCAAGATTACTTTGCTGTCTCTTTTGCGTCTTTTCCAACTCTGTCATGTCTGTCCTGAAGAGCAGTGACCATAAGTGCATGAAATATTGTGTACAGATGTTCCAGGATTTGGGACAAAGAACATAAAATCTATTTTCTTTTACCTGATCTTCCTCAGTTAAGACTAGCAATCTGCAAGCCTTTCTTTCTTTTTTTTTTTGCGGTACGCAGACCTCTCACTGCTGTGGCCTCTCCTGTTGCGGAGCACAGGCTCCGGACGCGCAGGCTCAGCGGCCATGGCTCACGGGCCCAGCCGCTCCGCGGCATGTGGGATCTTCCCAGACCGGGGCATGAACCCATGTCCCCTGCATCGGCAGGCGGACTCTCAACCACTGCGCCACCAGGGAAGCCCCCCTTTCTTGATGTAGAAGTATCTGAAATATTGTTTTGGGAAGCAGTCAGTATGCCTTTTCTTGGGTCACAATTAATAGCCAAGGGCACATCTTTTTGTTTTTTTTTGGTTGCTGCGCAGCATGTGGGACCTTAGTTCCCTGACCAGGGATTGAGCCCGCGCCCCCTGCAGTGGAAGCTCGGAGTCTTAACCACTGGACCACCGGGGAAGTCCCCAAGGGCAGGTCTTTTGATAAGTATTTTCTGGATTTTTTTTTTTCTTGAAGGTCTTACCTTATGCACAGTAAACTTTTATTACTCGTATGTGTGCTCTGGATAATGTTTTCAGTGCATTCCCACCCTCTGGGTATTTCAATGTGTGGAAATGCTTAAAGTTGTCTGAAAATATGGAGATCTTACTGTTGACTCACTCTTGGGTCATTTACACAGAAGTGCAATTGTTTAACACTTCTCTGTTCTGAAAATATGGTCACATGATTTTGTTCAACTGGAATTAGTTGAATCACATTTGAAATAAAAAAGGGCCAAAAGCTGCAGCTTAGAAATTTTTGTTACATGAAAATTTTACTTGTAAAGACATTTGTTTGAACGTTTATAAGCTTTCTACTTATCTTTCCTAATCTCCTTCTATTAAAGTTCAGCTAACTTGTACATTTAAATAATATTTGAAGAAACATACTAAGTTCCAGAGGCTGAGGCTGACCAAAGAAATGGAAAAGGCCTGCACAAACTTTAGCTTTATTTGGGAATAGAGAGACATCATGTTGATGGACTGGAGGGGAACTCGGGCCCCAGGACCCCAGAGGCTTGCACAACTGTCCAAGGTGGATTATGCACCCAGCAATAAGAGAAAATGGAAACAGAGGATGTGGGCCAACAAAGTCAAGCTTTTTTTTTTTTTAAGATAAAATAGCCAAAGGACAGATTCTAATTTCCTAAAGGTCATACTTTAGCCTCAGACAAACACATATTCCATGCTGTTTTAAATATCAAAAGCTGTAAGCAGAGCATTTACACATTTGTAACAGAAAGAGGGTTCTTTATTTACAAGTGCCATAAGCACTGAATACTAACCAGATGTAGTTTACTGCCTCTTATAAAGAAGAAAACATACAGAGACGAAACCAAAGTTTGAGCTTGAAAAAAGTCTTAAAACAAGTGGTTAACAATTTGTTATACTAACAGAACTAGAGAAGTTGAAAGCCCTTTGCTGAAGCATGCCTCCACTGACACACTGTTAGTGAACTTGCTTAAGCAGGGCCCTCTTGTTTCTTCCAAGAGCACTTGCAAATATATGGGCTTTTCTGCCCACACCTTTGTATGTGAAAGTGATGGTGTTCTGGTAGGATGTTCCTAAATGACTGGCCTGAAGACCCTGACTTATGCAAACATGGTTATGAATGTCTGAAATCATTTAATTAATTACAAGAGGAAGGTGATTACCTCAAACATGCTTTTCCGAAGTAACCAATCTTCAAGTTCTTGAGGCAAAAAATATAATTGGCCTTTTCTTTTGGGGGGTGGGGTGGGCAGTGATGGTGATACTGTGCAGTTCATGTTTATCAGAAAAATACACTATTTTAAACATGTTAAAAACACTGTAATCAAAGATTGGATAAAGACTAATAGAGTCAGGAAATGTGAACATATGGTTATTTTCAATTTAAATTACAACTAGACTTTGTAAGATAAGGTAGTTTAGAAAGGCATTCAACAACAATTTGAACTACCATAAATAGCTTGAAGTAAAATAGTTCAGTGTGAAAAACAGATCTGCAGGATGCTTAGTTTGAAATCTACCTTAAAACCATACAAAACCACTTCAGATCCACTAGAGTACCTATTATAAAAAAGACAGAGAGTGGCAAGTGTTGGTGAGAATGGGGAAAGTGGAAACCTCAGGCATTGTTGGTGAGATGTAAAATGGCACAGCCACTTTGTAGAACAGTTTGACAGCTCCCTTTTTCCTCTTTTTAAAATGTCCTTTATAAATTCTGAGATGATATATTCACGTACAAAGTAAAGTTATAATTGTTCCTTTAAACGCAGTCCCTCTTTTCACACAGAATCCTGTCATTCAAATCTTTCTGCACTGGGACAAACAACTGAGGATATCTGACAAGGTAATAACATTCTTCTCTTTAAATATAGCATCTATTTCATTCTCTCTGTCTGGAACTCTTATTAGATTACACTGAACCACCTAATTCCATGCTTCTTAACTGAACTCATTTGTTTTCCATCTAATTATCTTTCTGTTCTTTGGGTGGTTTCTTCAAATAAATCCTCTAATGTTCTCTTTAGTAATATTTAACGTGTTGTTTGACTTATCCACTGGTTTCTAAATTTTTAAAATTCTAATCACATTTAAAAAATTTAGAGTCAATTTGTTTCTTTTTCCAATAGGCTTTTGTAAAAAACTGTCCTATATTTTAAATTAGATCTATTTGTTTAGTTATTACTTTGATATCTTAAACCTTGTACTTTTTGTCCAGATTGTTCTATAATTCTCACTTAACAGAAGTTTGATTTATACAATTAATGTATAATTTTAAAAATATTTTATTTATTTATTTATTTTTGAGCTGCGTTGTGTCTTAGCTGCGGCATGCAGGATCTTTTGTTGCGGCACCCAGGCTCTTTGATGTGGCACGTGGGCTTCTCTCTAGTCACAGCACGCAGGCTCTGTAGTTGCGGCATGTGGGCTCTTTAATTGTGGTGCGCGGGCTCCAGAGCGCATGGGCTCAGTAGTTGTGGTGCACGGGCTTAGTTGCCCCGCAGCATGTGGGATTTTAGTTCCCCGACCAGGTATCGAACCTGCATCCCTTGCATTGGAAGGTGGATTCTTAACCACTGGACCACCAGGGAAGTCCCAATTAATGTATAGTTTTTTAATGTGCACTTGCTTCATCTGGGGTCATTTTTGTCTGTGACAGTTATGTATGTGTGAGAATTTCCCTCCAGGGAAGTTTCAGGGTGGCTTCTCTCAGAGCCTGGGGGAGTCCCTGTATCTACAATTTATATTCCTTTCCAGATTTGGGCTTCTACCTAGCCCACACGTAGGCAAGGTAAACTGAGACCTTGTATATATCTATGTCAGGGATCTGAAGAGGTGAGTTTCTCCACCTGCCAAGTTCCCTGCAGCTTCTTTGGGGTGGCTGGCACTCTTTCCTCTTCCTTTTTCAACTGACGGAAGTCTTTGAGGCCCCAAGCTCTGGGAGGAGGATCCACCCCAGCATCTGATGCAGCCCAGGCTGTCCTCCGTCTCTGACCCAGGGCCCAGATCTGCTCTGAGATGCTGTGGGCTGGCCAAAACCAGCTCCTGCTCTCGCTTTGATTTTTCTCCTTATTTCTGGCTCTCAGGACATTTTTACTTCTTTCTTTTGAGCTTGACTATGTACTTAAAACATGTTGTACTTAATCCAGAATTTCTGTAAGATTAAAATGGCAGGGGAGGGTACATATGGCCATCTCGGCCTGCCGTATTTCTTTTTTTTGTTTTTTTTTTGGCTGTGCCATGAGGCATGAGGGATCTTAGTTCCCCGACCAGGGATCAAACCTGTGCCCCCTGCAGTGGGAGTGTGGAGTCTTAACCACTAGACCACCAGGGAAGTCCCTGCCGTATTTCTTTAAGTCTCCTCTTGCTTTCTTTTTGGTGAGAAATATCACATTTTCATTTCTCTTTAATTATACAAGTAATTAACAAATGCATTCTCACTTTAAAAATTAAATGGTTAAAGCTAAGTTAAACTCTTCTTTGATGTAAGCCCAATTCTAGTCTCCAACCCTCTCTCCCCAGATGAGTATCTTGCAGATCTCTTCTCATATTACAGATCTCTATGGACCCACAGCAAATAGGAAAGTTACACCTCAATTAAATATACCTCAATAGAGAAAATTTAATAAATACAATCATACTATACCATATTGTTTTCGCATTTCTTTTTTCTTTTTTTTTTTTTTTTTGTGGTATGTGGGCCTCTCACTGTTGTGGCCTCTCCTGTTGTGGAGCACAGGCTCCGGACATGCAGGCTCAGCGACCATGGCTCACGGGCCCAGCCACTCCACGGCATGTGGGATCTTCCTGGACCAGGGCACGAACCCGTGTCCCCTGCATCGGCAGGCGGACTCTCAACCTCTGCACCACCAGGGAAGCCCTGCATTTCTTTTCTTCACTCAACAATGTGTATTGAAGAGCTTTTCCTGTGAAGATAGAGTTGCTGTGTTCTTTTTAATGACTGTGTAGTATTCCACTGTGAATAATTTTCAAGGGTGTGTCAGCCTATGAGGGAAAACTTCCTCAAAGGAAGGGGGTGGGGCTTCCCTGGTGGCGCAGTGGTTGAGAGTCCGCCTGACGATGCAGGGGATGCGGGTTTGTGCCCCCGGTCTGGGAGGATGCCACATGCCGCGGAGCGGCTGGGCCCGTGAGCCATGGCCAGTAAGCCTGCGCGTCTAGAGCCTGCGCATCCAGACCCTGTGCTCCAGAATGGGAGAGACCACAACATCAAGAGGCCCGCGTACCGCAAAAAAAAAAAAAAAAGGAAGGGGGCACTTTCAGAAGAAGGAAGGGAATGTGCTGGGCACCAGACAACTGATGTCCACCCTCTACTACCACGTCCTACCAGGCACTCATTGCTACATACTCTAAGTATGGTGTTGAGACCATTCCACAGACCATGATGGACACCCCCCACCAAACTTGGGGTCAGATGTCAACATTGATGGTTCCACACATTGCAAGAGGGTGTGAAGAGATTTATTACTCACATAATGAGGATTCTGGGAGGGAAGGGCAGCTAGTGTCCAGCTGTGGATGACAGTCATGAAATGAGCCAAGTTGGTACTGGGGGTGGGGGGCAGTGGAGTGGTGAGGGAGAGTCCCTGAGAAAATATGAGGAAGCAGGATTAATTACAGTGGTTTGATTCAGTCTTTGATTCCTATCTGATATGGAGCATAATGCTTGCATAGAGTTTATGATGGTTCAAGAAACTGAACTACGATGGATCGACTTGGAGGGCATTACACTAAGTGAAAGAAGTCAGACAGAGAAAGACAAATATGATATTACTTATATGTGGAATCTAAAAAATACAACAAACTAGTGAATATAACAAAAAAGAAGCAGACTCACAGATACAGAGAACAAATGAGCGGTTACCAGTGGGGGCATGGGGAGAAGGGTAATGTGGGCGGTACAAATTTTGGGTGTAAGATAGGCTCAAGGATGTACTGTATAATACAGGGAATATAGCCAATATTTTGTAATAACTGTAAATGGAAAGTAACCTTTAAAAATTGTATTAAATAAATAAATAAACTGAACTAAGAAGAGTCATTGAATTGTAGACAGAAAACATGGTCACTGCTAAGTGCTTGATCATTGCTAATTCTCCCTTCCGAAGACGTAAATAAGCCATTTTCAGCATGAAAGCAGTTAAAATTTACTTTCACTGTTCTGAATTACAGATATCAAATGGCATACCAACATAAATAGATGATGGCATGGCTCCTCCTGCAATCATGCTGGTGATTTTATAGTGAAAATATTGTTTGTTTCACTAAAGCCTGCTTGAAATTTGTCAGTTTAAAAGCAAAACAACTCTCAACCAGAGAGGAATTTGCTTTTTGTGTGTTATAACAAATGGTTTTTAACCACCTCTAAAAAAGAAAAAAAAACCTCTCAGTAATTTAAGTATATATTCAGAAAAAATTAAACAAAACAACCACAGTCCTTGAACATTGTATATAATAATTAAAGGACAATTCTCATGAGAAAGAGCTAAAAATTATATAAAATCTCAATAATCGGGACTTCCCTGGTAGCCTACCAATGCAGGGGACACGGGTTCGATCCCTGGTCCGTGAAGATCCCACATGCTGCAGAGCAACTAAGCCCGTGCAACACAACTACTGAGCCTGCGCTCTAGGGCCCGCATGCTGCAACTACTGAAGCCTGCACACCTAGAGCCGTGCTCAGCAACAAGAGAAGCCACCGCAATGAGGAACCCACGCACCTCAATGAAGAGTAGCCCCTGCTCGCCGCAACTAGAGAAAGCCTGCACGCAGCAACAAAGACCCAACGCAGCCAAAAATAAATTTTTTAGAAAATCTCAATAATCACTTATAAGTATTGTTATAAATGAAACAAACTAAAAAGAAATAATCAGTAAATATTTACTGACAGATTAATAGGCACAAAGCTTGCCTTAGGCTACACAATAGAGCACTCCAACAGTATAAAGATGTTCTTTTCAGGAAGTAAAGATAAATACATGCTGATTGAAGAAAGTTATATTAAATTTTAATAACTTTTCTCTTTCTTACAAAAGCTTTACCTGGGGTTGTCTATGTGAAAATACTTTTGTTAAATATGTTTAACTCTGTACTATATTATATCACCAACACCCAGCCAAGCTTTTATGACCTGCACTTGCCCTAGAGATCATAGTTGATAGGACTAGGGGTGAACACATGACCCAAGCTGGCTAAATCAGGTTTTCTGGAAAAATCTGAAATTGAGGGCCATACCACCAATCTGGGAAGTTGCTTGAACTGAAGGTAAATAGGCTTGGGTTCTTTGAGATGGGCCATTGGCCACATTCCTGTCAACACAGTGGGAGCTGTCCTGCAGAAGGCAAGACCTACTGAGAGGAGAATGAAGTGAACATACAGAAAATGGTAGAGATGATTTAACTCAGAAAAAGAAAGCAAGATGAGAGTCCGTGAGGACTGCCTGGACCATGAGGGTGACCTCATTCCTGGTCCCAGGCCCTTGGGAATCCTTAATGCCCTTCAGTAAGAGGGTATTCTCAGTGTCCTTTCAATACACCCATGTTGTACTTAGGCTTATTTGAAGTTTCTATTACTTGCAATCAAAATGTATTTACAAACAAAATGGTTATTTCAATTCCATTAGTGACAATAAAGAGTATGGGATGGATGAGGGAGATATTTTTGCAGAAAGACTATCTAGGTCATCATGAGTGAACATAGATATTAAAAGAGAGGCAGAATCAAGCTCTGAATTATTTGTTCTTTGCCTTTGGTCAATCTCCTCAGTCCTGAAACAGTTCTTTTTACACAATTTTTCCAGCTTTACACTTATTTTCCTATGGAGAAGATTCAGTGACCTCTTCATTCTGCCATATTTGGAAGTTCCACCACAAATGACTTTTTAAATTTTATTTAAAATTTTTTTTATCTCTTTGCCTCTTTTTGATTAGCTTTTAAAAATTTTGCTTTTTCCCATATATTAGTTGGGATGTCACATGCTCTATTTCTATATGTCAAATGGTTACCTTAGATATTTTATCATGCATACTCATCAAAGTCCAAATTAATCCATGTCTCAATCCTCCTCACGAACAAAGGACTTTACAGCATTTTAATTTCAGTCACACTTGTACTTTTGAATTCTAGCTTAAAAAAAAAAAGACTTCCCTTGACATTATTATGACTTTATTATATGGTCACTGTTTGCTGTATTTACCATATTCTTTGCTCCTATTGCTTCTTACATCTCAAACCTTCTTAGATCATTTTCCCTCTGCCTGAAGAATATCCTTTAATTCTAACATGAACATCTGTTAGAGGTGAATTCTCTCAGTTTCTAATTGTATGACTTTCACTTTTATTTTTTCCAAATTTTATCGAGATATAATTGACATATAAGACTGTATTAGCTTAAGGTGTACCATGATTTGATATATGTATATATTACAAACTGATCACTGCTGTGACATTTTTATGCATATTTCTGTATACACATGTGCACACATTTCTTTCGAATATATACCTAGGAGTATGTGTATCTTCAACTTTTATAGATAATATCAAAGTGTTGGTACCAATTTACCGTCAAACAGCAGTATATGAGAATAGCTATTGTTCCATATTCTAACAATTGGTACTATCAGTCTTTTTACTATTAATCATTTTGGTGGGTGTGCAATGGTATCTGATGGTGATTTAAAATAGATTTTCCCTCATTTGACTAGTGGAGTTGAACATGTACATGCATTTATTGGTCATTTGAATTTTGGGATCAGTCTGTTCAAATTGCTTGCCCATTTTTCCCTATCAGTTTTTGGAGTTCTTTACAAATACTGCCTGGGATATACCAAATTCTCAATAAAACACACTTGCCATATAAACTACTTATGATTGATTTTGCCATTTAATGTACCAAGATATATCCCATATCAGTAAACACAAATCTACTTTGTTATTTTTAAGGCAATAAGGCAAGCCATTGTATAGATATACAATATATTGTGACTTAACCAATTGTCTATTGATAATCTTTTAGGTTATTTGTAATTTTTCACTATTTTATATACTACAATGAATATCCTTCTGAGATATTTTTGTACATTTTTAGAAGCAGAATGGTTTAATGTTGAGTAAAGGCTGATAAAATGACCTATATAAAAAAATCTATCAATTTATATTTCTACCAACAATGTGTAAAAGTGCTTATTTTGGAAAGAGTTTGAAAATTCTCTTCTCTTAGTTCCTGTAATTCTTGTTTTGTTTATGGTTTCCTTTGCCGTGCAAAAGCTTAGAAGTTTGATTAAATCCCATTTGTTTATTTTTGCTTTTATTTCTATTGCCTTGGGAGACTGACCTAAGAAAACATTGCTATGTTTTATGTCAGAGAATGCATCACCCAGATACCAAAACCAAAGATGCTACCAAAAAGAAAATTACAGGCCAATATCTCTAATGAATATAGATGCAAAAATTCCCAGCAAAATATTAGCAAACTGAATCCAACAACACATAAAAAAGGTCATACACTACAATCAAGTTGGACTCATCCCAGGGTCACGAGGATGGTTCAACATATGCAAATCAATCAATGCAATACACCATATCAACAAAGGAAAAGAAAAAGACACAAACGATCATCTCGATGCAGGAAAAGCATCTGATAAAATTCAACATCCATTCATTATAAAAAATCTTACCAAAGTGGATACAGAGGGAACATATCTCAACATAATAAAAGCTATTTATGACCAACCCACAGCCAACAAAATAGTGAACAGTGAAAAGCCTTCCCACTACAATCTGGAACAAGACAAGGATGCCCAATCTCACCACTTCTATTCAACATAGTATTGGAAGTCCTAGCCACAGCAATCAGACAAGAAAAAGAAATAAACCAATCCCTTTTAAAATCACATCAAAACAAAACAAAACAAAAAAACCACTTAGGAATAAACCTGACCAAGGAGGTGAAAGACTTATATACTGAGGAACTATAAAACATTATAAAGGAAACTGAAGATGATTCAAAGAAATGGAAAGATATCCCATGCTCTTGAATTGGAAGACTTAATATTGTTAAAATGGCTATCCTAACCAAAGTAATCTATAGATTTAATGCAATCCCTATCAAATTACCCATGACATTTTTCACAGAGCTAGAACAATTAATCCTAAAATTTATATGGAACCATAAAAGACCCAGAATTGCCAAAGCAATCCTGAGGAAAAAGAACAAAGTTGGAGGCATAACCCTCCTAGACTTCAGACAATACTACAAAGCTACAATAACCAAAACAGTGGTATTGGCACAAAAACAGACACATGGATCAATGGAACAGAATAGGGAGCCCAGAAGTAAACCCACACACCTATGGTCAATTAGTCTTCAACAAAGGAGGCAAGAATATAAAATGGGAAAAAGACAGTCTCTTCAACAAGTGGTGCTGGGAAAGTTGGACAGCTGCGTGTAAATCAATGATGTTATAACACACCCTCACACCATGCACAAGAATAAACTCAAAATGGCTTAAAGACTTAAACATAAGACATGTCACCAGGAATTCCCTGGTTGTCCAGTGTTTAGGACTCTGCACTTCCAATGCAGGGGGTGCAGGTTTGATCCCTGGTCAGGGAGCTAAGGTCCCACATGCTGTGCAGCACAGCCAAAAAAAAAAAAAAAAAAGAGACCATAAAACTCCTAGAAGCAAACATTGGCAAAACATCCTCTAATTAGGTCTTGAAATCCCCCCTACCCTCATAGAGAAATCTTCTCCCTCTCTTGAATTATTGTAATCATTTCTTAAATGGAGCCCTGTCCCTAGACTTGATCCTTCCACTCAATTCGTAAGCCAAACTACAGAGTTATCCATCTATTGATAAAATGCCACACTGGTTATGCTCCTCTCCTGTGGCCTTTGGGTAAAGCTCCAAACCTCCAACATCCCTTTTAGAGCCTGTGGAGATCTGGCTGCTTCTCTCCTGCACTCAGTCCTCCACACCTCACAATCACTTTCGCTTCCCAAAAGATGCCAGTTTCATCAGGCCTTTCTCCTACACTATCCCCTCTGGCTAGAACATTCTCTCTTACCTTATCCCTCTGTATACAAACTCTTATTTAACTTTTAAGTTTCAGTTTAAATATGTCTATAGTCAAATTTAATCTTAGGTTTGAGATGACTCCTAGACATTGAAACAGATATGTCAAGAAAGCAGCTAGAAACTTCCAGCATACAGATGGTAATACAGATGATCAAACTCACCTGGAGAGAAATTATAGCTAGAGAAGAGGTTTCAGGCCTGAGATCAAGTCGATGAAGAGGAGGAATCAGCAAAGGAGATTATTAAGTGAGGCAAAGGAGTTGGGCTGTAAAAACCAAGAGATATGAGTGTTGGAAAGAGGGGAAGAATCATTTCTGCTGAATGTTGCTAAAAACTGCTCTGACAGCTCCAGATGGGTATCTCCTGCATATTTCCAATACCACCCCACAACCCAGCCACAGAAGTGATCATACTGTTTAATACCAAGGCAGCCATTTGTCTGATCCCTTAGTAGTAAGAACTGACTTTAATTGACTGTAAGTAAGAACTCTGTCAACCTTATTTATCGTTATAGATTTCAGCAGTGAGCTCAAGATGCACTCAGTAAAAAAAACTTGTTGAATGACTTAATCACCGGCACACATACGTGTAAGTCCTCAAGGAATTTACATACATTTGGGGAAAACATATGGAAACCACTATTTATAATACAAAGCAGGGTGTAATCAGTGCTGGCAAAGTAGTACAGCCAGCGTGCAATGGTTGAACTGTGGAACGGGAGAAAGCTTCCTGGAAAAGATGTTACTGAAGTTAGGGACTGAAGAAAAGAGCAGGCTATCAGAAAGTAGAGCCTTGAGGTTCTTTTTTTTTTTTTTAACATCTTTACTGGAGTATAATTGCTTTACAATGGTGTGTTAGTCTCCGCATTATAACAAAGTGAATCAGTTATACATATACATATGTCCCCATATCTCTGAGGCTTGAGTTTTTAAAACAATAAAAAATTGTTGTTAATTACCCAATTGTGGCAAGGCAGAGATTATTTACATATGTGCCTGTGAGTGGCAACACTCAAACTCTTCACTCTGGCAGAAATGTAGGATAAAGATGAGCATTGTATTTTAAAATACTATTATTTATGCATTAGTTATCTGAACAGGGTATGACCATGGATAATTTTAGTCTTCTTTACATTTTCTAGCAATTTCTAAATTTACTAGTCTGCTATAATTTGCAGAGAGGGGTTTAGTTTTATTCTTTTTAAGACCAGAGTTTCATCTGGGCAAATTGAGAAAAGAACTTAATTCAAAAATGATATCTTTGTACATACACAAAAAAGTCAGTAATTTCCAGAATACTATTCATAAAAATTCCACAAATCTTAGAAGAGTTTGTAAACTGCATTCACGAATCTGGCAGAATTAAAATTAAATTTCTGTTTAAAAATGGAAATACAACATAATAAATGAAGTTAACATTAATTTTTTCCTACTCTTGGATGCTGAAAGATTCTAATGGAAATGAAAAAGATGAGATCACCCACCAGTAATGGGGAAAAAATGAGGCCATGGACAAACACACTATGTTTTGATTTATTAAACCACAAGCAAGCTTCACTTTATCCCCCATGAGTGATGGCTTAACCGGTTGCCAAAGTCTTCTTTTCCACTAAATACCTTTGTAAATATTGTGGTTACTCTGATTTATAGCCACCTCCTTCAGACAGTGTATCAGTAGAAAAGAATCCCTTTCCCAACAAATGTTAAAACTACCATCTGTGTAATCGTCTCACAAACCTCACGCTATGCATGGGCTTCAGGGTTTGAAGGAGGAAAATTATAGGAAAAGACCAGTTCTGGAGGCTCTGTCTGCGGTGATTCATCCCAAAGTGGGAACGCCATATCCAGAACGCCAGAGAGAAACACCTGAGTTGTCAACAGGGGACTTTTTTAAAGATAAGAACCTAGTTCCAGAGAAGGATGTGACTCACCCAGTCCTCCCTGGGAGGCAAGAGGCCAAGATGAATTCTGGCCCTGATGCCTCTGAAGTGATGTTTACCACGTCTGCTCTCCAAACACTCAGGCAATCTGGTTTTCATCTCGAAGGCGTCTGACTCCTATGGCTTTATGGGTGTGTGGAGCCATAATGGTGATGAGAGTCGGTTTCTGCTGATGTGGGCTGCAGAATATAGTTCTACCCATCCTTCCATTTCTGCTGGGGGAAGGAGCACTGCAGGGGCAAGCTGTAAAGTGACTCTAGCTTGACTGTTGTGGAAAGAAAGAAATAAGACTAACTTGAAGTCACTCTTAGTTCTCCCATTTCTCAGCAAGTCAGGCAAATCATTTAACTCTGTGAAGCTTTGGTTTCCTCATTTAGCCTCTGTAATACTTCAGCTTTCTTCCTCTGTAAACTGGAGGATAACAAGGTACATCACTGGGTTGAAGGATTTATTGAGCACTGTGTCCAGCAGAGAACTAGGCGTCTGGCACACAGTGGAACTAGTTAATGCTGCTGGTTCCTTTGTTTTTCTTCCATCCCCATCATGTATAGGAACAGGAGAGGACCTGATTCTGCCAATGCACATACTAAAAATGTCTATTCCTAGGTTATTTTGCAACTCTACAAAACTATCTAAGTGTTATAATAACATGCATTATATTTTTAGCTTTGAATGCACACTCTTACGGCAAAAAATGACTTACTGTAGTTTTTAAGAATGGAAATTAAACCATAAATACCAAATGTATTTTCTTTGCACAAAATTTCTCCTCTACAAAATTTAACCTAAACTCTCTTGAACTCTTGTCAGAATATTACAAGTGTTAAAACAGGTTAGTTTGGATAAGCAAAACAATATCCTGGCTATAGGGACATAATATAAACTCACATCTCCTTTCAAGCCTAAACTTAAATAAACATCTATAAAAAGCAGAGACAAAACCAAAATTTAAAACCTCTCTGAGCAGTAAAACCAGCAATTAGGTAAATCTTGCATTTCTGTATTTCCATGAGTTATTTACAATAAGGAATACAGTAGGAATAACAAATTTTGGAGGGTAGATAGTACATCTTGTTATTCTGGATGTGCTGATGCAACGTGTGGGAGAGATCTAAGCCAAGTTGAACAAATGGAAGTTGGCAATTTGAATATAAAGCTCAGGAAACAGTTTAGAGCTTAGAATAGATCTGTAACTTATTGGTATATGTTAAAGCAATGTGACTACTGCTCATTTATGTTTGCTTAACGGATGAACAAGATCGTGAGGGAGAGTAAGGACAGATAGAGAAGAGGGCTATGGAGGATGGGGAACATCATTGTTTACAATGTGTAAGTGTGTGGGGTAAGGGCAGTAAAAGATGATGAGAAAGAAAGTAAGCAAGATAGAAGTAAGAACAGACTGACTTCCAAGAATAGGGCAATCAATAAGAAAATGACAAAAAAAAAAGAAGGCTGATTAGATAGCTTCTGAGGACCACTGGACATTTGAGAGGACACTTTCACAACAACCATAAATGCCACAGCAGAATCGCAGTAGTAGCAGAATTTGTTAAGGAACAAATGGGAAGTTGAATACATGGAGGCATTTCCTGTAGATATTCTTTTAAGAAATTAAGGAGAAAATGAGAAGATAAAATAGATGGCAGTTTGAGGACAGCCAGACAGGATATAGTAAGATTCTTTCTGGCTTACAGAAGCTGAATATATTAGTAGGTGAAGAAGAACAAATTATGATTATGCAAAATGCCATGTTACTGATTCAAGGACACCAAGATTCCATTGAGACACAGTCACTGCCATCATTGAACACCTGGGCATGAATGTTACACTCTCGAGACAGTTGAGTCATTTAGGTTTAGGTCATGAATACAAAAGAATGGATACCCGGGAGGTGTGAATTCATACACAAGACCAGACTGGCAAATATTAAAGGTCTCCTCCCGATCCACAGATAAGTTTATAAAGATGCTGCCTTCAGTCATGTATGAGAACCTACTTGCTTCACACATATTTATTTGCTGTACTTTTTGTACCCAAATCAGATTATTTCAGAATAGTTTCCTTGATTTGTATTACACTACAGTAGCACTTCGCTTATCTCAAGAGCAAAGTACATTTAGAAACATACGATATCACAGAGGACATCATTTTTGGGAATTGTGGTGTATCACATAACCACTACACCTAAGTCCTTACCATATGATTTCTCCACTCAGAATATTTTCTTCTCTGAAAACTATGGTTTCCACTCATGATATTTCTTAGTTTGTAATCCTAGTCCCACACTTAGACCTGGGTGAGAGTGTATCTCTGGAGTCTCTGAAATGGGCTCCACATTGGTCTTCCTCTGGCTCTCCCCTTCCCACTAAGCAAGGGGCCCACATGCTTTCTTACAGCTAGCACCTCCCCCTCAAGATCATGCTGTGGGTATGCACCTAACACCCCAGAGTTTCCTGCCCTAGTGTCTCAGTTTCCAGGGCCCATGCAGGCCTCTTCCCTGGCTCTATCACCCTAAGGACATACCCAACTGCTAGTGTGAGCAACCCTAGGCCCAAAGGGTTTGCTTGTGTGCAGTTGAGGAGGAACTTGGAAGCATGGGCTGGGTGTCCACACAAGCAGGTCAAAACTTGGGGCAGAACATGACATGGGGTAGGAGGGAAATGGCCACCATCCTGCTCCTTCCTGAGCCACCATATTCTTGTGGAGGCAAATTCTGAGAAGTTCAGCTTTCCAGGTAGTTATAAAGGATGCTGGACAGGGTAAGAGAATGGAGCCCCAACATAATTTATTTAACTATTTCCTAGCTTGATTTATAATTTTGCACATTTGTAATATCATATATGAACCTTCACCCATACTCTTGCCTTAATCCCTTCATCCCTTCCAGCCTCCCCAAATGATTGTTCCTGCAGCACAATAGGAAATCAAACTAAGATGAAATGAAGAAATGATAGGCCCTAGGAACACTTGTTATATCAAATGTAATCTCTTACACTTGACTCAAATCTTAATACAAGGAACGGCACTAATTCATTAGATTTTTCCCTTATCAAGACTCAGCAGGGACTTCCCTGGTGGTCCGGTGGTAAAGAATCCACCTTACAAGGCAGGGGATGCAGGTTCAATCCCTGGTCAGGGAACTAAGATCCCACATGCCGTGGGGCAACTAAGCTTGCGTGCCTCAACCAGAGCCCACGTGCCGCAAACTATAGAGCCCACGCGCTCTGGAACCCACGCACCACAACTACAGAGCCCACACGCCCTGGAGCCTGTGAGCCACAACTAGAGAAGAGAAAAGGCGCATGCCACAACTAGAGAGAAGCCCGAGCACCACAATGAAGAGCCCGTGCACCACAGCGAAAGATCCTGTATGCTTCAGTGAGGATCCCACATGCCGCAACTAAGACCTGATGCAGCTCCAAATAAATAATAAAATAAATAGATAACAATCTTGAAAAAAAAAGACTCAGCACCCCAACATCTTCAAGTGGCATCATTTGTTCACTTGAGTTTGTCTCCACACCTAGAAGTAATGCAGAGAAACCCATCAATGTGTCCTCTGCCCGGTATGCTAAGCATGGGGTTGCAGGGTCTGTTCTAGAGATCTGGGAGTTCAAAGGAGGGATGCAGAATTAGTAGACTGGAGGACCCATGGACAGAGAATCTGACCTAGAACTTGCCTCTGTCCATGTCACCTGTTTTACTAAGAATGGCCTCTGATCAAACTCTGCTCAGGGAGTGAGGGAAGTTCCCAGAGATGGGTGGACCTCTATGGTCCCTGTGGTCTGACAATGCCATCTTAAGAAGGCAGAAGCAAAGACACATGGAACCTTAGCATTAAAATGATATCATCGAGTCCATATATCCCTGGGATAAATCCCACTTGATCATGGTGTATGATTCTTTTAATGTATTGCTGGATTCAGATTGCTAGTATTTTGTTGAGGATTTTTGTGACTATGTTCATCAGTGATATTGGCCTGTAATTTTCTTTTTTTTGCGGTATCTTTTTCTGGTTTTGGTATCACAGTGATGGTGGCCTCATAGAATGAGTTTGGGAGTATTCCTTCCTCTGTGATTTTTTGGGAATAGTTTCAGAAGGATAGGTGTTAACTCTTCTCTAAACGTTTGATAGAATTCGCCTGTGAAGCCATCTGTTCCTGGACTTTTGTTGGCTGGGAGTTTTTTTTTTTTTTTTTTTGCCGCACTGTACAGCATGCGGGATCTTAGTTCCCTGACTAGGGATCAAACCCGTGCCCCCTGCAGTGGAAGCATGAAGTCTTAACCACTGGACCACCAGGGAAGTCCCAGTTGGGAGTTTTTAAATCACAGTTTCAACTTCAGTACTTGTGACTGGTCTGTTCATATTTTCTATTTCTTCTTGATTCAGTCTTGGGAGATTGTATGTTTCTAAGAACTTGTCCATTTCTTCCAGGTTGTCCATTCTTTTGGCATATAGTTGCTTGTAGTTGTCTCTTATGATCCTTTGTATTTCTGTGGTGTCCACTGTAACTTATACTTTTCCATTTCTAATTTTATTGATTTGAGCCCTCTCCCTTTTTTCTGATGAGTCTGGCTAAAGGTTTATCAATTTTGTTTATCATTTCGAAGAACCAGCATTTAGTTTCATTGATCTTTCCTACTGTTTTCTTCGTTTATATTTCATTTATTTCTGCTCTGATCTTTGTGATTTCTTTCCTTCTACTAACTTTGGGTTTTGTTTGTTCTTCTTTCTCTCATTGCTTTGGGCATAAGGCTAG
Source organism: Pseudorca crassidens (assembly GCF_039906515.1). NCBI lineage: Eukaryota > Metazoa > Chordata > Mammalia > Artiodactyla > Delphinidae > Pseudorca > Pseudorca crassidens. The sequence continues at coordinate 89,744,551 of NC_090302.1, forward strand.
GTTGTTTATTTGTGATTTTTCTTGTTTCCTGAAGTAAGACTGTATTGCTATATACTCCCCTCAGAACTGCTTTTGCCACATGTCCCATAGATCATTGTGCTTTCGTTTTCATTTGTTGCTAGGTTATTTTTTGATTTCCTCAGTGATCCTGATCCATTGGTTGTTTAGTAGCATATTGTTTAGCCTCCACATGTTTGCGTTTTTTCAGTATTTTTTCTTGTAGTTGATTTCTAATCTCATAGAGTTGTGGTTGGAAAAGATGCTTGACATGATTTCAATTTCCTTAAATTTACTGAGGCTTGCTTTGTGGCCCAGCATGTGAACTCTCCTGGAGAATGTTCCATGTGCACTTGAGAAGAATGTGTAATCTGCTGCTTTTGGATGGGATGCTCTATAAATATCAATTAAGTCCATCTGGTCTAACATGTCATTCAAGGCCTGAGTTTCCTTACTGATCTTCTGCCTGGATGATCTGTCCATTGATGAAAGTGGGGTGTTAAAATCCCCCACTATTATTGTGTTACTGTTGATTTCTCCTTTTATGTCTGTTAACATTTTCCTTATATACTGAAGTGCTCCTATGTTGGGTGCATATATATTTACAATTGTTATACCTTCTTCTTGGATTGATCCCTTGATCATTATGTAGTGTCCTTCTTTGGCTCTTGTAACAGTCTTTATTTTAAAGTCTATTTTGTCTGATACTAGTATTGCTACACCAACTTTCTTTTGATTTCCATCTGCATGGAATACCTTTCTCCATCTCCTTACTTTCAGCCTGTACGTGTCTCTAGATGTGAAGTGGGTTTCTTGTGGACAGCACATATATGGATCTAGTTTTCGAATCCTTTCAACCAGTCTATGTCTTTTGGTTGGATAATTTAATCAGTTTACATAAGGTAATTGTTAATATGTTCTTATTGCCATTTCGTTGTTTTGGATTTGTTTTTGTAGGCTTTTTTTCCTTTCCTGTTTTGTTTTCTTGTGATTTGATAACATTCTTTAGTGTTGTGTTTGGATTCCTTTTATTTATTTGTGTGTATACCTATTAAAGATATTTGATTTGTGGTTGCTATGAGGTTTTGATATAGCAGTCTATATACATACATAATTGTTTTAGGTTGCTGATCTCTTAATTTCAAATGCATTTCCAATATCCTGAATTTGTGCTCTCCTCTTCTCAAAATTTCTGGTTTTGATATCATATTTGTGTGCAGATGATTTCCTACCTTTACTTTATGTTTGCCTTTACTGGTGAGCTTTTCCATTCGTAAATTTCTTGTTTCTAGTTTTTCAATATCCGTAAATCAATCAGTGTGATACATCACATCAACAAATTGAAGAATAAAAACCATGAGATCATCTTAATAGATGCAGAAAAAGATTTTGACAAAATTCAACACCAATTTATGATAAAAACTCTCCAGAAAGTAGGCATAGAGGGAACATATCTTAACATAATAAAGGTCATATATGGCAAACCTACAGCTAACATCATAATCAACAGGGAAAAGCTGAAAGCATTTCCTCTAAGATCAGGAATAAGACAAGGGATGTCCACTGTCACCACTTTTATTCGACATACTTTTGGAAGTCCTAGCCACAGCCATCAGAGAAGAAAAAGCAATAAAAGGAATCCAAATTGGAAAAGAATAAGTACAACTGTCACTGTTTGCAGATGACATGATACTATACATAGAAAATCCTAAAGATGCTATCAGAAAACTACTAGAGCTCATCAATGAATTCAATAAAGTTGCAGGATACAATATTAATACACAGAAATCTGTTGCATTTCTATACACTAACAACAAGAGATCAGAAAGAGAAATTAAAGAAACAATCCCACTTACCGTCACATCAAAAAGAATAAAATACCTAGGAATAAACGTACCTAAGGAGATAAAATACCTGTACTCCAAAAGCTATAAGACACTGATGAAAGAAATCAAAGATGACACAAACAGTTGGAAAGATATACCATGTTCTTAGATTGGAAGAATCAATATTGTCAAAATGACTATACTACCCAATCTACAGATTCAATGCAATCCCTATCAAATTACCAATGGCATTTTTCACAGAACTAGAACAAAAAAATCTTAAAATTTGTATGGAGACACCAAAGACCCCCAAATAGCCATATCAATCTTGAGTAAGAAAAACGGAGCTGGAGGAATCAGGCTCCCTCACTTCAGACTATTCGACAAAGCTACAGTCATCAAAACAGTATGGTATGGGCACAAAAACAGACATATAGATCAATGGAACAGGATAGAAAGCCAGGAATAAACCCACACACCTATGGTCAATTAATCTATGACAAAGGAGGCAAGACTATACAATGGAGGACAGACAGTGTCTTCAACAAATGGTGCTGGGAAAACCAGACATCTACACATAAAAAAATGAAATTAGAACATTCTTTAACACCATACACAAAATTAAACTCAAAATGGATTAAAGACCTAAATGCAAGACTGGATACTATAAAACTCTTAGCAGAAAACATCGGCAGAACACTCTGAGATAAATCGCAGCAACATCTTTTCTGAGCAGTCTCCTAGAGTAAAGGATATAAAAGCAAAAATAAATAAGTGGGACCTAATTAAACTCAAAAGCTTTTGCACAGCAAAGGAAACCACTGACAAAATGAAAAGACAACCCACAGAATAGGAGAAAATATTTGCAAACAATGTGACCGATAAGGGATTTGCCTCCAAAATTTACAAAGAGCTCATGCGACTCAATATCCAAAAAACAAACAACCCAATCAAAAATGGGCAGAAGACCTAAATAGACATTTCTCCAAAGAAGATATACAGATTGCCAACAAACACTTGAAAGGATGTTCAACATCACTAATCATTAGAGAAATGCAAATCAAAACTACAATGAGATATCACTTCACACCGGTCAGAATGGCCATCATCAAAACATCTACAAACAATAAATGCTGGAGAGGGTGTGGAGAAAAGGGAACACTCTTGCACTGTTGGTGGGAATGTAAATTGATACAGCCACTGTGGAGAACAGTATGGAGGTTCCTTAAAAAACTAAAAATAGAACTACCATATGACCCAGCAATCCCACTACTGGACATATACCATGAGAAAACCATAAATCAAAAAGAGACATGTACCACAATGTTCATTGCAGTACTATTTACAATAGCCAGGACATGGAAGCAACCTAAGTGTCCATCAACAGATGAATGGATGAAGAAGATGTGGCATATATATACAATGGAATACTACTCCGCCATAAAAAGAAATGAAATTGGGTTATTTGTAGTGAGGTGGATGGACCTAGAGTCTATCATACAGAGTGAAGTAAGTCAGAAAGAGAAAAACAAATACCATATGCTAACACATATATATGGAATCTAAAAAAAAAAAAAAAAGGTTCTGATGAACCTAGGGGCAGGACAGGAATAAAGACGCAGACGTAGAGAATGGACTTGAGGACACGGGGAGGGGGAAGAGTAAGCTGGGGTGAAGTAAGAGAGTAGCACTGACATATATACAGTACCAAATATAAAATAGATAGCTAGTGGGAAGCAGCTGCATAGCACAGGGAGATCAGTTTGGTGCTTTGTGACCACCAAAGGGGTGGGATAGGGAGGGTGGGAGGGAGATGCAAGAGGGAGGGGATATGGGGATGTATGTATGCATATAGATGATTCACTTTGTTATACAGTAGAAACTAACACAACATTGTAAAGCAATTATACTCCAATAAAGATGTTTAAAAAATACAAAAATGGAAGTATTTAGAATTAAATATATTAAAAGATGTATACAGTCTCTCAAAGAAACTTATAGAACATTACTGAACACAACTGCTTACTTGAAGGAACACCGACAGGTTAACTTTTTGATAATTTGGGAACAAAATGAAAAATGACATAATGGATGGCATAAAAAAAAAGAATCCATGAGTTCATGCTGATAGCAAAAACATTCAAAAGGAGGGTGGGAAGGATGGAAAGCTCTTCTTCACAAAAGAATGCCACCAAATAAGAAATGAATGATGGAATTTCAAATCACTGTTTTGCAACCTCCATAGTAAGAACTGATCTGCAATGGATGCTAAAATCATTAGGTGAAAGATTATAGGGAACAGATTGTGTCATATAATGTCATCCAGTAGGTTATTTATTAATTTCAAAGGAAAAAGGTCCCTTTTCAAAGATGAGATTTGGCAGACATCACCTTAGTGAGGAGATCAAACTTAACATCAGGAATAATGAGACATCAGATCAAGTATGTTCTGAGGTCAGCACTGAACAGGGAACAGTACCTTTCATCCAATACATCTGCCAAAAACTTTAACCAAAATCTAATCATGAGGAAAGAATAACCTATCCAAGTTAAAGATTTACAAAACAATTTACAAAACGTTGTTCAAAAATGTCAATGTCATGAAAGACCAAAAAAGACCAAAAAAAGAAAAAAAGAGAGAGAGAGAGAGAACTGGAGAACTGCTGCTTTAGACTGATGAGACAAAACATGTCGGGACTTCCCTGGTGGCACAGTGGTTAAGAATTGGTGGGCTTCCCTGGTGGTGCAGTGGTTGAGAGTCTGCCTGCTGATGCAGGGGACACGGGTTCGTGCCCCGGTCCAAGAAGATCCCACATGCTGCGGAGCAACTAGGTGCCACAGCTGCTGAGCCTGTGCTCTGGCGCCTGCGAGCCACAACTGCTGAAGTCCGTGCGCCTAGAGCCTGGGCTCTGCAACAACAGAGGCCACTGCAATGAGAAGCCCACGCACCGCAATGCAGAGTGGACTCCGCTTGCTGAAACTAGAGAAAGCCCGCGCACAGCAACGAAGACCCAACGCAGCCAAAAATAAATAAACAAATAAATAAAGATACATGTCAACTAAATTAAAAAAAAAATGGGCAGAAGACCTAAATAGACATTTCTCCAAAGACAACATACAGATGGCCAAGAGGCACATGAAAAGATGCTCAACATCACTAATTATTAGAGAAATGCAAATCAAAACTACAATGAGGTATCACCTCACAACTGTCACAATGGCCATCACCAAAAAATCTATACAATGAATGCTGGAGAGGGTGTGGAGAAAAGGGAACCCTCCTACATGGTTGGTGGGAATGTAGATTGGTACAGCCACTATGGAGAACAGTATGGAAGTTCCTTAAGAAGCTAAAAATAGGGCTTCCCTGGTGGCGCAGTGGTTGGGAGTCCGCCTGCCAACGCAGGCGACGCGGGTTTGTGCCCCAGTCCGGGAGGATACCGCATGCTGCGGAGCGGCTGGGCTTGTGAGCCGTGGCTGCTGGGCCTGCGCGTCCGGAGCCTGTGCTCTGCAGCAGGAGAGGCCACAACAGTGAGAGGCCCGCGTACAGCAAAAAAAAAAAAAAAAAAAAGAAGAAGCTAAAAATAGAGTTACCAGATGATCCAGCAATCCTACTCCTGGGCATATGTCCAGAGAAATCCATGGTTCAAAAGGATACAGGCATGCCAATATTCATTGCAGTGCTGTTTACAATAGCCAAGACATGGAAGCTACCTAAATGTCCATTGACAGATGAATGAACAAAGACGATGTGGTACATATAAACAACAGAATATTACTCAGCCATTAAAAGAATGAAATAATGCCATTTGCAGCAACATGGATGGAACTGGAGATTATCGTACTAAGTGAAGTAAGTCAGACAGAGAAAGACAAATATCATGATATCACCTATGCGGAATCTAAAAAAAAATGATACAAATGAACTTATCTACATAACAGAAACAGACTCACAAACTTCGAGAACCAACTTGTGGTTAGCAGAGGGGAAGGGTAGGGGAGGAGGGATAGATTGGGAGTTTGGGATTGACATGTACACACTGCTACATTTAAAACAGATAACCAACAAGGGCCTACTGTATAGCACAGGGAACAGTGCTCAATATTCTGTAATAACCTAGGGACTTGCGTGGTGGTCAGTGGTTAAGACTCCATGCTCCCAATGCAGGGGGCCCGGGTTTGATCCCTGGTCAGGGAAATAGATCTCACATACCGCAACTAAATATTCCACATGCCACAACTAAAGATCCTGCATGCAGCAATGAGGATCCTGTGTGCTGCAACTAAGACCCAGAGCAGCCTAAATAAATTCTGTAATAACCTAAATGGGAAAATAACTTGAAAATGAATAGATACATGTACAACTGAATAACTTTGCTGTACACCTGAAACTAACACAACATTGTTAATCAACTATGCTCCAATATAAAATAAAAATTAAAAAAAAAAGAAAATCCCTTAGCCCAGGAAAAAAATGATATCATCGAGTTCAGTGTCTGAGAATTACCTTCTGCAGCATTTCCAGTAGAATGTCATCTAGTTTCTACTAGAATCCTTTCAGTCTAGTGGACTTAGCATCTCAGTAGGCAGCTCAGTTGGACACTTCTAGTTATGAGAAAGGGCTTTTGTTTTTTAAACTCAGCCCAAATCAGCCTGTCTGTATCATCTGTCCATTGATTTTGGTTCTAGTCTCTGGAGCACAGCAGAACAAGTCCATGGCCTGTTTTAATATCTACAGTCTCTTCTGTCTTTGTTCCTCAGTCCCTCTAAATTCACCTGGCAGGGCCACTTCTCTCAAAAATCAAGTAGCCGAATGTGAATGAATTCTTGTGCTACTTTCTGTTCCATTGGTCTATTGATTTTCCTTGTGTTATTACCAAACTGTCTTAATTACTGTAGCTTCTTATAATAAGACTTGATATTTAGGACAGAAAGTCCTTTAGCCTTGTTCTTCTTCAAGAATGGCTTGGCTATTCTTTGGCCTTTGTATTTCCATGTACATTTTAGAATTTGTCTAGTTTAATAAAAACAAAAAAAATACATCTTTTTCTTTAATTCTCTAACCATAGAAAGACACAATTGATTTTTATTTATTAATTGTATATCTGGAAAACATGTTAGATGATTTAATAATTTTTCTGAAAGTTATTTCAGATTTTCTTTTTCTATTGAGGTAACATTGATTTTTAACATTATATAAGTCTCATGTGTACAACATTATATTTCTACTCCTGTATACCCTGCAATTTGCTCACCACAGAAAATTTATTTTCCGTCTGTCACCACACAGTTGAGCCCCTTTACTCATTTCACGGTCCCCAACCCCTTCCCGCCACCATTTCAGATTTTCTATGTATACAACGATTTTACCTGGGCTAATCAGAGATTTTTCCTTCTTTTACTTAATTTTCTTTTAAAATAAATTTATTTCTTTATTTGTTTTTGGCTGCATTGCTGTGCGCTGGCTTTCTCTAGTTGCGACGAGCAGGGGCTATTCTTTGTTGTGGTGCGTGGGCTTCTCATTGTGGTGTCTTCTCTTGTTGCGGAGCACAGGCTCTAGGCGTGCGAGCTTCAGTAGTTGTGGTGCGTGAGGTCAGTAGTTGTGGCTCATGGGCTCGAGAGCACAGGCTCAGTAGTTGTGGCCCACGGGCTTAGTTGCTCTGCGGCATGTGGGATCTTCCTGGACCAGGGCTCGAACCGGTGTCCCCTGCACTGGCAGGTGGATTCTTAACCACTGTGCCACCAGGGAAGCCCTTGATTTTCTACTTATACATTTAAAACATTTTTTTCTTTTTCTTGCCTTACTGCACTGGCCATGACCTTCAGTGAGCCTGCTTGTCTTATTCCCAGAAAGGGAAAACTTTCAATATTTCAACACTGAGTATTTTTTAATAATAGCTTTACTGAGATATAATTTATATATCATTAAATTCACCCTTTTAAAGTACACAATTTAGTGTTTTTAGTATTTTCATAGTTGGGAGCCATCACCACTACCTACTTTTGGAACATTTTGGTGACTCTATAAAGGAACCCTGTACCCATTAGCAGTCACTCCCCATTGTGCCATCCCAACTCTTACCCTCCTCACCCCAACAACCACTCATCTACTTTCTGCCTGTACGGATTTGCCTATTATGGACATTTCATATGAAAGAGCCATACAGGGCTTCCCTGGTGGCGCAGTGGTTGAGAGTCCGCCTGCCGATGCAGGGGACACGGGTTCGTGTCCCGGTCCGAGAAGATCCCACATGCCGCGGAGCAGCTAGGCCTGTGAGCCATGGCCGCTGAGCCTGCGCGTCCAGAGCCTGTGCTCCGCAACAGGAGAGGCCACAACAGTGAGAGGCCCGCGTACTGCAAAAAAAAAAAAAAAAAAGAGTCATACAATATGTGGCCTCTTGTGACCGGCTTCTTGCACTGAGCATAATCTGTTTGAGGTTCATCCATGTTGAACATGGATGCATCAGTGCTTCATTCCTTTTTATTGCTGAATAACATTCCATTGTAGAAACAGATCACACTTTATCCGTCCATCAGCTGATCGATATTTGAGTTGTTTCCACATTTTGGCTGTTATGAATAGTGTAGCTACACAATTCAAAATTCGTGTACAAGTTTCCATGTGGATTTATGTTTCCACTTCTCTTGGGTATATAGCTAGGAGTGGAAGTATGTTGTTTTTTTGTAGATAACTCTGACAGACTAAGGAGTTCCCTTCTATTTTAGTATGGTAACAGCTTTTTCTCTCTTCCTTCTTTAAACATTAAGGTGATAATATAATGTTTGGATTTTATCCTTAAATCAACCAGGTATTTCTTAAATAAACCTAGTGTAGTCATGATATATTATCCTATTTATATACTGCTAGATTTGGTTTGCTAATATTTTACTTTTTTTAAAATCTATGTTCACTAGTCAGACTGATCTATAATTTTCCTTTCTTGTAATGTCCTTGTCAGGTTGCAGTATGGTATGGTTATGCTGACCTTAAAGAATTGTTTGGTAGAATTTGTTGATTAATATAGGCCTATAGTATTCTTTGTGGGAAGGTTTGAATTTATGGTTTCAATAGTAGACAATTCAGATTTTCTATTTCTTCTTCTGACAGTTTTATTAAATTGTCTTTTTCTAGGAAGTATCCATACTGTCTAAATTTGCTGGCATAAAGTTGTTTATAATATCCTCTGATTTTAACTGTTTTCACTCTGTAGTAATAGAAATTTTCCTATTCCTCATACTGGTGATCTGTGCTTTTTCCCTTTCTCCTGCATCAGTCTTGCTACATATTTTATTAGTTTTGTTAAAAAAAATTTTTTTTTGGCAGTGTTGATCCTGTCTCCTGCATGAATTTTTCTATTTCATTGATATTTTTGCTTTTAATTTTTTTTTTTTTTTTTTTTTTTTTGCGGTACGCGGGCCTCTCACTGTTGTGGCCTCTCCCGTTGCGGAGCACAGGCTCCGGACGCGCAGGCTAAGCGGCCATGGCTCACGGGCCTAGCCGCTCCGCGGCATGTGGGATCTTCCCGAACCGGGGCACGACCCCGTGTCCCCTGCATCGGCAGGCAGACTCTTAACCACTGCGCCACCAGGGAAGCCCTGCTTTTAATATTTTTGACAAACACCGCCAGGGCAAAAAGGTGCTCATGAACCCTCTCAGATCTAAACCCAGTGATTCCTTATGGTCTTTTTTTTTAATCTCATTGACGATTTTAAGATGTTTTTAAATAGTGATCCAGTGATCCAGTTTTTTAGTTGTCTTTGAAGGGAAGGTTGGTAGAATCATCTAATCCTCCAATATTGGATATAGAAAACTGAAAATTTTAACCGTGTATTTAAAAAATTTATGCTACTTATATATATTACCTATTCAAACATACAAAAATCATTTAAAAAATAAAGTGGCAGATAAATGGACATTTTACATATTTCCGGTGGGAGTATACATTACAAGAATGTTTTTGGAAAGCAATCTGGAAAAATGCACCAAAACTCAAAAAGGGGAAAAATCCAAATGTCCACTGATAGGGGAATGTATCATGGCATATTCATACATTAGTACTCCACTTATATGTAAATATTCCTCTGAGAGGGTAAATTCAATGAAAGCAAATGAAGCACTGTCACACTTCAGCGTGAGTTAGCTGAAAAGGCATTTAACTATGGCACTAGCAAGGGATATAGAACAGGCCTGAAGCAAGATAAGACTCCCATTTCTGAGAGGGGAAATTTAGCTTTATCTGAGCAACTACACCCTTAAAAGAAAGACTAACTCATTGAAAATATTGAAAAGGTGACTTTACTCAAACACATGTTTTGGAGTTGGAACCCATGCTGGCTGTGCTTGTAGCCTGGGCACTCAGGGACCTGTTGACACCCTGTTTGGTGACCAACACCAAACTCTGCAGAGTGGCTGTCAGAGCCAAGCTTTAGAACATAGTTATGGCTGCAGTAATAAAAAGGAGGAGAGCACCAATACCAGCATTTCCCATGTACTACTGTGGTTAACATAGTTTCTGCAGGACTCATGTAACAGTCCATTAACCCACAAGATTTTAGAGCAGGGACCTCAGAAACTGTATAATCTGGTTCTCCGCAACTTTGCCAATCTTGGTATGATAATCTTGGCTATTCCTCTATGCTGCTATTTAAGTTTCTTCTTTTTCTGATTGTTTAAAGATTTTTTTAAAAAAGTTCTTTTTTTTCTGATCTGGTTATGAAAAGCTCAAAACATTATAAAAGTACAGAATTACATACTAAAATCCTCCCATAATTCCATCACCCAAAGATAACCACTAACAGTTTGTTGTTTATTTCTTCCAATTTGTTCTCTAGGAAGATGTTAAATTGTATACATTAAAAGAAGGGAACATAATAGCACGTGTACTATTTTAAAATTTCTTTCTTCCTCTTGGTATATTGTGGACAATTTTGCATGTCTATATAACAGTTACTTCGGTCTCTCTACGTAGCTTTATGGCAGCCTACTGTTCCCTATCAGTATATAACTGGTTAATTCCCCTCCCCCCTTGGGAACAATACTTCAAAGTACTTTCCTAGAGGCACACTTATGCAGAGAAAGATGTGTTTCTACAATGGATTCCTAGAAGTGATATGCTGGGACAGAGTATAGCTATTGTTAATTTGTCCTGTTTCTTATTTATTTATTTATTTCACTCTGCTGGGTCTTAGTTGTGGCACATGGGATCTTTAGTTGCTGGCATGCGGGCACTTTTAGTTATGCGGGATCTAGTTCCCTGATGAGGGATCGAACCTGGGCCCCCTGCCTTGGGAGCGTGGAGTCTTAACCGCTGGACCACGAGGGAAGTCCCTATCCTGTTTCTTTTGAGGACAACTTAACAATAGGTATACTCGGTCCCAGCATTTCACTTCTAGGAATCCATTATAGAAGAGTTTCTCAGACTCACAAACTTAGAGAACAAACTTATGGTTATCATGGGGGAAGAGTGGGGGGAAGGGATAGTTAGGGAGTTTGGGATTGATATGTATATACTGCTATATTTAAAATGGATAACCAAGAAGGACCTACTGCATAGCACGAGGAACTCTGCTCAATGTTATGTGGCAGCCTGGATGGGAGGGGAGTTTGGGGGAGAATGGATACAAGTATAGGTATGGCTGAGTCACTTTGCTGTGCACCTGAAACTATCACAACACTGTTAATGGCTATACTCCAATATAAAGTAAAACGTTTTTTTTAAAAAAATATGTTTCTGTTTGCCCTAAGCAAGCAATGTGTCCAATACTACATGTCATCCACATTGTTTTCCTCCCAAAACAATGCATAAATCAGGACACTTTTTTTTTTTTTTTTTTTTGCGGTACGTGGGCCTGTCACTGCCGTGGCCTCTCCCGCCGCGGAGCACAGGCTCCGGACGCGCAGGCCCAGCGGCCATGGCCCACGGGCCCAGCCAACCCGCGGCACGTGGGATCCTCCCGGACCGGGGCACGAACCCGCGTCCCCAGCATCGGCAGGCGGACTCTCAACCACTGTGCCACCAGGGAAGCCCCAGGCCACATTTTTTTTAAAGACTTTTTTTTAGAGCAGTTTCAGATGCACAGAAAAATTGATAGGAAGGTTACAGAGGTTTCCCATATATCCCTAGTCCCCCCCATCACACAGCCTCCCCTATTATCAACATCCCCCACTAGAGTGGTGCATTTGTTATAACTGATGAACCTATACTGATGCATCATAATCACCCAAGTCTATAGTTTCATTATGGTTCACTCTTGGTGTGTACATTCTATGAGTTTAGACAACAGTATAAACACGTGTATCCATCATTATGATATCATACAGAGTATTTCCACTGCCCTAAAAATCCTGTGTTCCACCTATTCATTCCTCCCACCACCAACCCCTGGCAACCACTGACCTTTTTACTGTCTTCATAGATTTGCCTTTTCCAGAATGTCACATAGCTGGAATCACATAGTACATAGCCATTTCCGAATTGCTTTTTTTTACTTAGTAATATGCATTTAAGGTTGCTCCATGTCTTTTCATGGCTTAATAGCCCATTTCTTTTTAGCACTGAATAATATTCCATTGTAGGATGCACCACAGTTTATCCTTTCACCTACTGAAGGACATCTTGGTTGCTTCCAAGTTTTGGCAACTATGAATAAAGCTGCTGTCAACATCTGTGTGCAGGCTTTTGTGTGGACATAAGTTTTCAACTTATTTGGGTAAATACCAAGGAGCATGACTGCTGAATTTTTCTAGGAAACCACCAAACTACCTTCCAAAGTGGCTGTACCATTTTGTACTCCCACAAGCAATGAATGAGAATTCCTGTTGCTTCACATTCTCACCCGCATTTGGTATTATCAGTGTTTTGGTTTTTGCAATTCAAATAGGTCTGTAGTGGCTTCTCATTCTTGATTAAATTTCCAAAGCTCTTTTCTGATTGTGGGTAGGTATTTTGGGGTGGAGATGAGGGGAACTCCTATCTCTAATGTTAGAATCTTTGCAAATGTTTGGTAATCTTGGGCTACCTGCATATGTTAAGAACACTGACCCAAAGCTCTGAATGTGTGGGTGGAGATAGTCAACTTTGTGCTTGTACTGGGTTGAGCTAGTCTGGATTCTGAAGATGGGGGTTCCCTTTTCTACTAGACACCCAGGGCCAAGTGGAAGAGAACATGGGTTGAATTTGGGGGTAAATGCCTAATATTTTGAACAAATGATGGAGACATCAGGAAGGTTGGGGTCATATGCCCTGCTTCTCTTGAGTACAGTTTCCCAACGAATCTCACCATTCCCAGGATCTATAATTTCTAAACCTGGAACACCCTCAGAGTTACCCTGTCTCATACGTGTTTTGTTGTCGTCTGCCAGACAGAGCCTATGTACCTTCAGTTTTCAAGGAATTTCTCAACATTTCTTGTCTTCTAATAGTACTAATTATTTTGTAGTGCAGTGTTACATTTTTAAAAACAAACATAGTTTTTGTTATTTTTAGGAATTTGGGTGGCCTATGTGCTCAGTCCATCATCTTGATTTGATCTATCCAGGTCATGTTAAGATTTTGGAAAGACAAAAATGTATCTTCTCTCTGTCAAATAATTTAGACCCATGAGGTAAGTAAGGATTTAAAAAAATAGATATTATAATTACCTAGTCTACGACAGGCATTTTGTATGTGCTATTCATTCTATCTGCACAAAAATTTGAAAGATAGGTATTACCATCCCAGCTGTACAAAGAAAAAACTTTAGTCACAAACAGCAGTAACTCACCCAAGGTCCTCTGTAAGCAGCACTGTGGGCCAGGAACCTTGATCTGTCTCTGACCTGCTTATTTGCAGATGAAGAAACTGAGGCTGAGGTAGATAATTAATTTGCCAGTTACCTTAATCAGAAGCCTCATAGCTCCCTTGAATATTTTCGTCTTATTGCTTAAGGTTGGAAGTTACATAATTTCAATGACATTAATATGTAACAGCTTTCTGTTTTGTTAACAATATTGTGTGTGAGACTGGTGTGGCAGGCAGAGAGCCGATGAGAGAGTTAAATAACATTAACCCAATTAAAGGCATTCCAGGAAGGCATAGTCCTCTAACTTGGAACATTAAGATTTTTAATGTAATTAGTCTATGAAAATCACGCATTTCTTAATCAAGCTCCCCTTTTGTGCTTCCAACTCCGCCTTCTCAGCCTACAGACTAATGCTTTTCCCCCCCTCTGCTGCTTTCCACTTTTCCCATGATTTAGAACAAATATTTGCCTTGGTAACTATTTTCCCTGGTTACTCTCTTGGCTGATTTTCTGCACAAAGAACCGAAAGGCATGTATCCCCAAGGGAAGCAGTTATTTTAGATTTTGCAAAGAAGTCAGTTAACAATTTTCAACAATCCCTTCTTTGTTTTAAAGAAAGCTCTGGTTTTGTTTCATTTTCATCTGGAGACTTAAATGACACCAAGCAAAGCCTACTTAGTTTAGATTTCCAGGTAAAATGTTTTAAATTTTAAGTTTCTACTAAAGCATGTGGAATGGTTTTAATATTTGGCTGTTTTATGTTGCAAATATGTTTAACCCTTGAGGAAATAAGCTCTTACTAATAGATTTTAAAAGTTTAAAGTGTACATTATTTTGTTTACTTGTTTTTTTCAGGATGACTACCTCCGAAGTATTTAAAACTTTATGAAATTAGGATTCAATATATTTTTATATGTTTAAATAGAATTACATGCTCAATAGAAGTATAAGTTGGTTTGAAAATTTCATTCTTTTCTATTTTTAAGTCCTAAAAGAGCATAAAGGATTAATTAAAAATGTTTTTCATTATAAGCCTATAGAGTGAAGTTAAAAGGGATAATAGGCATCTCATGGCTTTGTGTAGAAGTTTAAAATTTAATTTAAACCCTTTTAAAGCTTACTTAAGACAGATGACGAAGAATTTTAATGGAAAAAAATAATAAGTTAACCAAGATTTACAGATGATATTTAATGTTGGGATAAACACAATAAATGCTAAAATGAAAGAAAATTTTACTTGATCAAAATAATACCTACAGTGATTAGACCTATTGTGTCATAAAAGTTTACCTCTAGAAACATATTCACTCAATTATAAAGTTGTTTTTGGAATAAATATTAAATAAATGTGAAATTCTATAAATCACTGAAAATAACAAAGGCCGAGAAATCAATGATAAAATTAGTATTGAGAGGCCATTTCATAAACATTATTTAAACATTTCAATTAGACTATTTAGATTCTGATTTTCTTAAAATTAAGATAGCTCTGTAAATTTATTTTTGTACATATCTATTTAGATTTCTGGATAAGTAAAAGTGAGCCAGTTTGGGAGGGGGGTGGAAGACAGAGGGATGGGGATAATGGGAGAAGGGTGAGCTTGGGCAATGCTCTGCTAAGTAAGAGGCTCAGGGACAACACGATGCCTGAGACACTCATGGAAGTTTATCTCCAGAGCCCTTAGATCCAGGGCCTGACTCCTCATAACTCTCACCTACCACAGGATGGAGAGTCACGTATATGACTGTCAAAGCAAGAAAATCTCCATGTACAGATTTTATGTAGAGCACATTTTATGTAGAGCACATTTTATGTATGCTCTCTGTCAGAGCTCACTTCCCCCGCCACTCAGCAAATTCTACTTCTACCCTGTCTCACAGTGCAACTTTTCATATTGCTTTCCCCTGCTGCTGTTGCTATTTCTTCCCAACATATTACCTTGCTCTCTGAACGGGCTTTGACAATTTTAGCCACCAATCAGCTAGGGGATTTGCTCCTCCCTTATATTTTGCATGTTAGTTTTTCTAAAACTAATATAGATTATGAAAAGTTGTTCTAATATAGTTTCATTTCAGTGACCTACAGTAAAGGGTTTGAAATTACTGCAGTAATTAAAGTACCTATATACTGAAAAAGAGATTGCATGCTGAGGTTAGTTGACATGAAAATAACTTAGAGGCTGCTATTTGTTGAGCCAAGGGAAAATGGTGACAAGTCAGCATATGATCCAAGTACATCCTGACTACAGGAGGATAATTCTGGCAGATGAAGTTATAAAAAGAACTGAGATTCAAGAGGGCAAACTAAGCAGATATCACTCTTTTCCTCTTACCAAATACCTAGACATAAGAGAAGATATATTACAAACAAATACACACATGGATATATAGCTGCAGTAGGAAATAAGAAGGGGAGCTTCTGGTGAGACAGAAACTGTGAGGAATCCTTCAAATACAGAGAGAAGATGGGAATGAATTTAAAGAGAAAAACCATAGCCTTGAATAGGTATGGGAGAGAACTGTGTAAAAAGAGCTTGTGTGGAAAAGAAAGAAGTCATTAGAGTAAAAGATCCTAAGAAGGATACAATAAGGAAAAAAACAAAACCCGTACATTATAGTAGAACTTCTGAATATTAAAAATGAGTTCAAAATCTGAAAAAAAACTTCTACAGAGAGAGGAAAAAAGACTTATTACAAAGAGATGAGAATCAGATTCAATTTAAACTTTTCATCAGTAACAGATATAAGAAACAAATGGAACAATACCTATGAAGTATTGAAGGAAAATTATTCTAAAATCATAATTCTATTTCCAACTAAACAAAATGATATTTTCTGACATATACGAATTCAAAACTTTTACAACCCAAAACATTCTCTAAAAGAAAAATGATATATTTCAGGGAAATAAAACTAATCTGAGGGAACTCATGCTTCTTATAATGGCAGACTATGCAATTCAGACCATTCAGCCTACTGAGAATAATTAGAAAAAAATAGGAAAAAATAACAGGGCCAATATTTGGGATAGGACTGGAATCCTAAGAGGTCTGGAACAGCTTTTCTTCTGGAGGCATCTGTGGAACCAAAAGAGGTGACTGAGAAGCTTAGTATAGCTTTAAAGCAGCCTCTCAAGTCAAGACAGAAACAAAACTCAAGGAATGGGGCCAATCAAGCAGCAGGGGTGGCAGGCAAAAGTGATGCAGATGAAATCACCAGGTTTTGGTTTGGGACTTAAAGTATAATTATTAATTAGTTATAGTGAAACTCAGCTTCAAATCATTCAATTTATGATTGTTAGTGCCCTTAACCTCATGTCTGAATGTAAATCCTTTTAGGATAAATAATAAATATATCATTGTAGGCTTCAAAGTATATTCACAATTTTTCATATACAATGGTTGGCAATCAAATGCCATCAGGCATAGGAAGAAACAGAAGAAAATGGTTAAAAACCTAGAAAGAAATAACAGACAATAGAAATAGACATATAGAATGTCCTGAAATGGAGTTTTCAGACTCAGACTTAAATAAATGTGATTAATAAGTTCAAAACGTGAAAAACAAGATTGAAAATTTCAGTAGAGAAACAGAAACAATAAGAACCCACTGAAAAGCCGAAAAACTAAAAAAACACAATAATAGAAAAATAGAAGTCAATGGATGGATTTAATATCAGATAAACCATAGCTGAACAGATAATTAGTGAATGGAAGGGAGGTTAGTGGAATAACCAGAATCAATCACAGGGTGAGAGAAGGATAAAAAATACAAGAGAGGGAAAGTGACATTAAAGACATAATGAGAAGGCTATCATACGTGTCACTGTAGTTTTGAAAAGAAAGAGGAGAGAGAAGTAGGAGAGTATTATTTGAAGACGTAAGGGCTAAGAAATTTCCAAATTTGATAAATATCAGTCCACAGATTCAAGAAGTGCTATGAATCCTATATAGGATAAAACCAAGTAAATCATATCTATGTACAACAGAGTAAAACAGCTGAAAACCAAAGCCAAAGAGAATATCTTAAAAGCAACAAAAAAAGTTACTTTTAAAGGAGAAATAATTAGATTGACAGATGACTACTCAACACAAAATATGGAAACAAGAAGATATTGGAATGAAATCTTCCAAATGCTGAAAGAAAACACTTGTCAATCTAGAATTCCATATTTAGCAAATACATCCTTTCAGAATGAACATAAGATATAAACATTTTCATATGACCAACAAACAAAAGAACTGGTCATCAGCAGTCCTGCACTAAGGCAATTACTAAAAGGTATTTTTTAGGAAGAAAATAATCCTGATAGAAGACTGGAGATACAGAAAGAAATAAGAAGAAAGAAAAAGGATAAATGTTTAGGAAGATCTAAATCAGTGGTTCTTAATTGGAGGCAGGCTGAATCCTTCCACCCCCAAGACACATCTGGTAATATATGAAGACATTTTTGGTTGTTATAACTGAGAGGAGGTACCTACTGGGTAGGAGCCAGGGATGCTACTAAATATACAAAGGCCAGCCCCCCACCACAACAAAGGAATTATCCAACCCAAATGTTAATAGTGCTAAGGTTGAGAGAGCCTGATCTAAATGAACTTTCAGCATAAAATAATAATAATCTTTTGAGGGTTTAACAAATATAAAGAATTAAAATATACGACAAAAGTAGTATATGTTCTAGGATGAGGTAAGTAAAGTTAAAGTCCAGAAAGAGGTAAAGGTACTAATTTATATTAGACTTGATAAGTTAAGGATGTATGCGGTAATCTCCACAAAGAACTTTATAGTGAAAAGTATACAATTACTAATGGAATAATAAAAACTAAGCAATCAATTAAAAAGAAAGCAAGCAAGAATGGAAAAGAAAAACACACAAAGAACAGGCAGGACAAATAGAATGCAAATATTCAGAAAATATATTTAAATTCAAACATATCAAGTGTTACAGTAAATAAAAATAGACTTTCTATTCCGATTAGAAGATAAAAATTGTCATATTGAACTAAAAATGATACGCTAATAGAAAATATATTGAAAATATGAAAGGCTGAAAGTAAAATGATGCAAAAAATATATTAAGTAGACATTAATAAAAAGAAAGCAGCTACATTAATTAGACAAAGTAGATCTTATGACAAAACACACTACTAGAGATACAGAAAGTACCTAATGATAAAAGCACCAGAAATATATAACAATTCTAAATGTGTATATACCTATACCATGGCCTCAAAATATATTAATAAATATGACCAAAGTGACTTATATTAAATTTCATCCAAAAATAAACCCAAGAGACAATATAGTTAAAAACAACAGAAAATCTATTATTACATTATTTATAAATTAAAAATTACAATTAAGAACATAAAAGTGCTCACTTTGGCAGCACATATACTAAAATTGGAACAATACAGAGAAGATTAGCATGGCCCCTGAACAAGGATGACATGCAAATTTGTGAAGCATTCCATATTTTTACATAGAGAACAGACTTGTGTTTGCCAAGGGGGAGGAGGGGAGGAGGGGAGGGAGAGGGATGGGCTGGGAGTTTGGGCTTGGTAGATGCAAACTATTATATTTAGAATGGATAAACAACAAGGCCCTAATGTATAGCACAGGGAACTATACTCAATATCTTGTGATAAACCATAATGGAAAAGAATATAAAAAAAGAATGTATATATGTTTATAATTGAGTCACACTGCTGTACAGCAGAGATGGGCACAACATTGTAAATCAACTATTCTTCAGTTTAAAAAAAAAAGAAAAAAGAACATAAAAATATTTCCAGAAGATATATGCACAAGAGTGTTTTGTTTTGTTTCATTTTTTGGCCACGCCATGCAGCTTGTGGGATCCTAGTTCACTGACTACAGATTGAACTCGTGCCCTTGGCAGTGAATGCTCAGAGTCCTAACAACTGGACCAAAAGGGAATTTCCACAGGAGTGTTTACAACAGAGGAAAAGTGGAAAAAATTAAATATCCATCACCAAATTGTTTGTTACATAACTTATGGAATGAAAATAGAGTGCACAGACCAGATAGATTTACATACATTGACATATATGTCCATATGACCACACTTTATTACTGAATGGAAAGAAAACAGATTGCAGTATATCGAACAATTCCATTTATGTTTAAATATATATGTTCATATATGTTTAGAAGGTATCATGAAAGATACCCTTAAACTAGGGGATGGGAAACTATGGCCCATAGGCCAAATTCTGTTTTTCAAAGTGCCATCAGAATACAGTTGTGGCCATCCATTTACTTGTCTATGGTTATTTTTGGCTACAATAACAAAGTTGAATAGTTTTAACAGAGACTGTTGTCCTGCAAAGCTAAAAATATTTACTCTCTGGACCCTGAAGAAAAAGTAGGTCTACCGTTGTACTAAACTATGAATTATCGTTAAGGCAACTTGTTTTTTATGCCTGTGTATCATTTTGAGTTTTTAAAAATTATGTACTAGTTTTAGAAACTTAAACACATCTTAAAAAGCATTGATAAAAAAAGATTAAGAACTCAGGAGAAAGAAAACTGTGTGAACATGGCTTATCTGTAAATCTCTTATGGGCCATGATATGAACAACAAATTGTAGCTCAATCTAAGGAAGACTTTTCTGACAGAGCTGTCTGAACATGGAAGATAAAGAACTTCCCATTACTGGAAAAGCAGATGACTTCAAAGATTCATTCAAAATCTGAGTTCTATACAGTGAAGCACCATTATAAATGATATAGATTGCTAGGAAGCAAAAGCATCACCTGGCCACAATGAAAACACAAACTGAAAGTAGGATCATAAATCAATGAACATGCAACTCTGACTAAATAAGCATATAAGCATACCACAGAGATGTTGTGTGTATGGTTACAGACAACCACAATAAAGCTAATACTGCAACACAGGGAATCACACAATTTTTTTTGGTTTCCCAGTGCATATAAAAGTTATGTTTACAGTATACTGTATTCTATTTAATGTGCAATAGCATTATGTCTAAAAAGATAATCAATGTTCCTGTCTTAATTAAAAAATACTTTATTGCTAAAAAAATGCTAGCCATCATCTGCGCCTTCAGAGCATAATAATCTTTTTGCAACAGTAACATCAAAGATCACTGATCACAGATCACCATAACAAATATAGTAATTTGGTAATAATGAAAAAGTTTAAAATATTGTGAGAATTACCAAAATGTGACAGCATGAAGTGAGCAAATGTTGTTGGAAAAAAGGTGCCAATAAACTTGCTTGATGCAGGGTTGCCTCAAACCTTCAATTTGTTAAAAAATGCAGTATCTGTGAAGCATGATAAAGTGCAAGAAAACGAAGTATGTCTGTACTGTCTCCACAGTTTTGTCTTTTCCAGAATGCCATGTAGTTGCAGTCACACTGTACTAGCCTTTTCAGATTGGCTTCTTCCACTTAGTAATAAGCATTTAAGATTCTTTCATGTCTTTTCATGGTTTGAGAGCTTTTCTTTTTAGTGCTGAATAATACTCCACTGTTTGGATGTAACACAGTTTATTTATCCATTCACCTACTTAAGGATGTCTTGGTTGTTACCAAGCTTTGGCAGTTATGAATATAGCTGCTGTAAACATCCATGTGCAGGTTTTGGTGTGGATATAAGTTTTCAGCTCATGTGGGTAAATATTAAGAAGCATGACTGCTGGATTGCAGGGTAAGAGTATGTTTAGTTTTGTAAGAAATTGCCAAACTGTCTTACAGAGTGGCTGTATGGTTTTGTATTCCCACCAGCAATAAATGAGAGTTCCTGTTGCTACACACCCTTACCTCACAATTTGTCAGTGTTTTTGATTTTGGCCATTCTAACAGGGTACAGTGCTATCTTGTTGTTTTAGCTTGTGATCTACTATTTTAAAAATCCAGATTTGGGAGAAGAAAGTAGAAATTCTGGATGATAACTGTGGATTTGTCTAGTTCTTGCAGCTATACCAGTTTTTTTCTTCATGTAATTTGAATCTGTACTGTTCAGTGTATAAAGGCTTAGAATTGTTACATCTTCATGAATAGATCCTTTTATCATTACATAATGGCTCTCTTTATTCTTCTTCATCTTATATTAATATAGCCATCCACTTTTTTTATTGAGTTAAATATGTCTTTTCTTAAAACTTTATTTTATTTATTTTTTTGGCTGCATTGGGTCTTCATTGCTGCGCGTGGGCTTTCTCTAGTTGAGTCGAGCGGGGGCTACTCTTCATTGCAGTGTACAGGCTTCTCACTGCGGTGGCTTCTCTTTTGTGGAGCACGGGCTCTAGGCATGTGGGTTTCAGTAGTTGTGGCACATGGGCTCAGTAGTTGTGGCTCGCAGGCTCTAGAGTGCAGGCTTAGTTGTGGCGCACCGGCTTAGTTGCTCCACGGCATGTGGGCTCTTCCCAGACCAGGGCTTGAACCTGTGTCCCCTGCATTGGCAGGCGGATTCTTGAGCACTGTGCCACCAGGGAAGCCCCCACTTTTCTTTTGATTAGTGCTACCAAAGTATATATTTTTCCATCCTTTTAATTTTAATCCATTTGTATCTTTATTTAGCATGAGTTTCTTATAGGCAGCATAGAGTTGGGATTTTATTTTATTTTGTTTTATTTTATTTTATTTTGTTGTGGTGGGTCTTAGTTGAGGCTGCAGTCTCCTTAGTTGTGGCATGTGAACTCTTAGTTGTGGTATGCATGTGGGATCTAGTTCCCTGGCCAGGGATTGAACCCAGGCCCCCTGCATTGGGAGCATGGAGTCTTAACCACTGGACCACCAGGGAAGTCCCTAGAGTTGGGTCTTAATTTTTAAAAATTCAATGTGGACAGTCTCTGTGGCAATTAATAAATTCACATTTAATATGATTTACATGTAATATGTTTTGGATTATTTCTATTACTCCACGTTATCACCTTTATTGGTTTATTAGCTATAACTCTTGTTTTTTTGGTGATTACCTTAGGGCTTATAGTATGCATCTTTAACTTATTACAATTATCTTCAGTTGATATTCCACTTTGCTTATAGTATTAGAACATAACAGTATATTTACACTTCCTCTTTCCTCCTTTCTGCTTCTGTTGTCATACATTTTACTTTCACTTAAGGTAGAAACCCCAAAATACAGTATTATTATATTAATCAACACAACTGTTAAACAGATGACTGTATTAAACTAGCATCTTTTAAAGAGATTTAAAAATAAAAAAGAGCATTTATCTACATATATGCCATTTCCTGTGATATTCATTCCTTTGTGTAGATCCATAATTCTATCTGATATAATTTTCCTTCTACTTTAGCATTTCTTACAGTGCAATTCTGCTGGTGATTAATTCCTTCAGCTTCTCTATGTCTGAAAAAGTCTTTATGTTGCCTGTGTTTCTGAAAGACATTATCACTGAGTATATAAGTTGATTTTTTTCAGTACCTGAAAGTCATTGTTCCACTGTCTTCTGGCTTGTACTGTTTTGAATGAGAAGTCTTTTATTCTATTCTTAACTTTGTGTCTTTTTCTCTGGTCACTTTTAAGATGTTCCCCTTATTACTGGTTTTAAAGCAATTTGATTATGATGAATATTTGACATAATTTTCTTCATATTTCTTATTTTGGGGGTTTATTGATCTTGGATATGTGGGTTTATAGTTTTCATCAAATTTGGAAAATGACCAGTCTTTATTTCTTCAAATATTTTTGTGCCTCCCTAGTCCTTCAGGGACTGGAACTGGACATAAATTGATCTTCTTGAAGTTGTCCCATAGTTTGAAGATGCTCTGTTCATGTTTTTTACTGGTCATGTGTGTGTGTGTGTTTCATTTTGGATAATTTCTGTGACTATGTTTACAAGTTTACTAATTTTTTCCTGCAGTGTCTAATGTGCTATTCATCCCTTGCAGTATAGTTTTTCCTCTCTCACATTGTAGTTTACATCTTTAAAAGTTCAATTTGGATTTCTTTAAATATCTTTCCTCTACGTTCTTGAACACGCAGATTATGGTTTTAATAACTTTTAATGACCTACTTAATAATTATGTCAGCTGTGCTATGGATGGGTTTCAATAGATTGATTTTCCTCATCATGGGTCAACAATTCCTGTTTCTTTGTGTGCCTGGTAAATTTTTGCTGGATTTCCCAGTACTTGTTGGGTGCTCTGGGACATAGTTAAGTTGTTGCACACAGTTTGATCCTTTCTGGAGGCTTGCTATTCAGTGCTGTAAATGGGATCAGATCAGCCGTTAGTCTAGGGTAAATTGTTTTCTCTGATGTGCCGATGCCCTTCTGAGCACTCTGTCTGATGCCCTTTGCAGTACAGGTTCTCCACTATGACTGGTGGACACACAGAGTCTGCCCAGCCTTTTCTAGCCTAAAGGATGTTTTCTTTTTGTCCTTCATGGTAGTTCTTTCTCAAGTGTTGAGTAGTTTTCTCATACAAATGTGCTAATCATACTCGGTTGAAGACTTGATATCTTTGGAAGTCTTTTTCAGGGTAGCTCTCACCTCCCTGTGCTCTGCTCTGCAAACTCTTGCCTCTCTGGCATCCCCAGGACCCCAGGTTTTTCGGTTTCTTTTTTCAACTCAGGGAGATTGTTGGGCTCTGCCTGGGTCCTCACCCTGGTCTTCAGCCTCGGAAGGAACTCCCTCCAGGCAGTGAGCAGGAGCTCAACTTGGATTTTCCCCCTCTCAGGGATTTCTGTTCTGTGCTAATCCATGTTCAAGGTTTGAAAAAGTATTCATTTCTCAAATATGTTTTTCAGCTTCACCATGTGCAGGGCCCTGTACTCCTCTTGAGACCAGCTGATTAAAAGTTACTCTTTGTCCCTCTTACCTCTTTATAACTGACAGTAGTTTGCTGTTTGCTGTTATTTTTATTTGGTGCAATTATGCTCTTTCCCCCCAACAAAGAAAATTAGAACAGTAGAGAATAAAATAATAAAATATAAGAGCTGGGAAAATGAATTGTGGATGATGTTAGTCACAGAATGACTTGGCAGAGAGGTGGAGAGAAACCTCCTGAGTAACCTCTGAAAACCTACAACACAGTGGTTCAGAGAGGGGTCGGCACACTATGGCCTGGGGGGTAAGTCTGACCCACTGCCTGTTTTGGAATTTGTGTACACAATTGTACACATATAATGTACACAAACTGTGCACATATCACGTACACAAACTGTGTACATATCACATACACAAACTGTGTACATATTGTCTACCTTCATGTTACAAGGGTCGAGTGGAGTAGTTATGACAAAGACTGCATGGCCTGTAAAACCTAAAATGTTTACTATATGGTTCTTTATAGAAAAAGTTTGCTCATGTCTGGTCTAGCAATAAAGTACTAAAAATTATTTGATTCTGACAGAAAAATTCTAAATTCTGACTTGGCAGTAATACTATAGCATAGAGCCCATATATTATATGTGTTATATCTCACAGGCTTGCTGCTGAGGGATATAGGCAATTATAGGCCAATTTTCAGAGGTAAAAATTTAGTCACTAACTCTAAAATTCTGTTTCATTCTCATCCTAGGAATCAAATAGTGAAAAAGCAAGCATGAAGTTTTCAAGCTTGTATTGTTTTCTTCTGCTTCTCGTTATTCAAACTGACTTTGGACAAAATGAAGAAACTTCTAGGAAGGAAAGAAGGAAGATGTATTATAGAAGACAGAGAAAAAGTTCCTCGCCCATCCACAGATCCAGTAGACAGCTTGGAATTCAGCAAATGAGGATGGTTACACCAGCAGCAACACTTCCCATGGTTAACTTGGATTATAGTACGGAGGAAAAGTTTGAATCCTTTTTAAGATTTCCCGGAGTAGAAGCAAGCTATAATGTGTTACCAGGTAAGAAAACAGTAGGAGAGAGGAAGAGAGAGAAACTCCAAAAAGAAAATTTTTTAAAAATTCAAGTTATTATATTATCTTTTGGTTTAATCTACAAAGATAAATTTTGAAATAATTTAAAAAACCATTCACAGAATATACTTATAATACAAATTATTGTAAAACAGAAAAAATATTACTTATCCTATAACTACATTTATAAAATCATAGTTACTATTTTGGTTTATTATTTCTAGTCTGTTTACTATGCCATGTATTTAAAATAGTTGTAATCATAATATAGTAATATACATGTCAAAACTGCTTTTTCATTTATCATGATAGATCATCTAGGATATAGAAATAAATGATTCAGATGAGTCTATGAACTCACGGCTATTAAATATTTTCAACCACACATGAAGTTAAGCCACTGAATTTATTTTATATAGACCAAACTACTGAATTTTTAAAGTTTGAAAAGATTGGAAATTCTTCCGAAGATTTCAACTAGGCATTTTTAAACACTAATATTTAGTTGGTCCACATTTTTCCAGGTTTGGAAGGAAAAAGTAATTATATTATACATATGGTACCATTACATAAAACTTTCAAAAGAATGTATCACCACATAATGTTCTGTGACCAATACTTCATACATTGTCTCAAGAAAACCAAATGCTTCTAAATGATGTTATTTCCACGAAGTTAACAGAAATAACATACAATTACCATGAAAAGAGACAATTTAGGTCACATTTACAACATGATTGAGAGAAGAAAGAGCCTGGAGGCAGGGAATTTAAAATGATGATTATAGGGTACCCATAACTCTTAAAGAACGATGAGGTCAATTTCCCTAATTAAGTGGAAAGATATCCAAGCTATAATAATAGAAAATAAAAAGGTTGAAAAGTAGTATGCATAATGTGATCTCAAATCTGTTTTAAAAAATATGCAGCATAGGGTGATGTGCATTAAAAGGTATAGAAGATGTATACGAAAGATTTCTAAATTGTCCTAAAATGTTTTCCAGTGGTCTTACAGTACAATTTAAAAAAATTGTGGGTTTCCCTGGTGGCACAGTGGTTGGGAGTCCGCCTGCTGATGCAGGGGACACAGGTTCGTGCCCCGGTCCGGGAAGATCCCACATGCTGTGGAGCGGCTAGGCCCGTGAGCCATGGCCGCTGAGCCTGCGCATCCGGAGCCTGTGCTCTGCCAACGGGAGAGGCCGCAACAGTGAGAGGCCCGCGTACCGCAAAAAAAAAAGAAAAAAAAATTGTGGTAAAATACACATGACATAAAACTTATCATTTAACCATTTAAAAGTGTACAATTCAGTGGCATTAAGTATATTCACAATGTTGTGCAACCGTCACCATTATCTTGTTCCTGAACACTTTCTTCACCCTAAAAGGGAACTACATATATATTAAGCACTTACTCCCCATTTTCTACTCCCCGCAATCCCTGGCAACCACTGATCTTTCTGTCTCTATGAATTTGCCTATTCTGAATATTTAATATAAAAGGAGTCCTATAATATGTGGCCTTTGGTGTCTGACTTCTTTTACTTGGCATAATGTTTTCAAGGTTCACTCATGTTGTACAGTGTATCAGTACTTCATTCTTTTTTTATGCTGAATTATATCTCATTGCAGAGAAATACCATGTTTTGTTTATCCTTTCATCCATTGATGGATAATTGCGTTGTTTCCACCTTTTGGCTACTGTGAATAGCACAGCTACGAACATTTGTGTACAAGTTTCTATCTGAATTCTCGTTTTCAGTTCCCTTGGGTATATACCTAGAAGTGGAATATCAGGTACCTAGGAGCTGGGTCATGTGGTAATTATATGTTTAATTTATTGAGAAATTGCCAAATGTTCCCCAGAGAAGCTATATCATTTTATATACCCACCGGCAATATACAAAGACTCCAATTTCTCCACATCCTTGCCATTATTTTCCATTTAAAAAATATAGCCATTCTTGTGGATGTGAAGTGGTTATCACATTGTGGTTTAATTTGTATTTCCCTAATGACTCTCAGCATCTCTTTATGTGCTTATTGTTCATTGTATATCTTCTTTGGAGAAATGTCTATTCAAGTCCTTTGTCCATATTTTAATTGGGCTGGCTTTCTGTTGTTGAGTTATAAGAGTTCTTCATGTATATTCAAGATATTAGACCCTTATCAGATATGATTTGCAAATATTTTCTCTCATTGTGTACATTGTCCTTCGACTTTCTTGACAATGTTCTCCAATGGACCAAATTTTAAATTTTGATACAGTCCAATTCATCTATTTTTTCTTTTGTTGCTTGTGCTTTTGGAATCATATCTAAAAATCCATTGCGAAATCCAAGGTCATGCTTTATTTTATGAATATTATATTTTACATCTTATATTTAGGTTTTGATCCATTTTGAGTTAATTTTTATATTTGGCATGAGGTAGGGGGCAACTTCATTCTTTTGCATACGGATATACAGTTGTCCCAGCACCATTTGTTGAAGAGACAACTTTTTTCCCCATTGAATGGGCTTGGCACTTTTGTCAAAAATCAATTGGCCATAGATGTAATGGGCTTATTTCTGGACTCTCAATATTCCACTGGTCTATATGTTTATCCTTATGCCAGTACCATACTGGTATAAGCTGATTATTGTAGCTTTGTGGTAAGTTTTGAAATCTGGAAGTGTGAGCCCTCAAAAAATTTTATTTTCTTTCAAGATTTTTTTTGGCTATTTGGGGCCCCTTATAATTCCTTATGAAATTAAGGATTAACTTTTCCATTTCTGCAAAAAAGGCTGTTGGAATTTTGATACACTATAGTACTTTTATAATCAGGAGACAACTCCTGATTATATCTATTTTTTTTTTCCAGGGGAGAAATTGGATGGGTGGGATTAGTTTACTGTAAGTATCCAAATGAGAGATGGGTAGGGCTTGAACAGGGTTGACACAGCAGTAAGGGAAAGAAGGGGACAAATGTGAGAGCTCATTTGCGGGGACAGTGGCTCAACAGATGGAAAAGAGTTATCAGGAATAACACTAGGATTGGAAGGAAAACATCCCCTCTAATATTCAAATTGACTGTCTAATGGCCTGCTTAGTTGACACACATATCCATGTATCTACAACACTCTATGTAGAGAAAACAATATACTAAAACCCACTGCACTGTGTACTTTAAAAGGGTATTTGAATTGTATTTCAATAACACAACTATTCTAAAAAATAAGAGATTGTTGCAATGTCTCATCGAGAATTCAACGTAAAAAGCACCACAAGCATACAGTCTTATTTCACCTCTCCATCTGCACATCAGGAAGGGTACAATGTGGGCTCATTCATCATTAGTGCTGTTCCAGCTCTCTGCTCTCTGGCATGTGATGGAACTATACTGCTTTTTCTCTTCTGAAGTTAGATGTAGCCGTATAATTTGCCTTGGTCAATATAATTAGACATGTTTAGAGCTTGTGTGTTATTTGCAACCTCACATTCCCACTGCTGTGCTGGTCATCAGGGCAGCCTGCTTGGAGATGAAGCCTATTTTTTATCCTGACAATATCTACATTGGACACATAGCAGGAACAAGAAATAACTGAGATTTGGGGGTTGTTTGTTGCTGTTGTATAACTTAGCCATCCTGACAGATGCAGGATGGAAGTACGATTCAGGCTCAAGTTACCATGAGGAGGTCACTCTCAGAGCCTAAGTAAGAGGGGTTGAGAATACAGCATGTGAAAAGCATTTCAGAGGGTTACACCTGTAAGATACTTTTATCCTCTGCATGAAAGAACATAGAATGTTATTCTTGTGTGGGTCTATCACATTGGGCTCACTTCCATTCACAAGTGCTAGTAATCATACAAGGAATTTAAATGTTACTGTTCTCTTCTAGGAAAGAAAGGACACTGTTTGGCAAATGGGATGATCATGTATAACAAAGCTGTATGGTCTCCTGAGCCCTGCACTACCTGCCTCTGCTCGAATGGAAGAGTCCTTTGTGATGAGACCAAGTGCCACCCTCAGATGTGCCCCCAAACAGTTACACCTGAAGGAGAATGCTGCCCCGTCTGCTCTGATACTGGTACAAATATTTAGCCCAAACAAAATATCACATGTGATTTAGTCTTTAACTTCCATTTGTTTTTATTTTGTCACTACCTTAAATTTTAAATTATGATAAACTAGTCATAGGGTACTTAAAATATTGGCACAATGATGCTAAACATGGAAATTATTTGGGAAATTGCATGATAGGGGAGAGAAAAATAAAACATCTTGGCTTTAGAGTTCTAGCTCTATTAGAATGAGTAAACTCAGACCAGATCACATTCCACATTTGACTTGCAGCATTACAGATGTAGTGATAGAATTTACATAGCAAACAGCTCCCATGTTCTTAGTATGCGTGAAGAACTCTGCTTAGTTCCTTACATGCATTATCTCACTTAATTCAACTCAGTGTGTTTACAGTTATCAACCCAAATGAAGATGAAGAACTCATGGTGAACAAAGGGAGGAGTGGTTTGCATCTAGAGAAAAAGCCCAGTTTTCCCAGTTTTCCCAGTCTATGTGCAGTTTTCCCAGTCTATGTGCAGTCATTACTGCTCAGGTAATCCTAGGGAAATAAAGGGCAGTGGCCCTGGAGCAGTGGCTTTCTGTTGTGGCACTGCTGTGCACAGAAAGATCACACTATGAGGTTTTGTTGGCTGCTCACTGTGCCTTATCTATGAGGCTGATGCAGTAGAGGACTCTAGGGAGGAAGCCTCAGGACTCCTGCAAGAAAAGCCTGGCCAATAGCTTATGAAATAAATAAATATGTGTTAAATAATTCGATGGGAAGGGATACAGATATTTTCTGTTGCCTATGATCAAGGTAGATTGTTTCCAAGCACACAGGATGATCACAGGGTGGTTACCTACAAAAGTCTCCTACCAGGAAGAACATCAGAACATTTAGGAACTGTATTTTGGTGTATACTACTAATTATTTTACTAAGCTATTATGACTTTAAAAAATGTTAGAAAATAAAAGTTTTTAATGAAACTGACTCCTTGGGATATGAAACAGAAGATTTATAAAGGCAAGATCCAGAAATTCTCAGACATTTTTCAAAGGACTTGAACTATTATTCTTGAAATGCTGTGGTTATTTTGGAAAAATAAACTTGGATATACAGAAAAGATTTTAAACGTTTCAATATGATAGTTTTAGTTTCATTTTGCTAATTTTTTCCTACTCTCCTTTTGCATGTTCTGTCAGAGATGTGAAAAAAATAACTCACAGACTTTATAATACATACTGACTTGAAATCTCAAGTAATTCCTTCACATAATTATATTTTGAGTTCTTTTTTGGGGGTGATTTATGTATGGCATTAAATAAAATCATAGAAATGATTAAGTAAATTTTTATATTTTGATGAAAGAAAATCTATGTACTGAGCTCACTTTTCCCTAAAACTCTTCATTCAGAGGGTGAGTCTAAAATCCGGTCTTTGTCAAGTCTTCCCCACTTTCTGCCAAAGATAATAACAGCTAAATACAAATGTAGATAAACTTTCTACTATTATATATTATGCTATCATCATCATGGAATAATAAAAAGTACTCTTGTGCATATGTCTAGGTTAAAGAAACATCATCTAAATCCAGGACATCTTCTATAGGTCTCAAGAAGTAAAAATAATTTAAGTACAGAGTCTGGGAGGAAAACAGAAGAGAATTTTCTATAACTCTAAATTTCAGAGGATGCTTTTAGGCCCATGGAGCTGAAAGAAAATCAGACAGATATAATAAATCTATAAATAAAAGCCAATTTCACTACCATAAACAAGTAAAAGGTACATCTCTTTCACTTTTTTATGTCTGACAGTGTACAAATTCTTACATTATCAATAAGCCCAATTAACTGAACAGTATCTACTATAAAGTTATCACATCTGATTATATTACAATCTCACAATAGGACTGCTTATGGTAAGCAATATATGGTAATATTATTCCCTCTTTAGTCACCAGATAGCATGATACTTTAGTAAAAATAAGTATTAAGGCTCACAAGGAAAAACAAGAATTGCCTATAAAGTCTTACAAAACAGAAATAAAGTTTATTTATTTCTATTAAAACTTCAAACAAAAATTTCAAGATACATTTCACATTTAAACTGCACTCATATACCTACAGGGAATGTTATTTACTAACCTAATTTTCACTATGATTTTTCCTTTCATTAATACCACAACTTGCCCCTGCTGTCTTCTCCTTATGTGGTCAGTAGCCTCCTATTTGCTACTCAGTAGTATAGCATTAAATGACAGAACTGAATTTTCTGGTGATTCTTCAGAACAAAGAGAACCTACCAGTTTACTTCATAAGCAACAGCCGTCTCCTTGGGTGGAAATGCATCAAGCACTGAGAAAAGAGGAACTTCAATTTGAGGAGGAAGAAGAAATTAAACAAGATGAAGATAGGGAGCAAAAGGAAAAGATCCCTAGACCTGGAGATTGGGGGAGACCTCCCAATGAGCGACAGAGCAGAGAAGGGGGAGAGCAGAGACCTGGAGAGAAGGGGAGGCAGGCCCATCAACACAGAAACCCAGCAAGGGAGAATGAGAATGAGGATGAGGACGAGGATGAGGACGAGGACGAGGACGAGGATGACGATGACGCCGTCAGAGGAGATATGTTCAGGATGCCCTCTCAACTCCCAATCCCAGCTACCCCCAGGGGCATACCACCTCTGCCAAGCAGGTGCTCTCTGTCATACAAAACCATCTCCTGTATCAGCGCCGACCTCACACAAATACCACCGCTAACAGCACCAGAGATAACAAGTCTGGAGCTCATAGGTAAGAGATGTTGACGTTAAATTGATTTTGTGGTTAACTCCCATTGTCCTATGAATGTTATATTTTAATTTTATAATATAAGTTGACCCCAAACAGATTAATTTCACAATCTTCAAACATAAAAACTTTGCAGAAGAGATAGGTGTTTACTGCAGAATAGCACCATCAGGTATAAAGTAAATTCCTCCAAGTGAAACCATGATTTCCTATTGACTTTTTTCTAAAGCCAGGTTTAGAAGGTATAATTTATATATAGTAAAACATTATTAGCATGTTATTCTTTGAGGGTTTTTTTAAGATTTTTTTTTTTGATGTGGACCATTTTTAAAGTCTTTATTGAATTCGTTACAATATTGCTTCTGCTTTACGTTTTGTTTTTTTGGCCGCAAAGCATGTGGGATCTTAGCTCCCCAACCAGGGATCAAACCTGCAGCCCCTGCATTGGAAGGTGAAGTCTTAACCACTGGACAACCAGGGAAGTCCCTGTTATGCTTTGAGTTTTGACAAATGCTTACAGTCAATACCACAATCAAGATATAACATTTCCATCACCTCACCAAATTCTCTCATGTCCCTCCTTTCACCAGCCCTGATGTTTTCTGTCTCTAGAGTACCTTTTCTAGGATGTCATAGAAATGGAATCATACAGCATGTAGCCTTTTCAGCTGGACTTCTTTCATTTATCATAATGCTTCTGAGGGCTATGCAGGTTGTGGCGTTTATCAGTAGCTGGCTCCTCCTTACTTCTGAGAGGTGTTCTGTTGTTTGGACAGACCACAGGTCTCAGGTGAAGAACATATGGATTATTTCCAGCTTGGGGCAATTATGCATACAGTTGCTATAAACATCCACATATGGATGTTTGTGCCGACCTAAGTTTTCTTTTTCCTAGGGTATATACCCAGGAGTGGGATTGCCGAGTGCTACAGTAAAAGCATGTTTAACTTTATAAGAAACTGCCAAACAGTTCCTTAAAATGGCTGTGACACTCCTTCCAGCAATATCAGAGAGTTCCTGTTGTTTCCCCCCCTCTTGTTTTAGCCATTGTGGTAGGCATGGAGTGGTCCAGACTTTTTGCCCACATTCTTATAGGGCCAGGAAGAGCTCTGAGTGGAGGAATGGCAGAACAGATACGTGTGTGAGGCTGGCTGGTGGGGAGACTGGGACAGTGAATGAGTCTTGGCAATAAGGCCCATGCTGGGGATAGCTCTGAAGATGCAGGGGTGAGAGAATCTGAGTGGGGTTTCAGATGTGTCTTGGGGGAAGTAACAGAAATAAACTACCACAGAAATAATAAATGATCGTATAAATAAATACTCAATGGTCACAGCGTGACCCCTTTAATCTGGATAGCCAATCTGCAATAGGACATTTCTGGTGTTATGGCCTTCCTGATACCATGTTCACATGACCTCCTAAGGAATTCTTCTCATGCCCAGAGTGTCCTGCTCCAGCAATGCCCCCTCCTTCTGTAGCCTGCATGCCAGGTGTGCTCTGCCATTAAAACAAAACAAAACAAAACAAATTGTGAAAGTCTAAAGTCTTATGAAAGATGAATGACCTGTGCTCAGTCACAGTATCTTGGTTTTATAAGAAGGTCACCACATGATTTTTATAGTACTCACTATTTCTGATAGGCTCATTTTCTGGCTTTAAAAATCATTGACTACTGTATTTAATTAAATGTCAAACCAAAACCCCATAAATTAAAGCATGCAGGAACTTCTATAGATTGAAGTCACAGAATTATAACATAAGATCTGGAGGCAATCTGAGAGATTATCTCCCCAAGCTTCTTACTTAGAGGAAACTGATGCTCAAAGAAGGCAAGTCACATGCCCAGGGTTTCACTGTAAAACACAGTATATTTCTGGTCCAGGGTCTAGGAAATGTCAATAGGGAAATACAAAGAACTATAAAAATCAGTCTCTATAGCACCTTCCATAAACACATCTTTGTTGTAAAATGCATAATGTTAACAGAATTGTCTACCAAACCACATTCTGGCTGTTTTAAAGCAGCTTCATCTAAAACATGATGTACTAGAGCATGACAAGTCCTTAGAGTGAAAATTTTGACCATATGAAATAGTCTAGTCCCAGTCTTGTTTTTTTCCTAAACACTCATTTTCTTATTTAATACCTATTGTCCTTGCTATAAGTATTGCTTTTCCTCCAGATAAAGCTCTCTTTTGCTATCTATGCATGTGCATGTATACATGTATTTATAGGCACATAGGCCTAAAACACAATTGCTACGTGTCCTAGGCAATTCTATCACCTCCATTCCGGACGAAGCATTTAATGGATTACCGAATTTGGAAAGGCTTGATCTGAGCAGAAATAATATCACCTCTTCAGGCATAGGTCCAAAAGCATTCAAGGTAAATAACATGCTCTGACTTCTAACAATCCACGTGGATGGCTTTTTCATGACTTGTACTGTCAGTGGGTGGAGATGGAGAAGGAAGGAAAAGTAAAATGTTTTACTGGAGTTTTCTCTGAAGAAAGTTTCTGATGTCCCTAAACTGTAGTCAAGTTTTATCTTGAATATAGTATATTGTTTTATAGGTTTCTAGCTGTTTTTCCTATGCTTTGTCCTTAAAGCACCCACAACAGCATGAATGACAAAACTAATGTTTTGAATTTATAGAGGAGTTTCTCCCTAAGTAGCAGAAAACATGTTGAAATATGGTCTCTTAGTACATGAGGTATTTCTGGGAAAAAAGGAGAGCTTATCTGGAAATTCTGTTAACATTTTCAGGCCAGCAATACAAAATTTCCTTATTTTGTGCTATCTGCAAAATCTGATAAAGGATACTTCAGCAGGAGGGGGTTCTAGAAAGACAAATGGGCTCAGATGAAAATTAACATGGGGATACGCTAGGGAAAGAGAAAAGCACAGAGTAAACCTTTGAAAGAATCAGATTTAAAATTTTTTTTTAAAAGGGAGAAAACAGAGTATCAAGGACTTTCAGAAAAACAAAGGCAGAAGAAAGGAGGGGTTTATGTGTGTAAACAAATACTCATAAATGTGTACGCTTAAAGAAGCCCAAGTAAAACAAGTTACATGCCAGGAGGTCAAACTTTATCCCCTTGGGTGGTCTTCTGTCCACTCTTTGGACAAATCACTGGCCTCTTACAAGCTCAGTTCCTGGTTCTCATATAGATTCTGGAATGCAGACGAGAGAGCTCCAGACACTTGGTGTCCACGTTCATGTGAAAGACCTGGAGTCCTGCCTCATGCTAGTCGTCCTGATAGAACAACAGTTGGGACTTGTGCATTTCCTGTATTTGATCAAAAAAGAGGACACTGTAGGAAATTACCTTTTTCTTGTTTTGGGATTCTCTGTCCCATTTCCAAACTGCTGAAATTGACTCTGAGCACCACTGATGTAAATCATTCTGTAACTTTGGTAGTGTAGGTTAGTTTGGCTAACAAACAAATGTGGCTATGCACTCTCCAGACAGTCAAAACTGTTTGGGTACCATATAGAAACAGTTTGTTACATTTGTAGCATTTAATTTTGAAGAATTTCCACAATCGTTAGTGCTATTTTATGACTCTGTCTCTACTTAGTATAGATGGAAAACTGAGTTCACAAACACATTGAAAGGGTTCAAATTGCTGTCTTGTTAGCATCTATGACAGATTCAGATTATTGCATGTTTTAATTAACTTTGTGTCTACTGCTGAGAAGTTGAAAACCTAAGATCTAGGAAAATATGACTGGTCCAGTGGCGATAGGAGCGTTCTCTTGCTTTCTAAAGTCACCATAAAAATATGGGTGAGTGTGATGCAAAATCACCAAATGTAGTTTGCTGAAAATACCAGGGAATAAATGCTATTAACAGGACCAACATCTACATGGCAGGGAGAATATGGGGATTCTTGTCTAAGCCTGAGCAACTGAAGGTTTGTGAAACTTTAGTAACTACCACAAACTGACCATTAAATGACATATATGACTGTACATCTGTGACAAGATAAAAAAGTAATTTTGAGATTTGCCTTTTAAGCTTCTAAAGAAGTTAATGCGCCTGAATATGGATGGAAACAATTTGGTAGCGATTCCTTCAGAACTACCATCTACATTAGAAGAACTTAAAATCAATGAGAACAATCTTCAGGTTATTGATGAAGAAAGTTTATCAGGTATTTAACATTTGACTTTATGATATGTGTCCATATAACCTTTCTTCTGTAGTTGTGTGGAAATTTTATTTGCAATATTGCTAAATGAATAGCTAGTAAAATTTTTTTAGGTCACGTTACCATTTTAAGTTGATAAAATTTATTTTAACTATTGACTGGTGAAACTTAAAAAAATGTATTTTAAACTCCCCGTTGTCTTAAAAATGCATTTTATAAATAAACTTTCACTGATTTCAGGTTTTCATCATTCACAATACAATAACTAAATTACAAATCCATAATATCCTAAGAGTTACACTAACATTCCCCACACAGCCAGGTGTTCTGGTGCTGTGTTTGTACCGATGTTCTTGGTATCAGTGGTGATAACACAGTATCATGGCTTGTTGAACGGGTCTCCTTAGATGCACAATACACCCCATACACAACTCCCACTGTCTCTGAACATTTTGCTATTTTTAACTTGACATGTTTTGGCAAATGAGAATTATGCATAAAATATAAGTAAATGAGCAACTATGTGAGGCTGAGGGGTAATCCTACAAACAAAGTACATAAACTTTAGCACATGCACTCTATATGGCAGTCACTTTGGCTTTGACAGTCTTGTTCCCTAGAGGGCTGCTCTGGCACTTGTCCATGAGACACATGCACCCCACAGGGCAAGACAAATGATGCCCATGGGTGTGTGGTTGCCACGACAGCCTGGCTTTCCCATGGATGGGTTTTAGTGAAGGTGCCCCACATTCTGTTCATTTGATACAACTGGAATTTACTCTTAAGACTGTTTCTGGACTAGCTGGATAACTAAAGTTGTCATATTATGAACTCTGTATAAAAGAGGCAGTATTACATTTACCTTTTTGTGAATTCTAGCTATGTCTTTATATGCTTCTTTAAGACAAAAACTGCCTAATTTTTCTTTTTATCTTCCTAACAGTCTAGTGTAGTTCTTGAAGTATAGTGCTTAACATTTTTTATTTGATTTGAAATATATTTATTAGGTTAATGTTGATAACCAAGGCTTTAAAGGAATAAAACAATTCCATTATTTCCTTTCATTCCTCAAAAAACTTCATAAGGACAAAACACTTCTGGTGATGGGGAAAAAACAATAATGAGAACTGCCAAATCTGAGGATTACAGAGTTATGGAAATACTCTATTTCCAGATGGATTTCGGGGTACTTAACAAACAAAATTTGAAGGTCTTTTGTCATATGGAAAAGACATTAGAAAGTTCAATTTCTAACTGCTAGGTGAAACAGACCAAAGGAACACTTAATTTAGGACAAGTGTACTAATGGGTTATATGTGATCTACATGTGAGATGGTATTTCTAGCAGTGTTATCAAAATGACATGTTTTAAGTCCTTATTTGGAAGGTGCTCTCACACATTCCTACAACTGCTTCTCCACACGCACTTCCCCCTCGTGAAAAAATTTCCATATTCCCAGAGGGTTGACTGTGTTCCAGGGTGAACACTGGCCTCTTCCTTGATCCACCTCCCATCTCTACAGTCTGAGCACCTCACAGGCCTTGGCCCTGTGCAGGCGGCCAGTGAGGAGCCTCTGCACTGTCACCTTGTCCAGAGAGGCCCCTGTAGTGTGTGGCCCAAAGGCCTCTGTCTTTAGTCCCGTTCCAGTGCTGGTCCCTCAGGTACTGAGTTCTTAGTTCTGCTCTAATGCTGGCCCCTCAGGTACTGGGTTTTCTCTTGACTGCTGTAGCCACTGGGGCTCCTCAACTCCTGTGAGTCCCACTGCTGTGGATGGTCAGGTTGGCTGGCAGTGAGCAAGGCAAGCCCAAGCACAGGCCACTGCCAGTGCTGTGACACTGCTTTTCTGGGTGGAAGCCCCTGGCTTGACCATCAGTGGTCTGTAGCACTTCTGTTAGCTCCCTCATGACCCTTCAGGTTTTATATATATAGTTCCAGAGAAGTGGGGAAGCAGGGCACTCCAGGGAGAGAAGCAGTATGTACAAAAGTGTGAAGAAACAAAACAATTTGGATGCTATGGGAAATCCAGTTTCATGGATCTTGGATGCAGTGTGTGATGGGGAGTGAAGAACAAAAGATGATGTGAAAAGGTAGGAAGGAACCACACAACAGACAGCTCTGCACATGCTATGCCAAGGTGCTGGGAGGTCATCCAGAATGCACTGAGAGATGTGCATACCCACTACAGAGAAAAGGAAGGTCTTAAAATTGAAGGGAAGGTGAAAAAATAGAAGGGAGGGATAGCAGGAGAAAACTGGACATGCTAAAAAATGTTCCTGTCTTCATTAATGTTAAAAACAAAACAAAACCCATGATCATGGTGTCCTTTCTAGCAATGATGGTGGTGTGGCTATCCAGTCAGAATATCTATGAGATCAAGTTCTCACACAAGTCTACCCATGTCTATAACCTGTTATGTAGCTCCCCGCCCACAATGGGAAGGACTTCCTACCAACTTCCTGCTAATAAATCCTCTTTCTGCCACAGTCTAACCTACAAGAACCATCTCTACCTCCATCCTGTTGCCTGTTACATATAGGAACGTACATACTATCTATGTATATACAATATACACATAAGCCAGAGAATAACCGTAAAGTAATGTATAATATTAATTTACATTGTTGTGTTTTGTTTCTCTTTCTTGTGAGGTCATGTAATGACCACCAGTCTACTTCTATTATCTATTTTCCTCTGAAAACTTGTATTACATTCCAAAACCTCAACTATGTACTAGATAATTATGCTGGATTCTCAGTATCTGTA
The DNA here is from genome assembly GCF_039906515.1 of Pseudorca crassidens. Classification (NCBI taxonomy): domain Eukaryota; kingdom Metazoa; phylum Chordata; class Mammalia; order Artiodactyla; family Delphinidae; genus Pseudorca; species Pseudorca crassidens. The sequence continues at coordinate 89,783,778 of NC_090302.1, forward strand.
GTTGTGGAAATTAAAGAGTTTTGGTTATATGAGGAAATAGAATCACTTATCATAATTTACTAGTTGGCCTCCATAATTCCTCTCTGTCCTTCAGCTGATGTTAAAAACACCAGCAGATTAATATTTTGTCATGCTGTTCCCTATCCAGAGGCTGCTTGTTGCCTAGAGAAGGAAAGTCAGACCTTATTTTCTGGTGCACAAAGGCCCTGCACAGCCCACCTCTGCCCTCTCAACAACCTTCATCCCCTCTTGCATATGGCCCACTCCAGGGCTGGTCTCTTTCCTACTCCTGAGCACACCCATGTGGGTTCATGCTTCCATGAGTTCACCTGGCTGCCTCACCCTCCCATGTCTACCTACATCTTTCTGTCTTGAGAATCTAGCCCCACTCACACTTCCGTACCACTCAGGTATACACTGCCACCTCCTCCTTGTCATGTTCTAGAATCTATGATCTGTACTGCTGATGGTAGTATCTTTTGTTTATCCTTAGACTATGTTTTACTTCTCTGATATGCCTAAGAGTAGGATCTGAGTTGCACAGAGCATTTCAGTGCAGTATCCATGACTTGAGTTGAATATGAAAACATCCCCTATTCTGAAAATTTTGGCCACTGAACAAACTCCAAAGTTAAACCCTGAATGTCTGACTCAGATACCTCTGAGTATCTTCACTGCTGAGCTGTCCATTTTCCTTTAAGTTTCCAGTTGATTTGGTCATACCACTCCTGAGACCAGTAGAAACAATTTAGAAAAATCTTGTTTGTAAAAAGGCCTTTCTTGGTAGCTCAATCTGAATGTGTGGAGAATTTTTGATCATTCTCCTTTCAAAACGTCCATCTGGCTGCACTGTCTGCCAAGAGTGAACACTGTGATGGGAATTCACTGCTAAAATTCTCTTGTTCAGAGACTGAGGGTTTGCCAGGCAGAGAGTGCTCCTTCAGTGTCCTGGAAAAAGGAACCACTCATTGCATTACATTCCTCATACATCCTTGATTATTCATACCTGTCTGTCTTTGCAAATACTTCGAATGACCCTCTACAACCTTCTATTTCTCATCTGCCTGCGTTCCAAGTCACTGCTTGGCCATTGCTTCCTCTGTGGGGTGCCCTGGCCCCCCAACTCCCTCCTCTGGCTTCTGTTCCTTATACAAACTTTCCTTTCCATACTGTACATTCTTGACTTCCTTTGTCATAGATTAATTGACAATAAATGCATGGGTTTATTTCTGGGCTCTCTATTCTGTCCCATTGATCTATGGGTCTGTTTTTGTGCCAGTACCACACTGTTTCAATTACTGTAGGTTTGTACTATAGCTTGAAACCAGGGAGTGTGATATCTCCAGCTTTGTTCTTCTTTCTCAAGATTGTTTTGGCTATTTGGGGTCTTCTGCGTTTCCATACAAATTTTAGAATTATTTGTTCTAGTTCTGTGCAAAAGGGTATTTTGATAGGGATTGAACTGAATCTGTAGACTGCCTTAGGGAGTATGGTCATTTTAACAGTATTAATTCTTCCAGTCCATGTACAAGGTATATCTTTCCATTTGTTTGTGTTGCCTTCAATCAGTTTTTTTTCATGAATGTCTCTTGGTTTTCTGAGTACAAGTCTTTTATCTTCTTGTTTAGATTTATTCCTAGGTTTTTATTCTTTTTGATGGAAATGGGATTGTTTTCTTAATTTCTCTTTCTGATAGTTTGTTGTTAGTGTATAGAAACTCTACAGATTTCTGTATATTAATTTTGTATCCTGAAACTTTACTAAATTCATGTACTAGTTCAATAGTTTTTTGGTGGCAGTCTCTAGGATTTTCTGTATATAGTATCATGTTGCCTGTAGTGGCAATTTTACTTCTTCCTTTCCAACTTGGATTCCTTTCACTTCTTTTCCTTGTCTGATTGCTGTGGCTAGAAATTCCAACACAATGTTGAATAAAAGTGGTGAGTTTGGGCATCCCTGTTTTATTCCTGATCTTAGAGGAAATGCTTTCAGCTTTTCACCATTCAGTATGAAACTGGCTGTAGGTTTGTCTTATATGTTGAAGTATGTTCCCTCTATACCCACTTTGTTGAGAGTTTTTATCACAAATGGATGTTAAATTTTGTCAAAAAAGCTTTTTCTGCATCTATAATAAAAGATCATTTGACATTTATTCTTCAATTTGTTAATGTGGTGTATCACATTGATTTTTATTGTGGATATTAAACCATCCTTGCATCCCTGGGATAAATCCCACTTGATCTTTTGAATTTGGTTTGCCAATATTTTGTTGAGGTTTTTTGCATATACATTCTTCAGTGATATTTGCCTATATTTTTTTCTTTTTTTGTGTGTGTGGTGTTTTGGTTTTTGTATGAGGGTTACAAACTTTCATCATACAGCACAACAGTGATTTCTCTACAGGTCTGCCTCTCCTAGACCATGCATTCAGCATTGAGTCCTGGCTGATCTGAGCATTTGGGATTTGCAAAGTACTAGGGAAAAGACTCTAAGGGGGCGGGGGATACAAATAAAGAAGCTACAACATCAGTCCTCCAAATAAACTGAACATTTCACATGATATTTTGAAAGCCTATAGAAATTACATGTTTTTTAGTTATCCTAATGTCCCAATAATTTTATTTTTTTATAGACTTAAATCAATTGGCCACCTTAGAATTGGAAGGAAACAGTCTCAGTGAAACTAATGTTAATTCTTTAGCTTTCAAACCTTTGAAGAGCCTATCCTACCTGCGTCTGGGAAGAAATAAATTTAGAATTATACCACAGGGTCTTCCTGCTTCTATTGAGGTACCAATATCTTACTTATAATATTTTATATTTTAAATACAGTACACTATGACAAAACAAACAATATATTTTAAAAGGTTATTGTGATGCATATTAAACTCAATAGTTTTGGTGCTATATACAGAATTTACTATAATCTGAGCACTGTTTTCAAACAATACAAAATTATGAGTCAAAATTATAACTACTAGTAGAAAATCTTGATAAAGTGAAAATTGGTTCTGCCGACGGCTCTTGGGGAGAGAACAGGGAAGATGAACTGAGTATTCAAACAGAAACTACAACTTGCAAAAAGTACCTTGACTTGCAAAACTGTCTCAAACTGGAACTGTGACATTCATCCCAGTCTGTTCCACCCAGAGTCCCACATGGACTAGCAGTGACCCTGTGAAGATGGACAAGATTTGCAGAGAAGGCTGCTGACTGTGCCAGCAGCACCCACCCCCACCCCCTTCCCACAGCTTACTAGTTCTAACTAGCTCCTACCAAGGGCCCAAGCACTGTCGTGTCTCCATCCCCTCTGGAGACACTCCCTGCTGCCCAAGTGTGTGGTCTCTCTTGCTACAACAAGGAACACACTTAACTAAGGGGGGACTCTGGGGGTCTTCCCTGCTGAGTGTACGCCCCAACTTCCTGCATTAAGAAAAGAGGCCTGGCAGATCCAGCTGACTCCTAGGCCACCTCCTCTGAGCTCTGTTTCTGCCGCATACACAATCAGACAGCAGGACGAAGCTTCCTACTGCTGTGGATGCAGTGAGCCAAGAGAGGGCCATTAATCTCAATATGATACTGCTGCTACCACAGCCACCATGCTTCCTCTTCCTACTTCCAGATTAAGATAGACCTTTAGAATTTACCAAAATTGTAAAGATTGAGGTTCTATAACCTGGCTTTACCTCAGAATCACTTGGATTCTAAAGAAATACAGATTCCTGGACCTATCCCAGACATGCTAAATCAGGTTCTTTGGAGAATGGGGTCAACAATTTATATTTAAAAAATTAAAATTTTAAATAGATAATGCATGCACACAGTAAAACACACACACAACACTTGAATAGTGCAAAAGAGCAATGTGTCTGTATTCCACCTCTGACCCTCTCATCCCTGGTTTCTCTTTTCAAAGACCCTCTTGCTAGCTTCTTGGGAGGTGCTGCCCATGCAAGTACATGTACTGTGAATCCTTCCAATGCACTGCTTCACAGCTGCAGTTTCAACGTATAAATGAGTGTGCTCTGATTTAGGTTGGAATTTAAACTTTAAAAAGCTCATGAGTGATTCTAACATACAATCAAGTTTAGGAACCACTGATCTAGTTCACCCCTAAATATGTATGAAGGTAAAAGCAAAAAGCTAAAAATCACTTTACTCACTTCCAACAATACCAAAATTAAATGACAAAGAGGGGGAAATTACTACAACAGGAATAGAAAGTTGCTCTGAATATATATACCAATTGTACTTCTGAATTCCAACAAGATCCCTGAGTGAAAAATTCCTTGTAATGCCGAATGAATTTAACTTGAAGGCAGCTAGCTGTTGAAAACTTACTAATGGTTCTAGCAAACTTCACCCTGATGTTAAATGAAGGCTCTTAATTAACTGTTAATTAAAGTAATTATAATACAAACAAATCTAAAAAATGTGAGCCTAAAAAAATTACAGACAGCATGGACTGGTAGGAAGCAGGCTGACCTAAGCTGGGGCCAGCCAGCATGAGTTTCCTTCATGTATTAGCTGTGTAACCTTGCAAACATCTTGCCATCTCTCCAGGCCTGAGTTTCTCTACTGCTAAATGGTGATAATTTCTACTTATTTCCTACTTTCTAGGATCTTGAAGCCCAAATGAAATAATTTATGTGAATAAGTTTTGTAAATTAGAAAGCTTTATACAATTATTATGGTATGCTATATCATATATCATTTTATGGTTAAAAAATAATTAAATAAAATTCATTTATTCCATAACCATGACAGACAGTACATTTTATTTTACTAGTTAGAAAATCTGACAACTTAAAAATATAAACTCATTTTGAAGTGCTGCAAGCCTCTTTAGCTAACACTAGTGACAACAGTCTATAACCTGATTTTAATTCTGTGAGATTGAATATATTTATCAACTAATATGAAAAAAATAAGTCTCTTCTCTTAATTATAGGAATTATACCTAGAAAATAACCAAATTGAAGAAATAACTGAAATTTCTTTTAATCATACCAGAAAGATCAATGTCATTGTACTACGTTATAATAAAATTGAAGAAAATAGAATTGCTTCTTTAGCCTGGATAAATCAAGAGTAAGTACATGCTACAATCTGACTTTCTTAGATGATTTCTTTCCTTTGCCATTATTAAACAGGGTATGAACATGGGCAAGTGAGGGAGGTGACAGCATTCTTTCTTAGTGAACCTCCCCCTACATAAAACTTGGCTATTTGCACAGACTTCAAACCACTCATGATATGACTGATGTTAGGATGGCCATGGTCACTGCTGCTGGGGACACCCTACAGTGTGCAAGTGCTAAGCCCAAGCAGTGTGACCTTAGGTCTGATCACTGTTCTGCTCTCTGCTGACCTCACAGGCAGTCATGAAGTTTAAGTGAGATAATCCCATAGTGAGGAAAGAAGCTGCCCTCCTCCCGCCTTCTCCCTCACCATTAGGTGGAAGCACCAGCATTCACTCTTCTATACCACACTGTCTTCACTCCTTCAAACTATTTCTCTATTTCAAGTGCTACAAAACAGACTAAAGAATGCCTGACCCAACAGCAGAAGCAAAAAGCAGAGCCCATCTTCCTGGAGAGGAATCAGTGGCCCCAGGCTGTAGCCTCAGTGAAGGGCAAAGTGTGGAGGCCTTGCTCATCAGGAAGGAGAGGATTAGCTACACAGGGAAGCAGCGTCAGGCCCTGGCAGCAGCTGCATCAGAGCAAATCTGGAGTCATGTGGTGAGGGAATGAGGGATCTGAGTGGCACCATGGGGACAGGCATCTTTCAGAAGCAGGAGAGAGATGAAAAGAGGCCTTGAGGGCCAATTAGGTTCAGCAGGATGTGGCAGTGGCAGGGCAACTGAGTCTTCATCAGGTGAAAAGTCTTCATGGGGTGGGCAGAAGCCGCAGGTAAGGCTCTGAAAAAAGCCAGATAGTTTACCACATTTCCCAGATCTTCTGGCTTATTAACAACCTTTTCTAGATGCCTCATTCTCACCCCAAGTCCCAGATCCCAGGTCATCAGATCAAATGTGGAACAAGAATGCAAAAACCCCTCAACACTGCTACTTTCTTGCTGGAACCAGAGATGATTTTACGGTTTGATGTCAGCTTGGACTCTGGACTTCATTTCTGATACAAGTTTGACCTTAGAGATATTTGGGGGACCTCTTTGGGTCTCAGCATTACCCCTGGGATATGAGTTTTTCTCTCTGAACTCTGGTGCTCCTCTATTAGAGAAGAACTCAAGCAGCTGTGTGGTACCCGGGTAAGAGCACTAGCCTTGCAGCCAGACCACCATACAGCCACACTTGCACTGGGAATCATTACAGCACACTAAGTACTGGCAGGAAAATGGACAAGCATCTTGACTGGCTTGTCAAAACTTAGAGCTTACAGTCACTGCCCTGAAGTCCCCACTCTGTTTACTCTTTTCTAGAAATCTAGAATCAATTGACCTCTCCTACAACAAGCTCTACCACGTCCCCTCCTATCTACCCAAGTCGCTGCTGCACCTTGTGCTCATCGGCAACCAGATAGAGCGCATCCCTGGCTTTGTGTTTGGTCACATGGAACCAGGCCTGGAATACCTGTACCTGTCATTTAATAAACTTGTGGATGATGGCATAGACCAAGTTTCCTTCTATGGGGCTTATCATTCTCTGCGAGAGCTGTTTCTGGATCATAATGAATTAAAATCTATACCACCAGGGGTACCAGAAATGAAAGCACTACATTTTCTGAGATTGAACAACAACAAGATACGGTAAATTCTGGCCTTTTCAAGTATCCATTTAAATTGTCATGGGTGACAAAATATAGGATTAAACAACAATGACATGATGTCTGGAATTTACTTTAAAGAAAAAAAGTGACAAGAGGTTGCATTAAACAAGATTGGCAAATGTTAATGATTGTTGAAGCTGGATGATAATAGGTATGTAAGGATTCACTATAGTGTTTTTTCTACTTTTCTATGTATGCAAACTTCCATAGTAAAAAAATGTAAAAATAGAGTATGATTATATAATACCTAGAACCTTAGAGGCATGTTCAAGTGAGGCTTCAATGCAGTAGACTATGGTGCTAATCCCACCTCCATATGTAATTTCAAACACTGTAATCTGTAGAACACAAAACCTAAGTATATGCTAAAATTAAAATTGCTTCTATCAAGATTTTTCTGAAGACAAAATTCTGAATAAATTTATTGAGACTCAGCTCCCTCACTTCTGAGGATACATTTTTCTGTGTGTGTTCTGTCTGCTGACAGAGTCATCACTCCTGCCTAGAAAGTATGAATGTCTCAAGAATTAATCTGGAACGCTTTGTTAGTGCAGCCAACGAGGGAGGCAGATCCCAGAGCTCTGTGGGCCTGTCCTTGGAGATTATATCCCTTACTCTTTTACCTGTCTCTACATTTCCAAACACAAACTCCTGAAAAATAAAACAAAGAAAGAGTCAAAAGTTTATAGGGGAAGAGGTGGGGATGGGAGAGGCTTTAAAGATTCAGAGTCAAAATTTTTGGGCCAAAATAATTCCTAGGTCATGCTTATATGCTTCCTATTGCATTGCATCAGGAGGCATACAATATCTGTTCCATTCTGGTGGGATTTAGGCAGTCACGGCCTGATATCTCCATTATAACCTTTCTCCTCCACCACTGAACCAATGGTTTTTTCACTCACAGATGCTTATTGCTTGCATCTGTTATTTCCTTAGGGGTAATAAAATGGTGAATTTCTATTTTTGTCATCCTTTCCACATTTTATAGCTGGACTTCCTCTGTAAATAATATTCTCTTTTCAATTAGGGCAACTTTGTTACTCTGAAAGGTAGGCTCAGTTCTTTTCTTTAAACTGCCTAGCAGAGTAAGAAGTTGGTTACATATTTGTAACTGTGTGAGGTGATGGATGTTACCTAAACTTACAGTGGTGATCATTTCAACCACATACACATACATCAAATCATTACGTTGTACACTTTAAACTAATACAATGTTATGCCAATCTTTATAAAACTGGAAAAAATTATATATATGCATTAAACATGAAGGAAAAGGACTATAAAATATATTAAAATTTTAACAGTGGCTGTCTCAGGATAAAAAAGAAATTGGTGCCTAAATATTTTTGCTTTATTAATTTGTTTTTGGCTTCCTCTCTTTCTCTGGAGAATCAGTATGAACTTATGGCTTTATATATTAAGAATGTTTCAATCAACTGCAATCATTGTTCTTAAACTGTCCCATCTTTGGCCAATGGTAGCCCTTCGAGTTGGTTCCTGTGTCCTTGGATAGGCCTCTGTAGATCTTGAATGGCTCACTTTTATATTCCCCACTACAGCCCGATGCCAGCCTTCTTCCAAAGAGCCCTAGCTCCTCTCACTGGGGAATCGTGTTCAGAGGCCCCAATCTGGGCACCAGGCATCTTCCTTTCAAATGTGTTGTTACTGTTTCAAGGCCTTTCAGTGGACTGCCAGAAATATGTATTTTGTGAAGAAAAAAAATGAGTTCATACTGATATTTCCAAGTCAAATTTAATGTTATAGAGAAGTCCTTCTGTTTTAAACTTGCTTATCTTACACTGAAAATCTAGGTTCCCAACAATAACTTATATTTACTATAAACAATAGTTTCAAAATGATAATACCATTATTACAACTAACAACAAAAGTATTTAATTAAGTTTTTATGTTTTTAGTAGTTCTACTTGTCCTAAGAATATGTTCCATGAAGGATGTATAGCTTAAATACAGAAGTTTTCTCTGTAACAATAGGTCAACAACTTAATATTCAGATAGGTCTTTAATTTGCTTTGGTTTTTAGGAATTGCTACATTCTATATAATATTTTTTATATGCCTGTCCCTTATACCATACTCCACCCTTTCCCATAGGTTAAGTTTTTTAAAATTTATTTTTGGCTGCACTGGGTCTTCATTGCTGTGCACGGGCTTTCTCTAGTTGCGGTGAGCGGGGGCTACTCTTTGTTGCAGTGCGCAGGCTTCTCATTGCAGTGGCTTTTCTTGTTGCGGAGCATGGGCTCTAGGCGCTTGGGCTTCAGTAGTTGTGGCATGCAGGCTCTAAAGCACAGGCTCAGCAGTTGTGGCGCACGGGCTTAGTTGCTCCGCGGCATGTGGGATCTTCCTGGACCAGGGCTTGAACCCATGTCCCCTGCATTAGCTGGTGGATTCTTAACCACTGCGCCACCAGGGAAGCCCCTAAACTTTTAAATTAATTTCCCATTGATGATCCCAGTGTTATTTTTTTAAAATATAAGCATACATACATGCATTCATATTCCCCACTGTCTCTCACAATTATTATACAAATTATTACACCAAACGATTATTAATTTTTTCTCTCTGGAAAGAGTGTATATTTTTCTGTTCTTCACTTTTAAAAATTGTCAGTATATCCTGGATAGCACTCCGTATAAGTATGTAGAGAATTTCCTCAGTCCTTTTTACAGTTGAATAGTATTCCACTATATGGACATTTTATTCAACCAGTTCCTTATTGATAGACATTTGATTGTTTCCATTTTTTTAAACTATAAATAATGCCACAACGTACAACTCTGTTCAAATGTAATTTTGTATTTTTCCAATCTAACTTTGGGATAGATCCCTAGAAGTGGGATTGCTGAGTGAAAGGTATAAAATACACGTGTAATTTTGCTAGATACTGCCAAATTCCTATCCGTGGGGCTGTACTGTTTTGAATTTCCTTCAGTGATGTTTGATCCTATAGAGCCTCATCATCAGAACATGTTAATGAACTTTTGGATTTTTCTGGGAGGGCGTTGGGCAAATCTGGTGAGAGTGGTATGCCAGTATCATTTCAATTTACATCTTTCTTATCATGAATGAAATTAAGCATCATGTTTACATGCCATTTCATTTTCTCTTCTGTAAACTGGTTACCCAGGTATCTTTTTTTTTCTTCTCATTTCCCTCTCCTCCTAGGTTTTTAGGTCTTTGTATATTAGCCCTTTATCAGTAATATAAGTTGCAAATACCTTCTCCTAGTTTGTGATTTGTCTTTTAACTTTGCATTAAAAAAAAAAACAAACCTGTAGTCAATTTATTAATCTTTTCTTTTAGTGCATCTGGTTTTTGAGTCACACATAGGAAGATTTTTCCCCCACTCCCAGGGTATGACCATGTTTTATTCTACTATTCTATGGCTTCATTTTTTCACATGTAGATCTTTGACATATTTGAAATTTTTTCAGGTGTATAAGAAAAGGATCCAATTTTATTTTAAAAACAAAAGAGATTTAAAACAAATGTAAAATTTAACTCCTAAATTATGAAGGCAGAATATTACTTGGATCATTTATGACTTGCATGTCTATTTTTCCTTAGGAATATTCTTCCAGAACAAATTTGCAATTCTGAAGAAGATGGTGATTCAACCCTGGAACATCTTCATCTTGAAAACAACTATATTAAAACAAGAGAAATATCACCCTACGCATTTTCATGCATAAGATCATATTCAAGTGTCGTTCTTAAACCACAAAATATCAAGTAATTCCATGTTTTTCTTTGTCATTTGTAAATTATACTCACATATCTGTTTCAGTAGCATCTTTCATCAATAAGAGAGATATAATGTCATGTTATACTTAGTATCATTATGCTAGCCAACCTGATTCGCTAATGCACATAAGAACAACCAAAGACATATCTACAAGGTTTAGTCTTCTAGCAGTTTTAGTGAAGGTTTCAGTTTTACACTCTAGAAAGAGGCCATCTCATTGCACAGTTTTCTCATGAGAATAGGATGTTGTGTGCTACTGAACTAGACTGGAAGAATCTGGAACAAAATAAGCATGTCCTTTACAACAGATCTTAGTATTGCTATTAGCTAAGAACTCCCTAAGTCCTTTTAAAAATTATGTATATTATGGTTCAAGACCAAGAAGTTGATAACAGGAAAAAATAATAGGTAGAATTTATGAACTAGTGTTCTGTTTATTATCCTACTGTTAAAGCAATAATTTATTAATTTTCTATAAGACCCTATGATACAATTACTGGTATAAATAAACTTAATTATTGTCTTAGCTTTAGTTCCTTTTATTAATTATACGTGTGGAATTGAAACACTACTATAAAGTTAATTTCCTGGTTTTGAGAATTGTACTATGGCTAAGTATGTGGTTATTAACATTAGGGGAAGCTGGGAGAAGTGTATATGTGAATTCTATATGATTTTTGTAATTTTTCTGTAAGTCTAAAATTTCTCTGTAAGTCTAAAAAGTTTAACAGTATTTTAAGATCACCCTCATTATTCTTTGCTCAAGATCAAAAGATTTTATGGGAAGCAGTGGAGTTTGCTTAAAATATATGTTAATTTTCCTTGACTAAACCTTGTAAATGTAAACCTAATGCATAAATTTAAAAAAATTTTTGCTCCTCTGGTCATTGTTAGTACCTCTTTTCTTTGCCCTAATTTGCTCAAATGTATCCTTTTACTCAGTTCAATTTAACATAAAGCTATTAGTATTCACTATGTACTAGACCCTAACAAAACCATATAATATATTAAAATTTTCATTATATAATGATCTTTTATCTTTATTTCTAAAGTAATTTGTAAAAGACACATACAGAAACCACGTTGACTTTTCTTGTTACTCTCAGTTTTGTACCTTGAAAAAACACCAGATTAGGAACTTAAGTTCTAGTCTTGGCCCCCTTGGGCAGGTTACTCTAATTTTTCAAACTTCAGTTATTCAATCTTTTAATAGTTCTCTCACCATCCTCAGAACCTTCCAGCCCCAATTCACAGGGTCATTATGAGAACCAGAGAATAAAAAGCATCTAGGAAGTGTGGTATGCACGGTGAGTATACTTATAATTGCCAACATTTCATATAAAATTGACAGCAACCAGCATATTCAACCAAAGTTGATTATTATCTGGACAGCTTTCAAAATGTGTAAGTTTGATTTATCCCATTTAAGCTAATGTTATTTCTAAGCCCCTTTTCTTAATATCTAGGTTTTTGAGATTACAAAATGAACAAGAATAATAATATGATACAAACTGTTAGAATCAAGGGTCAAAGGCTTAAGCCAAGTTGCTAAGAAGAGAAATAAAATCCTATGGAACAAAAGTTGAGATTTATAACTAGTTTAGGAATGTAGAAGCATTGCTAATTTAAACTGGCCAAGTTGAATGTAAGAGACAGATGAAAACAAGAAGATATGGTTATTCATTTAATCAACAAGAACCCTTGTGCAATGCTTCTTGCTGTGTGAATATAAACGCATTGACATAAGTGGTTAAAGGCAACCTAAACAGTAAACAAAATTAGTGTCAGAGGGGACCCAAACTGAATAAGGTGAGTCAAAAGAATTAGCATCCTGGACAACACAGACGAATACTGAAACACTCCAGCATTCATTTCTCATTCTGACTTTAATCAGATGTGTCCCAGGTGCTGTTCTACAGAGACAGGGATGAATAGATCAGATGAGGTCCCTGCTCTCTGGCAATGCATACTGCGTTAGGGGCAATAAGCAGGAAATCAAATAGACAATCAAATCAACAGGCCAAGTGTAATGAAGTCAGCAGAACAGGGTGGTGATGCAATGAAGCATGCTGAGTTCCTGAGGCCCCTCTGCCTGGGCCTGGGGGTACTCCCAGATCGTGGGTTTCTAGAGTGTGCGAACAGCACAAATTGTAGTAAGACACAGCAATCCCTGGAAGCCTTGGAGTAACACCAGGCCCAGGAACACACTGAGACCCTATTGTGCACTCAGGGACACCCTGTTGGGAGCAGAATCTCTAGAAAGGCTAAAAATCAGAATGACTGATGAAAGCTTTGTTTTTAAGTTGTAAGATGCTTTTATTTCTGATTTTATAATTTAAAATATAAAATATGTCTAGCATTGAACTTGTTTGCTTTGAAACTTCATCATACTCTGGATAGAAGCTTTAATTCCATTTTTAAAAATGTGATAAATGTCCATATAGCAAACATTGTTCATGATATATAATGTTTAAAATAAAGAGGTGTTCTGTTTGGCTTCAGAAATATGCTGTAATTACTAATACATATGTACACTAAGGAAATCCTGGCCCAGCTATGGTCTGAAAATATTAATCGTGTGTCATCTTTGCACATAAGTACGAGGAGTACTAACTAACTTTTCAATTTTGAGATTTGGCTTATTGTAGATTAAAATAGCTCAAAAAGCACTAAAGATAAGATGTGGTTAAAGAAACATATAGCCTAGAATCATAAGGAAATAATTACACCAGGAATCAGGACACCTGGGTGCCCATCTTGGTCTCCAATAATTATGTAGTCATTTTATTTTTCTGAGATCACTTGATTCAATTATAAAATAGCATGCTGTGTGACTATAAATGCATTGATGAACACATCAGTGGTTTTCAAGCATGGCTCATTAGGAGTTCATGGTGCCCTGGGGTGGAAGTGTCCCTAAAGAGGAAGTACACAGACTCTCTTCAGACAAAACTGCTTTGCTACCATCAGGAAGGGTTAGCTGCCACTGTTCCTGCCTGCCTCCCTAACCACCCTTATTTCTTGAAACCAGTAGACAAGGTACTATATAAATGACACATCAAGTTTTAAGAATCATAAGGAATATTCAGCCAAAGTCCCTGGTCCTTATCCTCTGCTCAGCTCCTCCCACACTTTCAGAGAACTTCGCTGGAGAGCTCTGGTCTGAAGAAACGCTTCTCAGGTATGCAGATTACAGCTGCCTGGACACAGCCAACCTCTGAGTATGCCAGGGCAAGGAAGTTTAGTAGATGTGTCTGTTCCTTTGGAGCTCCTAGGGTGGGATCAGCCCTGAGCACTTCTGCCACAACCAAAGACTACTGACCTCCAACCTGAAACACCCTGAAAGGCAGTCAGCATGAGTACGTGTTCTGTAGGACAGGTACAACATGGCACAGTGCTGTAGCGTGCACAGACTGGGCTCACATCCTTGTCTCTGTCAGACTGTGTCACTCCCTATGGAGAAGGCAGGTCAGGATGACCCCAGCATCCTGAGGGTGAGTGTGTGGCGCTTGGGAATGACAGGGAGTAGGTGGCTGAGTCTGGACTTAACATGCATCTTCTGAATGAAGACCACAAAGTGGAAAGTCTGGACACCTGAGAGTGCGTATGGCACACCTCTAAATCTGAGGGTGCAGCGCACCTGGTTTGGCAGGTGCTGCCAACAGGAGCGAGAAGATACAACAATCTCTCCTTGGGCTTGTATTGTCAAATGACTCTACACACATCCCTTAGGAGTCAGGCTTGTGAGGTTAAAGTTAACTACTCTTAGGGATGACTGCTTTTATTAACATGGAAAACACCACCCACTACACTAGTTGAAATCTGCTCCTGGTCTGCATGGACACCACTAAGAGCAGTGAGGATGACACCCCATTCACACAGAAGAATGTGATTATTCCAATAACTGTTCAAACTATGTAGTATAAACCTTTAAATTCATTGGGAAGTGTTAATAAATTATAATGCTTGTTTCAAGATAATTTTAGATTTGGTAAGTATGTGGAAATTTAAGCCACAGATGATGGGTATATAGCTAAAGGATAAAATCCCAAATTTTTACTGGTGCCACACATTATGTTAAGCATAATGCTGTGTGCTATAGGCAAAAATGGCTTCCCTGACAAATTTAAATCAGGAGTAATAAAGGAAGCCTGTGGTATATACGATACGGGAAATAACGAGCACTGAGTTTGGAGAAGAAAAGATCAACAGGCTTGAGCTGGGCCTTGAAATAGGATTTGAATCAGTTGAGGGGGAAGGAATGACTGACTAAAAGAGGCATGAGCCAAGCATAGTTGAGGTTCACCAGTGGAGGAAAGATTATACAGGAAATAAGAGGCCTGGGATGGCTTGGAAGGCCAGCAAGAAGAGACCAGACTTACTGTGATGAGAAATGTAGTGCACCACCAAAAAACTCTGAAGGGAGGACTATGTCATGAAAGCAATGGTTTCAGGAAGGAAAAAGAGCCACCACTGAAATAATCTAGAAACAGAATAAGTGGGACCCACACAGCACAGGTGACAGGAAGAAGAAGCAGGAACAGGAATAGGTATGACAGAGAGTTTGAAAGAAAAAAATATCTACATTCTCATCGTGGAGATTAAGTCTGAGGGCAAGTTTGCCATAATTAGTGACCACCTGTGGTCTTCTGAGGGACTCAATCTCAGAAGGACATTATGAGCCATGAATAACTGAGAATATATTAAAAATAAAATGAACTGATTAAGTGTAAAAAGAAAGAAAGAGAATAAAAGAAAAGAAAAGAGAAGAACTATTAGTGGATAGTGATCTACCATGTAAGGGACACACACAAAGAGAAAAGGAGACAAAAAGGAGAACTGCTCTGAGTCTCACTGATACTGCTGAGAAGCTGTAAGAAAGGGACAGTTTGGGTGAGAATATGCTGAAGTTGGGTGGGGGGGGGTGGTCACCATGGAATTCAGGCAGGAGGGTGGGAATGCACTCAGCTGGAGTGGAATCCAAAGGAAAGGATAGACATTGAGGGGCAGGTGAAGAGAAGGGCAGGGGAGCGGAACCCTAATGAGCACCGACTTCCAATTTGAAGGGGAGCAAGTACACCATAAGTCTCCATCTGACTTGAGCCATATGATCTGATCTCAAGGAGCTTCCAAGGCACAAGACAAGCTGTGCCTAGAAGCCCAGCTCCCTGGGAAGTGACCCCTCCCTTCGGCACTCGGCATCTGTTCCACCAACCTCATGAAAGACAGATCTGGTATTATGAGTTAGGTCTGCATTGATTATTTCTTTGCATGTGGGGTGTTGTACGGTAGATGGGTAGGAGGTGTATCTTGTTTTCCCCAAAAGATTGTAAAACTTAGAAGAAGAGAGACAATTCATTTCTTGGATCCCTGCATTCTGTGTACAAAGTAGGTACTAAAATGACTGTTGATTCCTCAGTCTAAACAATCAGCTCATGAGTTGTCCAAAGTTGATCTTAATACTACTCCTAAACAAAACAAAAAGAAATCTGCAAAATTTAAGGATTTTTAAAGGAAAAGCAATAAATATTTATAAAGGGTCATAAAATTAATAAGGAATAATTTCTAATTAATATTTCCTGACATGGACATTAGAAGACACAGAGTATATTTTATAAAAAATTAAGTCATGCTTTGACAACTGGTAATACTTAGTAATCAACTGATTGTTCTCCATAACAGCAACTTTGACAATGTTTTCCAAAGCCATCATTTAAACATGAATTACTAGGTTCATAGATGCTGACATAAAAGAATGAAATACTTATGTTCTGCTGTTTAAGTGAAACCTCAAAGGGCTGGGTAAAACCCTCTAGGATATCTATTCCATCTCTTTCCCTTATTTAGAAAACAGAAAGTTTCCTCATAGGAGAAGTACTTACAAATTGGTGATAAATGAATTATTCAACTGTCCATAGTTGAATTCAGACTCTCAGTCAAATTAAAATTCAAAAATATTAAAAATACTTATGGGGCTTCCCTGGTGGCGCAGTGGTTGAGAGTCCGCCTGCTGATGCAGGGGACAAGGGTTCGTGCTCCGGTCCGGGAAGATCCCACATGCCGCGGAGCGGCTGGGCCCGTGCGACATGGCTGCTGGGCCTGGGCGTCCGGAGCCTGTGCTCCGCAACGGGAGAGGCCACAACAGTGAGAGGCCCGCACACCGTAAAAAACAAACAAACAAACAAACAAACAAACAAAAAAAATACTTATGAAAACAGAAGTTTCTGGCCAGCTCTAACATATACCAGATGACTCCAGGGGCCCTTAAACCCTAGAAGTCTGTGAAACAGGTGGTCCATCTCTTGAAATGAAAAAACAAGAACGAGTATCTTGGGTCTGAACTGGAATCCTTATTAGCTGTGGGCTTGGTCAAGTTACTTAGACTCTGATTTCCAGTTTCCTTGCCCATGAAATTGAGGAGAACATCTGCCTACCAAGGCTGCTGGGAAGGTTAAATAAGGTGATGTCCATGACAGGAGCACAGGGTGGACGTCAGATGAGTGTCCATTCCTTCATGGATAGGCATTGGGAAACCAGCAGGTAGGAAGGTTCAGTGACTTGCTCAAGGCTGCCAAGTCTCATAATATGGTAGATATTAATTATTAAAGGACATTGATTCCTTAGATTGTGATATACAGTGGAAAAAGGAGTGGGCCTATTACAGCGGGCAGGAGTCAGCAAATGCTCTCTGTAGACGGCTGCACTCAAGTGGGACTCTGCAGTCATGTCAGCGTCTCTCTTGAGCTTGGCAGTCTTTGTGCTGTGTCACTGCATGCTCATATCCATCACACAGAACAGAATGAAACCAGCTTAGAACAAGGGCTAAGCAAGGGCTCAAGCCTTACCTGAGCAAGGGCTCTCTAAACACAGAGTAAAACCAGGACTCATAGAATCTAAACTACTTATTGTCATAGATATGGCAATAGTTTAGAAGCAGATTAAAAAAAAATCCTGATTATAGGAAACAAAAGTAATTCTAACTTATAAGTGTGATTCACTGTAATAATACAACACCAAAAAGGGAGAAAAACTGTATGTAAAATAGCCAAACTAGAAGAATATTTGATCAGTAAACCTGTCCTGCAGATGGATTCCTACCTCAGAGATAACCCACAAGTGGGTCTACGGGGATACAGTAAGAGTCTGCATGTAAGCCTTGGCCAGGTGCAGCATGCTCTGGGCAGATGGTTCTCCTGGGGAGTTTAAGTATTTACTATCCTTGTAAACATCAGCTCTGATTAAACCTACTCCAACAGACCCAGAGGCATTTGTGAAAGATTTTCAGAGAAACTAAAATCTACTGTAAACAGTATAGATATGTGTATATAGATATATAGATATCTATATATCTATATATCTATATATATCTATATCTATCTATCTATCTATATATAGATAGATATAGATACATTTCATCCTATATGTCTTAAACAACGCTTTGGCATATTAACGTATTACTCACATGTCGTTGCTTCAACATGCTGTACAGGAACAGTTGAAACTATAAGTCATGTTGGAATTTGGTCTGTCACACACTGTTATGTGCAAAGAGGTGAATGTTTCTAACTAGATTAATAGAGCTTAGTGATTACACAACTAAAAAATATAAAGGCATGATTTTCTTCTTTGACATTATATTTCCCTTTCTACATGAAAATGGATTAAAAAATTTACAGTCTAGCATATTTTTCCCTTTGCACAAAATGTGAAGAATGTGAATCCACATAAGGGAAAGCAGACTGCATTAAAAATAACATATGATTGCACTAAACACATATTAGTTTGGAAAAGAAAAGGAATACATCATGTTATTAGAATGTCATGGTGTGTTTCTAAGTAACAGAATCTCTGTGGTCAAATAAACTTACATTGAACTATCAGCTGATATAAGCAAATCTTTTTATAAATTGGAATCTGCTGAAGGTTCATTTGCTTTACATAAGTTGAGAATTACATTCACAATTACCAAATTTATACATGAACTGTCTGAAATGCTGACTAGTATGTGATACTCAAAATAAAGAATGTATTATAAATTGTAAATCTACTCTAGGTCAGTAGTTCTTAACTATTTGAAGGATGGACCCCTCCCTTTGAGGATATGATAGAAGCTATGATGGACCTTCTATGCAGAAAAATACACATATACAAACACTCTGCATGTATCAAAAGGCTCATAAAACCCATCCTAAATCCTCTAGGGATCCTTGTACAATAGCTAAGAATCTGTAGGTAGAGTAACACCTTAATTAACTTCAAATAAATTTTACATGTAAATATTTCACTAGAGTTAAAGATAAATCAAAGAGTTAAAATTAATTTAAGTCAAATTGCCTTATTCCCCACAACTATTTAGCATTTATTTAGCAATATTTTTATGGCCATAGAAAAGTTGAAAGAATACAGTGAACATCTACATATTCTTCACCTACATTCACCAATTAATATTTTGTCACCTTCATTTTATCTTTTTCACTCTTTCCATATCCCTGTCTATACATATATATGTATTTGTGGGGTACAGGAGCTGGACCATCTGAATGTAAGTTGCAGATATCATGTCACCCTAGTACTTCAGTATAAGTCTCCTAAGAACAAGGACATTTTCTTACATAACCATGAGACAATGATTACATTCTCTCACATTATCAAACCCCAGAAATTTAACATCGATTCAGTTTCAACATACAGTCCATATTCAGATTTTCCCAACTGTCCCAACAATGTCCTAAATTGCTGTGCGTGTGGTATGTGTATATGTGGCTCAAGATCTAATCAGAGTTCACTTGCCTTTAGTCTCCTATAATCTAGAGTAGAAATTCTCTGCCTATGTGTTTCACCCCTTCACTTTTTGAAGGGTCCAAGCCAGCTATCATGTAGAATGTCCCCTAATATGTATTTGTCTGATTGTTTCCTTACGATTAGATTTAGGTGAAACGTTTTTGCCAAGAATCCCACATAAGTGATGTCATGTACTTCCTTTTGTATCATATCAGGAGGCACAAAATGTCAGGCTGGCGTGTTATTGGTGATGCTGAGACATTGGTTAAGGTAGTGTCTTCATCTCCTTGTAATTAAGAAATATCCTGCAAGGTAAGACTTTAGGTCTGTGTGAATATCTTGCCATCCAATAACCTTTCACTTAGTGGTTTTAGCTCCCATCTTTGCCTAAATCAGTGACTATGTTGGAGGTTTCACAGTGGTGATTTTCTAACTCTGTGATTCCTTCTGTACTCATTAGTTGGCATTCCTCTACAGAAAAAGCTATGATCCTTTTGGCCCTCTTCCCTCTGTTATAAAAAGGATTTTGCATTTGATGTGCTATAATCCATTGCCATTCTTATTTGAGGTATTCAAACTATGCCTTCACCTAGCTTCTATGTTCTGTTCACAGTCCGCAGTAATCTCTGAGTGCTTTTGTGCCTGCTGGTATGATGAAATGTTTCAGGTTTACAGAATTCCTTTACAGATTCCCTGGCCCTGATCTATTACTTGACATTTTTCTCAGGGGCCTTGCTCCTTCTAATGAAAAATGGCCCTTAGAAACACAGATCTGGAAGTTAGATATGCTCACTGCTTTTAGGTCTTCTCAGTTAAAAGAGCCTGGAAATTTATTTAAAACAAAACCATTACTTGCACCCATTCCTGAAAGCAAACTGACCTTTGAGGCATTACTTAAAAATATTTGATACCTACATTTTTATTATAAATTCAACTCAATCCATTTTAAAAGACAATTTATGGCATTAATTCATCTTCAGAGCAAAACATCCAACAGGATGATGACAGGAGCTCAGCCTGCAAGTTGCAGAAGCAAGTCCTTACCAGCACAGGGTATAGAAGAATGGGAGCTGAGAGCCAGGAACCAGAAGCCCATTTGAAGAAGGTTGCTGCCATGAGCTCAGCCAATTGCTGGAACTGCACAGGAATTCAGGGCCGGTTTTGTCAAACTAGTTTTTAAGATATGGTAAATTTAGACTTTGATATAAAATTTCCTCATTTTTAAAAATACCATATGCTCCAAACAAACCATATCTGTGGGCTGAATACTGCCCATGGGTCATGATCTACTGTATAAAGTCAATTCTCATTATAAACCACAGAGCCTAGTCCACCATGAAGGATGCTTGAACATTCAAAACCACCCATAAAATCATATCAAACCCATGAATTCACTTCTTTCAGAAGTTTTTGTGAATGCCTACTATATACAACCTCTGTTATGCATAAAGAGCATACATTATTTACATCCTAGGATTTGATGGTCTAGAACATTCTTGAACTAGGTATTTGGAAGGCACATCCCCTCATTCCCTCAACGTTTCGCTGACAATCCCCCATCCCATTTTGCTTTTCTTCATGGCACTTAACACCGTTCTTTGAATAAACGGATGGACAAAATTTTCCTTGTAATTTCTACTATGAGAGACTAGTACACAATCCATTCCAATGTACTCAGAAGGTTAAGGTAAACAGGGGAGGAAGCACCAGATACCAGCTGACAAACATCATAAAACTCAATCGTCTTAGTGATACTTGAGCTCAGGAAGGTGTCTCATGTGACCACAGTCACCCCTACTCCTC
The DNA here is from genome assembly GCF_039906515.1 of Pseudorca crassidens. Taxonomy (NCBI): domain Eukaryota; kingdom Metazoa; phylum Chordata; class Mammalia; order Artiodactyla; family Delphinidae; genus Pseudorca; species Pseudorca crassidens. The sequence goes on from NC_090302.1 coordinate 89,804,912, forward strand.
ACCCATTGGAGTTTTAATTTGCATGAGATGATTTCTAAGGTCCTTTCCAGTTCTCATTTGTTTGGGCTTTGACCACTGTTCTCCATTTCTACATTAGCAGAAGGTCAGGAAAGGGTCTTAAAAATTATATGCAAGCGTGGCTTAAGCAATTTATTTTTATTTTCATCATGATTGGAATATATTGGGCCATGCAAGAAATTTGTGTTGATGTTCCTTTTATGCAATCAATGTTTCTGTTCATAAAATGTCAGTAGAGCGAATATTACTTTTCTAATTTTGAAACTTATCTTGTTTAAAACATAATAATGTGCAGATTATTCATGATTCCCAAAGACACTGTTTGATATAGTAACACTAATTCTCCAGTATTTAGACCAAGGCCCAACGAGGCAAAAGCCAAACAATAAAAAACAAACATGTAGAAAAGAATTAGGTCCCCTTCATAGGACCCTTATAGGAACCAAAAAAGGAAGATTTTTTCCTCACAATACTCTAGGGAAGAGGAGGTACACTGATGTGTCTGGAATGACAACCCGCAAAGGTGTGGAGAAAAAACTCCAGTTTATATCCAAATGGTGTGTTTGTGCACGCTGGGCTATCTCTGCAGTTGTGAGGTAAAGCTTCCCACCTGCAGCTCCAAGACTGTGGGAGGGGTTTTGGGCCCTGGGCTGTACCTCTAGTCACAATGTCAGCAGAATAGGGTGAATAAGCCAGAAAGACCACCTGCATCTTGGCATTATACTCCAGGGCCCATTTCTTTCCCTAAGCCTTCTGACTAAAGAGCACAACAGCATGCTAGAGGAAGATAAGCTCAGGGCTCACAAGTGAGGAGAGGAGAGAGGCTGCAACACATCTTTAGAAAAACAATCTCACAGGAAGTGCCTCCCAGCTCTCTAGACAAGGTGGCAGAACCCTGCCTAGACGGGTGGTCACGGGGAAGATGCCATGACTGAGAGGTGAGGAGAGGCTGGTAGAATGATGTGGGAGAGGAACACTGTGTGAGCACAGGCAAAGGTAGAGAGTGGGAGGCACACATCCCACTGAGAGGAGGCGCTGCCACTCATCCCCAGCCAAGTGTTGCCATGCAAAAACAGGAGCCACCCAGTGGCAAGGCTTTACTTATCAAGAGAAGTTGAAACTTCATAATTATTTTTTTTTTTTTTTTTTTTTTGCGGTACGCGGGCCTCTCACTGTTGTGGCCTCTCCCGTTGCGGAGCACAGGCTCCGGACGTGCAGGCTCTGCGGCCATGGTTCACGGGCCCAGCCGCTCCACGGCATGTGGGACCCTCCCAGACCAGGGCACAAACCCGTGTCCCCTGCATCGGCAGGCGGACTCTCAACCACTGCGCCACCAGGGAGGCCCCATAATTAAAAAAAAATATTTTATTTATTTTTTTTGGCTGCGTTGGGTCTTCATTGCTGCGTGTGGGCTTTCTCTAGTTGCAGCAAGTGGGGGCTACTCTTCGTTACGGTGCACGGGCTTCTCATTGCAGTGCCTTCTCTTGTTGCAGAGCACAGGCTCTAGGCGCGTGGGCTTTAGTAGTTGCAGCACGCGGGCTCAGCAGTTGTGGCTCACGGGCTCTAGAGCACAGGCTCAGTAGTTGTGGCGCATGGGTTCAGTTGCTCCACAGCATGTGGGATCTTCCCGGACCAGGGCTTGAACCCCTGTCCCCTGCATTGGCAGGCAGATTCTTAACCACTGAGCCACAAGGGAAACCCCACAATTTTTAAATATAGAGCAATTCTACCTGACAGAAACACATACACGAGCCTCAAATGACAGATCAATGAATGCTTAAAAGTTCATAGCTACACTCCAAATGGAAATTAACCCAGTTAAATGAATATATATATGAATATACATATAAAATATATAATTTCTGGCATATTCATACAGAAGAATGTTATATAATATGGGTATACCTTGGAGATATTGCATGTTTTGTTCCAGACCACTGTGATAAAGTAAATATTTCAATAAAGTAAGTTACACGTACTTATGGGTTTCCCAGCGCACTATACTGTGATCTATTAAGTGTGCAATATCATTCTGTCTTAAAAAAAAAGAACAAAACTTAATTAAAAAGATTTTATTGCTAAAAATGCTAACCATCGCCTGAGGCTTCTGCAAGTTGTAGTAGTAATATCAAAGACCACTGATCATAGATCACCATAACAAATATAATAACAAAGGAAAAGTTTGAAATATTGCAAATTACCAAAATGTGACACAGAGACATGAAGTGAGCAGATGCTGTTGGAAAAATGGCACCAATAGATTTGCCCGACACAGGGTTGCCACAAACCTTCAGTTTGTCAAAAAACACAGTATCTGTGAAATGCAATAAAGTGAAGCGCAATACAAGAAGGTATGCTTATAATGAGAATGAACAAGCTATTGCTAACCACAATGACCTGGATGGATCTCTAAAACATAACGCTGAATGAAGAAAGCCAGACTCAGAAGAGAATGCACTGTATATATAAAGTTCAGAAAGCTATGGTTTTTGAAGTCAGACAGCGGCCTCCTCTGAAGACAGAGTGATTCTGAGGGGTCCAGGAGTGCTGGGATTTCTTGATTAGGTGTTTGTGAAAATTAATTGAGCTGTACCATTACAATGTTTATTTTTTTGTAACGTATACTTCAGTTAAAAGTTAAAAAAACAAAACAAAACACTGTGAAGGACACAGATTTCTGCCCAAGGAGCTTCTCATTTATGGCCACTGCTTTGATGGAGCTCAGGTTAATAAAATCCAGTTCAACACTCACGATGTCCCAATTCATCAAGGTAGCAGACAAATGTTTCGAACTAAACATAACTGAATAAATGGGAACATGAGCATTATAACCAAACAGGAGGCCTGCCAAACCTCAGGTGCTGCACCCAGGGCAGGCCTAAAGCTCTGCAGAGGCCAGCATACGGGACTGTCTGATGTGAGGGCCACAGAAGTATATTTTATTTAAGTGGGGGCTGGGTGTCCTGCACATTGGAGGCACAGTACTTTTTCTATGGCTTGCTTCAACATGTGCCATTTCTCTGGGAATCAGGAACAAACAACAGTCAGATTCTTTGTGTCAGGAGAGACCAGACTCTGCTAAACTACTGGAAACACGCTTTGCAAACAGGCTGGCCCCCAAATCTGCACGTCATGAAGATGCTAGTTTGGTGTTACCTAGTACTTAGGTACCCAGACTTAGAAAAATGTCCTCTTGAAGGATGATGTCTTAATTGATGTGGGAATTGGGCATTCTCTCAGGCCTAATTGTGAATGTTGTCTTCCTGCTCCCATGTCCTCCCTAAATGCTATGTGGTCATAGGTGATATTCTCTTGAAAAGTGAAAGTCCAAGCAGGCTTCACCTGTATCCTTGCATCAATGTCTGTATCACAGCATATAGGCTGGGGCCAGAAGCATTATATAGGGCCTGGTCTGCAATTCCCCTGACATGCCTGTGGCAGGGCCAAAAGCTTTTAAAGAAATTCTTGAGACGTATGCTTGATGTAACAGCTTCAGTCATCAGAAGAAAATTAACAGCATGGCTCCTTTCTTAGGTACATCTGGAGATTGGATTTACATTTCAATAATGTACTCTTTCAGTATTCCTTCCTAAAACTGATAAATATTAGTCTATATAGAGTGAGTGATTTTTAAATTTGTAACTTATAAGTATTCATTCATTTAAGAATTTCATATTTTTTTCAAATCAGGTATTTCTTGAATGGCTTTGACTGCACTTTCAATGGCCAGTTGCCATGAATTATTAAACTCTCTTTTCTTTCTTCAGAATCTTCCAGTAGACGTCTAGAGTTTAGCTAGAAGTCTTGGCTACGATACAAACAGTGATGGAAAACACATGAGCAGTAACAAGTTTTAATCTTGCTTCTCAGTACTAACATGGGCTAATCTGTGGAAGCAGCTTATTCCAGTGTCACCCAGGGTGCAGCCACACCAGGCTCTGCAGAAGGCTGTTTTTCTTTTAAATGTAATATCTTTTCATATTTTCTTCTTAAATAGTAGCTGAGAACATTTACGTTATAGATAAGTAGTACATGGTGGAAAATTCTACTTTCAGGAGAACTTACTCTCTTCTTACAAGGTATGTTTTCATGTCTTTTTTTCATGTACTAGTGTACAATTGTTTTAGTCAATACTAAGAGGACATTAATGTAATTAACATAAATGCTTGTAAATTATATAATATAGTTTAAAGTTTATCTGTATAATGTCTTAAAAAATGGCACTTAAATACATACCTAAAATTACTCTAGCTTTTATGTTTTACATATAATGGATTTACTTTCAACATAATTGCGACTTTTTAAAATAGCTAAATGATAACCTGTCATTATACTTTACCATAAAAGTTAACAGGATTGATTTTTAAAATCATTTAAACAAATATCTTGTGAACATGTTCTTTTAAGAAAATAACATTACCTTAATAATGAATGATAAGAAAGTTTGGGGATATTACAAATACATTAAGTGAAAACAGTAAAAGATTTTTTCAAAATGTGAAACTATGATATTTTCTAAGGTATTTTAAAAATATATGAGTTATTCAAATGTTTTTACTTACATATTTGAATATTCATATTTTGCCTTAATAAATGTATTCCTTATTCTTATGTAATGAAATGACACTGGACAGTTAAAATGGAGATCCATATAACTCTAAGAAAGAATATTTATCAGCAATAGTTTAATTAGCCCTATATTCAATGTGAAAGATTAGAAACTTCTTTTCACAATATCCAGTCGGAGTGTAAAACAAAGATTTCCTTTGTCCCCTCCCAAAATAAATTTTTTATTTAATATTAGATTTTAACAAATTAAACAATGTATTTGATATTCTACTCCCTCTTTTATTTAATATTAGATTTTAACAAATTAAACAATGTATTTGATATTCTACTCCCTCATAATCTAATACAGCACAGCATTCTTTCTTGTTAACCTATTTGGAGGTGTGGCAGCCATAAACAGTAGCCACATGGTATAGAGGATTAAGTCACAAAGAATCTCAGGGGGTATATATCTCTCTAAAAATAAAGAATTAAAAAATCCCACCAAGAACCGAGTTGTTTAAAAAAAAAATCATAAGCCCACACATGTGTAAAAGCATCTTGATGTTTTTAGTATTTAGCCATATAGGGTAGTGGTGGAAAGAATTGAGGATATGCAGTCTTCTGTTACAGCTACTTAATTAAAAAAGAATATTCAGATATCTGATCTGAGGTTTGAGACAAGAGATTAACTTTACAAGCACAAGTTTTAAGGAAGCATAGGAAACAATAGAAAAATGAAGAGGTAGGAGTTTTTAAAGACAGTAGCTAGGTTGCTAGATGCATTGAAAAACTGATGAAGGACAAAACATATAAAAGGAAAAGCAGCCAGCAAGTTCTTCAATCAGCTGCTATTTATACTTTCAAGGTAAAGTTAAGTATCTTTTTAAGGAAATCATAGGCTTTGAAAGTATCAGTTTCCATGACAAAAAGGTACTGTGAATAAGTTTCCGAAGTTTAACTTACTTGTCCATTTACAAGGCTGTGCCTTGACTACACCAGAATTTAGTCTGGATTCCTTCTGCGAATACACAGAGCATGTTATATCACATTTATATACTGAAAACTATTGTTGGTACTTGTGAATCGAGAGGAATTTCAGCCAAGCAGAACTTTAAGCATAGGATTTCAAAGCACAGTGATTTATTTTCCTAATGATAGTGTCTGAGAGGAAATACCATTTCACTTAGACAAATTTTCCATTCCAGTTTGTGGAACATTTAAGCAGAAAATAGGAGCTTATGTAAATTCAGAAAGACACTTCTCAAGCTACATTTCCAGTCCTAAGAACATGGCCAAGCCTCTCACCCCATCCTCTCCGAGGAGAGCCTGGTTACTGTCTGGAAGTCACTGTGGGAATAAGACCCATTTAGAGGAGGCCAAGCAGAAGGGTGGACAATGCAGCAGTGAGGAGGCCAGCTTCGGCTTCTTCTGCTATAAAAGAGGGCATGGTAGCAAAGTCTCAAAGGCCTCTCCTGGCTCTAATGTGCCATGGCTTAGTAATAACAGCAGTAGCACTGAAATAATATTTCAAATATTATTCAGAGTAAGAGAAATTTGAAACAAAATTTCAAAGTTTTCCATGAGTAAGAAACTCTGTCAAAACGTCTGTATCAGGGAAATACTGAGCTTTCTTGAGAACAAGACATAAACATTTTTAAAGGTTTTAAAAATAACAATCTAAATACTGCCAAAACTAAACAAATAAGAGCTTGACCCATATTAATAAACGCAAAATTTAAAAATAAAACAAACAACTAAGAGTCATCATTTAAATGAGAAACAATATTCTCTACACTCTCTGAATAATGGGGAAAAAACATTGCTATTTAGTGTTCCCTCTTGGACATTCCAATATTTTTCTACTGATAAAAAATTGCTTAACTAGAATAGGGCAAGGTTTGGGGTCTATAATCACTTGTTTTTTTAATCAAGCCTTTGCCATCTCAAATGAAGGGAATAAATGGTTAATTCCTCATGGAATCAAGGTTCTCCTGACTTCTCTTTTCAAGTAAACAGGATAAGAGAATGCAAAAAGATCAGGTTAATTTCATATAACTAACAGAAAACAGAAGTAGCACAGAGAGAAGAATGTGACAGAAGGCATTTTTGGTCTCAATATAAAGAATTTCCTGTCAACCACAGATGGACAGCAGTGGAACTGGATGCCTCTTGAGGAGGTGTGCTCCCTGAGTCCTCTCACTGGAGTCATGCAATCAGAGAGCAGACACACCATCTGGTCTACAATGTTCTGGAGGAAACTTCAACACTGGGAGGGAGTTTCAACTAAATGGCATTTCCTGCTTCCACATGTCTCCTCTCTCACTCACCAGGGAAGGGTCCAGAAGGGCATGACTGGTGGCTGCCCCCACCAGCCAGCAACTGGAAAGCTTGCCAACTACCATAGACAAGCCACTGCCTAACATAGCAGGCCAGAGTCACCATCTTATCTAAGGCAGGGAGGAACTCATGTAGCTTATCAGTGTAAGAAAGAAGAGAGAGGAAGGGAGGGACACTGGCTGATGCTCCTCCTGACCCCACAGGTAGGCTGACCAGCAGCCCTTTTGGAGGGAACATGTAAGAGAAATAAGTCCCCTCCCTCATGCTTGGCTTTCTTCCTCTCTTTCACCTGAGCACTGATCTTCTGTGTCTCCTCCCAGCTCTGCTCCTCATACCAGTGTCCCTCTAAGTCTGCCACAACTGCTCTGCTCCCCCTCATCCCAGCCTACACCCCACTCCAGGGATCTCCTACATCATAGGGCAACATGACTGCAGCAGGAAATGGGGTTTGCAGGAGTGAAGGCAAGTCCCTGGCCCTGCTGCCAGGCTACAGGGAAAGCCAAGGCATTGCGTCCTGGCTTCCCACTTTGGATCTCTAACATATTCCTCTTGTTATATGTATTTTTTAAAGTTTTACCATTTTCTTAGGTCTAATTATGCATTACATAGATTTTTCTGGTCTAGACGGGGAAGCTACAGCCTATTTATCTCTAAGTTTCTACAAAAATAATGAAACTCAAACAACCAACCAACTCAAAAATAACTTTTTATTAAAACTCTTTTATCTCCCATGGACCAGAGTAAATGGTGCTAGCCCTCAAGAAATTGTGGCTCCAGACTATTTTGAAGGTAGGCACTGCTGGTTGAATTCTGAGGGGGCAGTGTATGCGAAACCTTTAATTGTACTGTCTAATGTTTCTAGAAGTGGCAAAGTTTCAAGAAAAGGCAAAAGTATATGGAGGACCAGAGTAAAGACCATTTTCTTGCAGATTGCTATTTAAAATATTTAAAAAGCAAAATAATAATTTTAAAAATATGCACCATAGACAGGAAAATAATCCTTCACTCATAAGCCCACTATCCCTCTTATTAGGTTTGTGTATTCTATTTCAACCTTTTTTTCATGTATGTATATTTTATAGATGTCTTTATTTCTACTGGTCTCAAATAGTAAACTGAGATTTATGAGGAGTACACAATTTATGAGGAGTACACAAACTTATGGTGAAGAATTTTATTTTCAGAGTCTGGGGACCACACATCTGGAGATTATTCCAAAATGTTAGAGCCAGAGTGTACACAGCCAGCACTGACCACACACAGTTTAGTTCTATTTACTAACTTGAGCATTTGTTTTTTAGTTTTCCTATTAGCGTACCTGACATTCAAGTATTAACTTTTACAACAATCCCACACTTACCTGAGAGTAGCGGATTAGGAGCTGTGGTTGTGTTTTGAGCAAGGAAGCGTGGGAGAAGTGGATAGGGAGAAGCATGTCCATTGAACATCCAAACATGTTCTACTTCATGGATTATGTATCCTAACCCTGTGCCTGGTACACAGTGGGTACTTGATAAATGCCCAATGAAAAACTCCAGCAGCCTCAAAGAAAGCCAGAGACATGACTTCAAATGACATTTAATTCACTAACTTCTCTACCAAGGTCAAATAAGGTCAGGGGCAGCTATGGTCCTAGAAGATAGAGCTGCGATGCAGAACAATCTTAAAGAATAAATTGGTACCAGAGACAATCTTTGGTTTTGCTAAGGACCAAGAGCTAAATTAGCTCAAGAATGAGAATTGTGGAAGTCAAGGCAAGGCAGGGCACCAAGCATTAAGGAGCCAGGAACCACAAAGAAGCCTACGGTCAAGAAACATAATGGAGCATAGTTAGGCGGGCAGCTAAGAAGCAGAAATGATGTGCCAAAGTGATGCTGGAAATGAAGCCTAGTTGACCAAAACCAGGTGCCTGTGCCAGGATTCCAGGGTGACTGGAAGAGTAACCTGCTTGTCCCCAGGGCCGGCTGACAGAAGCTGCTGGCCCGTGAGTTGCCAGCACAATCTCTCTCTGCACCATACAAATCTGACCACACAACCACTCGCATTTCCACCCTCCGAAAGCTGTGAGTGCACTCCTTTATGTACAGATGTACACAGGACAGCAACATGTGGACTGGCTGGAAAGGAAGAGATGATAGAGGCCACTAGATAAAAGAAGATAAAGGAGTGTGCTCCTGTGTGGGTTGCAGCAAAGATGCAAAGAATGGGTTGGGACACATGAGCTCTAACTCAATTTCCACTTCAATTTGGTTATGTGGCCTTGGGGAAGCCACTGAAGCTCTTTACACCTCTCAGGCCTCCTGGTTAATGTGAGAGACGTATCTAGAATAAACTGAATTGACAATTCCACAGGCAGTGTAGAGATGGAAGGACAGAACTGGTTCTGAAGTGGGATTCAGAATAAGATTATAAAAATATAAAAATCTTTTCTGTTCTGTGTCCTGTAATCTCCCCTTTCCTAGCACAATTGAGTGTGAGTTCTCATAGGGAAACCTGATAAGGCTGGTCATGTCCAGCCGCCCAGAGGGCAAAATGTACTTGTCGCCATATAGATTTCTAAGCGTTAAATGTTAGTTATCAGGTTAATCACTGATGACAGTAGGGTTTTTTAAAAAACCTTTCTCTGATGATTAAAAGATATATAAATGAATATTTTAATTAAGTTAGTTAATTCATTTCTGATTCTTAAGTCCAAAAAAAAGCAAGGCTGTGGAGAGATATTAAAGCTGATTTCTGGGTTCTAGAAAACTGTAAGAAGCTGGCATAATTCAAGGATTTGGAGGGCCAGGTCTTCCTGAGGCTGGACCAATTCTGACTGACTCTAGAAGCCCTCTGTGGCTAAGGTGCTATCTGGTGCTCAGGCATAGCAGGACAGCTACACTGCTGGATGATCTGGCTGGGTGTGGACTCCCTCCTGCCAGGATACAGACTCACCAATGGGCATTATGTGAAGCTAACTGCATGCCCCAAAGGGAAGACAGGTATAAGTCTGTTTTAGATGATATCATAATGCTTTTAATTTTTGAAAAGTACAAAGAATGTATGTTTTACAGTTGATGGTTAAGAAACCATGATATGTAAACATACCTGTAGGAATATCCACCATCAGATGACAACAAATCTATTCTCAGAAGGTTCTCATTCATACATTCCAGTTTTGTGTGGGCTTTAAAAACTACAACTGAAAGCACCCCATGCCTTCCCCCTGCAAAAAGCTAAACAAAAGGAACTCAGTGGAAAGATCAGTAAAAAAGAATAGCCTGGACCAAAGATGCTTTGGATCAGGTATTAGATAATGGAACAGATTGAAAGGAAGAAATCCAATAACACTGTGGAAAAAGTAACCAACTCTGAGAGTGAGGCTGGGGAGGATGGTGGGAGAGAAGTTAAAAGAAAACTTCCAGATGTACTAAGGGGATATGAAGGATTTTACTTTAAAAGTGACATAGATATTAAGGCAATGGAAGGATTTTAGGAGTAAATAGTCAGGTATGATAATATGTTTTTGTTTTTAAAAGCATTTATTTGTTTCCTAAGTATAAATGTAGTTCTTATTGCTCAGTATAGAAATTAAAGAAAAAAAAAGACACAAGTAATTCATGACTCTACCATCCAGATATTATCATCAATTAGGTATATTTGTGCCAGGTTTTGTGTGTGTTTGTGTTTGTAAGTATATTATGTATAGATTTTTTATATTTTCTTTTATTTCAAAAAACAGTTTTTCATATTTTTAAATATCTTTGCAAACATTTTGTGGGTTCCAAAGTATTTCATGGAATAAATATACCCTATTTTATTTTACTATTTCTCTTTAACCATTAGTATTATCTTTAATTTTTTTGCTATTATATATGATTCTCTGATGAACACCTTTATGCACATTAGAATTGTTTCCTGAGACTAGATGCCAAAAGTAGAACTGCTAGATGAAGAATAAAGATATTTATAAAGCTTCCAATGCATATTGCTGAACTGCTTTCCAAAAACTTTTAATAAACTTACTCTCACACTGGTAATAAATTAGAATGCCATTTCATTGTACTCTTGCCAGCTCTGAGAAATGTACAGCAGCAGGAACTGTATTTATTTAAACTTTAACTTAATCCTCAATGTCTACTTAGTTCTAGACCGGTCCCCTACACAGGACGACATGAAGGAGTATGTGCTCCTAGTGTTCTTGACTTTGTGCTCTGCCAAACCCTTATTTCACCCTTCGTACCTGACACTGAAGAATATGATGCTGAAGGACATGGAAGACGAAGGTGACAGTGATGCTAACAACTCTCTTTTCCCAACAAGAGAGCCAATTAACCCCTTCTTCCCATTCGATCTGTTTCCAACATGTCCGTTTGGATGCCAGTGCTACTCGAGAGTTGTACACTGTTCTGATCTAGGTAAGGACACATGTCAACTTGTTTTGTAGAATAATGTCGTTTTGACAAAATTTAAAGGATAAGGAAAGACCTCACTGAAATTTCAAAAATCAGCTGATTATAAAGGAATTTTTCACTTAAATTTTTGAAAAGTATAACAAACTCCAAAGTACATCCAAACTTATTTTTAAAATCCAGAAAATCAGAGGAAAACAATGGAAATTTCATATACAGAACATTTCCTTCTCTTCCCAAATTTGAATCAGTATTACATTTAAATTTCCTTTAGAGAGAATGGATGTCACTGTGGTTTCATCTTATAGAGTGTCAGCCGGTTGAAACTGTGCTTCCTAGCAAAATTCTACCATAACAAAATAAGTTGCCCATCCAGAACAATAAATAGGTTATAGAGTTTGTGAAATCTCTAATCTAGACATTTTAAAGACAATACTCTATTTGTTTTGAATGTTTTGGGTTTAAAACTATCTAGAAAATAAATGGCTGAACTAAAAACCACTTTCTAAAGTCTCTTAAAAATGTGTAATTCTCTACTGAGTATTTTATTCTTTTAATACTTCTAATGAAGGTGCTCTCAAATAGAAGGGCATACTCAGGGAGAGGTGTAACAGGAATGCACATCAACAATTGTTGTACTCAGCTATTTGTAAAAGAGGAGATGGCTCAGACCTGACCCACTGTGGGAAACCAAAAGTATGGCACACACCTCCCATTCTGGACCTGGAGGCCACTTAAGGCCACTTCCAGAGCGCATATGAGCAGACAGTGCCTCTGAAAGCTTTAGATTCATTTCCTACTGCCACAGCATTCGTGGCAATAGTCAAAGCTTGTTACAGTGAACTCCAGAGACTTTAAAAAAATGTGTTATTGGGTTTCCCTGGTGGCGCAGTGGTTGAGAGTCCGCCTGCCGATGCAGGGCAGACGGGTTCGTGCCTCGGTCCAGGAAGATCCCACATTCCACGGAGCGGCTGGGCCCGTGAGCCATGGCCACTGAGCCTGTGCATCCAGAGCCTGTGCTCCGCAACATGAGAGGCCACAACAGTGAGAGGCCCGCGTACCGCAAAAAAAAAAAAAAAAAAAAAGTGTTATTATGGGACATAATGAGAAAGGTGAACAAAAATCATCCCAAAACGAGGATATTATTATGAGCTAGAATCGCTGGTAAAGTCTTAATGGAATATACAGGCCAGGTAAAAATGGGTTTTAAGCTTTACCTTTGACATTCTTATGAGAAAGAGATGACAAGATGCAAACAACGTTTGCTGGTCTGGAAGCACAGGCAAGAATGACTGTGGGAAGAGCGGCAGGAAGGAGAAATGTAGAAGCTGAAACAGACCCTGGTGTGAGAAAAGGTTAGATTAGGGAGTATCGGAAGGTCTTTTTTTTTTTTTTCTTTTGGTACTGTCGTTTTTAAGCTGCATCCCAGGCAGGAAGAAACTTCACTATCAATTTGTAGAGTTGAAGCCTGAGAAAACACTTTGCTAAACAAAGATCAGGATAAAAATGTATATATCTACTTTGATACTGCTGGATGTAAACTGGGTTTGTTCTGGGTAAAACTTTGACTAAGGAGATGTTCACCTTTAGCACACACCATCCTTGTGTGATGGCCTTCATGTTCACTCCAGCACAAAGTCTTCTACTTCAACTTAAAGACCTTGAAGGAAACACTGCATAGCTCTGCTCCAGTATGTGACTGTCTTCAAAGAACTGAGAAAAACCAAACTGCCTCATGACAGACAGTTGGTTGCAAATAGTGTTTTACTTACATGGTCTCTTGAATATTTAGCTTTGAAAAAAATCTAATAAAATTCACCCAAGAATATCTGTAATAGTATGACACATACCTTTAAAATGACACAGCACTGTTAGCAGCATATAGTGGTCCCCCATGACAACTGAAGTTGAGAAGGACACTTAAAAATCTTTTTCCCTCAGGAAATGAAATTTTTTTCAGAGCTTCCAAATTCATCAGGGGTAGGGTAGGGGAAGGTTTGTCAAAGTTTATGTTACTAGATCCTGTCTGCAGAACCTCTACCTTCCTATAAGAACTTCCACTTCATTTTCTAAAACCAAAGTAATCTCCTAACAAAACTGCTGTTACCTTGGTAACCCATCAAGTTACCCCTTTCCATCTATGTCAAACTTCTTAAAAGAATTGTCAATTTTAAAGTATAAAGGGCAAAGAATTGAGGGCTGTCAAGTGAAATGTTGATATTCACAGTATTTCAATATTGGATTCTTCAATTTGGGCCTATTAAATATACTACTACTCTTTAGGAGTAAGGATGGCTCCACTAGAAGTGTAGTAATATCTAAAACTCACTTTAAAATACATAAAAAAGATAAATTGATGGATGGACAGTAAGTACAGTATAGCAAAATGTTGATGGGAGAAAAAGGAATATGAATTTTCACTGTAAAATTGTTTAAACTTTTCTGTATGTTTGAACATTTCAAAAATAAAATGTTGGGGAACACCAAGAAAGCCCCATGCTCGTCAAGCATAAATACCATATGGAATGTCTGACAACAATCAGAGGTGCACATGTTCAGCCATTTAGGGAAAGCAAGGAAAGTAAGGAAGAAATGCGCCACATACAGCTCCTGGCAATTTTCTGCTTCTTTAAGAGAGGAAAAACACACTTAAGTCTTTAAATAATGTAATTAACATTTACTGAGTACCTACACAAAAAGGAAGATGCAGCTGCTGAGATGAGAGAAAAGAAAGCTATTACTAGAGTACACAGCTCGAAAAGAGCTAAGGCTGTGGGTGATAAATTCAGTAAAGGTATACTACACACCTAGAAGTTAATTATATGTTATGGATGAATAAGTTTTCATAAATCAAATAATTTACGACTAATTAGAGGAGCTCATTATTAAAGGAAATGGGTAGTAAAGTCTTTGATAGTGTACACGAAAATAATTTATCTATTTTCTAAGCACAACTTTCTACATGTTGATGCTTCTTAAAATGATCAAAACCCACAGGCTCCAATTAGCACTACAACTGCCTGAAAATCTGCAAAGAATGTTAATATTCTTTAGTTAAAAGTACATCAGCAGAAGCTGTGCCTCAGCTGTAGATCTCCTCCTCGTAGTCATATTAGAACCCCCCAACTTAGCTCCATTTAATGTCACCTTGCAGCAGACTGAACGGTGATAGCTAGAACCAGCTAGACACCTTGTAAAAATAAAGTTACTTGATAAGATCTTTAGGCCTTTCCAAAGAACAATGTTTTTGTCATCTGTTACATGTTGAGTCATCTATTACTTAATGGTAACCGTGAATTTTGAAAAAAAGCACATTTCTATCATATCAGCAATTTCATCTTTAGCATATAACATATATGCAACGTGTTTGTTTATTTCTCAGGTTTGTCCTCTGTCCCAAGCAATATTCCATTTGATACCCGAATGGTTGACCTTCAAAACAATAAAATTATGGAAATCAAAGAAAATGATTTTAAAGGACTCATCTCACTTTATGTAAGAATACATGCAAATATTTAAGTGATAATCTCTGTCACTGCTAAAATGATTGCTTGTATTTGTGTAAACAAGTCTTACTTTTCTGTGTATGATGAGTGACAAAATCCCCGTTATTCAGTAGTGGTCTAGTTAATGAAAAATTATAGATTTAATTCAATTAATAATTTAATTCAACTGATGTTTACTGAATAACAGCCAGGTGGAAAGGCAGCGGGCTAAGAATTCAAATAAGTGGTCCTTATGATCTATTTAGGTTCTATTTAGGTAATCATAGTCATTATACACTAAAATAATAAAACTGATTATTTTCAGGAACTCATTAGTGTACAATGTAAGAAAAGCAGTACCCAAACCCACAAAGCTCTAACAGCAGCATGTGCAATATAACATAATTGACTAAATATACTTGTATGGCTTTTTTTTCTAGATCTCAAAAGATGAAAAAGAACTTTTCCTTACTATACTCATTAATATTTTAATTTTCTAAGATTTATAAGATTCTTATTTTTCTATTTAGCATTTTGAGCCTCTAGATTTTAGCAGGTAAAATTTCTAATTCTATTTGAAATTGGGTTTGAGGGAGAGCCTGATTCCACACTGTCACAGACATGGAGTGTGCGGCACACACAGAAAGGAGTATATTTTACCAGTGGTAACAAGATGTATTTTAAATTCTTCTAGGCTTAACCTATCTCAGTTGAAATTGTTAAAAGTAGTGATGTATCTGAAAGGAAGGTAAGAACAAGGAGACACTAAGGGCCTATGGTGAAACCAGTAAACATAATAAGTAAAGGGAGTTTAACTGCAGAAGTATTTGTATTTCTTCTGTGAAACAGCAACAATGTGAATAATACCAGAAAGGCGTATATTAAGTCATTCTGGATACAATGGGAAGATTGCTGTAGAATGGAACCAGGGACAAAAATCATAAAAGGAAATAATCTAGAGCTGCTCCCTGAAAGAATGAGAGGATCCAGATTAGCAGAGAGGAATAAAAAGTCCTAGGAATGCCATTGCTCTTGTGAAACACTGAAAATTGTTTCTGCAAAATCTGGCACGTTTTGAAAATAGTTACTAGGTGAGTGGCAAGCCCTGATTACCAAGGATTTTCCCAGTTTTGGTTCTGAAGTTCTGCACCCCAGTAGCTCAAGATGGCTGCAGTCAGAACCCTCAACATGTCGCAAAGGGCTTGGCTGTGGGGAACAAAGATTCAGGCTGCATTAAGCTTTCACTCTCTGGGGTTGTGTCTTCTCTGAAGAGTGCTGCCGCGTTGCACTGAGAAACAGTCACAGAACTGAGAAGAGGTTGAGTCATTCTCCAGAAACTACTACCATTTCCCCATTGTCTAAAATATGCCAGAATGCTGAGGGCACTTTGTAAGAGTTTATTCTTTCAGGCCTCTGTTCTGGGGAAAATGGTAAACATTAGTAAACAAGACAGAGGTGAGGTTTTAAGAGTAGATAAAATCATGCAAAAACGTATTTGTTGTGTACCGAAGTTAATTTTGTGGAGTGAATAGCTTTTAAGATAAGATAAAGAGGGCTTCCCTGGTGGCGCAGTGGTTCAGAATCTGCCTGCCAATGCAGGGGGACATGGGTTCGAGCCCTGGTCCGGGAAGATCCCACATGCCGCGGAGCAACTAAGCCTGTGCGCCACAACTACTGAGCCTGCGCTCTGGAGGCTGCAAGCCACAACTACTGAAGCCTGTGCTCTAGACCCAGTGCTCCGCAACAAGAGAGGCCACCACAATGGGAGGTTCATGAGCCACAACGAAGAGTAGCCCCCACTCGCTGCAACTACAAAGAGCCCCCGTGCAGCAACGAAGACCCAATGCAGCCAAATAAATAAATAAATAAATTTTAAAAAAAGATAAGATAAAGATAATACTATCCATCACTTCCATGAAGAGAAATGGGAGAGGGGAGCCTTAAACACGTGTCACCTACTCAAAGACAAACCAAAGGTGTGAAACCAATCGTTAAAGTTTTGCACTGTTCCAACTCAGTAGTAAATTTTTCTTTTTTTAAGCTTAGATTGGGCTGGAGAATTATTTACATTGTTAATAAAGTATATGAATGACATAATTTGCATTGATTTCCAAGAGTGACTAATCACTGTAGAATACTGGTAAATCACATCCACTTCCTGATATGGTGTAACTTTTTATGCTTTATCTAGGCTTTGATTCTGAACAACAACAAACTAACAAAGATTCACCCCAAAGCCTTTCAAACCACAAAGAAGTTGCGAAGGCTATATCTGTCCCACAATCAACTAAGTGAAATACCACTTAATCTTCCCAAATCGTTAGCAGAACTCAGAATTCATGACAATAAAGTTAAGAAAATACAAAAGGAGACATTCAAAGGAATGAATTCTTTACATGTGCTAGGTAAGTTTTTACAAATAAATGGAACATTTTAAAATTATAAGCAATATGCAGATGTAGAGATCTTTATCATCATTAACAACTTTAGGACTGATAATTTCCAAAATTAATTTTTTGAACCTAGTAAGCTGTACCTAGATAAGCCATTCATAAATCAGTGAAAGTATCAAACAAAATTTATAGCACTTAAAGAAATACACCTTTTACAATATAAATACACATGCACTCTGCACTCTCAAGAATCCCTTAGTGTGGTTTCTGTTTTCTGACTGCACTTAATTGGTTAAAATCTGTTATTCTTATTTAATTTAAAGGTATCATTTTTAATGTATTGTAAAAACTACTCAAGTACAACCTACAACATTAATTCAGATATTATTTGGAATGTACATCTAACTTTTCATTATCTGCTTTGAAGATTATTCATCTAAGGTGTTTTTACTGTATACTTCCAATTCTACACACTATTTTACTTCTAACACCCATGGTATAACCATGCCATCTTCCCCTACTATATCCATTCAAAATTCCTAACCAATATTCTCATTCATTTATTTACTCATTTAATTCAACCAAGTGCCTGGCACTTAGCCAAATAGCTTCACTTTCTGGCATTCCTCAGTTATATTTCTGTTAATCAAGTAATTTCTAATTGACTTACAATTTTAAAAGTTTAGGTGACAAATAAATAAATGTGCAGTGGAAAACACAAAGGTTTTAAATTATACGAAGGATGGTCTTTTTTCCTATGTTACATTACTATAACGAAACCTTGATTATGATTACGGTTGGAAAAGAGTGATAAGTAAGTTACTGACTTAGTAATTCAAAGCAAAATAGTAAAGCTGTTATATATTCCAGCCTATGTAATACAAAGCAGTCTTTTTCTGAGACTGACAGAAAGGAGAGTAGATAGACACAGAAACAGATATACTGAGTGAAGGAGAGTGAACGATAATGCTCACACTTCTTAGAACTTTCTTGGGACGTGCATCTCTGCATTGTGAGTTTCCTTCACATACAACATATGTATGCTAAATTATATAATTTCCCCCCACAGAAATGAGTGCAAACCCTCTTGATAACAATGGGATTGAACCAGGGGCATTTGAAGGGGTAACAGTGTTTCATATCAGAATTGCAGAAGCAAAATTGACCTCAATTCCTAAAGGTTTGTATTTATACAGTATTTATTGAATTGTCATTTTAAAATGACCATTAAATGTAAGGTTGTAAAGTGTACACACTGTCAAAACCACACTGCAATTAGAATCCTTTTTACCAGTATATCTGGTCAGTGTAGTATGAAATTTAGTGTTTTCTCATGTACACATCAAGAGCCATATGTAATTCTTTTTTCTTTTTTTGACAGTATGAAACCAGAATCTTTCTTTCCCAGTACGAACAAACATTAAGAAGCAAAGGACTTTTTATTTTCTGTCTCTTTCCTAACATTTACTCATCTATACTTGTCATTCTGTGAAGTGTCTGTTAGAGGTGAGAATTCTGTAGAGAAGAAAGCAGAGGAAGAAGCACAGGGCCAGAGACCTTTCTCCCAGCCTTGCAGCAGTGGTTCAGGGTGGGGCTTGTGAGGAGGGATTGGGGCAGACGCTGGCTCTGGCAGGGATAGGTGTATACTCTGGGCAAGGCACTCTATACCTCATTTTTTTACACAGGGGTGCTGTGTAGATTAATGGGCTGATGCACAGAAAGGTCTGAAGACAATGTTGGGCACATAGTAAACGCTCTCTCCTGACATAACCAATAACAGAATGAGCACCGTGCTCTTTATCATATGAGCTGAAGCTGGTGCCTCAAAGTAAAATGCTTAAGTTTGCTACTGGACCAGTTTTCTAATGTATTACTTCTAAGCTCCCAGCCTGATGATTAACTAGATTGGATTTGCCTTTCTCCAAACCCATGCTCAAGGTCACACCTTCCTCTTCCCTGACAAGTTCTCTCTTCTATGCTAACACCTGGATCAGAAATAACCCCTGTGATTAATAACATTTTCCTTTCAAACAGCCCTGTCTTTCAGTATCCACAGTAAAAGCAGTAATAACCTGTTTTCTTCTATTTTACCATAACCCCTTTTCTACTACTCAGATGATCCAGAAGATTAACAAGACAAATACATGCTGATAATTTAAAAGACCCAGCAAAGCTGCTGTTATTAATTAAGGAAAGCTGCTATTATTAATCTTTCATTTAGGAGGAAAATCGTCTAAAGTAAAAGTAGAAAGACAATTTCTTTCAGTATAGAAAAAATCAGTTTAATTCAGAACTACACAATTAAAAACAACCTTAATTTAGGTTTCAAGGAGATGGCTGTTTTTCTAAAAGAAACATAAAAATATTATATTTACCTTCTAATTTTTAGAACAACAACAAAAATACATACTGTACCTAACAAGTTAAATAAAATCCCTTTCATAAGCTGGAAGCTGACATAGAGTGAGGGGGAAGAGGAAGAGGACAGGACAGAGTAGAGGCAGAGAGGATAAGAGGATATACTGGAGCAGAAGAGTAGGGCGCCACCCCAGAGCTGTGGCTCTGAGGTCCTGCAGTTATCATCGCTCTTTATATTTACATCAGCAGCTTCCTTATACTACAAAACATCCTGAGAGTAATTCTCTTCAAGTTTCAAAGTGTATCTTAAAAATGAAGTTTTAACTCCTCGTGAAATTCTCAAGATTCTTCCAAAGTCTAAAGGAACATTTTATGTTTTTAGAAATTTAAATTTCAAATCTCCAAATTTACATAACTACTGCTTTAAGATCCTTATGACATTCGAAAGCCAGTTTTTTGTTTTTATGACTTATTTGCTCAAATGTTAAGGCTGACTGCCCAAATGTTATAATTCAATCATCACTACCCATTGTGACAGGATGAATTAGGCCGAGGTCCAGAGGGTTCTTACCAGACCTGACAAGTTAACATAAGAAGAGTGAAACTGTTTTCCTTCCTATTCATCTGGAAAATTCTGTTACATAATAGTATTGTGTTGAGGGGAGGAGAGACCTGTTTGAAGATAGAGTAGGTATAGAAATATCTGTATGAAAGTATACTATATTTGTTGGCAGTCACTGAACTACCCAAATCCATATGAGAGGACAGGCCCCTTAAATTCTACAAACCCTCTTCCAAGAAGTTTTCCTGACTCAACATGCACAGAGATCTCTCATCTTTGACTTGCTACAGCATATTCTAGAATAGACTGGCACACTCTAAAATATTTTTCTAGTAATTTTTGTATACATGATAGACTTGCTCAATTAGTGTTTAAGGTCTTTGAAGATAGAACTTACCTTCAACAGTCTTTACTACTAATAAAATAAGGAAATGTTTTAGCAAGAGTTGAAAAACAAATGCATTTCCTAGCTAGCTAACAAGAACTTTTGACTGAAAAATAGTATCTTATGTGTAGGATTAATAAAATGAGATCTGACTGAATTTTCTGGTTAGTCTCTTTCATTCCAGCTTCAGTTAATCTGGGGAGGGCTGGGGTCAGAATATGAAGGTGTGAGAAGAGAAGGTGCAAACATTCACAAGGTACCTGCCATGTGCCAGGTGGCACTGAAGATGCTTCCCTTAATTTATGCAGAAACTACTACTAATTGAAAAGAATAAATACTGCAGTGGATCAAACATATCAGGGAAAAAACCCATATGTTCATAATGATATAAAAAAATTCATTGGTCACCTCTGGGCATTGCACTAATTCGTTACTTGAAAAAAAATCAAGCATTTATGCTGCTTTTTCTGTAAAAACTGTATTATAAAGTAAATAATGAAAGAAAATTCTTTAGAGAACAATCTCACCTAATAAATGAATAACGAATGACAAAATCAGAAAATCACCATTTTCCCATTCTGAATGAAATAATAAATCTAGGTAGCAGTAATCAATAAATGAGTGCAAAGACTGTCAGATGAAAGAGTGATTTGCTGAATCTAATCTGGTCTCTATATCTAACTACAGGTCATAAGAAATAAGGGGGCTAGAAACCCTGATAAACTATATTATGTGGAGGCCAACAGCCCAATCTACAAAGGAGTATCTCAAGCAAATTAATATCTGAAACGAATCAATAGAAGAGGAGAAAAAGGAAAGAGTAATAGAAGAAGAGATTTAAAGAGATATAAGACCCAAATATATCCTGTAAACTTTATTTGGATCCTGACCTGAACAAGTCAACTGTAAAACAATACATTTGAGATCATTAGGGAGAGGAATATTAGATGATTAAAGAATTGTTGCTAATTTTGTTAGATGTGATACTAACATGATGGTTATGTAAGGGGAGAAAAAGATGACCTTATGGGTTAGAGATGTCTAGTGAAGTCTTTACAGGTGAAATGACATTATGTGTGTGAAATTTGATTTTAAGTACTCCAGCAAAAAAATAAATGAATAAATAAAAACAAGTCAATAAACAAATCAATAATAAATAACTATTGGCGTAGATGAAACAAGATTGGAAAAATGGAGATAACTGTTGAAGATGGGCAAAAGCATGGTGTCTCATAATACTAGTTTCTATTTTTGTATGTTTGAAATTTTCCATAATAAAAAGTTAAAAAAAAAAGCAGATTCCCCCAAAACTGCCTAAGCCTATAATGTGAAACTTAACAAGTAAACAAATAATCAATAGGGCTTGGTCTTAACCTGATCTAACATACATATGTCTTTTCTTATCGCTAGAACTACCTTCAACTTTACTGGAGCTACATTTAGACTATAATAAAATTTCAACTGTGGAACTAGAGGATTTTAAACGATACAAAGATCTGCAAAGGTAAACATCCCCCAAATCCTAACTTGGAAGTGGTAGTCCATATGATGAAGATGTTAATGAAACTTCTTGAAGAATGTGTACAGGGACATAAAATTAAGGGAAAACTAGAAGGAACTGCTATCATTCTGTCTCAGTAATGGAAGAGGGACAGCAAGTGGAATGAGAAAAGGACACTTTCCAAATGTCCCTTTTGTTGCATATAGGTTAGACAGAAAATTTTCTGACAGTGGAGGAGAGGGCTGTTACATCCTGAAATAGGTTATTAAAGGAAACCATGAAATACCTTTCTCTGAACATATATACAAATATTTCTAACTCAGTTGTGGTGTTTGCAGCTAAGTGTATCATACCGTCTGCTCAAGAGCTGATGCATTTTATGTCATTTTTAGGCTGGGTCTAGGAAACAACAGAATCACAGATATCGAAAATGGAAGTCTTGCTAACATACCACGTGTGAGAGAAATACACTTGGAAAACAATAAACTGAAAAAAATCCCTTCAGGATTACAAGAGTTGAAATACCTCCAGGTAAAATATTCTACTTGTGTTTTGCAGATATTAGTACTTTTCTTTGTTTTTATGAAACATATTAGTATCTGGAGCAAAGACCAATCAAGTAGCAATGGTAATCCACACCCTAAAGACCCTCCAGGTTGGCCGAGGTGTTTTATGCCAAGGAGAGCGTTAGAATACCAGTTTCTATTGAGATATCAGCTAAAACGTTCAGGTACCCATTTCCATCCCTCTGTTTCTTCTACTGAAACTGCTAAGGCCATTGTGGTGAAGGTACGGACACAGCTAATTTCAGGTTTCTGGGGTGGCAGTGGCTATGTAAAGGCAGGACCGGTCAGGAGGAAATCAAGTAAAATTATATAACCTTTCATTCTGGAAACATTTCACAAAGGCAGAGCATGTGGATGAAGTCCCAGGTATTTTCACTATCAATGTGGTGCCACATTAGAACTGTGCATGCTTTTTAAAAACTCAGGCCAGAATATATAATTAAAAGTCAGTATTTGGAGCATTAAGGGCGCACATTTCTTGTTCTTCATTACTAGAAAACTTTTCCTTCTAATCTGGCAACTCTTGACTAGCTGGGAGGGGCCACAGAATTGTTGGAAGATCTGATAAAGCTTTAGATACTTCCAAGAACAAAAATGAGACAATATTTTCACATAATTTTAGGAGTTTCACAGATCCTCCTGATTCCCATTTGTGGACCTCAAATTAAGAAACCCTACTTAATCTCATGTCACCTTAGTCCATTTCTCTCATGTGCTTTCCTTGATATACAATTCCTCATCTTACAAGGAAAAACACATTGAGAACAAAACTGGGCCTTGAGCCATTTGCTTCTAGATTTCTTTCTAATTTTTCTTTAAACAAGTTTTGTTCACTACACAAATAGAAGCCTGTGAAATAGAAGCCATCAAAATGGATGTGCTATATAGGCAGATGCTCATTTCAAGATTATGACTTTTGCTTTGATTTTTTCAAACGCTGCGTTTAAATGTTTATTTAACCAGTGAGCATGACCAGAGTCTTTCCTCCCTCAAGCTGTCCAGTCTTTGAGTACTTTACTCCACAACGCTGATCCCAGCTTCTGGGTGTCTTAAATCTATCCATACTATTGCTAGCATTTTAAAAAATGAACAGAATTATAACACATAGTCATAAGGATACAATTCAACGGATGTCCACAAAGCAAATACACTCATGTCCAGCACTGTTCCCCATTCTCAATGAGGTCAATGCTGTGGTAAACTACATCTTGCACTGCTGCTGGGCTGCCAGGAAACCACATAATGCATCTGTCACAAAATCTCCAAGATTAATAGAGGGCGGCAGGGACTGCAACAGAAAACTAGAGGTTTTAGCAGTGCCTACAGTTCTCATGACTGGCTCAGATCAATCTCACCAAGGCAAAATCTAGAGGTAACATCGGCTAGAACTGGTATCTTAGCCTTGCCAGCAAAAGGCTCCTTCTTCCTAATATGCTGAAACACTGTTAATTAAGTAGATTGTTTTTACTTCCCAGAAATCTCAGTTGCCAAAAAAATCCAAGGAAGAAATTTAAAGGGCTATTAAAGGGAATGAAGGGAAGGTCCTATATTGTCCATTCTTTCTGAGTAATAATTTAATAAGACACATACACAGCCTATAAAATTGTATTTTATCCATTGGAGCAAATAAAAATTCAACTATTGATGTTGTATTACAGATACATATTTAAGATGTCGATAGACATATTTTTCTATAAAATTTACAAAAAAGCAGCTCTACACTTCTCCCTTTGATCACAGAAAATGCTGGCTAAAAATTCTTCACATTCATATTGAAAGTCATTCTTAGAGCATTAAATTTCATTCTTCTGCTCATTTCTAATACTTTTAAAACACATTATTGTAAATATGGCACTGAAGTAACCATACACACACACGCACGCACCTATACGTGTGTGCGTTGAGTGTGTGTGTGTGCGTGTGTGTGTATACAGAGAAACAGAGACAGAGAGAGACAGAGACAGAGGAGAGTGACATGTGCTGACCAGGCAGTGTGCCCTGGGCACTGGCATGAGTGCTACGCCACACTTCACACATAGAGCACTTTTGTATATAACACAGGAGCCTGCGTCCTTGTAATAAGTATTTAACAGGCATAAACGGGCACATATACTTTAAGCAAAATGTATTCAAATCAGTGTAAAATAAAGAGACAAACCCATGAACAAATGCTGACTATAAGCAGAATATCTTCTTTTTACATTTATCATGTATTTTTAATCCACTCTTTTCCCACTACAACAGATAATCTTCCTTCATTCTAATTCAATTACGAAAGTGGGAGTGAATGACTTCTGCCCCACCGTGCCAAAGATGAAGAAGTCTTTATACAGTGCAATAAGTTTATTCAACAACCCAGTGAAGTATTGGGAAGTACAACCTGCAACATTTCGTTGTGTTTTGAGCAGAATGAGTGTTCAGCTTGGGAACTTCAGAAAGTAATAATTAGTAATTAGTGATATCCATTTAATGTAAAATTCAAAAATTGTTACATTTGGAATACTTGAACTCTATTTAAAATGGTGGTATTATGCACACAAGCAAAAAATCTATTCCCATGTGGTAAGTCCACTGACTTACTGTACGACAAAAAATTTCAACAGAATTTTGCAAAAACTACAACAGGATTAAAGGAAATAAGTATCTGTCGCAGTTTCCTTTTACATATAAATGATTTTGCATAAATCTCATGCTTGAATGTTCTTTCTCAGTAACAAAAAATAAGACATTCAGTATTTAACACTTTTTTATCAAGTGCATTTAAAAAAGAACTGTACTGTAAATGGAATGCTTGACTTAACAAACTTTGTGCTCTTTCATTTGCTATTAGAAAAAGAAAATTGACAAGTACGGTTATATAAAGAGTATGTTATATTATCCTTATTCTGTCTTTAAAAACTTGGGTATTACTGTAATATTTCTAATAATGCTGAAGTATGGTTTGATATAATCTTATTCAAATTCTCATGCCTTAGAGCCTTACTGTCTTTATGTTTAAAACTTCTTATAATAAAGCCTTCACTAAGTGTTTATTACCAACTCAACAGATGCTATTCATAAACAGCTTTTTTCAAGCTGTAGCACATGCTTTTCTTTTTAACTATTATTACCTGATTATAAAACCTCTATAGAAATGCACAGTGAGTGTTTATATAAAATCTCACACTTTTTATTATCACAGTTATTATAAGCTTTTAACAGTGTGTCAATTGTTAGGTTATATAGCACTGTCACCTCAATGCTAAGGAATATTTTTGAGATGTCCCTTTGTAAGACCTTCGTTGGAAGAGAATGGATACTATCAACTCTACACCAAACTGTCTCCTTAAATATGCACAAACTGGATAACTCTGAAAAACACACCTGGTATAACCGAATAGGCAGAGCATTAAACAGAATGCACAGCACTGTACAAAAATTAAGAGTACTTAACGTATATTTTTGTTGGTGTTCAACATAAGTAAAACTAGAAAATAAGGAAAACATTAAAATATTGGTTTGAAATAAAATATTTTGCTTTGGTTTAATTTTTCTCTCCCATTCAGGAACATAAACTATTTTTCATAAAACTCTTATATTTTTACTAAAACATTTTTAGTAAAGTGTTAATGCTTATTCTTAATAATAGTACCGAAATATCCCAAATTATACCTATGCCATGAAAGATAATCACCTTTACGGTAAACCACCTCAAAAACTAGACTTTAAATAACTTTGGGGAGAGCAGTACCTTACAGATATGTAAAATGGGGTGGAGGGTCTGGATATCCAGGTCAAGAATGGGTAAATAGGTCTTCTTCTTCATAGTGAGGTTCCCCAACTCTGGCACTGCTGACACTCTAGGCTGGATCATTCTCTGTGTGGAGTGCTATCCTGTCCGTTGCGGAATGTCTGGCAGCTCCCTGTCTCTACTCACTAGATGCCAGCAGCACTTGCACGCTGGCCCCAGTGTGACAATCAACAATTTCTCCCCAAAACGCCAATGTCCCGGTGGAAGGGGTGGAGCCAAATTGCAGCTGGTTGAGAACTACTGCTTTATATAAAATTTACTTAATTTCTAAATTCTGACACAAATTTGGAAACCTGAAACAAAATAGTTCGTATTTTTGTTTGGTAAAACTGTAGGGGCAAGATTAAAGTGTGATTAAAATAATAGCACCAATAGTGATGTAACAGAAAGAGCCCAGGGATACAGAGCTCTGAGTTGGAAAAACATACACAGAAGTCCAGTTCCACTTATAGTCTTGGGCAAATCACAATCTCTCTGAACCTGTCTTCTCATCTATAAAGGGTAGGTATGAGAATACTGATCAAATAAGTTGCTATAAGAATTGAATAATAAAAGTATATGTGAAAATGCTTTGTAAACCATAAAGATTCATGAAACATGCATAACTGTTACACTGGACAATAATTCACTGCAAGAAAAATAAAAGATTAAGAAGTCCTTTAAAAACAGAAGAATACCTAACAATGATAATCATCCTAAAATTAAAATGTTCTAAAGTTCTAATAGTTTTAATAAATAAAATTCATTTTTCTTTCTTTTTTAAATTCATTTTTCTACAATATATCATAAAAATAAAATTGTGACATCATACCACTTATAAGAACATAAGTAGAAGTGAAATGTTCACTGAAATTGTAAGAATCCAGTTCTTGAAATTAAATTAAATTATAAGGTTAGTGCTAAGGTTAGAATCATCTAAACAAATAGATTAGTCTATGATCTGAATAGAGAAGCTTAAAGTAGCTAAATCAGCCTTTTCTAAAAAGAAAAGACAGCAAAATTTTTTAAATACTGGAAATGATTCCTGAAATCACTGCAATTAATTTCCTGTATTTAATGTTTGTGTTTTTCATCCCACAGCTGTTAACCATTTTTCGTTATATGTTTGCAAAAGACAAATCACTAATAAAAATCATAAGCAACCAAAACTGCATTAAAGCTTCTGCCACAATCCCATTTTATGGTAAATACAAAATACTACCCACTTGAAATCCATTGAAGTTTGGAAACAAATGAATTACTACAACTTACTGGGTTTATTAAGGACTTCAAGGTAGAAAAAAAGAATCTCAATGACCATCTATCCTTATTTCCTCTCAAATACTACAATAAAAATGATCACTGAATTCATGAAACAAATATAATACTTTTAGAAAATCACTTGAAGTCACTAAAACTAAAGCTTTTTTCCTAAATCAATTTTGTTCCTCCTTAAACTACCGCATTATTTTTCTTTCGTTTGTAATTCCATCTTTTGGGAAAAGAATTGTCTTACCTTGGCCTTAATTACTTCTCTACTCACATGGTCCTTTACCTACTGCAACTGACTTAATTCTCTTGAATTTATTTTCCCCAAATTGTACCATATGAGTAATACTTAATACTAATAGGTGGTATGTAAAGAACATTTTCAGACATTCTTCCAAAAGCCTTACTTGCATTTATTCATTTAATCCTCACAATAGCCCTATGAGGTAAAAAGGAACGAAATTGAGTTACTTGTAGTGAGATGGATGGACCTAGAGTCTGTCATACAGAGTGAAGCAAATCAGAAAGAAAAACAAATACCGTATGCTAACACATATATATGGAATCTCAAAAAAAAAAAAAAAATGGTTCTAAGGAACCTAGGGGCAGATGAAGAGAATGGACTTGAGGACACGGGGAGGGGGAAGGGTAAGCTGGGACGAAGTAAGAGAGTAGCAGTGATATATATACACTACAAAATGTAAAATAGATAGCTAGTGGGAAGCAGCTGCATAGCACAGGGAGATCAGCTTGGTGCTTTGTGACCACCTAGAGGGGTGGGATAGGGAGGGTGGGAGGGAGACGCAAGAGGGAGGAGATATGGGGATATATGTATATGTATAGCTGGTTCACTTTGTTATAAAGCAGAAACTAACACACCATTGTAAAGCAATAATACTCCAATAGAGATGTTAAAAAAATAAAATTAAGATATACAGTGTAAAAAAAAAATAGCCCTTTGAGGGAGCTACATTTACTTATTCCTATTTTTTGGGGGTGTGAAAATTGGAAAACAAAGATTGGATACCTTGTGGCAGACCTAGGATTTGATCCCAGCAGTCTGGCTCCAGGTTTTTAACCACGACGACACACTAATTTTTTAGTCAGTGATCAATCTTATAAAAAGGTGGACAGTGCTTCCTCCTGGACATTCTTTGCTTACTTGGCTTCCACCTATCATGCCTTTCAGTTTGCTCTTTTTTTTTTTTTTAATAGTTAAGATGTACCATTGTACTTTACTTATTTATTTTTTAAATTTACTTATTTAATTTATTGATTTTTGGCTGCATTGGGTCTTTGTTGTTGCACGTGGGCTTTCTCTAGTTGCAGTGAGTGGGGGCTACTCTTCGTTGCAGTGCGCGGACTTCTCATTGTGGTGGCTTCTCGTTGCAGAGCACGGGCTCTGGGCGCGTGGGCTTCAGGAGTTGTAGCACGCAGGCTCAGTAGTTGTGGCGCACGGGCTTAGCTGCTTCGTGGCAATATGGGATCTTCCCGGACCAGGGATCGAACCTGTGTCCCCTGTACTGGCAGGCGGATTCTTAACCACTGTGCCACCAGGGTTGCTCTTTAATGGCTAGTGTTCCCCAATATTGTTTTGGCCTCTTCACTTTGCCCCTGGTAATCTCATCCATTTCTAAACATTAGCCATAATGTCTCATGTGAAGGCCTCTGAAATCCATGTCTCAAAAGTGGATCTTAGGTATCACCTCACACCAGTCAGAATGGCCATCATCAAAAAATCTACAAACAATAAATGCTGGAGAGGGTTTGGAGAAAAGGCAACCCTCTTGCACTGTTGGTGGGAATGTAAATTGATACAGCCACTATGCAGAACAGTATGGAGGTTCCTTTAAAAACTAAAAATAGAACTACCATATAACCCAGCAATCCCACTATTGGGCATGTACCCTGAGAAAACCATAATTCAAAAAGAGTCATGTACCACAATGTTCATTGCAGCTCTATTTACAATAGCCAGGACATGGAAGCAACCTAAATGTCCATCAACAGATGAATGGATAAAGAAGATGTGGCACATATATACAATGGAATATTACTCAGCTATAAAAAGAAATGAAATTGAGTTATTTGTAGTGAGGTGGATGGACCTAGAGTCTGTCATACAGAGTGAACTAAGTCAGAAAGAAAAACAAATACCGTATGCTAACACATATATATGGAATCTAAAAAAAAAAAAAAGGTTATGAAGAACCTAGGGGCAGGACGGGAATAAAGACGCAGACCTACTAGAGAATGGACTTGAGGACGTGGGGAGGGGGAAGGGTAAGCTGTGACAAAGTGAGAGAGTGGCATGGACATGTATACACTACCAAAGGTAAAACCGATAGCTAGTGGGAAGCAGCCGCATAGCACAGGGAGATCAGCTCGGTGCTTTGTGGCCACCTAGAGGGGTGGGATAGGTAGGGCAGGAGGGAGGGAGATGCAGAGGGAAGAGATATGGTGATATATGTATATGTATAGCTGATTCACTTTGATATAAAGCAGAAGCTAACACACTATTATTGTAAAGCAATTATACTCCAATAAAGATGTTAAAAAAAAAAAAAGCGGACCTTGCTGCAGAGTAACAAACTCTCAAAAGCAAGTCCAGGGCTTCCCTGGTGGCGCAGTGGTTAAGAATCCGCCTGCCAATGCAGGGGACAGAGGTTCGAGCCCTGGTCCGGGAAGATCCCACAGGCCGCAGAGCAGCTAAGCCCGTGCACCACAGCTACTGAGCCTGCACTCTGGAGCCTGCAAGTCACAATTACTGAAGCCCAAATGCCTAGAACCCGTGCTCCACAACAAGAGAAGCCACAACAATGAGAAGCCCACGCACCACAACTAGAGAAAAGCCCGTGCACAGCAACTAAGACCCAATGCAGCCAAAAATATATAATTATTTAAAAAAGTGCTTAACCCATCATTCAAGACTTCCATGATCTACATTTAAGTAATGCTTTCTGAGCTTTTTAGTTCATGTTTACATCTTTTTATACTCCAGCTGAAGATTACTTGTTATTTCTCAAATATACTCTGTATTTTCTGGCTTCTGTGTCTTTATTAATGCTGTCTTTTACATCTATCAAAGTCTTATCCAACCTCAAATGTCTGTGTCAAAGGTCACCCATCTCAGTTCATCTTCCTGATTCTCCCATAAACGGATGTGGCTTCTCACACCCTACCCTCCAAATCTTCCCAGTATTTTGATGTGCTTCTCTTTTGTACTTATCAAAATCTAACTTATTATAGCTATTTATATATGGGTTTTTTTCTTCACATTCTCTAGAGGATTGTAGATATCTTGAGTGTAAGCACTTGATTGCAAAGTCATCTTTGCATCCCCTTTTTCTCCTCCCCCCCCACCAAAGCCTACCACACTTCATTGGCTCAAAGCATTCTTCTGGATTAAATCAGCAAAGGGTGCTTATCGAAGGGAAAGAAAAAGCCTTTATCCTCATTCTAACAAGGCAATGTGTTTTTATCCTACGTATCTTTCTTTCATCCTAGAAGCTCCCTCTCTGGCTCCAGTTCTCCCACAGACCCGATGCAGATGTACTGTGTGTTCCACATTACTATAAAGTAGGGGCAGGTGGCATTTTTTCCCAGTGCACATTTTTTCTCAATACAGTTTCTATCACAGGCTCTGGGAAGCTCTAAAACAGATCCGCCACCACGGGAATAAAGACGACCAGTGCTGTAACAAGGTACATATTCCCAGCAGTGACATCTCTCCCTTGGTAAAATAACAGCATGAAAATAAAGATAACTGCTTTAAAACGAGCCCTTCCATAGTCAAAGGAAAGAGCTTACAGAGGGCCCTTTAAAACGAGACCTTCTAAAGACAGGGGAAGAGCTTACTGAGGGACCTTTAAAACGAGCCCTTCCGTAGACAGGGGAAGAGGTTACAAAGGCTGCAAGGGGCAGAAACACAAGGACAAATTAGGCCAAGGGGCAAAAGCATGTGCCATGCCAGCTCTACATGGAAGGTGCAATCAGTCATATGAATTCCTAATATTAAAACTTGCAGTTTGAGTACTGGAGATTTCCTTTTTTTAAAAAAAAAATTTTTAGTTTTTAACACTTTTATTGGAGTATAATTGCTTTACAATGTTGTGTTAGTTGCTGCTGTATAACAAAGTGAATCAGCTATACGTATACATATATACCCATATCCCCTCCCTCTTGCGTCTCCTTCCCACCCTCCCTATCCCACCCCTCTAGGTGGTCACAAAGCACCGAGCTGATCTCCCTGTGCTATGTGGCTGCTTCCCACTAGCTATCTTGGCATGGACATATATATACACTACCAAATGTAAAAAAGAGATTTCCTTTTTATTAAGGAAAATTTTCAATAGAAGCAAAAGTAGACAAAACACTACAATGAACTTTCATCTACTTCTCACTCAGTTTTTAAAATTATCAACTTAAGCCAATTTTATTCATTTAAACTCCCATTGCTATTATTATTTTTAATAACAGCTTTATTGTGGATATAATTCACATACTGTACAATTTACCATTTAAAGTATACAGTTCAAAGGTTTTTAATATATTCAAGCTTAGCAGCCATCACCACAATCAGTTTCAGAACATTTTTATCACTCCAAAAAGAAACCCTGTCCTGATTAATGTCATTTACTCCCAGCCTTAGGTAACCACAAATCCACTGTTTCTATCAATTTGCCTATTCTGCACATTTCATATAAATGGAATCATATAATATGTGGTCTTTTGTGACTGGTTTCTTCCACTTATGTTTTCAAGGTTCATTCATGTCATAGCATGTGTCAGTACTTCACTCCTTTTTATTGCCAAGTAATATTCCATTGTATAGATGGACCACACTTATTCATCCATTCACCAACTGATCAACATATAAGTTGTTTCTACTTTCTGGCTGTTATAAATATGTGCATTCAAGTTTTTGTGTGAACATATGTCTTCACTTTTCCTGGGTATATACTTAGGAGTAAAACTGATGGGTCAAATGGCAACTTTATGTTTAACTTTCTGAGGAACTATAGATTGTTTTCCAAAGTGGCTGTGCCATTTTTATTTTTCATCAGCAATATATGTAGATTCCAAAATCTCCACATCCTCACCAACACTTGCAATTGTCCATATTTTTAATTTCAGCTATCCTAGAGAATGTGAAGTGGTACTTCATTGTGGCTCTGATTTGCATTTTTCTGATGACTAGTGATGTTGAGCATCTTTTCATGTGTTTGTGGACCATTTGTTATCTTTGAAGAAACATTTATTCAGATCCTTCACTCATTTTAATATTATTATTATTATTATTGAGTTGTACGAGTTCTTTATTTATTCTAGACACAAGGTCTTAATCAGATATATGATTTGCAAAATTTTTCTCCCATGTGTGGGTTTTTTTTTTTCCCACTTTCTTGATAGTATCTTTTGGCACAGAAAACAATTTAAATTTTAATGACATCCAATTTACCTATTTTTTCTTCTGATTCTTGCGCTTTTAGTGCCACATTTAAGAAACTGATGCCTAACCCAAGGTCATAATGACTAACATTATATTTTCTTCTAAAATTTAACCATATTAGCTCTAACACTTAGGTCTTTGTTCCATTTTCAGTAAATTTTTGCATGTGTTCCAGTTGTCTTAGCACCATTCGTTCAAAGCAGATCAAGATATAAAAGATTTCTATCACTCCAGAAGGTTCTTCTGTGCCCGTTCCCAGTTCATACTCCCACTTCATCCAGCAAACATCCATTCATTCACTCACTCCACCAAGCAGACATACCCATCCCAGAACCTTGCCAACCTCTCCTAAAAATTTCAGTATGTGTCAGTACTTCACTCCTGTATAACCCTCTCCTAAAAATTTCCTTAATAACTGTTAACTTGAGTAAACATAAGTAATAGGAATTCTGCTTCCTGGATCCACATGGCCTACCCTCTCCTTTAACAGAAAAGAAAATATTCCCATTAATTTGGCATTCCCATTAATTTGGCAAAGGGAAACACATCTTATCACCCTTTCCTGAGTCTGAAAACGCTATTGTTTTGTACTCAGTCCCAGTCAGTGAAAAAAAAAATTTAATGGATTATATAGACAACTACTTTTTAATTGTGTATATTATCTTGGAACTTTACTCTGTGAGGGTGGAAAGTACTGGCTGCTCCATGAGCCTTTGAGTGCTTCCTTGCTCTCTCTTTGCCATCTGTGGCTGGTTGTATGCTGGTCTTTTTGAATTCTTCTCTCTATACCTCCTTATTTGATGAAGTTTCTATGATGTCTTCCAGTTTTGTTATCATGTGGCTTATTGATTTGAATTGTACTTTTATCTCATGTGGTTTACTTAGGAGTTAACCGGGAGAAACACAAAGCAACAGTCCAATTGTCTGAAGAGTAAAGATTTGCAAAATATCTTCTTGAAATAAGAGCTATCCTCCCAAAAACAATTAGAAAGAAGGTACAATATCATTTGCATATGATTCATATGCAAAACCCAAGAGAATCAACCTGAAAAACCCAAGAGAATCAACTGAAAAATGATGACAGTGTCACACATATAACAAAAAATGGGTATCCATAAACATATAAAAAAACCCTAAAAATAAATAAGAAAAAGACAAATAACACAACAGAAAAATGAGCAAAAACATTAACAGGCATACCTCAGAAGAGAAAATCCAAATGGCTGAAAAACATTTGAAAAAATGTTCAACCTCTTTAGTAATCAGGGAAATGGAAATTAAAATCACAAGTAATACCATCATATACCTAAAAATTGGGGGGAAAGTTAGATAATGTCAAGTATTAATGAGATCTAAAACAACCATAGCCTTTCATTCCCACCACCTCCACTTGCTTATCTGTAACCTCCCTCCAGCTGTGAGACACCTGGCTCCCCCATTCACCACAGTTACATAACCATTCCTTTCCAGCATACATCACAGTAGTGTCAGAACTATTGACTTAAACCCCTGTGCTCATTCATTTTTACCCCTCTGCCTTGCTTTGTTCCTCTCCATTGCACTCCACACCACTTGATATGTTTATTTTCTCTCTTCCTCTTCAGTGATAATAGGGAATTTTACTGCTGGGTTCTCAGCACCTAAAACTGCCTTGAACAAAGTAGGTGCTCAACAAATATTAGCTGGATGAATAAATGAATTAAAAATCTTTATTATGGTTTATTACCATAATTACCAGTCTCAGTCAGACCTTTCCTAGCCAGCACTAGTTATCTGGCTCTGAGATAGTTTATCTACTTCAGTCAAATTATAATCATAGAATATAATTTAGACTTTCACCAATTCAACTGACTTCTCTCCCTAATTGCTACAATTATAATCACCAACTGAGGGAATTCCCTGGTGGCCCAGTGGTTAGGGCTCTGTGCTTTCACTGCCGAGGGTGAGGGTTCAGTCCCTGGTCAGGGAACTAAGATCCCGCAAGCAGTGCAGCACAGCCAAAAATAAATAAATAAAACTAAAAACAATTTTTAAATAAAATAAAATAACCACCAACTGAAACAGTGAACTATCACAATCACTTGCAGCTTCTAGTTTTCCTCTAAGGCCTGACTCAAACCACCCTTCCCACCCCCTGCGAAACCTAAACCTCCTAGACACCATCAACCTTATTTAAATTTCCTAGACACTTTCAACTCTGAGTGTTCTAGCTATATATTGATAAATATTTTCACATTTGTTAGGAACATGAACAACATAATCACTATCATAAGTTCAAATCACAGAGTTAAAAGAAGAATTTAATAAAAATTAAGCTGTTAATTTTACATTAACCTTCCAAAAGAACTGTGAGGGCATGTAGAATGATTTTTGGAAAAAGTACAGATTTGCTCTCTTCTCCTTAGCATGGAAGTCTGAGTTTTAAGAACAAACACTAAAAGGAAACATATGGAAAAGATCAGTAACAAGATGAAATCTTGGCCCAAATATGGTCTGCCACGTTTTACATACCAGTGTCTCAAATAATAGATGAGGTTTTTACAGTATTGCCAAAACATCTCTTGAAACACTGTACACTTTTTAAAAATCTGAAGTATAACAAAATAAATCTTGTGCATTCTTTATGAAAACGTAATGGAAAATACTATTTTGAGGAAACAAAAACAAATTCCAGGAATCACTTTACCTTATTAGTTTGTACAAGCTTGAAAGAATCTCCCAAAGAATGAACTCAAAGTTCACTGCCAAGAGATACAAGTTAACTCTGTTTAAAATATGAAAATATTGGTATAAAAATATAGCATTTAAGTAGTTAACTGCCACTCTTCAAGAGAGACAGCTCAGTGAAATTTGTAAATTTTCTACATCTGCAAAATAAAAGCAATAACAGCTGGTCAACAGAAGTTCCTAATTCCATCTTATTCAATACTATAAAATTATTTTTTTGTACTAGTAAAAACAGACAAATCAGAGATATACCTTCTGAGTGAATTCCATAACTAAGAGATTAATTTTATTTCAAAGGTTATTAGAACACATGCTAGTGGATGTATTTGGGAGGAAGGTGAGAAAGGGGATAGCTGATAGAAAAGAAGGTATACTTCTTTGTATGGAAAAGTGATATATTTAATGTGTCACTAATGACCATCTATTTCATTTTTAAAATAAACTAGATATGAAATGCTGTATGTTTCTCATCCTGGTTCTTTGTCTTAATAAAGGGAAGCACTGGTGTGAATACACGGTATCAGACAACCGAGGTCTCAAGATGACTCTGAGTTCCACCTTAAAATGCCAAGACACTGAGCTCCATGTTACAGTGGACCTTACTTTGAAGAATTCTTTGGCATGAAAATGAAAATAAAACAGTAATCAGTACATGCTGTTTCATTTAGTTCTGTTTGCCTTTCATACTAGAGGAAATTCTTGCCATACCTCAAACCAAAATTAAGGGGAAAAGAAAGAAGTAAGCCACATAAATCTGACCAAGAACACAAGCATTTTAATTTGAGTCCACAAAGTTTTGGATAATGAAAAGAAATACATAATTTTAATTCAACCCAAGTATTTTCCAAGTAGATTATATTTGCTTAAATTGCTATAGCAATTCAAGGGACAGCCCTGCCTGGACACACAGTTACTGTGGATTTTTAAGAGATTCAGTTTAAGAATTTAGGAATTTCTGATTCATTTACAGGATTTGCAAATTCATCAGCCCCTGAAAACTAAAGCAAACTCAACAGGTATGATGATAAAATAATTTTCATTTTTTAAAGAAAATATTCCTACTGTTTAAAATATATTTGATTTAACATTAAAATAGATTATAGCCATCATAAATGCACATTTTTATAAGCAATATCTGGTAAAAGCTACATTAACATTTGATTAGCAAAAATATTCAGGGAAATAATATAGGGAATTTAATTTTCTAACTTAAGATTTACCCAATAAATGATTTTTGTTTAGATTTTTTTTTACTTTGAATGAAAGATTCTCACGTTAATGGAATAATTTTCTGTTTCTCTCTCCCTCTCCCTCTCTCTCTCAACTTTAAGTGACAAAAAAACAGCGAACGCCTCTGAGCCATACATCTGAGCAATGCTAGAGATTCTGGTTTTAGAGAAATGGGTATTTGTACAAATTTCACTAGAAATTTTCTCAAAATTTCTTTATTAACCAAATCTCTGATGTTACGATGTGTTTGCCTCTTCCTCAAAGAGAAAATACAAGTACTCTATCTAGCACTGAATGTTCTAGTTTCTTGGGTTTCAGTTAATTAAGATCCAAATGTATTATGGCTAAAAATAATTTTGAGACTTTCATATTTTTAATAGCAAAAGAGTTTTACTTCCTTAGGCCTTGTGTGTGACAGTGATGTATACAACTTTAATTTTACAGGGTTAAATTTAAAACTGCTTTGGAAAAAATTCTGAATCATATCCTAATACTTGGTTTCTTATATTTTAGTTTCTGTGGCATACCAACAAAACAATTAAGTTTTTAAAATAATAAAATGCTATGAAGTTTTCCAATTACTTTAAACTTTCCAGGACAAAGTTCCATCTCATTTTGATTAGTAATTTAACTTAGAACTTTCTTGATGAAAGCACGAGTGCTTTTTTCCAGGTAAGAGAAATGTTATGACATAGAAACTTTTTTAGCTATAATATGAAAAATTCATATTAATGAGTAATTTTAAAAACCTGGTAACATATTTCAGTTTGCCTTAAACTTTCTTTTTCACATTTGTGATTTTTCTACTAAACAAGGTAAGGAATACAGGTAGGAAAGTGAATATAGTATATTGTGACAGAAATATTCAATAGAAAATAGAATAGCCATGTTCTCTGTGAAAATGTTCATTTAGAGAAATCACTGTGGTGAAATAAATGCCTAGAAATAATCAACATTAGTAGCAATAAACATCACTAACAAGATGTAATCTATAACAAAAAATCAATCATGCATTCAACAAATCTGTGAGCACTTACAAACTGTGCATTGTACTAGAGTCTGTCAAAAATTAGAGGTTGAGAAATGAGATGATTGACAGTGAGTTATAATGTTTTGCTATGAGTTATGCTATAGGAGACAAGGCATAAATTGCCGAACATAAAAGGCAGAAGTAATAAGAGTATGCCTTGCAAATGGCTGGTAAAAGATTAGCTGAATGAAAAATTTGGATAAAAAGAAATAAGAGAGGACTATAACAGGGAAAATGATCAGGGGTGAAGTTGAGGAGTAAAAAAAATAGAAAATAATGGGTATATCAATGGAGATGGAATGGATTTTAGACCAGAAAACAGCACTTATTGAAAAGGGAGTGGGACAAGGTTGAGCTAGAGGGCCGAGGTCCTCAGTGGATGAGGACAATGATGATGAACTCAGATTTAGAAGAGAAAATGTCTTCAGGGAAAGACCTTTCTTCTTAGGCGGCCAAGAAGACCAAAAGCAGATAATACTAAGAATCCCTTTATTTTCAGAGAGGCCCTCATCATGAGGTCTTGATTCCTAGGCAAAGGTAAATGCTGAACCAAAAGTATCATCCAGGTCTCCTTTTTTCCCAACAATTTCTTGTAGTTGTTGAACAGTCATGACTTTAATTCTCAAATGTAAGATTACTAACTGATGATTACTGATGTTCTAACACAAGGTTAAAATTCAGAGTTCTGATGAGCAGTACTCTTTTCAAAGTTCAACTGTGTATCAGTCAGCTTCTGAGACCCCCTACATGGCCTGACCCTGCACAGCTGCATGTCTCTGCCTCTGCTTCTACTTTCATCTCAACTCCATGGTGCAGTACTTTAAATGAAGTATGACAAGCACTTAAAAAAAAAGTTGATATGCTATGGTATAATGAGTATAAAATACTATAATTTTAATACATAAAATATTATCAACTAGAGAGTAATATGTATAGGGTGTTCTATACCCATTCCTGTGAATCTCCCGAAGTCTTGGCCAAATGATGTCTGCAAAGGTTTCCCTGTCTCCCGCAAGCAGGGTTAAGACACTGGTTCCCACAGCACTGGTATCTCTGCTGCAAACCGTATTTCCCTCTGCCTGAGAATATGTCTACTAAATTGTATGCTCATGTCTTCATATTTTCTTCATTTCTGTATTTCCCACCAAGCACAGTGCCTCACCTCTAAAATTCGAGACAATCATCAAGTAACCCAATCAAACTAACTAAATCACTAGTAATATTTGCAAGGCTCTTTTCTAACCATGTCCACACACAACATCTAGTACAGGGTCACTAATTATAGCAGGTGAAAAAGCACTACTAATCATACCCACTGGGAGCTTCCCAGTGCCCTGTCTGGGTCAGCCAGCACTGAACACTGCCCTTTGGGATGAGACCATACTCTTTCACTTCTCCTCCCAGGACTCTATCTTACTTGATGCATGAACACTGCAGTGTGAAGATTATGGCTCAGCTATATTAATGAATTAAACTAGGTGTTCATTCCCAGAGTGCAAATTCCTGAGGTCACAATTTAGGCCTTTAGGTTCTGGTTGAGATTGGCTGTAACAGTCTTATTGTGCTCCTTCAACAGTTAACCACCACATCCCAAACATCTCACCCTTTGTTGCTTACATGTTTTTGCTCATCTCTTCTAGCTGCAAATCTTCCCTATTTCCCTCTGTGAGAACCCTCACATTCCTTCAAAGTCTAATGCAAATGCCATGTCCTCCATGAATCACATGGATAAAAAGGAACAATGGATGGAGTCTATTTAGATTTGCAAAAGGAAACTTTATGAATTTCAAAATCAAAATTGTTTAAAAGATGAAACCATTACCATTTTGGCATTTTATGTAGGAAGGGATAAGATTAAATAGAAGTCAATATATTAGAGTAAATGATTGTCTCTTCTATTTTCTTGGTGAAGAAAGAGGCAAAGTCATCATCTGATTCTCCACTAAGACCTAAACTCCTGGGAGACAGGACAGTGTGTTTTTAATATCTGTGTATCCAGAAATTAACTCCAAAATATCAGTGGAAAGAAAGAAGCTAGGAAGGTAATAGGAAAAATGTATAGAATAATCAATTAGAAAATAATTTTGTAGAATGTAAATGTTGTGTGTGTTTGTGATTTAAAGTAGTTATTCAAGTAGAGTCAGAGACAAAATAATTGGATTCTGCAAACTATTTCACAGGGAAAATTTGAAGTCACAGTTAGTCTTGGACAGAAAACACTAAGAGGAAACATGATAGTTATTTTTAGTATCTCAAGCTTTCACGTAAAATGGAGTGTTCTATGTTCTTCCAAAGAGCAGAAAAGAACATCAGCAAACAAAAGTTGCAGCGGGAAAATTTTGGTTAATATCAAGAATCTCCTAAGTAACTAAAACATAGAGTCTCTCTTCTCATAGGCAGTAAACATCACTGAAGGGGCCAAATAGTCAGTGAGAACATCCAGCATTTATATGGAAAGAGCACTTGGCTTTGGGGTGGAGAGATGTCATGCTATCATTGTAAATCTATAGTCTAGTAAACAAGACAAATCGAGATTCTCTTAAAAGATGGTTACTTAGTCTGGTTCAATGCAGTATGTGACTTTTTAAAAAATACCACCTTATACATTAATTTTGGTCTGAGCAGTACCCATTAATTCTGGACACTCTTTTATATATTTCAATACAGATATAGATATTATGCATTTTATATAACTGTCAATTTATATAGAAATTATTCTAAGTTTACTCACTTTTCCCACAATATATTTCCTTTTTGCCTTGTAATAGGACAAAAAAAGGAACATGGGCTTTTCAAGTCCAGTGTGTGTCCTTTTCTTCTTTCTTGGAGTCAAAGTATATTGCCAGTATGAAAGTTATCAATGGAATGAAGATTATGACCAAGAACCAGATGATGTCTACCAACCAGAATTCCAATTTCATCAAAATGAAGATTATGGAGTTCCATTTCATCAGCATACTTTAGGTTGTGCCAGTGAATGCTTCTGTCCACCTAACTTTCCATCATCAATGTACTGTGATAATCGCAAACTCAAGACTATCCCAAATATTCCAGCATACATTCAGCAAGTTTATCTTCAGTTTAATGAAATTGAGGTTGTGACTGCAGATTCATTCATCAATGCCACTCATCTTAAAGAAATCAACCTCAGCCACAACAAAATTAAATCTCAAAATATTGATCATGGTGTGTTTGCCAAATTGTCAAATCTACTACAACTTCACCTACAGCATAACAATTTAGAAGACTTTCCATTTCCTCTTCCTAAGTCTTTGGAAAGGATTCTTCTTGGTTACAATCAGATCTCCAGACTGCAGACAAATGCTGTAAATGGGCTAGTAAACTTGACCATGCTTGATCTTTGTTACAATCAAATTGATGATTCTACATTACAAGAAAAAATCCTTGCGAAAATGGAAAAACTAATGCAGCTTAACCTATGTAATAACAGATTAGAATCAATGCCTCCTGGTTTGCCTTCTTCACTTATGTATCTGTCTTTAGAAAATAATTCAATATCTGCTATACCAGAAAATTACTTCAAAGAACTCCCAAAACTTCATGCTCTAAGAATGTCACACAATAAACTACAAGACATCCCTTATTATATTTTTAATCTTTCCAACCTTATAGAGCTCAATGTTGGACACAACAAACTGAAGCAAGCATTCTATATTCCAAGAAATTTAGAACACCTATACCTAGAAAATAATGAAATTGAAAGTATGTAAAATTTCATTTTTTTGTGTGTATTGTTTTTATTTTTATTATTTATTTATTTAATTTTAATTTATTTACTTATTTAATTTTTATTTTATATTGGAGCATAGTTGATTAACAATGTTGTGTTAGTTTCAGGTGAACAGCAAAGTGATTTAGTTATACATATACATGTATCTATTCTTTTTCAAATTATTTTACCATTTAGGTTATTATAGAATATCGAGCAGTGATCCCTGTGCTATAGAGTATGTCCTTGTTGTACATGTCAATCCCAAACTCCAAATATATTCCTCTCCCCCACTCTTCCCCCCTGGTAACTATAAGTTCGTTCTCTCAGTCTGTGAGTTTGTTTCTGTTTTGTAAATAAGTTCATTTGTATCATTTTTTCTTAGATTCTGCATATAAGTGATATCATATGATATTTTTCTTTCTCTGACTTACTTTACTTAGTGTGATAATCTCCAGGTCCATCCATGTTGCTGCAAATGGCATTATTTCATTCTTTTTTAATGGCTGAGTAATATTCCATTGTATATATGTACCCTATCTTGTTTATCCATTCATCTGTCGATGGATATTTAGGTTGCTTCCATGTCTTGGCTATTGGAAACAGTGCTGCAATGACATTTGGGGTGCCTCTATCCTTTCGAACCATGGATTTCTCCAGATATATGCCCAGGAGTGGGATTGCTGGATCATATGGTAGCTGTATTTTTAGTTTCTTAAGGAACCTCCATACTGTTCTCCATAGTGGCTGTACCAATTTATATTCCCACCAACAATGTAGGAGGGTTCCCTTTTCTCCACACCCTCTCCATCATTTATTGTTTATAGATTGTTTGATGATGGCCATTCTGACTGGTGTGAGGTGATATCTCATTGTAGTTTTGATTTGCATTTCTCTAATAATTAGCGATGTTGAGCATCTTTTCATGTGCCTCTTGGCCATCTGTATATCGTCTTTAGAGAAATGTCTATTTAGGTCTCCTGACCATTTTTTGACTGAGTTGTTTGGTCTTTTGTTATGGAGTTGTATGAGCTATTTATAAATGGAGACTAATTCCTTGTCGGTTGCATCGTTTGCAAATATTTTTTTTCCATTTTGTAGGTTGTCTTTTCATTTTTTTTATGGTTTCTTTGCTGTGCAAAAGCTTTTGAGTTTAATGAGGTCCCATTTGTTTATTTATTTTTTTATTTCCATTACTCTAGGAGATGGCTTAGAAAAGATATTGCTGTGATTTATGTCAAAGAGTGTTCTGCCTAAGTTTTCCTCTAAGGGTTTTATAGTATCTGGTTTTACATTTAGGTCTTTAATCCATTTTGAGTTTAATTTGTGTATGGTGTTAAAGAATGTTCTAATTTCATTGTTTTACATGTAGCTGTCCAGTTTTCCCAGCACCATTTACTGAACACACTGTCTTTCCTCCATTGTATAGTCTTGCCTCCTCTGTCGTAGATTAATTGACCATAGGTGTGCGGGTTTATTTCTGGGCTTTCTACCCTGTTCCATTGATCTATATGTCTGTTTCTGTGCCAGTACCACACCATTTTGATGACTGTAGCTTTGTAGTATAGTCTGAAGTCAGGGAGCCTGATTCCTCCAGCTTCATTTTTCTTTCTCAAGATTTCTTTGGCTATTCAGGGTCTTTTGTGTCTCCACATGAATTTTAAGATTTTTTTGGTTCTAGTTCTGTGAAAAATGCCATTTCATAGGGATTGCACTGAATCTGTAGATTGCCTTGGGTAGTATAGTCATTTTGACAATATCGCTTCTTCCAATCCAAGAACATGGTACATCTTTCCATCTGTTTGTATCATCTTCGATTTCTTTCATCAGCATCTTATAGTTTTTGGAGTACAGACAGGTCTTTTGTTTCCTTAGGTAGGTTTATTCCTAGTTATTTTATTCTTTTTGACGTGATGGTAAGTTGGATTGTTTCTTTAATTTCTCTTTCTGATCTTTCGTTGTTAGTGTATAGAAATGCAACAGATTTCTGTGTATTAATTTTGTATCCTGCAACTTTACTGAATTCATTAGGAGCATCATTGTCTTTTAAAGACAGAAAGAAGAGTATTTTGACCTTTTAAAGAACAAATCTTTAAAACCATATGCTTTACAAATTGCTGAAAATGGTTGCTTTGAAGCTGGCTAGGGAAATGGCAGAAATTGGCCCCAGAGAAAGGTGTACTCCAAGGTTTATAGTCTTTTCTATTAAATGTTATCACCTTGAACATTGAGAATTAGTACTGTAGAGTATACAAAGAAATATGAGATCCTGAGTAGTAGGACTATAGGTGATTTTCACTTTTTTCTTTTTGAGATTGTTTCTACTAAGAATTTATTACTTAAATAATTTATTTAATACTTAAATAATTACTTAATAGCCAATGAAGCCATCGTTTATTTTGATAATATAAAATTCACTTATAGTTTCATTTTCATTTTACTATTTGATTACTGTAAAAAATAATTCCACTTACAAGTATTTTAATTAATAAAACTATACCCCATAAACATTTTAATAAAATTCAATATAGGATTATGGATGTAATTCAGCAGGATTAATTTTTAATTTGTATTTTTCAGATATCAATGTCACATTGATGTGTCCATCTGTTGACCCACTACATTACCATCATTTAACATACATTCGTGTAGATCAAAATAAGCTAAAAGAGCCA
This sequence comes from Pseudorca crassidens, assembly GCF_039906515.1. NCBI lineage: Eukaryota > Metazoa > Chordata > Mammalia > Artiodactyla > Delphinidae > Pseudorca > Pseudorca crassidens. Next base: position 89,849,341 of record NC_090302.1, read on the forward strand.
ATAAGCTCATACATTTTCCTCTGCTTCCCTCATATACACACTATTTATTATGGTGAACAAAGAAGCACTAATGGTCAAACAATACAACTGAAGACCCAGGTTTTCAGGAGATTTCAAGATGATGGTGACAGTGAAGATCACGATGATCACCATGAAGCCCAAGAAGAAGGAACAGAAGAAAATGTTGACCCTCACTATTATGGAAGTCAAGAATGGCAAGAAACTATATAGGTATACATTTATAACTTCACGAAATCTTATTATTCAGTATAAATTTAACTAAATATGCATAGCTCGTAGTAATATACCTGGAATTCTGTACTAGTATGAGATCAAATTGAATTTAGGTTGTTGACAACATTTGCATCATTACACAGGATTAGAACTTACTCAAAATGATATAAATCTTTAGAAATGTAAATTAGAATGATAAGTAGGAATCAAAAACTACACTTTGAATATTAAATTATCATCATGTTGAGAAAAAAAGCAAGTATGACCACTTCTATTAACAGTAATTTTTCTAATAATGATGTAAGAAGTAGTGTTAGAAGCTAAGAACTGTAAGCCATGTGCTTTAAATCACTATGAGCATAGTGTTTAAATGCCAGAAGGTTACATTAATGTAACAGCAGCTACTCATTTAAGGACTAGACTGTTTTTTTGACCTAATGTCCAGAAAAGCTTTCACACTTGTATTTGAATATCATCACCATGACAGCCACCCACTGGTCCTACCACTTAGAGCACAGAATGATATTCTTGATTTTCAAAAGAGGCTATCGTACTAAGGATCCAAGGCACACAGACTTAATAAAATCAACTAGTCTTGTTTTTCTCTCAGAGCACGAAAGCAACAAATATTTAAACCCTGTATTTGGATACCTAAAAAACACCACATCATCTTATCACAATTCATATTTTAGCAAATTTCAGCAATTGTACAAAACAATCTTGACTGCGTTCCAGTGTTTCTATAGTAAATTCACTAGAGAAAGGTTTTATTTACATAAAGATTTGCTAATAAATAACTGCTCTGTTCACAAGGTTAAGTTAATGTTAGCACAAGAAAGTATATCAACATAATTAAACACTTTTATTTTCCTAACACAATATATTAGAAACATATATGTATATCAGCCAATGTTTATTTACATAGTGTTAAAGTTGAATAGAGTTCCTTTGAAATTTGAATGACAGGCTTTGATATCTTCTTTAAATCCTTAAAAATCATATATCATTTTGAAGCATTTTAAGTATGCCTTATAATGAAGTATAGCTTCTATGATGAACTTTCTTGATTTACCAGGCTAATATTTCACAGAATTCCTCAGATAAGGAATAAACACAAATCTGGAACTGCCTACACAGGAAACCCCTCAAACAAACAGTAACAATTTAAATAGTATGCAAAAAGACAAATTAAAACTGTATTTTAAAAGCAGTTGTCTAGAGGTGAGTCTATTTTTCTGGAGATGACAGTTTAAAATGAAGCCTCTAATGCTCTTTATATCTTTGAGTAGGTTATTAGCATGTAGCAGAAACAGAACACCCACATGTCCCCAGGGACAAGCTCAACAATCCAGAATGAACATGAACAACACTCCATTCATTCATTCATTTAATTAACATTCAGCAAGTCATTTGGTATGCAGGGCTTAGTAATGAGAGGTCAAACATAATACATATGTACACCTGTGACGCTATGAGACACAGGTGTGAGGGTAAAGGTAAGAGCAAAACGATAGTGATGTGGGTAGAGCACATTTTCAAAAGAGGTAAAAAACTTTAAGGACCATCTCCCCCTTTAATGAAAATTTTTAAAATAGGGTTATAAATTTAAACATTTATTATGAGCTAATATGTGGAAAATACTGTGGGTGTTTTAGGAGATCAGAAAGAGAAGACTATTTCTTACCCAGAACAATTTAAAATTTAATGAGGAGCCATCAGGAAAATGCAAATCAAAACCACAGCGAGATATTCCTTTACATTCACTGGATGGCTATAATCAAAAAGGCAGACAAATAATAAGTATTAATGAGGAGGTACAGAAAGTGGAATCCGCTGGTGATGCAGTCAAATGGTGCAGCTGCTTTGGAAAGCAGTCTGGCAGTTCTTCAAAAAGTTAGTTACCTATGATCCAACAATTCTACTCCTAGATATATACCTAAGAGAACTGAACACATATGTTCACACAAAAACATGTACACAAATGTTCATAGCAGCATTATTCATTAATAGCCAAAAAGTGGAAACCACTCAAATGTCCTTCAGGTGATGAAAGGATAAACAAAATGTGGTATATCCACACAATGGAAAATTATTCAGCCAAAAGAAGGAATGAAGTACTGATACATGTTACTACATGGATGAACCATGAAGACATTATGCTAGTGAAGTCAGTCACAGAAGACCACCTACTGTATGATTCCATTTATATAAAATGTCTAGAAGAGGCAAGTCTATAGAGACAGAAAGATTATTGGCTGCCTGGGGTTGGGGGGCAGGAGAATAAAGGGAAACTGGGGGATGACTGACAATGGATAGAGTCTTTCTTTTGGGGGTGATGAAAATATTCTGAAATTGATTACAGTGATGATTGTACAAGTTTGAAAATACTAAAAACTATTGAATTGTACACTTTAAAAAAGTGAATTGCATGAGATGTGAATTATTTCAATAAAGCTGTTATTTAAAAATTTAACAGAGACAATAAAATCTAATAACTCACTCTAACAAAAGGAAGAAAGAAATACAATGTGGCAGTAACTGAAACATGATGTGAACACAGATATGCCGACTTTATTTCTGGCCAGGATGTGAAGCAGTTGAAGGCTTCAAAGAGATGGTACTTTGATGTGTGAGTAGGGACTGATTGGCAAGAGTGGAGAAAACAGGTCCTACGGTGATATTAATATAAAGATGTGGTAATTACTTATTTCACCTCTTGCACAGTTAAAACCCTCCAAATTTTCAGAATTCTGGAGCACCTATTTTTATCTCCTCCTAAATTGACAAATGAAAATACATTTTAATCTTCAATGAATAGGCTTAGTGAAGAAAAAACCTGCACAGTTTAGCAGTTCGTAACAAGGAACTTGAAATCAGATATACCTTGGTAGAAGCCTGACTTCACACTCGTAACTAAGCAAGATGACTCTGAGTAAGTTACTTCTTGAAGCCTCCCTTTCTGCATTTCTGTAAGGAAGGTGGTTCTCACAGGGCTGTTATAAGGACAAGTAGAGATAGTATACATACCAAAGCATTTAACAAACTGCATGCCAGTTACAGGTACCCTACAAGCAGTAACTACTGCAGTATGTCCAGCCCAGCAGCCCACTGGATATATGTGCCCCCAGCCATCAGCTGTGCTTCGCATGCCTTGGAGCTCTCTCGGGGAACCTCTAGAATGGAGTTAGCATCCTTCAGGTTCCTTGCAAGGTTCCACTTGTACAAAAGACTAGTAAACAAGACAGAATTTACTAAAGATTTCATTAGGGAGAGAGAGGAGGGAGCTTAAATCATATACCCACCACAAACATATTCCAAGTCATTATTTGATGGTTCAGCTTCCAAAGCACCTCTAGATGGCCTACAAGGGTGGGAAGCAGAGTTCCCTCCCTCCCTCAAAAGGCACTTGGCTGCCTGGCTCCTCTGGCTAGAGTAGTCAAACTCTTCCTGTCTATTAGGAAGAAGAGGTCACCTCTGCTCTCCCTTTAAAGGCATGTATATATAAACACGTCATAAAATGTCCTCCAGCTGCAGGGCCAAGTAAGGAGGCAGGTTAACAACCATCTTTTGTTACTCAAAAATGTCCAGAGGAACACATGCCTATCCCAAGTATTTCTCATTAAAAAGAAAACAAAACAAATAACCACCAATGCTTTCCCTAGGAGGATGGAAGAATAAAGTTCTACCTCCTACCAGAGCTGCAAACAAAACCAGATGATATATTTATATCAGGAAAGAAAAAGATGAAAATTCATCAATTTTCTCATTACACTTCAAGGTATTAGCTATATTAGCTCTGAGGCTGAACTGTGTGTGTTTGTGACCACTAACAAATAAATCCAAATCATACCATGAACCCAAGCTTAATTAGCAAACATATTAGAAAGCAAATAAAAATAAAGGATATTTAATAAATTTGCTTATAATAATACTGGTTGAGAATGTTTAGCATGTGTTTAAATATTACCTGAAAACTATACATTTTTACTTTATTCCTCAAGTTGGAACCACTAACCCAAAATGCAGATGTATGCATATCACGTAACATACTAAACCAATTCCATGGGGAAAAAACAGAAGAAATGAACCTGTCTCTTCTGTATACTTTTACTATAGCAAAGGATTCATACGACCCATGGAAAGCTAGAACTAAAACCCCAATTTCCTGATTCCAAATACATCTTTTCTAAATCTTAGAAATAAAGAATAACAGCAGCTGGAAACAAAATTAAATCATAACCGCTAAAAATCCAAAGTTTCTTACGCATTCCAATTTCCTAAATAAGTATAACCTGGTATGCCTAGCAAGTAAATAGCACGGCATTTATGGATATGTCTGTCCTTACATGTTTAGGTTGCAAATTTATTATACCTAGACTTATGTACTACTCAGAAAAATTAAAATCACAAATACGATAAATTTTTAACATTAACCCTTCTTTATATTGAGTCATAATTCCCCTCCCTTTAAACTTAAGCCTTTAGTCCGGGAAGTACTTGGGTTCGCATCTTTATCTCATTTGACCAAACAACTACATCTTTATCTCATTTGACCAAACAACTAGGCTTCAGGCATAAGCAGAGACTTGAGACAGAGATTCAAATCATAGACTTCCCATAAAATCCTAGAATGTTCATTAGAAACAAGTCAGAGGTCATTCCCACACTGAAGGGGAGATGACTACACAAGGCAAAATTCTGGGACACCTTCAAAGATATAAAACCCTATAAAGATACCAAGGATAATGTGGCAGGGTCACCAAAAAGAACTCCACAGAGATAACCCTCTCAATTTTGGATAAATGCCTGCTCTTGAGCCTTAGCTTTCACCTTTTATTACTGTTCAGTGAAAGCTAAACAGCTTTCTACCAGGACACAATAGTTCTTTCTGGAGTAGAAAACAATCTAACTTTGAAACATATTTTATACTGGAAACTATGTAGTAAAGAATTTGACACCAAAGAGGGGTTTGGGCTTTGCTGTCAGCTTCTAGGAGGTAATCTCTATCTTTGTTTAGAATGCTGGTTAACACATCCAATCTTAGGGTGGGACGGGCCATACCAAATAGTCTTAGGTTGGCCATGCCAGAAAGACAACCATGTGATTTAGGATGTGTCATATAGTATCAGTCAACCTGGGGGCAGAGTTCAACCATGTGGGATACTCAATTGATCATGCATATGTAATGAAGCCCCAGTAAAAACTGAACTGTGAGGCTCAGTAGTGCTTTCCTGGTTGGCAATACCCATATTCCTTGTCATACACCAATGCTGGGCGGGTAACGCATCCTAAGAACAATGGAAGCTCTGCACTTGGAACACTCATAGACTCTGTCCAATGCGTCTCTTCCTCTGGCTGATGTTTATGTGTATCCTTTCCCTGTGATAAAACATAACCATGAATAGAACGGTTTTCAGTGAGTTCCATGAGTCCTAGAAAATTATCAAATGTGAGGGTAGTTTGGGGAACCCCCCAAACTTTCAGTTGGTATAAGAAATGAGGATGGTTTGGGAGACTGTGCTCTCAAACTTTGGCTAACTGTGGGTGGGAACATACATATTTTCCAGTGTAATTCTGAATACTTCTAGAATCTTGCCTTGTATAGTCATCTCCCCTTCAAGTGTGGATGTGACCTCTGACTTGCTTCTAACCAACACAATATTGCAAAGAGATGGCATATATATGATTATGGGTGCATGACTGCTACAAAGAAACTGTGAGATAATAAACGTGTGTTATTTTAGACCCTTAAACTTGTAATAGATAAGCAGTGATATTCTTCAGAAATGCAACATTAGAGGGATACTTCTAAAATGAAAATAGAATAATGTCACTCACTGGCTTAAAAATCTCTCAGTGGTCTCTCACTGGCTGCAAATAAAACTCAAACACCTCAGCAAGGTATAAAAGACTCTCCTTAATCTGACCTCTAGTCCCCTGTCTGATCTCTTAACATGAGCCACCCCCTCACCTCTTCTCTCTCCCTCCAAGCTCCAGCCATATACAACTAATTATCCATTTCCTTAAGGATCTACCCTCCCCACCTGTGTGCTGCTCCCATTCCTAGAGCACTTCTCCCTCGGCCTGCCCCCCACCCCCACCCCTCATTTTCTCTAGAGAAGTCAGTATGGTGCAGTCTCTGTGGCTTCACGCTTTCCCAGGCCACTGCAGAACTCTGTGCACATTTCTGTGTAGCAGGTCTCTCACTGTGCATTCTGTCGCTTGTTTGTTGCCCTTCTTGCTAACTTACAAACCCTTCCTTTTTTTTTTTTTTTTTTAACCCTTCCTTTTTGAGGGGAGAAAATGAACTTTGCTTGTCTGAGTTTATTTTTCTGTAGTACTGGCAGAGAAGTGGCACTCAATAAACTTCTACTAAATGAATGAATGCCAATAAAACTATATTTACTGGTCATAATTTTTCAAGAAAAAAAATGTTATATCCACAAAATAATTTTCATTACTACGAAGTGTCAAACTGTGTATACCATTAGTAAACTATGAATCTCTAAGATTCTCTAAATTTATTTAACATCTATCCAGTTCATTTCTCAACATCCCATTAAACCTGCCACAAAACAGAAAACAAATCAATATCTGCTGTTTCATTATTAGATATTTTCAAAGACTTTAAAGCCATAAAATTGACAATTTATATCAACCAAAACCAGAGAATATCACAACTAAATTTAAAATAATTCACATTCAAATAAAAACATGAGTATTCAAGTCTTAGTTTATCCAAGCTTTAATTCGAAAAACTCTAAAGCCAATTTTGAATAGAAAAGGGAACAAATTAGTATTCTTTCATTTTCTACTTTTTAATAAAGTATTTATTCATATCCATATTTATTGAATTTTTAGCATAGAGGAGAAAGAAATGTTACCTTGACCGCTAAAAGTACCAAAGAGTGATAAAATTAAAACAAATCTTTAAAGATGTTCACATAGTTATCTAAATCCCACTTCAACTTAAAAAAAATCAAATTTAATATTAAAATAATTAAAACAGCTTCCTTCATTTAGCAAACAAAAATATATTTTACTATCAAACCCCAAATTATAAATAAAATTTATTTTTAAAAAGCTAATTCTGACACTTGAGTTTTTGTTATATGTAACAATATAAAGGGGGAGAGGGACCTCAAATGACTAAACTAAAAAATAATTTGTGCTAAAACTAATTTCTACACCGGAAACTTTTTGGCTATATACTAATTAAAGTACTAGAACAACATTTTTACTCTTCATAAAATTAAGAGCATAGATTATGCTTTAGTTTGGTGTTTTATTTCATTCAAAAAGCAGATGTTTTATCTACTGGGAAAGCACTAAAATGAAAAGAATGATTTTTAAACTATGTCATCTTCATAAACTAATATTCACAAAAACATGAGTATTTATTACACAAGGTAAAAATAACAAAATTATGGTGAACAGTAGAAACAATCTGAGTACAGCAGTTACAAATATTTTAAGCACAGTTCTCTAGTACAACACACTACATTTCACCCTAGAGAAAGAATGTTGGCAAAGATCTCTACCACATGGAAACTGCTTTGAAAGCTGTTGGGCCCTGAAATTCTATTCAGCAGTTTGAAATCAATCCACAGCTTTTCTCATTCACCCTCCCACTTGGGGCTAATGCAAGCCATGACCATCTACTGAGGAAAACCACAAAAAACTTCAAAACAGCTACAACGGTAGGCTCTTTTTTCACATATTATTTTAAATATCGTTTGTTAAAATGTGACACCTAACAATCTTAGTAAATGTAAAGGCCATCTTTAATTTTTTTACGTTTCAGTTACTTTGAACAATTATTTTTTAACAAGCACTTAAGTATATCATTGCATAACTTTAATGTCCATGCAGGCAAGAACAAGGTGCTGCAAAAGTCACAAAACCATGTTATTCTTAATTTTCAACCATTGATTTTTGACAAACTGGTATCTACAATGCAGCACCAGGAACTATGAGTAATTCTGTCTGAAGTTACTTATGAAAAAGTGTAAAATGTGCACCACCAGATAAAATCCAGCGGTGAGCCTAAAAATCTTTCCCATTTCATTCCCTCTAAATCTTTGATTAAAGTTCTATATTTTTTCTAGTCTGCAATACTATTTTTGCATTTTTCATGGTTTAAATTTTAGAAGAAATGCTATTAACTAAAAGAAATGATATCTATAAAAATTATAAAACTAAGAAAATTTAAATTATGGCTTTTCCCATATTCTGTACCACCTAAAAAAGTGTTAATGACTACTTTTCATAATGTTAAATTTAAAATTTAATTATAAAACTGTTCCTGGAACTTGTTTCTGCTCATACCAATACAAATCAAGAGTTCGTATAAAGGAGGAAAGTTGAAATATGATATTTTTTAACTCACATGAGACAGATCATGGGACTTCATTTTAACTGTTTATATTACAGGTATCCTAAGAAGACTTCAATTACAAACAAGTACCTTTGTTCAAGGCACCTAATTATTAAAAAACTGAAATTATCAACATTGCTTGGATTTTTGATAGAAAAGGAACTAAAACCATTTTCTGAAACTATTTTTCAGAATGTGGCTGATACATAAAAACTTTTAGCATCTAATTAAAGATCACTAAGGGTTAAATACTTGTTCTCTGGTCCCTACTGCGTATACCCTGCCAAAAAGTCCTCTAAGCTTTTAAATATTGCTTCAATGGTCTGCGTTTTTATTTCCAGGGTAAAAGAGAGTATTGTCCCACAGTCAGCAGGCCACTAGTTTATTAACTTCCAGTCACTTTCATTTTTGCTAAAATGAAGACTCTGAAATCTACACTTCTCCTGTTCCTGTTTGTGCCTCTGATAAAGCCAGCACCACCATCTCAGGAGGATTCACGCATTATCTATGATTATGGAACAGATAATTTTGAAGAAAGCTTATTTAGCCGAGATTATGAGGATAAATCCCTGGATGGAAAAAGTATTAAGGTATTTTATTTCTACTCTAAATTTAATTTCTAAAATGGTCGCCCATTTAAATGTATGTTTTTGTTTTTTCTGAATGTGTCTGATAAGGTAAGAGGAAAGGAAAAGCACATTAAATGCTTCAAAATAATTCAAAATAACTGTCCTCAGATGATATTTTTAAAGTATGCATGCTTCCCAAATTAATACATAGAATCCATAATAACCAAACAGTATCTATAGCAACCAAAACATAAGATTTAAGGAAAACTAAAATTTAAAACATAAAATTTAAGGAAAATTAAACTTTGAGAGGATCTCTGACCATTTGAGATTTATATGTTAAGTAATATTACATAATGTCCTCTATATGCATATTAAAATAAAATAGGAGAAGTGTGTATTAGGAGAAATAAAAATGAATCACCAGCTTAAGGTTTATTGTTTTAGGAAGAAGTGGTTCAAGGAAATAAAGAGTACTGCTTATTTTGTATCTACAGCATTTCACAATAATTCACATATGTCAAAAAATGAAAACTACTTAATATAGCTTAATTTTTAATCGGTTTTAACAATTCAGACTCCATCACTTTACCAAGTAACGGTAACTGTCATTGTCTACAGAGATGACTTTCACACCACATCTTCATATTCTACTTGTACGGGGGCTAAGTAATTACTTGTGGTTTTACTGGCACACAGAAATGAACACTGGGAAAGGAAAAAGTTAATACAGCACTTAAGTATCTGTTGCCTGCCTACCGTGTGTCTGTATGTGTGTCTCTCTCTCCCTCTCTCTCTCTCTCACACACACACACACACACACACACACACACACACACACAAATGGAAAATGAGCAAAGCAGCCAAATATATAACAATGTTGATTGCTTCAAAAGTTCTCCACTATAAATAAGATGACAAAGATTTTAAGAGTGAACAGTTATAATTGCTTCTTTCTTTTTTTAGTACAGATGAGCAAATGTTAACTGTACAATTTCTTCCAATGGAGTTGGTTAATATGCTATTATTATTATTATCACATATATATAATATAGGTATATATATATAGTTATAGCTTAGGGAAAAAAAAGGCCCACTATAACAACAAGTTGTTGGCTCACATGGCTGATTTGAATCTATCAATCAGTTTAAAGAATACTTTCAAAAATCTACTGGTCCCTAAAAAGTAGTAAATAAAAAGTTCTCTGCTTCTTCTCTTTACATTGCTTTAGGATTCTCTCTATCTTAATATAAATGCAGAGACCAAGATATTTGTGAAGTGGAGTAGAATTCAACGACATTTAATAGACAAATGGAAAGGGGAGAGGCTGTTCAACCAGAACACTTACGGGAGAATGTTGTCTGTAATCCCTCAGTTTTACCGTCCAAATTGGTCCTTGTCACACCTGATAATAAATGTTTATTTTTTCAATAGGAAAAAGAAACTACGATAATAATACCCGATGAGAAAGGTTTTCAATTACAAAAAGATGAGAGTACAAAACCATTATCCCCCAAGAAAGAAAATGATGGTAAGTATGAATACTCTAGCATCAAATTTTTTAAAGGAGCTTTAAAAAATAGCTTATAATGGAACTTTATTCCTTATAGTAATCAAAAATTGCATCAGGATATAGTGGATCCAAACAGTGGAATTTTATCTCTAATGATAAAGTCAAACAGGTATATTGTGAGTTTTCATCATTTGCCATTCCACATTATGAGTGAGAAATGTGGAATAGGAACATTCAAGAACAAAGTTTAGTCTACGTTTAGCCTCTACAAAGTGTGTGCTTCTGTCTATATAAAATCAGTTCAAGAAATACTTGTTAAACACCAATTATTTTCAAATACTATGTAGCCTGAGGATAAAGTAAATAAAATATAATTCTTGCCTTTAAGAAACTCACAGAAGAGAGACATAGTTATATACATAAATAATTATAATGTACATTTCAATTAAAACAATAGAAAACTTATAAAATTACAAAGTCCTACTTATTAGTTTCTATTTGGTTTATTCTTGCTCTATCACAGAACATTACTTCACATGACAATATGAAAAAAAAATCACACACTAATTTCTATATTGCTACAATAAAATTAAAATGGACAAAACCAGGGCTTCCCTGGTGGCGCAGTGGTTGAGAGTCCACCTGCCAATGCAGGGGACACGGGTTTGTGCCCTGGTCCAGGAAGATCTCACATGCCGCGGAGCGGCTGGGCCCGTGAGCCATGGCCGCTGAGCCTGCGTGTCTGGAGCCTGTGCTCCGCAACGGGAGAGGCCACAACAGTGAGAGGCCCGCATACCACAAAAAAAAAAAAAAGGACAAAACCAGAAAATATATCTTAAGAAATTTGAGAAGTATCATAGTGAAAGTAGACTTGAAGAAATGGAAAGACATTCTTTGCTCTTCAGTAGGATGATTTAATATCACAAAGATGTCAGTGCTCCCTAAATTTACAACAATGAACTTCTTTAAAGAGCTGGTAAGGCTGATCTTCAAGTTCAGAAGGAAAATCAAACCTGCATGAAATCACCTATCAGAACATGCTTTAAAGCCTGCATACTTAAAATAAGTGTAATACTGGTGTATGAACGAAAGTCCACAGACAAAAAGAAATACATGTAGAAATTTAGTAAATAATAAAGGTAACATCTTTAATCACTGAAGCAAAGATGATATTTTAAAAAACTGGGGCTGGGACAACTAAGTAGTCAACTGACAAGGGATACAATTAGATCCCTATCTTACACAGAAAAACTCCAAATAAATTAGGGTCTAAATGCAAAAAGTGAAACCATACAAATAGTAGAAGATAACCTGGGTGTGGGGTATCTCAAACTCCAGAGACGATAATAGAAAAGATCAATAAATTTGACTCCATAAATGAAACATCTGCATGGCAAAAACCATCATAAACAAAGCCAAAGGCAACTGAAAACTGAGAAAAATATTCGTAATATATATCACTGATAAAGAGTTAATATCTCTAATTTCTAAAGAACAAGTAAAAATCCAGGAAAAAGAAACTGATCAAAACTCCACTGGAAAAATGGACAAAAGATATGAACAGACAATTCACAAAATGATATAAAAATGACGCTTAAACACATAAAAGGTGTTCAATCTCACACGTAAGTTTAAATTATGCCGAGATAAAATTTTTTAACCTATCTGACAAATATATTAATATATTCCATTGGCAAAACTGTAGGGTATCAGACACTGACATACGTTGCTGGTGGTAATACAAACTGGTAGAATGGACAGGAATTTGGTAATATCTAACGAAACCTAATAAGCATTTACTTTCTGACACAGCAATTGACTTCTAGGAATTCACCCTAAAGATATACCTCCAAAAGTAAGAAAACACATATGCAAAATCTCTGAAGCATTGCTTGCATCTGCAAAATATTGGAAACAATCTAATTATCCATACATTCAAGAGTGGTTGAATAAAGTATGGTACATCCACCCAGGGGAATACTATGCAGTTGTAAAAGTGAATGAGGATGATCTCTATAACTAATATGGAGTGATTTTCAGAAGAGATTATGTGAAAAAAAAATGCAATAGAGTATCTACAGTATGCTGTCTTTCACCTAAGAATGAAGGGGGGCTTCCCTGGTGGCGCAGTGGTTGAGAGTCCGCCTGCCGATGCAGGGGACACGGGTTCGTGCCCTGGTCCGGGAAGATCCCACATGCCGCAGAGCGGCTGGGCCTGTGATCCATGGCCACTGGGCCTGCGCGTCCGGAGCCTGTGCTCCGCAACGGGAGAGGCCACAACAGTGAGAGGCCCGCGTACCGCAAAAAAAAAAAAAAAAAAAAAAAAATGAAGGGGATGTAAGAGAATATACATACATCAGCCCACTTTGTGAAAAGAAATTCAAGAAGGGTAACTAAAAAACTGAGACTAGTTACCTATGGGTTACAGATGGGACTAGGGGTAAAAAGGAGGGGGAGATGGTAACTAGGGGTACTAGGGGAAGGTGCTAGAACTTCTTGGAGTATACACTTGTTGTGCAGATTTGATTTTAGAATAATGTTATATTCAAATAAGCAAACAAACAAATACATTTATAAATAAAACCAACTAGGATAAGATAAAAAGAACCCAAATTGGCAAACAAACAGAAAAATAGAAACTTAATTGCATTTCAAATCAATAACATAACACACTACAGGGGGAAAAATCTAATCGAAGTAATCCTTAAACACAGTATTTTGACTGTATACTTTCAGGCTAAAGACAAAATAAAATAGGCAAATACTAAAATTCTAGTGGGTAGGTTTGTTTTCCATAGTATTATAGGTTATCAATAATGAAACTACTTAATGTGTGTTCTGGGACTGAGTAAAGTAAATGCACAGTGGATCACAAGAGCCAGGTTTCTCATTGTCAGAGAAGGGTGTTACAAATATGGTAAGGGGGAAGGCTAAAATGAACACTGTTGAGATGGAGTGGAATGAAAGATATCAGGATCAACTCCTGGTTTGTATACAGAGATACAGAAATAGATATATACATGTTTGCCTCCCTGTATGAGTGTGTATGTTAAAATATGCATATCATGTGCTTATGTTTTCGTATGAGCATATGACACATATTATATACATGTATATATGTATGTCTGCATGTGTGTACTTGTGTATTATGTCCATGTCCATATACCTATACTTGTGTGTATGTATGTGTATTATATATGAAGAGAGCGCCAAATAAAAATACATATATTTCCCAGGTCCCTTTGCTGAAAAAGCCCAGAAGCAATGAGATCCCAGTAGCAATGAGCACATCCACACCCAAATGTTGGTTTCTAAATACCATCCTCCACTAAAAGGGACCAGTACTCCTTGAAATAATAGCTGATTTCAGGCCTGGGGCAAGGAAAGGGCAAGATTGGTCTGGGACATCTTAGCATGCCAGAAAATAAGTAAGTTCTCAAAAAACAGTGGGGACATTTAATTTTTAAAATTAATCAAAATATAAAAAATACATAGGTATAAATGTGTAAAAGATGTACAAGACCTGCTCATTGAAATCCAGACAATATAAAGGGATCAATTGTTATTCATTAATATAAAAAATGTTTGCTCTTCTTTTTTTTTTTTTCTGGCCCCACCATGCGGCATGTGGAATCTTAGTTCCCCAACCAGGGATGGAACATGCACCCCCTGCAGTGGAAGCATGGAGTCTTAACCACTGGACTGCTGGGGAAGGCCCCAAATGTTTGCTCTTCAAAAGACATTGATAAGGAAATAAAAAGACAAGCCACAGACTGGAGGAAAATATTTGCAAAACATAAATCTGACAAATGATTTATATCTACAGAATATACTTTTATAATTCAAAAATAATAATACAAAAAACTATTTCAAAAAACAGGCAAAAGATACGAATAGACACTTCACCACAAAAAAATATGTGGATGGCAAATAAGTATATAAAAAGATGCTTAGCACATTAGTCATTAGGAAAATGTAAATTAAAACACGCGATACCACAACAAACCTTACTTGAAAGGCTAACATAAAAAAGTTCAACCATACATACCAAATGTTGACAAGAATGTAGAGCAACTGGAACTTTCACACACTGCTAATGAGAATGTAAAATGGCACAACCACTTTGGAAAACACTTTAGGACATTCTTCAAAAGGTAAAATACATACGTATAATAAGACCCAGCCATTCTACTCTTAGGTATTTATCCAAGAAAAATGAAAACATTAAGTCCATACATAAACGTTCATGGCAGCTTTCTTTGAAATAGCCAAAAACTGGAAACAACCCAAATGTCCGTAAGAGATGACAGTATAAATGGTGTTTATTGAGACAATGGAATAAATTGGAATGAACTCAGTAATAAATAGGAATGAATTACTGATACATACAAAATTATTTTGAGAAATAATTATGCAGAGTGAAAGAAGCCAGACAAAAGAGTGTATACTGCATGATTCTTTTGATATAAAAGTTTCAAAAATGCAAACTAACATATAATGACAGAAAGGAGATTAGTGGTTGCTGGGAGGGAGAAATTACCAAAGGGCATGAGGAAACTTTTAGAGTGATGGATGTGTTAATTATCTTGATTGTGGTGATGGTTTCATGGGCATATACACATGTCCAAACTTATAAATTATACAAATTAAATATGTGCAACTTACTGTATATCATGGAACCATAAAAAGGCTGTGGGAGGATAAACAGAGCTTAAGAGTTCTCACTGACTAATCTGTGACAATGTGATTATCAAAATAAATAAGACAGTAACGTATTACGGGATACGTTACCCATGGGATGAGGAATTCGTAAGTTCATACTGACAGAAATAAACAAATAAGAAGGGAATGTTCCACCTTATATCAGAATGCCAACTAACAAATAAAGAAGAAATGATGGAGTTAGAAAATAATTGGCAATTATCCTAGTGATAAATGATTCAAGTAAGAATCTTCAACAGATGATAAAACTAGAGGGTGAAAGTTTGATGACAAACCTGATGTTTAGAATCTCAAAGTACTCCTCTAGAAGGTACAAATTACAAAGTGAAAAACAGTAATTTTACAGAGTGAGAACCATGGCAGGTACTAACTGAACCAAGTGACCAAAGACAGCATCATAAGGAATGAGACAGATACATAACACTAAGGATGTAACATTATTTCCATGGTATTCCTGCCAAAAAATGAGGAACTTCATATAAACCCTAATTGAAAGATATTCTGCAAAATAAGTGCCCTGAAAATAAAAGTTTTAAAAAATTCAAAAAATTCCAAAACAGTAAAAGGTATGAAAAACAAAGACTAAGGAACTGTTGCAGGTTGAAGGAGATGAAAGATGCATGACAAGTAAATGCAATGAATGACGTAGGGTACAATAGGGATTCTAACAGTACCCACAATGACTCCAATTTTTAAGTTAATAGTTTGCTTATTTAACTAAGTGGTTTCTAAACTCATTAGAAATGTGTTTGCACCACTCCAAGTGATAAATCAAGCTTATATTTACCTTAAGTCCTGCTTTATGATTTTTGATACTCCAATGAAGAAATGTAACTGTCAATCAATTCAGCAATTAAATGATCACTGCTAAAACAGATAGGAGAATAAAAGAGATTGTGGATTACAGAATTTAAAATAAAATTCTGGTGAGTTATCAGATACAATATAGATTACTAGCTATCATGGCCATAACGTCTTTCCTGTTATCATCCATAATTCTGTAAAGGATCTTTTCAAATTGGTAATAACATTCATGATAGCAAGAATTTTAACACTAGAGGTCAAATATTTTTAAACTACTGATTTTTATGATTTTTGTTTCCCAATTTAGAAATGCCCACATGCCTGCTATGTGTTTGTTTAAGTGGCTCTGTATACTGTGAAGAAGTTGACATTGATGCTGTACCACCCTTGCCAAAGGAATCAGCCTATCTTTATGCACGATTCAACAAAATTAAAAAGTTGACTGCCAAAGATTTTGCAGACATACGTAAGTTAATTTTAAATAAGATATTAGTGTTAACTCATGTTAGTATTTAACTCATATAAACACAAGTTTCTAGGTACCTGTGGCCTATCACGTGTACGGTAGTGACTGTTGAGGTATTTTAAGTATCCACCACACTTCACAAAAATCCACTGGTTTACTGGTGAATCTCCTTTCCATTCAGATGTTCCCTGTCATCTTTCTTTACTGGTGACTACGGAGTCTATGTTGACTGCCCATCTAACATATGGGCAACTATATCTTCTCAACCCCAATATTTCAAGATCCATTTGCCTCAGCCAGTCAGCAATACAAATATAATCAGGATATTTCTCCAATGACAATGTTTTATTTTCTACTTTCACTATAAAAACATAGAAACTGCTTTTTCTTACTTTAACTCATGGTTCTTAAATCTGGCTGCATATTAAAGTATTTTTGATACTAGGTTCTAGTCCCCAGAGATTCTAATATAGGTCTCTAAATTTAGAGGCCCAGGTGTTGTCATTAACCACAACCAAACTCTTCAGATGACTCTAATACAGAATTAATGCTGAGAGCAGTGCCATTTAACTCCTTCCCAGGTCATTAAAAATCCTGGACTTCTGGTGTCCAATCAAAGCTTACAACAACTGCCAGGAGAGTGTTGCCATGAGCACACCAAAATCCCCTACTTCTGCAGTATGAAGTCCAAGTCTGGATCACTAATCCCTCATAAATTTTCTAGATTCCAATGCTGTCAAGGGCTTCTGAAGAAAGTCACATCAAGAAATGCACACTGGCTGCGCTACACATTTACAAGATTAGCCATAACTAAATTCATGCTGTCACCAGTAGCTCCCAACTGACTGAATACAGTTGTTCCTCTTTTGTGGATTCCATGTTTTCAAACTCACCTACTTGATAAAATTTATTTGTAACCCAAAACATCAATACTTCTGGCACTTTCATGGTCATTCGTAGACATGTGCACAGTGGCAAAAAATTTGAGCCATCCAGGATAGGCTGAATGAGATGCTTGGCCTTTTGTTTCAGCTTTTATACTGTAAACAAGTATCCTCTTTACAGTCTACTTAGTGCCACATTTTTCACATTTTTGTGCTCTTTGCTGTTTAAAATGCTCCCTAAGTATAGTACTAAAATGCTGTCTAGTGTTCCTAACTGCAAGAAGGCTGTGATGTGCCTTACAGAGAAAACACGTTAGGTAATCTTTATTTAAGTGTGAGTTACAGCGTTGATTGGCTGTGAGTTCAATGTTAATGTATCAACAATATATACTAAGTAAGATGCCTTTAAAAAGAAACACACATAAAATTTTCCACTGATTGGTTGATGAAAATGTGTGATGAGAGGCTCTAACCCTGTATATTCCCTAGGAGCAATGGTTCCATATTCACTAATTCAGCATTTACACTGACTTTACAGACATGACCACCTTGAATAGTGAGAAGGGACCATATTTTCTAATCATCCCAGGTGGACAAAAGTGATGCACACATAAATACACACACTGAATTTCTCTATCTCTCAGTATGCACCACGGTAACAAATTAGGGAACATTTTTGCCTTTATTGTTGTCAAGCAATAAGGCATGGAGAGATTAAGATATCCTCAGTCACAATATAACAGGCTGGCAAAAAATCCAAAAATATTTACATGATTTTATTCAATCAGATGTAATGCTTACTTTCCATAATTTGCAACAAAAAGTTTCTTTCAAACTACTTGAGCATACTGAGAATTCAAACAAAAAAGGATGGAAGGACTCTATTAACTTTAAGTTCCCTTCCAAACCTGAGGTTTTAGAACTTCAGTGAGAAAGACCATCAGTATCAAGCACAGAATAGATGCTCAGTGTTCAACAAAACTTACTGAGCTACTAATTGTAGACACTCTGCTAGGCACTAAAAATAAAAGATGTTTGAATGACCTGATAAACAAATGCTTTTCCTCAGTCCATACAATTAAGAATTTAACTTCATATATTTTTTAAAAATTTCTTAATTTTTGTATATTTTTCCTTCAAGCTAACTTAAGGCGACTTGATTTTACGGGAAATTTGATTGAAGATATAGAAGACGGTACTTTTTCAAAACTTTCACTGTTAGAAGAACTTACACTAGCTGAAAATCAACTACTGAAACTTCCAGTTCTCCCTCCCAAGCTTACTTTATTTAATGCAAAATACAACAAAATCAAGAGTAGAGGAATCAAAGCAAATACTTTCAAAGTAAGTATTTTATAGTATGACTGAGCACAATATAAAAATATCGGTTATACAGCCAATAATAACATGAGAAAAGAAAAAGAAACTATGGTCTAGAATTTTGTTCTAAAACTATTTTAATGTAATAAATGAAGATATTATTTACATGATAAATAGTGATACTACTAGGCTTATTCAGTCTAGCTTATGCCTGTACCTCACTTAAAATACCTTTATCTTGTTTCATGGGACTACCTGGTGTCACATCTTTTTCCCTTGTTCACACAGCAATATTTATTTATACAGACAAAGTTTGCACCCTCGTGGCACCAACAGTCTGCAAAACCTCAAAATGGGAGTGTTCCTGTGTTTATTTTTTCCTTACAATATTAGTAATTTACAAACACCAGAAAAAATCATGTTCTAAAGTAAACACTGAATTTTATTTTTAATACTTAAAAGTATTAGACCATAGACTTCTGTAGGTAGACATTCTTTTGAATTCCATGATGGCACCTAATACAAAATTCTGTATGTAGTAAAAATTACATATATTTCTTAATTTAGTAATACAAGAAAATAAATGCACATGAAAAGGGCAAGGTGATTTCCTCTGATTTAGATAGCCAGGTTGTCTCAAAATGCAGAGCCTACAGGGAAGTAACCTCAGCCCAGGACTTCCATAGCTCTATGTACTCATTCCCAGTCCTGGAAGAAACCCCAGATAAAAGGATGAGACAATCACGCTACTGTTGGCAACAGAAGACCTCGTTCAAAAGGAAGATTTGGGGCTTCCCTGGTGGCGCAGTGGTTGAGAGTCTGCCTGCTGATGCAGGGGACACGGGTTCGTGCCCCGGTCCAGGAAGATCCCACATGCCGTGGAGCGGCTGGGCCCGTGAGCCATGGCCGCTGACCCTGCGCGTCCGGAGACTGTGCTCCGCAACGGGAGAGGCCACAACAGTGAGAGGCCCGCGTACCGCCAAAAAACAAACAAACAAAACAAAAAGGAAGGTTTGTAGCTCCTTAGGACAACTCCTAGCAGTTCCTCAGAAGTTAAGGGACTCTTAGGGGACTTTTAAAAACTGGACTCATTTTAAAAACAAAAAAATGTTTGTAATTTGAAGATATGCAATTTGAGCAGGTAAACCTTTGAAAAACTGACATGTTAAAGACCTACAGGAGTAGGGACTTCCCGGGTGGCGCAGTGGTTAAGAATTCATCTGCCAACGCAGGGGACACGGGTTTGAACCCTGGTCCGGGAAGATCCCACATGCTGTGGAGCAACTAAGCCCATGCGCCACAACTACTGAGCCTGCATTCTAGAGCCAGTGAGCCACAACTGCTGAAGCCCGTGCATCTAGAGCCCGTGCTCTAGAAGAAAAGCCACCACAATGAGAAGCCCGCACACTGCAACGAAGAGTAGCCCCTGCTTGCTGCAACTAGAGGAAGACCAAGCACAGCAACAAAGACCCAATGCAGCCAAAAATAAATAAATAAATTTATAAAACAAAACAAAACAAACAAAAAAGACCCACAGGAGCTAATCAACATTTCACAAAAGGAATGTTTGAATATTTCGGATTTTACACGTGGATTACAGAAGGGATTCATGACAAGTTGGCATGAAAATGATAAACTCAGCTATTTTCTAGTTTTGCTTAATGCCCTAGGCTGCCAAAGCCACTGGTAAAATCAGGTTACTCTAATCCATGTTAAAGAGGCCCACTGGGGAAGACAAGAGCTTGGTGCCCATATGGTGAATTGTAGGATGCTTAAGAAAGGATTAGGGCTTCCCTGGTGGCGCAGTGGTTGAGAGTCCACCTGCCGATGCAGGGGACACGGGTTCATGCCCCGGTCCGGGAGGATCCCACGTGTCGCAGAGCAGCTGGGCCCATGAGTCATGGCCGCTGAGCCTGTGCATCCGGAGCCTGTGCTCCGCAACGGGAGAGGCCACAGCAGTGAGAGGCCCGCGTACCGCAAAAAAAAAAAGAAAAAAACAAAGAAAGAAAGGATTAAAATAACAGCAAATTAATTCTAAAAAAAAAAAAAATATTACCAAATTCTGTCACAGGATGCATATCAAAGGTAAGGTAAAAGATTATTGTCAAGGGAAACTACATCTTGAGATCATATTATAAAATTATACACAATAATGGATTACTGATCATGAAGAGTAATCCAATGTAGAGTCCTTGGGGTGTAAAAAAGTCATACTTGTCTACGTATTTAATAAACTGCTTTGGGAGACATCTTACTAACAAGCATACACATCTCTTAGGAACATTCATTTTACTACAAATTGGTGGAGCTGAAATGGAAAGTTGTGAAGGTTCAAGAGAGGTTATGGCAGTACCAGGATGCAAATATAATCCTGCATAAGAATTAACCTTATTACCTGCTCCCAAGAGAAATTTAAAGGGCCCCAGAAATTGGCATGAGGGCTGAGTCTGAATATGATGGTATTCCGAAGTGAGATGAGTGGACAGAAATGTGGGGATGCATCAGGACTCTACTGCCCTTCGTAAAGGACCAAATATACTACTTGTAAAACCAAAAGCACCGAACAACAACAAAGCAAACAAAAAAATCCCACCAAACCTAAAACTACCATACCAATGATTAATAGTATTGATATGTGTCTATATCTATATCTATGTATTTATACGTATATGTGTGTATATAGCTTGAATCATGTGAAGAAATGCAATGAGCTCAATAACACTTAAGCAAAAGCACCTCTTCCTTACAGAAATTGAATAACCTCTCCTTCCTCTACTTGGACCACAATGCCCTGGAATCTGTGCCTCTTAATTTACCAGAAAGTCTGCGTGTAATTCATCTTCAGGTATGATTGCTCTTTTCACATTATCTGACTTTAATTCAAATTATTATGGGTCAATCTTACGATTCATTAGGAAGCTCACTTATTTACACGTAAATTTTGCCCATCAAAAGTATTAATATTTAGCCAAATGTTCTCTCCTGCCCAGAAGCCCTGGTTCTATCCAGAGCACAACCAAAGGACCAGTAACACTAGGTGGGAGGTCTGCTCTTATAGTAGGATTTGTCTCCAGGTGTGCACTTGGCATCTCCTAGTTAATCTGACATGTGGATTTGAAGTTAGGGGACACTAAGACCTGTGGTTTATGTTTCCTTCTCCAAATAGCAGTAAACACTTGGTTTTGGAGACTTCCCAGCTGACTTTATTGTCCAACATCAACTTAGGGTAATAGAAAAGTGAAAAGGGAATAAAAATAAACTAAAAGTGGTCTTTTACCATCACAAGAATTCCCATTTTTTCTTCTTATTTCTTTAAAGTATATTTAAGGAAACAGTACCCATTTTGAGTTGACACTCTAGAATAGGATACTTTATCCAGCTATTATAATCTTATTTATACTCAGAAATTTGTTATATGGGTTTTGCTCTTAGAAATAGCCAGTAGTCTGTTCTTCCAAAGTAATACTGTAGACTTTAAAAAGGAAGGCTCAGATTGCTCAGCAAGGGTTTTTATTACCGTGAAGATATATACACAGTATGTACAGTATTTTAAAAATCACTTTTTAGATAAAATATTCTGTGAGATCTCATTACACAAAATACAAAAGGATGATTTCGGGTTTCTAAACAATTTTTCCCTTTTATTTTCTAGTTTAACAACATAACTTCAATTACAGATGATACATTCTGCAAGGCTAATGACACCAGTTATATTCGGGACCGCATTGAAGAGATACGCTTGGAGGGCAATCCCATCATCCTGGGAAAACATCCCAACAGTTTTATCTGCTTAAAAAGATTGCCTGTAGGGTCATACATTTAACCACTATCAATGCAGCACATAAGCTAAAGTACACACATACTTATAATCTGTCTCAACAATGTCTAAAGGAGCTTAAGTATTTAATATTAATTTTGTATCCTACTATGAAGGAACTTATGTTTTAAGCAAAGATGTTCAAAAAACCTTACATATAACAATGAGCAAAAAGTAACAGTGAATCTCTAAGTTCAAAACAAAGTAATGTGAAAATATTTGAACAGCATTACAAAATCCCTGCAGTTTATACTGGAGTACCATTTAAAAGGTATGTTTTTATATAAATACCCAAATTTAAGATGTATTACGAAGTGAAAGGATAAGTCCAAGAAACTTTCAACTGTTTGTCTTTCCTGGCTTCTACTGGATCCCTAAAGCATTTAAGGCATATGTTCCAAACACTTTGAAAAGCTAAATATTTCCAGGGACCTCTCACTTTTCTTTTATCATTCATACATTATTCATTATGAAGTAGGAACTCTGTTTTCTTTCTATTAAGGCAGCTACTATATTTTTACTTAGCCTCAGAAATAGGAATATAGTCTCATACCTAGGCAAAACTTTCCAAATAAAGCATAATTTTACTCTCTGATAAAGAGCTAATATAGTAATGTTCAGTTATTCTGCTTTGTGATCACACAATTAAAGGGTTTAGTAAAATAGTACAAAATTTTCTTTAATCTAAATATTAACATTCTAAGTCCACCATAAAACATTTTAGGAAGCCAAGCACATCAAAATTAGTATGCTTATAAAAAAACCTGAAAGTCCATCCTGTTTCTCAGAACATAGCCATAAAATTCTCCACTGTAAAGGCTTTCAATTATGATATATACTGCAAAATATTTTCTTTTTATACTATAGGAATGAGAATCTCATCAATAAATTTATCCAAATGTAAGACATGAAAACCAAGTGAATTCTGTGGTGTTACTACTACACACCACCTTCCCACCCACCCATACACATCCACGTTCTTGAGAATAGACCACACATTCACAAGAAAGCATCTCAGCAACATTTTCTAGAGACCCATAATTAACTGGTATGTTTAAAGATGAGAATTCATCTCCAATCTAATAGTGATGATAAAGTTCCTAAAATTACTTTCCTCTTGAGCAAACCCCACTCAAAAGTCTTAGTCTCCACACTGCTTTGGGGTTGCATATAAAATGATCAGTGCTTTAGAAACAAGAGTCTGAACTGTGTATATAAAAATTGCCGACATTGTTTCCAACATAAATTATGCATTAGAATCAAGTTGGTCTCTGTATACTATTCCCAGAACAAACACTATTGGTGGTTTTTCATTTGCTTCTGTTTTTTCCATACGTAGAATGACCTGTTTTTCAATTTTCCCATTTGTCAAGGTTGACCCCAAAATGAAATTTTTTCACTAAAACACCTGTGATGTCTTAACACCACAATAATTACTGCTACAACACTAACGCATTCACTGATTTTATTGTGGTAACTGGCAACAATAACTATTATACGGCTTTCTCATTTTGTGTGCGAGCCTCATTTCTCTGTGACTGAGAAAGCTCACTGAGCACACTGAACACGTCCAATATTCCCTTTATACATTCAAAGTGCTAGCATAATAGTGTGCACATCTAAATTGAATATATAGTAAATAGTGCAAAATAAAATCCATTTAAACAGAAGGGCTCTGTTTTATTTGGAAAAATAGAATATTTAAACTACCACAATCTTGAATAAATCAATAGAAATAAACTGTAACTTTATCTGGAAAAACAAACTTAATAAAGGATTGCTGAGTGGTGGAACCAACACTGGGGAAAGGGGTCAGTACTTTCTTCCCATTTCCAGATGTCAGAATAATAATGTATTCCTATGTTCTTTATATTACTAAACTCAAAGGGGAAAAGCACCATAAAATAACTCTCAAATTTTAGAGAATTTAAAAGCCAGTGGTTTATATAAAATAGCAATTAGGAAAGAGCACTGGTTTAAAAGTCTGAATTATGGAATTATCTTAAAAAATAGCTTTGAGACTTCTAGATAAGATGATATGAACCTAGGTACCTGACAACCTTATATACACCTTTAAGTCACAAATAAAATAATGAAGTAAAATATATGCTGATCCCCATTATCTTAAATAGATATTGCTTCATTCTTGACACTGAAACAGAGGATTAAAATTAAAAATATTTTACCCCTACAAACATTCCTGAAAGAAACTAAAGAAGATATGCATAAATGGGAAGACATCTTGTGTTCAAGAATGGAAGACTGAATAGTTAATATGTCAGCACTACCCAAAACAACTTCAAAATGATAGGAACAGAATAAAGGGACAAAGCAGGTGATTGAACAGTTAATCCCACTATGGGATTGTAAGTAAAGGAAAAGTATGGGAGACCCCTGTAAGTTAATGATCGCTCAAGAAAGCAGGTTTGCTTAACCACAAAGCCAAGCATGCCTGCTTAGCAACAAAACCATGCAACAGAAACATAAGACATGCCCCCAAACAATAAACAATGGTGGCATGAGACCCACATCCTGACCAGTGAGCTCAGTAAGTTAATGACCCCTAGGACATGCTCTCTGCACACATAAAAAACAATAATTTATGGAAAGGTGACATTTCAAAGTGAAAGACCCTCATTGTATGGAGACCTGAAATAATATTTCCACAGTGCCATGACAGTCCTGGCTTGACCACGTAGGGACAAGAAAACTCCCCTGTCCAACCTAGAGGAGGAGTTAATGATGGAAGCGTGATATCTACTCAAGAATGAGGAAGAAGGTGGTCTTTTCCTCCTCCCCACTTCTCCTTTGATTATAAAACTGTAGCCAACTAAGTTCTCAGGGCGCATCACCCCCTAGCCCACCTGCTTTTAAGCCTCACAAGCATCCTATTCTAATAAATCACTTCTTATCTATCACTTTGTCTCTTGCTGAATTCTTTCCACAATGAGACATAAAGGACTGTAGCTCCTTGGAACCCCTCCGAAACGCCACCTAGTGGTTTCAAAAGCAATCCCTATCAAACTCCCAACGACATTTTTTGAAGAACTGGAAAAACCCACCAAAATTCATATAGAATCTCAAGGGACTCCAAACACCAAAAAGAAATTTGAAAGGAAGAACAAAACTGGAGGATTCACACTTCCTCATTTCAAAATGTAACTATAAAGCTACAGTAAACAAAAGTGTGATACTGCCATAAGGACAGACGTACAGACCAATGGAATAGAATAATGAATCCAGAAACAAACCTTTGCATATATAGTCAAATGATTTTTGACAAAGGTGTCAAGACCACTCAATGAGGAAAGGACAGTCTCTTCAGCAAGCGATGCTAGGAAAACTGGATATCCATATGTATAAGAATGAAGTTGGACTGCTGGCTTACAGAATATATAAAAATTAACTCAAACTGGATTAAACACCTAAACTTAAGAGCTAAACTATAAAACTCTCAGGAAAAAATAAAGAGAAAATTCTTTATGATGTTGAATTTGGCAATGATTTCCTGGATATGACACCAAAAACACAGGCTACAAAAGAAAAGAAAATAAATTGGACTTCATCAAAATTAAAAATTTCTATGCATCAAAGGACACTATTGAGAGAATGAAGGAACGGCAAATTAGTGTTTAATGGGACAGATTTTTACTGGTGATGGTTGCACAACAATGTGATGTTTCTTTCCATTCTAGTAACCTTGTCACCAGCAAAGGACCAGCTCAAAGAAGCACTTTATCCTCTACAGGAAAAACACACCAATTATACTTCTACACTTGCCTTAAAAGCACCTAGAGGAAAATCAGTTTGAAACTGGGACTAGTGCTCACATTTCCCACAACCCATTCTAATGTATAAGGAAATGGCCGTATTAGGTGATTCATTACCATAACTGCCAGCAGACTCCTCAATCATTATTGTATTTTACCAATTCTGAAGAAGAGCTATTTAATTGTCCTGGTGCAAGAGCACCTGAAAGTAAACAACATAATCCTGAGCACTCCTCAAGGGACCACAGTACAGGTACAGTACAGGTACTGACATGTTTCATTCTAAAGAAAATCTTATGCTTGACAGATATTACTAGCTCAACCAAATAAAATGCAAATAATGATGATGATGATAAAAAAAAAAAAGAATCCAAAATAAATGAGAATTAGTACCAGTCATAAAAATAATAGTCAGGACTCAGGATTTTGAGGGAACCTGAACCTTGAGATATTATTTATGTTAACTCTTTCAGAACTGGTTTCTGTGTGCATCACTGCTGTCAATAATATGATACTATCTAACTAAGTAGGATCTGGGGAATTACAATGCAGCCAAATATAGTTCTAGTTATGACAGAAAACAAAGGGAATTAAAAAAAAGTCTCTGAATGTATATGTATCAGACCTAAGAAGCATTACTTTACAAGAATCAGACTCCAATATTTAAACTTGAAATATACAATAAATAAGAAGCTCAAAATACAGAGTGTGTCTCAGGAAGTAAAGATTACACTGTGACGTTACAAGGCTGCTATGCCTATGTCCTTCATTAGCATTTGGCATTTTACTTCACGTGTCCTTGACAGATTAATTTTTCAAAGTGTGTACTGTAAAGTAAATATATATTATATATATATATATATATAAGACTATATTCTTTCAATATAAATGGTTAACTGACTTGTACAGAAGCATTCCTCCTTCATTTATTCCAAATAACTGCAAATCTAGAAGTCAATAAAAACATTTTCTATTGTTTGAAAACTTTAAGAATGTTATCTTAAACCCCCAAATTAACATCAGCTTCACTTTCCATATACGTTTAAATTGAAAGACTTTAGACTCTACCTTGAAACGTTTAAATGTGCGCTTACGATATTCACACCATTCCACAAAGAAGTGTAGGCTTCGGAAAAACATAAACAGATCTCTTCTTTCTTCTGCTCTGTAAAAATAAAAGGCTCTATGATTAATAAATATCGTTTATTATCGTTCATTTAAGTGCTCCATCTGGC
Organism: Pseudorca crassidens; assembly: GCF_039906515.1. NCBI lineage: Eukaryota > Metazoa > Chordata > Mammalia > Artiodactyla > Delphinidae > Pseudorca > Pseudorca crassidens. The sequence continues at coordinate 89,877,053 of NC_090302.1, forward strand.
TTTATATTATTATTGCTTTTTATAGATCTGAAACTAAAGCTAAAAAAGTACTTAATATATTTCTATACACTGAACTCTGCCCTTTGGAGTATGTGCCCCTGTGTGATTTCTCAGGCTGGAATTCCCTTTTCTCCATCTTCAAATGTTTAAATCCTACCCAGCTTTCAAGATATCACACAAATGCCACTTTCTCCTTGATATCTCATTTGATGACCTGTGGTATAATAAAGAATATATCTGGTCTTTGTCACTAGTTCCTAACAGAGCTTCAAACACTCTTGGAATTCCTGAGTGACAAGAGTGCCTTTTTTATGCTAATGAGGTGAATCAAGGTGGTCCCTAGGTAGCCTTAGGATGGGAACTGTTCACCAGAAAGACCAACCACATGATTAAAAAGTTGGAACTGTGGGCTCACCAGTTCTCCAGGGAAGAGAGGAGAGCTAGAGGAGTTTAATCACATGGCCAATCATGATGCCTATGTAAGGTAACCCAAATAAAACGTCTGGACAACAAAACTCAGTGGCACTTTCAGGTTGGTGAACATGTGGATGTGCCAGGAGGCTGATGTGCCCAGATTCCATGAAGAGAGGGCACAGAAGCTCTATGTCTATCCTCCTACCCCAGCCCCCACGGCACCCCACCCCACCCCTAGACCTTGGTCTATGAATTGTTTCCATTTGGCTGTTTCTGGGTTGTAACTTTTACTGAAGTCTAGCAGTCTTATGGAGAACTCTGCCCTTAACCTGTGGGTCTCTGCTAAATCTGGGTAGTGTCAGAATTGAACTGAATTACAGGACACCCAGTTGGTGTCACAGAATTATTGTGTCTCACCACCACACCATATGTCCTATTCCAAAATAGCTAGAAATAATTTCATTCCTATGCCTATGAGCTCCCATAGGAATTTAGCTCAATTCTCTTAATACTATACCTATTGTTATATTGACACCTACAAACACTTCTGAGCAACTTATAGGCAAGATGCATGTGTTCATTTAATCATTCATTCAATAAATTGTGGGAGTAGAGTTCCCATTCTAGTCACGGTAGAGTAAGCACATTGAACCTGAATGTTCCCATTAATTACAATTTAGAAACATGGAAATAACACATAAAACAAATATTGGAAGATTCTGATATGTGGACAGAAGAAGCAAAACAGGTAGAGACTTCAGGAATTAAGGGAGGACCAGATAATGAGTTCCTTGGGGTTCATTTTTACCTCTTGTACATCCCAATCTGGATGCTAGAGCAGACTGAAATTAAAAAAACAAACAAAAAGGCCGGAAAGACTGCTCCTTCTAGCCAGCAGAAGTCATACAAGATGAGGAGTGAAGACACTGGTTTTAGTGATGATTATTTGGACTTGACACCAAAAGCTAAGGCAACAAAGCAAAAATAAACACGGGACTACATCAAACTAAAAAGTCTCTGCACAGTAAAGGAAACCATCAACAAAATGAAAAGGCAACTTGGCGAATGGGACAAAGTACTTGCAAACCAAATATCTGATGGGGTTAATATGCAAAATATATAAAGAACTCACATGACCCAATAGCAAAAAATCCAAACAAGCAGATAAAACAGGCAGAGGATCTGAATATAAGCATACTTCAGAGATATTGCAGATTCAGTTCCAGACCACCACAAAAAAGCAAAAATCGCAATAAAGCGAATCGTACAGATTTTTTTAGTTTCCCGCATATTAAAGTTATGTTACACTATAGCTTCATGTCTAAAAAAATCAAGGTACAGGTCTTCCCCGGTGGCACAGTGGTTAAGAATCCACCTGCCAATGCAGGGGACCCGGGTTCGAGCCCTGGTCTGGGAAGATCCCACATGCCATAGAGCAAATAAGCCCGTGCGCCGCAACTACTGAGCCTGTGCTCTAAAGCCCACGAGCCACAACTATGGAGCCCACGTGCCACATCTAGAGAAGCCCGTGCACTCTAGAGCCCATGCTCTGCAACAAGAGAAGCCACCGCAATGAGAAGCCCACACACCGCAACGAAGAGTATCCCCCACTCGCCGCAACTAGAGAAAGCCCGTGTGCCACAATGAAGGCCCAACACAGCTAAAAATAATAAATAAAAATAAATTAATTAATTTAAAAAAACAAGGTACATATCTTAATTAAAAAATACTTTAGGAGTGGGGGAGAAATAGGTGCAGGGTACAAACGTCCAGTTATAAAATGAATAAGCCACAGAGATGTAATATACAGCATAAGGAATATGGTCAATAAAATTGTAACAACTTTGTGTGGGAATGGATGGTTACTAGACTTACCATGGGAAACATTTCATAATGTATGAAAATGTCAAAACACTATGTAGTACACCTGAAACTAACATAATATTGTATGTCTACTATATTTCAGCTTAAAACTAAGTTTCTATAAGATATAAATACACTTGTTATATATCTGGACCCAATCAGTCCATATCTGATTGAGGACTCCTGAATATTAAACTGATCTAATATTCACAATAAAGAGGAAAAAGTTCACAAGAAAAAAAATCACTTTACTGCTAAAAACTGCTATCCATCATCTGAGCATTCAGCAAATCTTTTTGCTGGTGGAGGGTCTCTCCTCGGCATTGATGGATGCTGACTGATGAGGGATGTTTACTAAAAGTTGGCATGGCTGTGGCAACCACCACCCTTATTCTTCAAATAAGACGACAATGAAGCTTGATGCATCAAGTGACTCTCCCTTTCATGAACGATTTCTCTGTAACATGCAATGCTGTTTGATAGCATTTCACCCACAGAACTTCTTTCAAAACTGGTGTCAATACTCTCAAACCCTGCCACTGCTTTCTCAACTAGGTTTATGTCACAGTCTAAATCCTTTTTTGTCATTTCAACAATCTTCACAGCATCTTCACTAGGAGTAGATTCCATCTCAAGAAACCACTTTCTTTTTCTTCATCCATAAGAAGCAACTCCTCATCCATTAAAAGTTTTGTCATGAGACTGTAGCAATTCAGTCACATCTTCAGGCTCCACTTCTAATTCTAGGTCTCTTGCTATTTCCACCACACTTGCAGTTACTTCCTCCACTGAAGTCTTGAACCCCTCAAAATTATCCACGAAGGTTGGAATCAACTTCTTCCAAACTCCTGTTAATGTTGATCTTTTCACCTCTTCCAATGAATCATGAATGTTCTTTCTTTTTTCTTTTGGCTACGTAGGGTCTTAATTGCGGCATGTGGGATCTTTGTTGAGGCATGCGGGATCTTTCGTTGCAGCACACAGGATTCCCTCTAGCTGTTGCGTGGGGGTTTTCTCTTCTCTAGTTGTGGTGTGCAAGCTCCAGGGCACATAGGCTCTGTAGTTTGCCGCACGCGGGCTCTCTAGTTGAGGAGCGCACAAGCTCAGTAGTTGTGGCACGTGGGCTTAGCTGCCCCATGGCATGTGGGAACCTAGTTCCCCAACCAGGGGTCAAACCCACGTCCTCTGCATTGGAAGGTGGATTCTTTACCACTTGACCACCAGGAAAGTCCCATGAATGTTCTTAATGGCATCCAGAATGGTGAATCCTTTCCAGGTTTTCAACTGACTTTGCCCAGATCCATCAGAAGAATTCACTACCTATGGCAGCTACAGCCTCACAAAATATATTTCTTAAATAATAAGACTTGAAAGTTGAAATGACGCCTTGATCCATGGGCTGCAGAATGGATGTTGTGTTAGCAGGCATGCAAACAACATTAATATCATTGTCCATCTCCATCAGAGCTCTTGGGTGGCCAAGTGCATTGTCAATGAGCAATAATATTTTGAAAGGAATCTTTTTTCTAGGCAGTAGGCCTCAACAATGGGCTTAAAATATTTAGTAAACCATGTTGTAAACAGACATGCTGTCATCCAGGCTTTCCATTTATAAAGCACAGGCAGAAGAGATTTAGTATAATTCTTAAGGGCCCTAGGAATTTTGGAATGGTAAATGAACACTGGCTTCAACTTAATGTTACCAGTGGCATTAGCCCCTAACAAGAGAGTCAGCCTGTCCTTTGAAGCTTTGAAGCCACCGATATGAGGCTGTTTTGTCTACATTGAAAATCTGTTGTTTAGTGTAGCCACCTTCATGGATTGTCTTAGCTATATCTTCTGGATAACTTGCTGCAGTGTCTACATCAGCCCTTGCTGCTTCACCTTGTACTTTTATATTATGGAGATGGCTTCTTTCCTTAAACCTCATGAACCAAACTCTGCTAGCTTCAAACTTTTCTTCTGTAGCTTCCTCACCTCTCTCATCCTTCATAGAATTGAAGAGAGTTAGGGCCCTGATGTGGATTACACTTTGGCTTTAAGGAAATGTTGTGGCTGGTTTGATCTTCTATCCAGACCACTAAAACTTTCTCCATAAGTGCAATAAAGCTGTTTCACTTTCTTATTTGTGTGTTCACTAGAATATTACTCTTGATTTCCTCCAAGATAGACAGATAGATATACACACACAGGGAGATACATATCCCTATCTATCTATCTAATGGAATATTATTCATCCATAAGAAGAAGGAAATCCTGATATTTGTAACAACATGGCTAGACCTCGAGGACATTATGCTAAGTAAAATAAGACAGAGACAGAAAGATAAATACTGTATGATCTCACTAGTATGTGGAATCTAAAAAACAAACAAACAAAAAACAAACTCGGTTGCGGAGAACACATTGGTGGTTGCCAGAGGCAGGGGGTTATGAGGTCGGCAAAATGGGTGAGGGTGGTCTAAAGGTACAAACTCCTAGTTATAAAATAAGTAAGTCATGGGGATGTAATATACACCATGGTGACTGTAGTTAATAATACTGTATTGTATATTTGAAAGTTGCTAGAAGAGAAAATGTTAAAAGTTCTCATCAGAAAAAAAAAAAGTAACTATGTGGTTATACATGTTAACTAGAGTAATTGTAATGATCATTTCACAATTTATACATATATCTAGTCATTACATTGTACACCTGAAACTAATATAATGTTATATATCAACTATATCTCAATAGAAAAAAGCCAGTGTTCAAAATCATGCAATTTAATCTACTGGACATAATATTAATAAAGTTTCTTTTGTGGTTTATTACTTAATAGCAAAAGTTTTCAAAAATTAGGCAACAAAATTTTTGATGCAGTTAAAAAAAAGAAAAAAAAAAGATGAGAAAAGGGAAACGATGCAGTACAGAACCCTAATGCCAAAGAGGAGCCGTGTCCCTAATCCTCCCAATTAGGCAACTAGTACTGCTGGTAATAAGCAAAAGCATAAGCACATGGATAAAGGGAAGAGAATTGAGAGTCCAGAAATAAAATCATAGATCTACGGTCAACTGATTTTCAACAAGAGTGCCAAAACCATTCAATGGGGGTAAGAATAGTCTCTTCAAAAACTGGTACTGGGACAACCAGATATCCAAATACTAAAGAATGATGTGGCACCCTTACTTTGCACCATATGCTCTAAACTCTAAATGGATCAACGACCTAAATATAAAAGCTAAAACTATAAATTCTCAGAAGAAAACACAGAGGCAAATATCGACCTTAGATTTGGCTGTGGTTTCTCAAATGACAATAAAATCATGAACATCAAAATAAAATATAGATAATGTAGACATCATAAAAAGATCTCACATGCTGCAGAGCAGCTAAGCCCGTGCGCCACAGCTACTGAGCCTGCGCTCTAGAGCCCACGAGCCACAACTAATGAGCCCACGTGCCACAACTACTGAAGCCTGCGTGCCTAGAGCCTGTGCTCTGCAACAAGAGAAGCCACCTCAATGAGAAGCCCGCACACTGCAACAAAGTGTAGCCCCCCTCACCGCAACTACAGAAAGTCCACGTGCAGCAACGAAGACCCAATGCAGCCAAAAAAAAAAAAGAAAAACACCTCATCAGAAGTGTTCCATAGCAGAATGGAGATGGCAGGGGAAAGAAACTTAAAGATAGACCAATAGAAATTATTCATACCAACAGAGAGAAAAAAGATTGGGGGAAAAAACGGTAAGAGACTCTCAGAGAGTTGTGAAATAATAACAAAAGGTTTAACCTTCATGTCATCAGCCTCAGAAGGAGAGGGGAAAGGGCCTGGGACTGAAAAAATATTTGAAGAAAAAAGGACTGAGTACTTCCTAAATTTGACTAAAAAAATATACCTACAGATTCCCAAAGATGTCTAAGCCCAGAGAAATGATGATCACATTTCTAAAAATGAAAGACAAAGAAAGTCCTTGAAAGCAGGCACAGAGAAATGAGGCATTACAAATAAGGGAACAATGGTTTGAATAACTGTCTATTTCTCATCAAAAACCATGGAGGCCAGAAAAAGTGGCACAACATTTTTTAAGTGTTGAAAGAACAGAACTGTCAAACTAGAATTCTATATCCAGAAAGAAGCTTCCTCAAGAATGAGAGTAAAGACATTCTCACATGAAGAAAATTAAGAAAATTTGCTGCCAGAGCCATCATTCACTCAGTTTCCTTTAACTCCTTGAGCATATTTAAAACAGTTTCTTTGTCTAATAAATCCAAAGTCTGGGCTTCCTCAGGGACAGTTTCTATTGATTGATTACTTTTTTCCCTGTGCATGGGCCTTACTTTCTTATTTTGTTTTTCGTTCTGCCTGTTTTGTAATTTTTGTTGAAAACTGAACATTTTAAACACTATAGTGTGGCAATTCCTGGAATCAGATTCCCCCTCTCCCGAGGGTTTGCTGTTGTGCTTTTTGTTCCTTTTGTTGGTTTAGTGACTTTTCTGAACCAATCTGTAGAGTCTATTTTTTGTTGTGCGTGACTACGTAAGTCTCTGCTCAATTAGCTAATATTTGGACAGAGATTTACTTAAACACCTTGAATCCACGTCTCCAAGTCTTTGCCAAGGGGCTTTCTGTTGGGCATAGCTTCAATACTCAGCAAGGCAAAGCTTCCCTGGTGGCACAATGGTTGGGAGTCCGCCTGCCAATGCAGGGGACGCGGGTTCGTGCCCCGGTCCGGGAGGATCCCACATGCCGCAGAGCGGCTGGGCCCGTGAGCCATGGCCGCTGAGCCTGCGCGTCTGGAGCCTGTGCTCCGCAATGGGAGAGGCCAGAACAGTGAGAGGCCCACGTACCGCAAACAAAACAAAACAAAACAAAACTCAGCAAGGCAAATGACAATACTACCTTAGCTTTCACTTCCTGCTTTTGCACAGCCTCACGGTCAGCCAGTAGTGAGAACTTAGGCCATCTCAGGTCTTCCCTGAGCATGCACACAACCCAGCCTTCTAGATTCCCAGGGATAGGTCAGAGATTTTTGAAGTCCCTAGCCATTGCATTCTACAGCTTTTCCTTTTAAGCTTTTTCATTAACCTATTAATTGCCCCAGCTGTTATCCACCGCCTCAGGCACCCATGAAGTTTAAAAATTGCCTCCAGGGCAACCCTGGCAGTCCAGTGGTTAGGACTCAGTGCTTTCACTGCTGGGGCTCAGGTTCGATCCCTGGTCAGGGAACTAAGATCCCACAAGCTTCATAGCATGGACCAAAAAAAAAAAAAGCCTCCAAATATCTTCAACAAATTCTCCCAGAGAAAAACCTTTCACACTAGATTAGTTCTGAGTTAGGTCAAATAAATACAGCCTTCAAAGTGAGATCTTCCAGCAAATAAAGAAACAGGTCAAACAATGACAATTTACTGGGAATGTGGCTTTGAAGGAGTTTGAACCTATTCTGCTCCCTCTGGTGGCTGCCAGGCTTGCTGGTTATCACCAGGATTACAGGCTTTTTGTTGTCAAGGCTAACACAGAGCTGGTAAAAGAGAGATAGGTATAGGGCATTTAAAAAACACAAAGCTCACTCTTGTTATCAAGATTCTGCCATTTTTCCTGAATAAATGCTCCCTGGATTGCTACAACCCTTTGGTTCATTTCTAGAATTCCAAAAAATTTGATTCTGACAGTTTTGGCCAGTTGTTTTGTTGCTTTTACGGAGGAGAGAATCTTCAAAGGTACTTTACTCTGCTAGTTTCACTGACATCTATGCCTTGAATTTTAAAAGAACTCAGCCAGGGCTCTGTATTAATCATGTCTTTTATTTTCTGTATTCTGATGCTTTGACATCTGGGGCCTTGCTGACCCTGGAGAAACTGTGCCTCCCAAGGTTAGCCCATTCCTAGAGATAGTAAACAACTTGCTCCTGAATGCTTTTCTAACGTGATACAACCAGTGCAGAACCCAGATCTCAACCACCTCCTTTATATTTGCTATTCCCGTATCCACTTGCTCAGGGCTAGGTACCAGAGGTATCTAGTGACAGCCCCTATGACCCACAGCCTCCTGAAATTATTCAAACTAGCCAACCTAAGCCTCCTCACACTGACTCACCTTTTCCTTACCTCAGAAACCACAGTAAAGGCTCTTGACCAGTTTCCCATTCTCCCTCTGTCTCCTGACCTACTCTAGTGCTTCTCCCTGCGGCCCCCAGTGGCATGATGTACCCCTCCCTCTTAGGAACCCACTAAGTAACAAACTACCTTTTCAATGGTAATCATCTTCCTGATCTGTTGGCCTTACCATACTCAAATAATTTTTTTAAAAACCTATTAAAATAGGTTCCCATGCACTTATTACTAACTTTTAAACATTAGCCATGTAGTATATATGAGCATAGATGTTTATTTCACATGTAAGCTGTTGGTTCCTGTAGATAGCAAAAAGACTACGCCAGAACACATACACAGTAGTGGTGAGGTTTATTCTCTCCATACTTGGTCACTCAGCCAAATGGTCCTGTAACCATGAGTTAATAAACTCACTGGAACTGCTTCTCAGAGGGACCTCACCAAACTAGTCTTCGTGGAAGCTATAGTGATATTTCTATGAAGGTGACTAATTTGGTGCAGCTCTTCACTGAGTAAATGGCCCTCTGAAGCTGCTTTGAAGCTAATCTTGGTGAACTTATCAGGACTTGGGATAGTAAGTAACTTGTGGAAGTCAGTAAGGGGATTAATTCAATTGTGATTCTTGGAAAATGACCTAAATTGCCTCAGACATACAAAAAACGAGCATGTCTGCATAATAATCATTCAGCTTACCTGTACAATGACTAATCTGAGGAGTAGTTTTGTCCTAAATCCCTTCCAGTTATAGCTTTTTATGCTTTTCTGTGCTTTTTTTTTCTTCAAAAATAACAACAAAAATAGTGAAGAAAGCATCTGGCATATAGAATTCATTCTCAAAGAATCCTTGTAACTCGATCAGTTGAGTATATTGTAAACAGTGGTGGGCATGTATTCTTACTGAAGGAGTTTAGGAATCTATGCCACAAGTAATATCACACAATAGGGAATCTGTAAGATGAAGTAATTCCATGTAGAGTGGGTGGCCCAGAGAAACAGTGCTTTGTAGATCCAGTTTTGCTGAGAAGCATTCCCCAAATATTGGCAATCACTCCATGTTGTAAACGGGAGACCTAGCTCATGGATATTCTTCTAATAGCTCTATTATTCCAATTCCAATAAGTTGCATTATTTCTCAGAAATATTTTTATTCTTTGATTTGTTATTCTTCATATAAACTTTTGGAATGGGGCAGAAGCTTGCAAATACTTTTATCCAGTTTCTTCATTTTGCAGATAGAACTCCACAGAGTTTAAATATCTTTCCTAATTCAGTGGTTAGTCATTAGTTTAAAGGAAAAAACCCAACGAAATGTGTTATATGAAGGTACACTGTCCTTGTTATCACATATTTGTGATTTACACTAAGGATAAGATATGCATACTAAGTGATTATAATACAAGGAAAAATAAGATTCATTTTTAGAGAGTACCTAGAGTTGGTAACCAGCTGGGTACAATTAGGCAAGTTTAGCTCCCTGACTTACTCATAGTCACCCTCTCAGTGAGGCCTTCTCTGACCATACTATTTAAAAATGGATACCTCTCCCTCATCCTGTACATTCTCTATTTCCCATCCCACTTTATTTTCTCCCATACCATTTATCTCTACCTAATATATTATTCATTTTATATATCAGTTTATTTATTGCCTTTTCCTCTTCCTAGAAGATAAGTTTATGAGGGCAGAGATGTTTTGTTTTGTTCACTGCTACATACTAAGCACGTACAATGTTTGCCACGTAATAGGTATGCACTTACATTCCCATAGCATTTATCCCATCATCATTCACCACACGTTATTGGTTTTGCTCATTTACTAGTTTGTCAGCTTCATGAAGTCAGAAACTATGTATCTTTTGTTCAATTATATTCTTAGAGACTAATACAGTACAAAGTACATAATATGCTTTCAACACGCATGTATTTATTTATTTTTAAATTTTCATCCTGGGGCAGGAGAGGTATATTTTAAGCCCGGAAAGTCTTTTTATCCCTGAATATAAGGAAGTGCTCAAAAATATGAAAAGAAGAGTAAAGAATTATAAACCTTTAAAAAAAAGAATGAATGATACCATGTCTATAGTAAATATATATGTACACATATACACATATATTGATACACAGGGGTGAAGGGAGATATATTTCTCAAGCACAAGGACTAATGCTTATTGAGAAATGTAAAGGGAAGTACTGGAGTTGAAAAATCATCATTTTGCAACCACCACAGTAAAAAGTAGATCAGATATGAATCACCAGGGGTGCTAAATATAGGCAGAAATTTTAATGAAGAGTAGTATCTGCATGACCATAAAGTATCTCCCCATAGACTGTCTATTAGTTGTCAGGGAGGAAAAAAAGCAGTGATGATACAGTGGAGAATCACGCAGCAGTTTGACTGATGATCAAAATTAACATCACCTGTAAGGGACAGTTATCTGAGAAGGACAAAACATCACCTATACAGTATTTTGCCTGAGAATACATAACAGTAATTGATGATGAGAAAAAAAATCAAAGACTAAATTAAAAACATTCTATGAGTGGCAGGGAGGGGGAGGCGGAAGAACTGTATTTTTTAAAGATGGCAAAGTCATAAAAGGCTCTAGAATTGCTCTAGATTAAAGAAATCTATAAGACATGACAACTAAATGCAATACTTGACTCTAGCCTGGATCACGTACTGCAGAGGAAAAGAAAATACAATAAAGGACATTATTAGATCAAATAACCAAATTGCAATATGGATGGCAAAGTAGATAAAAGTATTATATCAATGTCAATTTATGGAGTCAATCACAGGACTATAAGAGAATACCTCTACTCAGATTGCACACCAAAGCATCTAGGAGAACACAGCCATGATATATGCATCAGGAAGAAAAACAGAAATGGTAAAAATCTGGGTAAATGTAATAATCTATCACTCTTAAATTCTTTAAATTATGTATCATGGTTGAGGGTAAAAAACCATAACTGTCTGATGAGGTTTTCAGTGCATACATATGAATGTAATTCATATAAAAACTATAACATGAAGCAGGGAGAGAAAGGGATCTATACTGTTATAAGGATTCCCAGACTGTAAATGCAATGGTAAAGTATTAAATCTAAATAGACTGTTAAAAGTTAGCTTATGCAGTTGAAATCCCTCCAGCAGCCAATAATAATAATAATATAATAATAATAATATTTTTTTAACGTCTGACAGTGGAAATTACTCTCCAAAGAATATAGGTCCATAAAGAGCAGTAGTTACTTCATTAGTGTACAAGGCCAAAATGACAAGATGTTTTAATCTCCATTAAACAAGGGAGCAAAAAATAAGCTCTTAATCATGTGATGAGGGAGTGAGCCAAGAAATAAATCTTAAAAACTACAATGGCCAAAGTTTAAACACACACGCACACTACAGACACCCAGAGAAAGAAAGAAAAAGACTGTTCTCTTACATAACTTTTTTAAAATAACTGTATTTAAAAGTGGATTAAGTCACAATTCCTTCACCCCCATTCATATCTCCACAGTCTTCCATTATAGAAAGAAAGTGTGTGTGTGTGTATGTGTTTGTGACAGACAGAAAGAGACAGTGTGTTTGTTTGTGTGTGTGTGTGTGTGTGTGTGTGTGTGTGTGTATTGGCTCTTAGAGCTGTAAGAGTGATTGCAATTTATCTATTTTCCCAAGCATAGTTCAAACTTCACTGGATGTAAAACAGATGTTTTGGATTTCCTTCACAAAATGTTGGCAGTGGCACATTTCCAATGCAACTAGAGGAATCAAAAAAGTAAAGTAACTCCAAATGTCTCTTTCTCAAGGATAAAGCAAAGCACAGAGAGAAATTTGGAATAACACTTTTAAACTTTTCTTTAAAAATTAAATTCCTAGGAATATTGGGTCTAAAATCAAATGATTATCAGAACTTAATTCACTAAAATATTATCAGTTACTCTCACACACTGCCAGTGGGGATGCAAAATGGTATGGTCACTCTGGTAAACAGTTTGGCAGTTTATTATAAATTTAAACATATTCTTATCATATGTCCCAGCAACCCCACTTCCGGTTATTACCCTAGAGAAAAGAAAATTTACATTCACATAAAAAACTCTATTGAGCAGCACTATTCATAATCACCAAAACTGGAAATAACCTGAATGTCCTCCAATAGGTGAATGGATAAAAAAACTATTATACAATAAAATGGAATACTACTCAGAAATGAAAAGATAGATGAATCTCAAAGGCATTATGCTAAGTAAAGAAGCCAATCTCAAAAGGTTACACACTGTGTGATTTCATTTATTTGACATTTTGTAAAGGAAAAATTCTAGTAATGAAGATCAGAGCAAGTACTGCCATGGGTTAAGAGTGGGGAGAGGGTATAAGGGCTTTTTGGCATTGATGGAACTGTTTAATACCCTGATTGTACTCGTGAATACACAGAAACGATCTAATCAGAATAACACAGAAGGAAAAAACTGAATTAAATGAATGGAGCCACAGGGACATGTCGGACAATACCAACGATTTTACATTCATGTCATCAGAGACCCAGAAGCAAAGAAGAAAAAGTGCTGAGTGAAAAGTATATTTGGAGAAATAATGGCTTAAAACTTGTCAAATTAGGTAAAAAGACATAAACTTACAAATTCAAGAAACTCAGAAAACCCTAGGGAGAATAAACTCAGAGAAATCCATGCTTAAACACATCATAATCGAACTACTGAAAATTAAAGAAAAAGAAAACTTCCTGAATCAGTAGAGGAAAACAAACACATATCATATAGAAGAACAAGGATTCCAAGACAGTGGATTTCTCAACAAAAACAATGGAGGCCAGAAGGAAGTAAAACAACATTTTTAAAGAACTGTCACCCAGAATTCAATATCCAGTGAAAATACCCAAACACATGGAGGCTAAACAATATGTTACCAAATAACCAAGAGATCACTGTAGAAATCAAAGAGGAAGACAAAAAATACCTAGAGACAAATTACAATGAAAACAAGATGATATAAAATCTATGGGATGCAGCAAAAGCAGTTCTAAGAGGGACGTTTATAGCAATACAAGCCTACCTCACGAAACAAGGAAAATCTCAAATAAACAACCTGACCTTACACCTAAAGGAACTAGAGAAAGAAGAACAAACAAAACCCAAAGTTAGTAGAAGGAAAGAAAGCATAAAGATCAGAGCAGAAATAAATATAATAGAAACAAAGAAAACAATATCAAAAATCAATAAAATAAAAGCTGGTTCTTTGAGAAGATAAGCAAAATTGATAAATTGATAAATTTGAGGGAGAGGACTCAAATCAATAAAATTAGAAATGAAAAAGGAGAAGTTACAACAGACATGGCAGAAATACAAAGCATCCTATGAGACTACTACAAGCAACTCTATGCCAATAAAATGGACAACCTGGAAGAAATGGACAAATTCTTAGAAAGCTATAACCTTCCAACACTGAACCAGAAAGAAACAGAAAATATGAACAGACCAATCACAAGTAATGAAATTGAAACTGTGATTTAAAATCTTCCAACAAACAAAAGTCCAGGACCAGATGGCTTCACAGGTGAATTGTATCAAATATTTAGAGAAGAGCTAACACGCATTCTTCTCAAACTCTTCCAAAAAATTGCAGAGGAAGGAACACAGCCAAACTCATTCTATGAGGCCACCATCACCCTGATACCAAAACCAGATAAAGATACTACAAAAAAAAGAAAATTACAGACCAGTATCACTGATGAATATAGATGTAAAAACCCTCAACAAAATACTAGCAAGCAGAATCCAACAACACATTAAAAGGATTATACACCATGGTCAAGTGGGATTTATTCCAGGGATGCAAGGATTCTTTAATATATGCAAATCAATCAATGTGATACACCATACTAACAAACTGAAGAATAAAAACCACATGATCATCTCAATAGATGCAGAAAAAGCTTTTGACAAAATTCAACACCCATTTATGATAAAAACTCTCCAGAAAGTGGGAATAGAGGGAATCTACCTCAACATTAATAAAGGCCATATACAACAAACCCACAGCAAACATCATTCTCAACGGTGAAAAACTGAAAGCATTTCCTCTAAAGCCACAGCAATCAGAGAAGAAAAAGAAATAAAAGGAATACAAATTGGAAAAGAAGAAGTAAAACTGTCACTGTTTGCAGATGACATGATACTATACATAGAGAATCCTAAAGATGCCACCAGAAAACTACTAGAGCTAATCAATGAATTTGGGAAAGTTGCAGGATACAAAATTAATGCACAGAAATCTTTTGCATTCCTATACACTAATGATGAAAAATCTGAAAGAGAAATTAAGGAAACACCCCCATTTACCATTGCAATAAAAAGAATAAAATACCTAGGAATAAACCTACTTAGGGAGACAAAAGACCTGTATGCAGAAAAGTATTAAGACACTGATGAAAGAAATTAAAGACGATACAAATGGAGATATATACCATTCTTGGATTGGAAGAATCAATATTGTGAAAATGACTCTACAACCAAAGCAATCTACAGATTCAATGCAATCCCTATCAAATTACCAATGGCATTTTTACAGAACTAGAACAAAAAATCTTAAAATTTGTATGGAGACACAAAAGACCCCAAATAGCCAAAGAAGTCTTGAGGGACAAAAACGGAGCTGGAGGAATCAGACTCCCTGACTTCAGACTATACTTCAAAGATACAGTAATCAAGACAATATGTTACTGGCATAAAAACAGACATATAGATCAATGGAACAGGATAGAAACCCAGAGATAAACCCACGCACCTATGGTCAACTAATCTATGACAAAGGAGGCAAGGATATAAAATGGAGAAAAGACAGTCTCTTCAATAAGTGGTGCTGGGAAAACTGGACAGCTACATGTAAAATAAAGAAATTAGAACACTCCCTAACACCATAAACAAAAGTAAACTCAAGGGCTTCCCTGGTGGAGCAGTGGTTGAGAGTCCGCCTGCCGATGCAGGGGACACGGGTTCGTGCCCCGGTCTGGGAAGATCCCACATACCGCGGAGCGGCTGGGCCCGTGAGCCATGGCCACTGAGCCTGCGCGTCCGGAGCCTGTGCTCCGCAACGGGAGAGGCCACAACAGTAAGAGGCCCGCATACCGCAAAAAAAAAAAGTAAACTCAAAATTGATTAGAGACCTAAATTTAAGACTGGACACTATAAAACTCTTAGAGGAAAACATAGGGAGAACACCGTTTGACATAAATCACAGCAAGATCTTTTTCAATTCACCTCCTAGAGTAATGGAAATAAAAACAAAAATAAACAAATGGGACCTAATGAAACTTAAAAGCTTTTGCAAAGCACAGGAAACTACAAACAAGGTGAAGAGACAACCCTCAGAATGGGAGAAAATATTTGCAAACGAATCAATGGACAAAGGATTAATCTCCAAAATATATAAGCAGCTCATGCAGCTCAATATTAAAAAAAACAAACAACCCAATCCAAAAATGGGCAGAAGACCTAAATAGACATTTCTGCAAAGAAGACATACAGATGGCCAAGAAGCACATGAGAAGCAGCTCAACATCACTAATTATTAGAGAAATGCAAATCAAAACTTCAATGAGGTGTCACCTCACACCATTTAGAATGGGCATCATCAGAAAATCTACAAACAGTAAATGCTGGAGAGGGTGTGGAGAAAAGGGAACCCTCTTGCACTGTTGGTGGGAATGTAAATTGATATAGCCACTATGGAGAACAGTATGGAGGTTCCTCAAAAAACTAAAAATAGAATTACCATATGATCCAGCAATCCCACTACTGGGCATATACCCAGAGAAATCCATAATTCAAAAAGACACATGCACCCCAATGTTCATTGCAGCACTATTTACAATAGCCAGGTCATGGAAGCAACCTAAATGCCCATCGACAGACGAATGGATAAAGAAGATGTGGTACATATATACAATGGAATAGTATTCAGCCATAAAAAGGAACAAAATTGGGTCATTTGTTGAGATGTGGATGGATCTAGAGACTGTCATACAGAGAGAAGTAAGTCAGAAAGAGAAAAACAAATACCGTATATTAATGCATATATGTGGAACCTAGAAAAATGGTACAGATGAACCCGTCTGTTGGGCAGAAATTGAGACACAGATGTAGAGAACAAACATATGGACACCAAGCAGGGAAAGCGGCAGGGTGGTGGGGGTGGGGGTGTGATGAATTGGGAGATTGGGATTGACATATATACACTCATGTGTATAAAACTGATGACTAATAAGAACCTGTTGTATAAAAAAAATTAAATTAAATTAAAAAATTGTTTTAAAAAAGAAAGAGAAATACCATTTGATATCACTTATATGTGGAATCTAAAAAATGGCACAAATGAACCCATCTACAAAACAGAAACAGAGTCATAGACATAGAGAACAGACTTGTGGTTGCCAAGGGGGAGGGGGGAGGGAAAGGGATGGACTGGGAGTTTGGGGTTGGTAGATGCAAACTATTATATTTAGAATGGATAAGCAAGGTCCTAATGGATAGGACAAGGAACTGTATTCAATATCTTGTGATAAATCATAATGGAAAAGAATATAAGAAAAGAATATCTCTATGTGTATAACTGAGTCACTTTGCTGTACAGCACAGATTGGCACAACATTGTAAATCAACTATACTTCAGTAAAAAAAAAAGACAACGGATAGGGGTTTAAGAGCAGATTATGGGAGACTGGTATTGACATATACACACTACTATATATAAAATAGATAACCAATTAGGACCTACTTTATAGCACAGGGAACCCTACTCAATACTCTGTAATGGCCTGTATGGGAAAAGAATCTAAAAAGAGAGATGATATATGTATATGTATAACTGATTAACTTTGCTGTACACCTGAAACTAACACAACGTTGTAAATCAACTATACTCCAATAAAAATTTAAAATAAATTTTTTTTAAAGAGCAAATTAGTCAGGAAATGAAGAAATAATTACTGAACTGAAATACAGATCTGAAGAACAATCAGGAATAAGCACAAAGATATGAAGAGATAGAAAATATAAAGAAAGGGTAATATGGATGCAGAAGATGAAAAAATAATATGCCCTAAATTCCAGAATGAGAATCAAAGAAAACCAAGATAGAGTTCCACTTCTACTTAAGATGTAAAAATCTGCAGAGAAGGTCACTCTCAACCTAACATCCTGGAAAATCTGAATAATCTATAAAATCATAAACTTTCTTGAGCCCATCAAAGACCTGAGGTTACAAGGCAATCAAATAAATTAAAATTTTTCTCCCTCTAAGGAGAAACAAGACACATAAACTATTCACCTTTGGTTAAACATAGGGGAGGGAAGCAGTTACCATACAAGTGGATAACAAGAAATCAGCTAAAATTTCAACAAATTCTTAAAGGACAAATGTGGGGTGGATGTCATTTTGGAACAGATGGGAACCCCACACACAAAGGGACTCCACCAGAAAGATCATGGCAGGAGCCCAGAGAGAGCTCCCCTCAGTGACACAGGCACAAAGAGGTGATCAGCTGCTGCTGGGGTACAAAATGAAGCCAGAACTTCTCTTTGGTAGGAAGCAAAAACCCTAAGCTGCTAAAGAAGCAGCAGCAAAGCAGTGCAAGAAAAAAAAAAAACCTTGCCTCCGAGGGAGGAGTAAAAGTCACACCCATATGATTCTGGGAGAGGGGCAGAAAACACTCCTGCTATCAAGAGAAAGATCCATTGCTTTGGAAAAAGGGGCAGAAGCTTAAATCCCTCTGTTGCACGGGAGGGATACAAAACCCTTTGGGTGCATGATCCTACACCAAAAGCAAGCATAACCCTGGGGTGTGGGGGGAGGGGCAAGGAACTCTCCCCCCGCCCCCCCCCCCCGCAAGATCAACACCAGACCCAGGCTGAGTTTGGCTGCACTGGGGAGGAGGAGCACAAAAACGGGTGTTCTCAACCCCTGAGGTGCAGGTCTACAGGACCTGCCCAATACTAAGGATGGACCATGGAACACAGATCTCCCTTTGTTCCCACCATGAGCCTAGCACCAAGAAACAGGCATCACCACCTACTGCTGAGGGAGTGTCAAGTGCAGGGAGAAACATTCCCCACTGAGATGCAGATATACAGGGACTACTAAAAGTTGAGAGTGAAGCTGGAACACTGATGAAAACCCTCCAGCTCCCCAAACCCTATTCTAAGCATAAGGAAGAACTGAATTTGAAGTTGAGTTTGAATTCACTGCTGGAAGAATTTGAAGCCTTTGGTGCCTAAAAATAATGAAAGAAACAAAAATCCCAAACCCAGCTCAACTGCTGACTACTCTGAATTAAATCCCATACTAAGAGCCTGATAAAAGAAATGTACCCATTTCTGGGCATAACTACTATTTGTTTCAGACTCTACTGTTTTCAACAGACAATGTCCATCAGTCAATAAAAAATTATGGAACACAAAAATTCAAGAAAAAACAAACTATTGTAGACTAATCACCAGAACTGAACTCAATGATGACTCAAATGTTGGTAATATCAGATATGGGCTTTAAAATAACTAGGATTGGGCTTCCCTGGTGGCGCAGTGGTTAAGAATCTGCCTGCCAATGCAGGGGACGCGGGTTCGAGCCCTGCTCCGGGAAGATCCCACATGCCGTGGAGTGTGCCACAACTACTGAGCCTGCGCTCTAGAGCCCGGGAGCCACAACTACTGAAGCCCGCACACCTAGAGCCCGTGCTCCGCAACAGGAGAAGCCACTGCAATGAGAAGGCCGCGCACCGCAATGAAGAGTAGCCCCCGCTCGCCGCAACTAAAGAAAGCCCGCGTGGAACAATGAAGACCCAACACAGCCAAAAATAAATAAATAAATAAACAAATAAATAAATTTAAAATGAAATAAAATAAAATAACTATGATTAAAAACCAGAGACAAATAAGAATGGTGGGGCTGGGCAGAGAAGGAAATGGGGAGCTACTGTTTAATGGGTATGGATTTTCAGTTCTATAAGATGAAAAGAGTCATGGAGATGGATGGTAGTGTTGCTTGTACAACATTATGAATGTATTTAATACCAATGAACTGTACATTTAAAAATGGTTTAAAAGGTAATATATATTATATATATTAATATATAATGTTATAGTGTTACACACACAAGTGCTTGGAAAACTGGTAAAATCTGCAAAAGCTCTCTGGATTTCACTAATATCAAATTTCTGGTTTTGATAGTATACTATAATTATGCAAGATGTTATCACTGTCAGAGGCTGGATGAAGTGATCTCCTTGTATATTGTTTTTATTGCAACTTCTTGTGAGTCTCTAATTATTTCCAAACTGAAAGTTTAAAATGTGTAAGAATAGATGAAATAAGATTGGAAAAATACTGATAACTGTTGAAGGTGCCTAATGGGTAGCTACAGGTTAATTATACTATTATTTTTACATATCCATGTATCCCCCCACTTTTCAAAAGTTTGATTCACACCACTTCACTTTTACCAAAGACCTACATTATTACCTCTTTTTGCTAATCGAAAGAAATCTGATGGAAGAATTTTCACTTTTACGAAAAAAGGCAAAAAATGAAAATAACATTCAGGGTTTGTTTTGGAGCGAGCCATCATAAAGACAACATGCACCCTGAGCAGTGAAAGTGGCACCACCAAGCTCCTTCCCCAGAAACTACATTCAGCATCTCAGCATCAAGCCACCATAGCTTTGAAATGTGTCTGTGAGCATTTGTGCTGTATCTTGATTTATTTTGTACATCTGTTAGCAAAATGTGTCCTGAGGTAACTGCTTCTTCACTTTACACCATTTTGGCTTACAAAAGGTTTCATAGGAATGCTCTATTTTCAGATGTGGGGGAACCTATATTTAAAATTTTCCATAATAAAAAACATTAAAGAAAAAAATAACTATGATTAATAAGTTAAAAGATCTAGTGAAAAAAGGTAGATAACATTCATGAAGAAATGGGGAATTTCAGCAGAGAGAGAAAAATTAAGAATCAAATGAAAACACTAGAAATAAAAAAACATTACTTTAGAGATGAAGAATTTCTTTAATGGGCTCATTGGCAGAATGGACTTCAGCTGAGGAAAGAATCTGTGAACTTTAAGATACAGTAATAGAAATTATCCAAAATGAAATGCAAAGAAAAAAAGAGTGAAAGAAATAGAACAGAGCATCCAAACACTGAGACAATATATCAAATGTTCTAACATATGGCTAATCAGAGTTGGAGAAGAAGAAAGAGAACAGGACAGAAAAAGTATCTGAAAAGATGTGGTTGAGAATTTTCACATAAACACACCTTAGAAATAGCACGCACTGTCAAAAAACAATATTAATAGAAACGTTTGAAAGCAGCCAAAAAAATGCATGCACAGACATAAACAATATAGCAGACTTCTTTTCACAACCCATGTACTCCAGTAAACACTGAAAGGATTGCTTTAAAGAAAGCAAACTGTGAAAGAAAGTGTCAATACAATTGTCAATGGTCAACAACACAGTCCTGGTTTTCCTCCCATCTCTCAGTTTTCTAATTTCTTTGCATTATCCTTTAATTCTATTCAGCAGGACATTTTAGAATTCCTCAAGGTTCAGTGGCAGTCTTTTTCCTATTTTCACTCTATATTCTCTCCATAGGCAGTCTCATTCCTGCTCAAAGTTTTAACTTTACCCACTGGCAGATAACCCCAGTGTTTTTATCTCCTACCTACACCTCTTCTTAGCTTCCTACTTCTTATTTTTACTTCAGTGTTTCAAAGGCACTTAAGTTCAACATGTCCAAACTGAAGTCACCAACTCATCTGACATGGTCTTCTTCCAACTCTTCCTATCTCAACAAATGCAATCACCATCACCAAGGAGTTAGCACCTGTCAGTGACTCCTGACTCCTCTTATTTAACCAACACCATGCCTATTCAATTGTACTTCCTAAATATCCCCCAAATCCATTCAGCCCTCTATCTCAACCACCATTATTCTAGTCCAAACTACAAACTTCTGTTTCCCTGAACTGTTTTATAGGCTAGTCACTGACCCTCCTGTATCCAATTTTGCACCCCTTAAATCCCTTCTCCCTGCAACATCAAAAATAATTCTTTCTAGGATGTCACACTACGTCACACATAGTTTGACTATGGTCAAACTCCTTATACCAAAATCCATAGTGTGGACCTTACATACGTTGCTAACCTCATCTTATACCATTCTCCCCTGCTCTTGCCCTCTCCCAGACACTCCGGCCTCCTGTTCCCCCCCAGCACAATGCCTGTGTATAAGCTATCCTATCTAGGACCTCTTTTGTTAGTGTATGCCTGCTCATTTTTCAGATATCAGCTCAAGTTTCAGGAAATTATTCTATGTTCTCCCTGAAAGTCAAATTCCTGATACATGCTTCAACAGCACTGTGCAACTCTTATTTGTAGCATTTGCCACAACGATAATTTTAGATTTATTTCTGCAATTATTTAATATAACTTCACTCTAGGCTATAAATTCCATGAGGATCAAGGATTATATCTGGTTTTGCTTACATTTTATTTTAATGCCTAGTACATGGTGAATGTACAATAAATTTTAATTGAGTGAATGAGAGACATAGAAAATATAGGCTTAAATATAAGCCACAATAATGGTGTTATACTTTCAGAGATATTTTGATATTTACTTATCAAGAAAAAAGAACAGGTAAACTTAAAATTGTAAACTGAAAGAAATTCCTAAGAAAAGAAAAGTAAAATATCTTACCTAGACACAAATTCACTTAATTCTGAATATTCGGTGGGTTCCATTATTATGCTGAGGTCAGTAATAACAGAAGATAAACTCTCCTCATTCTAAAATAGGAACAAAAAAACTTTTTTGTATTAAAGCACAGTCAACTTTTAAATAAAATTAAGAGACAAATCTACTTTCAAAATATGCAAAATGAAATGTCACCAAGTAATAGGAAAAAGTAACCAAGAAAAAGTACTGCAAATATGGGTTACTTTTTTAAAAAATTTTTATTGGAGTGTAGTTGATTTACAATGTTGTGTTAGTTTCAGGTGTACAGCAAAGTGAATCAGTTATACATATATAGATATGCACTCTTTTTTAGATTCTTTTCCCATATAGGTCATTACAGAGTATTGAGTATAGTTCCCTGTGCTAAATGTCCTTATTAGTTATCTATTTTATATACAGTAGTCCGTATATGTCAGTCCCAATCTCCCAATTTATCTCTCCCCTCCCCTTTACCCCCAGTGACCGTTAGTTTGTTTTTTACTTCTGTGACTCTATTTCTGTTTTGTAAATAAGTTCATTTGTACCATTTTTTTAGATTTCACATATAAATAATATCATATGATATTTACCTTTCTCTGACTTACTTCACTTAGTATGACAATCTCTAGGTCCATCCATGTTGCTGCAAATGGCATTATTTCATTCTTTTTTTATGGCTGAGTAATATTCCATTGTATATACATACCACATCTTTATCCATTCCTCTGTTGATGGACATTTAGGTTGCTTCCATGTCCTGGCTATTGTAAATAGTGCTGCAATGAACACTGGGGTACATATATCTTTTTGAATTATGGTTTCCTCCAGATATATAACCAGGAGTGGGATTGTTGGATCATATGGTAGCTCTATTTTTAGTTTTTTAAGAAACCTCCAAACTGTTCTCCATAATGGTTGTACCAATTTATATTCCCACCAACAGTGTAGGAGG